>NC_090401.1:32583725-33332892 GCF_036365525.1 Heterodontus francisci
ATCCTGGAGGTCAGCATTGACCAGAAACTTAACTGGACTAGCCATATAAATACTGTGGCTACAAAAGCAGGTCATAGGCTGGTTAGTCTGTGGTGAGTGACTCACCTCTTGACTCCCCAAGGACTTTCCATCATCTAGAAGGCACAAGTCAGGAGTGTGATCGAACACTTCCCATTTACCTGGATGAGTGCGGCTCCAACATCAGTCAAGAAGCTCAACACCATCCAGGGCAAAGCAGCCCGCCTGATCGGCACCCCATCCACCACCTTAAACATTCATTCCCTCCACCAGCAGTGCACAGTGTGTACCATTTACAAGACACACTGCAGGAACTTGCCAAGGCTTCTTTGACAGAACCTCCCAAACCTACAACCTCTTCCGCCTAGAACAGGGGTCTAAAACCAATGGCTCTGGAGCCGCATGCGACTCATTAAGGGCATGTGCAGCTCCTGACCTTGATCAGTCAGACCTGTTTTGATAGTATTTAAATGCTTGTTTTGTATTTTTTTTTAAACTTTTGACATTGTACTTGTGACAAAGTATCATTTAATTAACATCTTTTTTGTAAAAACCTTTAAAATGTTGTTGAAATGTGTATCTGTCTTGTTTTTCATTATTATTGGCATTTGAGTAACAGCATATTTTTGACCAAATTTTTTTTTTTTAAAAAGCTCTTCTTGTTATTAAGGGTGCAACCACAGACCTAGAAGAACAAAGGCAGCAGACGCATGGGACACCACGATGTCACACACCAGGAACTATATCACTGACCCTTCATTGTCGCTGAGTCAAAATCCTGGAACTCCCTACCTAACAGCACCTTTGGTGTACCTACACCACACGGACTGTAGCAGTTCAAAAGGCGGCTCACCACCACCTTGTCAAAGGCAATTAGGGATGAGCAATAAATGCTGGCATTGCCAGCGATGCCCATATCCCATGAATGAATGAAAAAATGATCAGGAAAAGCATTCTATACAAATATGTTTTTCAAGTATTCATTTCTAATGACAAGTAGAACAAAATAATAGCTTTGCCAAAGTGACAAGATGTCATCAGCAGTTGTGCTGCATTTTATAGGAATATCTCAAAACATAGTCCAATACAACAAATTATTTCAGGGTGTACATGATCAAATGTGCCGAGGTGCCCTGAGGGTCCAGAGCTAAGGCATTGCTGAAATGCTGCCAGTTTCTTTCTCGGTGATGTACGTGTGCTTGATTTTCATGTTTGATCGGTGTGGTGGTGCCTTCTCACAGCTGTCAGGCTGCTTTTAGTTTTTACATCAATCCCTTACAGCCAAACTGTTTTCACAATAAATTTAATGACTACATTAAGAACACTAATTGACCAGAAAGAATGTAGAGTTGAGCTGAGTAATCAAAGAAACCTTTTTTTCCGAATCAAACTGTCATTATACTTCACTGTAGGACCTCTCTTATTTATCTCTCCTCTGAAAAAATAGTTCGTACTACAGGAGGACATCTTTCCGTTTTATACCCATCAATCACACCAGCTCTACAAAAGGTCAGTAAATTGCATGTGAATGTGCCTGAACTGATGTGTAATTAGTATAACTGCACACATGCTCTGCAACATTCCCATACTGTATTGGTGCAGACAGTACAATAACAGGGAAACACTATTTCTATATTATTAGAGTAGGTTTTAAGCCACGGTACACCTGAAATCAACAACTTGCATTTCTGTATCATAGAATAGTTGCAGCATAGAAGGAGGTCATTCAGCCCATCGTGTTCATGCCAGCTCTGTGCAAGAGCTATTTAGCCAATCCCAATCCCCAACATTTTCCTTGTAGCTCTGCAGATTTTTTCTCTTTGGGTGCTTATCCAATTCCCTTCTGAAAGCCACAACTGAAACTGCCTCCAACACCCTCTCAGGCAGTGCATTCCAGATCATAACCACTTGTTGTATAAAAAAAGTTCTTCCTCTTGACACCTTTGTTTCTTTTGCCAATCACCTTAAATCGGTGTCCTATAGTTCTCGACCCTTCTGCCAGTGGGAACAGTTTCTCTCTATCTATCTATTCTGTCTAGACCCCTCATGATTTTCAACACCACTATCAAATCTCTTTTCAATCTTCTCTTCTCTAAGGAGACAACCCCAGCTTCTCCAATCTATCCATGTAACTGTAGTCCCTCATCCCTGGAACTATTCTCATAAATCTTTTCTGCACCCTCTCGAAAGCCTTCACGACCTTCCTAAAGTATGGTGCCCAGAACTGGACACAATACTCCAGTTGAGGCCGAATCACTGTTTCATAAAGGTTCATCATAACTTCTTTGCTGTGTACCCTATTCCTCTATATTTATAAAGTCTGGGATCCTGTATGCCTTTGTAATCACTTTCTCAAACTGCCCTGCCATTATGCAATTCTCTGCATTAAATTGCATCTGCCACATGTCCGCCCATTCCACCAGCCTGTCTGTGTGCTCTTGAAATCTATCACTATCCTCCTCACAGTTCACTATGCTTCCAGGTTTTGTGTCATCTTCAAATTTTGAAATTGTACCCTGTATACCCATGTCTAAGTCATTAACATAGGTCAAGAAAAAACAGTTGTCCTAATATTGACCCCCGAGGGATCACCACTGTATACCTTCTTCCAGTCTGAAAAACAACTGCTCACCACCACTCTGTTTCCTGCTGCTCAGCCAACTTTGTATCCATTCTGCTACTGGCCATTTTATTCCATGGGCTTCAACTTTGCTGACAAGCCTATTATGTGACATTTTATCAAACACCTTTTGGAAGTCCATATACACCATATCAATTGCGTTCCCCTCAACAACCCTCTCTGTTACCTCATCAAAAATTCAATCAAGTTAGTGAAACACAATTTGCCTTTAACAAATCTATGCTGGTTTTCCTTAACTGTCCAAGTGACTGTTAGTTTTGTCCTGGATTATCATTTCTAAAAGCTTTCCCACCACCAAGGTTAAACTGACTGGACTGTAGTTGTTGGCTTTATCTTTACACCCATTTTTGAACAAGAGTGTAACATTTAAAATTCTCCAGTCCTCTGGCATCATCCCCGTATCTAAGGAGGATTGGAAGATCATGGCCGGTACCTTTGCAATTTCTGCTTTCTTTCCTCAGCATCCTCAGATGCATCCCATTCGGTCCTGGTGACTTATCAACTTTCAGTACAGCCAGTCTTTCTAGTAAGTCCACTTTATCAATTTTTAGCCCATCTAGTATCTCAACTACCTCCACATTCACTGTGACTTTGGTAGCATCCTCTTCCTTGGTAAAGACAGATACAAAGTACTCATTTTGTATCTTAGCAATGCCCTCAGCTTCCATGCGTAGGTCTCCCTTTTGCTCCCTAAACAGCCCCACCCGTCTTCTTACTAGCCTTTTACTATTTATACACATATAGAAGACTTTTGGATTCCCTTTTATGTTAGCTGCTATTTTCTTCTCATATTATCTCCTTGCTCCTCTTATTTCCTTCAGTATTTGTTCAGTGCAGAGAGAAGCCAGTTTCTCTTGTGCAGAGATAAGGAGCACTTATGGGGCAGGGACAAGCTGTGCGAGTGGGACAGGCTTTAACTAAACCAAAGCAATACCACAATACTTGCAGAAAAGCTAAATAGGCCAAAAGGTATACGACCATATGAATTAGGAGCAGAAGTAGGCCATTTAGCCCATCAAGCCTGTTCCACCATTTAATAAGATCATGGCTGATCTGTTTCTGTCTCGAATTCCACACTCCCATCTACCCCCAATAATCTTTGATTCCCTTGCTTAACAATAATCTATCTTCCTACACCTTAAAAATATCCAATGACTCTGCCTCCACCTCCTTCTGAGGCTGGGAATTCCATGATCGAAGCTAGCAAGGCAGCAGAGAGAAAACCAACATCTTAAAATAGTTTGGAGGGATAAAGGTTGGGGTAGGAGCAGAGATGAAAAGTTTTGCTGAAATTAAGCTAGATAGAAAATTAACAGAGGCAAGGGAACTAATAGGAGAGGGAGGATAAAGGATGAGAGGTAAGCAGTCAACCAAACAAGGTGTCCTTGCGCAAAGCTCAGACAATTACAAATGAAACAATGGAACTAGGAGAATCAATGCAGCTAGAGGGATATTATATGGTAGCATATTGGGAGATATATGTACGATTTAGAGGATTTTTAGAAAGGAAAAGGAATTAATAAAGAATGAGGGTATAGCAGTATTAATAAAAGATGATGCCACAAAAGTAGAAAGGAGAGACCTAAATATTTGTCATCAGTTATGGATTCAGGATGATCAGAGCTATGGAACAGGGAAGGGTGTGGGAATATTTTATAGATATTCTGGTTGGAGCAATTTAGGAGAGGAGTATATGTACATGCAGATTACGGAGTTGTGAGAAGAAAAGTGTGGTGATAATGGGAGATGTTACTTGCACATAGTTCAGGAGAGAAATAGGAGGACAAATGGGAAAGGGAATAGATTTATCAAATATATTCAAAATAGTTCCATAAGCAGCATGCCTTTGCCTTGAGAAGGGACCAGGTGATACTTCGTTTAGTTATGAGTAATGAACCAGAAATAGTTGAAAATCTGGTAATAAGGGAGCATTTTAGAAATGGTGTCCATTATATCATAGAATTCTCTATTAGGCTTGAAGAGGAGAAAGGGGGTTCACAGGGAATGCTTTTGGATTTAAAGCAGGTTAGCATTGAAGAGTTGAGGAAGATGTTGAGTGGAATAGATTGGGAGAATGTATTAGTTGGCAAGACAATGTTCCAATAATGGAATCTATTCAAGAATGTAATTGGTAGATTGCAAAACAAGTATGAAGCCTTGAAAGGCAAAAGATTTTTCTGGGGTGATGCAAACATATGAGATATCTTAGGACTGATATTAAGGAAAAGGAAATGGTTTATGTAAGGGCAAAGAATAGAAACATGAATGGGTCAAATTATTGATAACAACAAAAAAGGCTCAGAAAGTAGTAAAGAAGGCAAAATGGAACCAATGACAAAATGTTCTGACAGTAACAAAGGTAATATGGAGGGTATTTTAAAAAGATTTGGAACTGAAGAGATGGGCCCATTAAAATAGATTTAGGTGAGGCAATTGTAGATGATAAGATCATGACAGAAGTACTAAATTAATCTTTTGTTTGATCTTCACAGTGAAGAAGGAAGATACAAGATGTATACTGAAGGCTAAAAATGTCCATGGCTTTATTTGAACAGAGAAATAATAATAGATAAAATTATGCGATAGAATCATGATAGGCAGATAGATATCCATGCCTAGATTTTTTTCCACTAGAGGGTCTGAAAGAAATAAGCAGTAGCAGGGGTTCCAATATTGCAAGTGGCTAGTGCGACTAACAGCAGCCTACACCACTTAAAGCGAAGGTGCATTGAGGCTGCAAGAAGTAGTCGGAATTTTTATCAAAAGGAAATCTTGTCTTTGATTCTTGAGCAATGGCTGAGCATACAAGAGTGCGAGCACCAAGGTTCTCAGACAATGAACTAGAAGGTCTTGTTGGCAGAGGTGGAAAGAAGGAGCGATATCCTGTATCCACAGGGGGCAGGAGGCCTTTCAGGCACATGCCCAGGAGGCAATGAGAACAAGTCTTGGTGGAGGTCAATGCTAGGACTGTTGCTCCAAGAACACAGATGCAGTGCAGGAAGAAGTTTAATGATCTCGCACGAATTATCAGGGTTAGTGAATTCATCTTCAAAACCTACCAACTGCCCCACTCACCTCATCCACTTCTCAATTCACTAAAACATCCATCACCCACATACCAACAATTTCTACCAATCAAAGGCAGATGAGGACTTTGTGATGGACCAAGCTACAGAAGAAGACCATACACAATCAATTACACTGGAAAGCCTGCGGTGAATGTGAAGGAGTATGAAGGAGTCTGGCACCAACTTGGCACAGTTTTGCATCATGATAAGGATGGTTACCTCCATCAGCACACCTGTGGAGCCCACCAAGATGTAGCATTTGATGAGTGATGTCACAGCTTCCACTGCAGCACAAACAGTTTCTGTCAAAGCATCTGAGTGCTGCCTTGCAAGCTCAACTACTGCCATCATATCTGCAGATACCACTATTCAAAAGAGCTTCCAGAACATTACATCAATCTGTTCTCCAACACATCAGCAGTATCACTGTTGTGCCACCCCAGGAGAGTGACAGTGGTTCCATGTAGCACAAATCTGCTGTCCTTTCTCAAGAATGTAGCATTCATGGTACATCCTTGCCACTCCCCAGAGCCCTTCTGTTGCCTATTAGCCAGCCCAGAATGCTGCAGCCCAGGCTGAGATGGTGCAGTCTGAAGCTGGGCCTTCTAGGGCCAGAGCTGCTCGAGGTTCCCCTAGGCTGTCTGCAGTCTCCTCAATTCGAGAGCAGGAGTCCTCCTGCATCTCATAGGAGCACTAAGAGAGGAAAAGGCACAGAGAAGCGGCACTAAGGGAATGCACAAAGGTGATTAGTTTATTTTTGTATGCATAATTTCAAGATTGATTTTATAAATTTAGATTGCAATGTGCATTTCTGTTTTTTTTATTTTTGTGTTGTGTTGTTGGAAAGAGGATGATGTGATGGTCAGTGATAGAGGAAAGGTAAGGAGTCTGGGACTTAGTTGAATGGGGAGGTGCGTCAGAGATTACGGGTATCACTGATGAATTATTTGGTCACATAGAACCCAGGCAGAAAGTGGTTGTCTGTGTCGTAGCCCACTTCCTGTTTTTCCCTTTCTTTCCCCTCCCACTCCTCTTCCTCTTCTTCGTGCTCCTGCTCCTTAGCTGCTCACTTGATAAGTGGTGGCAATAGTTGCATCCTCGTAATGGTCAGGTTGTGCAACATACAGTGTACTAGCACATATCTTCATACTTATGCAACTCAGTAGTGCAGTGCTCCTCCGGGCAGTGGAAGCATTGCTTGAGGATGTGGACAGTGTGCTCAATTATGTTCCTTGTGCCAACATGTCTCTCATTATAGGCCTGCTATGCATGTGTGCGTAGGTTCCAGACCAGAGTTATGAGCCATGCCATGAGTGGGGGGATGTTTTTAGAGTTAAGTGATTCAGATGATGCCATAATTCCAATTAAACCTAGCAGAATTAATTATTGTAGGAGAGAAAGGTCTCAACATTTTCTTTATCATCTTTATATGCAGCCATTTTGGTTCTGGATAAAAAATTACCACAAGCTCGCCTGTTTATGATATCCCTGAACAGCAATTGCAAAAAGACATGAATCAATTAAATGAAAGTTAAGGACTATTTCTACCATTATTCATTGAGTTTATGATAGTTTATGATGGGGCTTTCGTGCAGAGAGATCGACCGTCGACATGCTGTTCTCCCTTCGTCAGATACAGGAGAAATGCCGCGAACAACAGATGCCCCTCCACATTGCTTTCATTGATCTCACCAAAGCCTTTGACCTCGTCAGCAGACGTGGTCACTTCAGACTACTAGAAAAGATTGGATGTCCACCAAAGCTACTAAGTATCATCTCCTCATTCCATGACAATATGAAAGGCACAATTCAACATGGTGGCTCCTCCTGCGACCCCTTTCCTATCCTGAGTGGCGTGAAACAGGGCTGTGTTCTCGCACCCACACATTTTGGGATTTTCTTCTCCCTGCTGCTTTCACATGCGTTCAAGTCCTCTGAAGAAGGAATTTTCCTCCACACAAGATCAGGGGGCAGGTTGTTCAACCTTGCCCGTCTAAGAGCGAATTTTAAAGTACGGAAAGTCCTCATCAGGGAACTCCTCTTTGCTGATGATGCTGCTTTAACATCTCACACTGAAGAGTGCCTGCAGAGTCTCATCGACAGGTTTGCGGCTGCCTGCAATGAATTTGGCCTAACCATCAGCCTCAAGAAAACGAACATCATGGGGCAGAACATCAGAAATGCTCCATCCATCAATATTGGCGACCACGCTCTGGAAGTGTTTCAAGAGTTCACCTCCCTCGGCTCAACTATCACCAGTAACCTGTCTCTAGATGCAGAAATCAACAAGTGCATGGGAAAGGCTTCCACTGCTATGTCCAGACTGGCCAAGAGAGTGTGGGAAAATGGCACACTGACATGGAACACAAAAGTCCGAGTGTATCAAGCCTGTGTCCTCAGTACCTTGCTCTATGGCAGCGAGGCCTGGACAACGTATGTCAGCCAAGTGCGACATCTCAATTCATTCCATCTTCGCTGCCTCCGGAGAATACTTGGCATCAGGTGGCAGGACCGTATCTCCAACACAGAAGTCCTCGAGGCGGCCAACATCCCCAGCTTATACACACTACTGAGTCAGCGGCGCTTAAGATGGCTTGGCCATGTGAGCCGCATGGAAGATGGCAGGATCCCCAAAGACACATTGTACAGCGAGCTCGCCACTGGTATCAGACCCACCGGCCGTCCATGTCTCCGCTTTAAAGACATCTGCAAACGCAACATGAAGTCCTGTGACATTGATCACAAGTCGTGGGAGTCAGTTGCCAGCATTCGCCAGAGCTGGCGGGCAGCCATAAAGGTGGGGCTAAAGTGTGGCGAGTCGAAGAGACTTAGCAGTTGGCAGGAAAAAAGACAGAGGTGCAAGGGAAGAGCCAACTGTGTAACAGCCCCGACAATCAAATTTTTCTGCAGCACCTGTGGAAGAGCCTGTCACTCTAGAATTGGCCTTTATAGCCACTCCAGGCGCTGCTCCACACACCACTGACCACCTCCAGGCGCTTACCCATTGTCTCCCGAGATAAGGAGGCCAAAGAATAAGAATATGATAGGGTCAGTAATACCTAAATTAAGTGCAAAAAAACTTTGGTAGATTACATTATGTTCCAGTTAATTATGTCAACTGTGGTACTTTAGTTCAGAAAATTGATCAGATTAACTTATGCGCTACATGCTGTCATTGGCAATCCACTTACTACAGGTCACTGTTACCAGTATTTTGCTTAGTTGCAATAATGGTTTCATTTGGAGTCTCGCTGTGGTCACTGACAATAGTAGTGATACCATCAAAAGGAGCTTCTATGATGAATCCATTGAATAAACTTTGATATTATACAAAACAGGATACATTACAATATGAATAGATAATAAATGGAGTGGTAGTAGGTTAGGGGCTAAATATTTTGGCAATCGTGTATCACGATTTTCTTACACTATGCCCTGCATAACTGCTGATAGTATACCACAGAAAAGGCAGTTTCTACCTGGATAAGTTTGGCTACTATATACTAACACGTCCTGTCTCAAAGACAAAATATGGTTTTTTTTAGTAAATAATAGATGCTTTCAATAATCTTGCTCCTTAATCATATGAAACAGCCTCACTTCAAGGTGGGCTCCCCTCACATCCTTCAAAGGTCCTATTATAAGCATACCTTTTTTATTTTGGCATGATCCAAAGATGCTTTGAAGTGGAAAAATAATGTAATTTTATGTGCCCCTGAGGTGGGGGTGTACCACCCACAGTGATCCAGGAAGTCCTTTAGGGAAGCTGCACTATTCAATGGAAAATTCTGACGATATATAATCAAATTCATAAGCCAACAATTTGGTTAATGGACTAAGGTTTATCAAATATATTTATTTTCCTTTCCTATTAGTTCTGTTTTCGGAGGCATGGTGATGAAGTGCCGAGATGCAGGTACAGCAGAACTAATTTTTAAGTTACCCAATTCGAGACCAAAAATGATACAGATCAAACTTCCCATTTGTTGTTCTAGTAGGATACTTATATGGAAATGACCCAATGCCTGATATTTACAAAGGGGTCACTTATCTTTGGCTGCAGTAGCTTGATGTCCCACTCTGTTGCATGTCCACCACTAGAGCAGGGACTCTGAAGTTTCAGGTTTCAGATTTAAACAGGGGCCCAGATTTTGCAGTCCCAATAACGGTGAATGCTGAGATGGTCGGCACTATTGAGGGCTACAATGGCACTGCAACGTTCGGTGATCTCACTTGCGTCGAAAACCAGAAGTTGCGGTGCAGCCATTCCGATCTTTGAAGCGGCAGGGACCAGTACTCGATCAATTTGGGCTATTTGCCCACAACTTGCACAGGTTTTTACGTGCAAGGTATTAGAGCTGGTAATTACAGGCACTGGAGCTCTGTGAAGAGCTCAGCTGCTCCACCATTCCAAGCAGCGGCAACAGCAGGAATTAACATTCAGAGGTGAGTTCAGACATTTTAAATGTTGAATGTTATTTATGTATTTTTTTTAGCAAGATTAAAGTGACTTTTAAATGTATCTGATTTTTTATCGAGATTAATGTGACCTCACTTGTACAAGACTGAAGTGACTCTTAAACAATTTCTAAATGTAATTTTATGAGCAGGGTAGACTTTCATTTTAAAAAGTTGAAGAATTTTAAGCAGACATAGGCACCGCACTTGTATTTGTGCCATATTTTTGTAATAAGCAGTCAACAGGAATTTTGATCCAAGTTCTACATAATTTGCTAAACTAGTTACAATTTAATTATGATTCAACTGTGAGAAGGTGCTTCACTTCAAATGTAAAGAAGGCACAAATCCAACATATAACTTGACCATAGAAACAGTGCTGTATGAAAAGGGCACCATTCATGAAATGGCTCTAATGGGGTTGAACTTCCACAGCGATTCTCCAGATTGTCCACTGTAACCTTGGTGCAAGATCTGTGCAAACCCCTGAGAAATCCGGAAAATGCTGCTTATGCCATTTCGCAGAAGAACCCTCAGATCTTCTGCCAAAGTCACAGCAGATCAGAAGAATTGTGGTGGAAATTTAATCCTTTGAATCATAGCACCTGCACGTTAAATGATCAAGTGCCACTTTCGTGGTTTATCTTCTACACTTTGGTGTTTCTCTTGTTACAGACAGAATTGAGAACTGAAACCCCAGTTCTTGTTCCCTTTTCTGTCCGTAACCAGTGTATTTTTGAAAAGGAAGATGTGTGTCTTTCTTAATCCCTGAGTGTGTGGCCAATTTGAATAACCAGCAGCTCGCTTTTCGTGGGTTTAAATAGAGGATTTTTTTTTATTCACACGTTCACCCTGAAAGTCTAACGTTACGTCACTCACTCACCACTCACACACTCGAGAAAGAAAGCCGTTAAAAGTATAGTGCACTTTTACAACTAGAAGCAAAGGGATAGTTCATAAGTCACGTGATTTGGCTCATCTTGGAGAAATGGCATGTGTTGCGGGCCTGGTGAAGAATGCGTTTTCACTCCTGAAGCGTAGTTAGGTGGATTTGATAGCCGGAGTTGTATATCGAAGACATTGCAGGATTCTCTCGAAGAGGTACATTTTCAATAGGTCACAAAATTAGTTTGTAGACCTATTACTAGGAAGTTGGTTTTCTGTACTGGTGGACATGAAAAGGAACAGGTTCGGAGACTCTAGGATGTTCTGGTCTCCAGTTCTTTTAAGTCACAATAGTACTGCCTTGTCTGCTTGGCTGCTATTTCCTGCAGTCTGTATTTTATAGATTTTTAAAAAGAGACCAACATGGCTGCCCCACCATGTGACTTCTCATAGTTCCTTTTCCAAATAGGGTGGGGTCCAGGTTGATTAGCCCCATCCTGGTTTACTGTTGTGAGACATTCATCCTGAAGAGGTTTAAGGCAACCACCTTCTTTGTTTTCGGAGAAAGCCATTCAATTCAGGAATGTCTCCCTTTGGTTTCAGGATGGGCATTGATGACACCTCTTAGTCTGAAAGGTATTCTCCTGTCCTCTCAGACAGTAAGTCTGTTCTCGAATATACAATCAAGGCCATCTGACCTTCGGTGACCATCTTTGCAGCCCATGGTCACTTTTAATGTCCATTGTGGTTCATTTCAAACAAAAAGAAAATTCAGTTCCAGAAGATGCTATGCTGAAGATAGTCCATGTTTAAAGTTAGGAATAGGACATCCCTATACTGGGCACGACGACACTCTGTATCCAGTATATGAACAGTATTTTCATAGTAGACTCAATTGATTTCGGCTAATAACCAATTGGTGTTTGTGAGTTTACTGTAGTTTATTTTGGAAATGAGTTGAGACTGCTTCAATAATCACTGACCAGCAATTTCCATGAGTTTTCTTGATCTCCTTGTAATAATTCTAATCTTTAAATCTAATCAATCAGAATTAACTGCAACAAATATGGTGAGGATGTTGAGTTTAATCAGAGTTTAGAGTTTATGATGGACTATAACACATTAGTTATACAGCAAAACATACGACAGTGACAAGTAGTGAATATCCAATCCAGGTCAGGCAGGATGGCTGGCATGCGCGAACAGTTCTTTCTTTCTTCTTCTTTTTCTTTTCTTCCCTGTGGCTTGCACCTGCACAACTTCTCAAACTACCCAAGAGTGTTAACATGGATCTATCCTTAGGAATTTTTCTCTACCGCCTACTGCACTGAGGTCTCCCAATGTCTCTTACTTTATACCCTTTTTCCGTGTTGGACCTGGATGGATTTTTGATGCCTTGTGGTCCTATAAAGATTTGCTTTATTTTGAAATACCCTATAAAATGTCAGATTCTTTGTCTAAACCATGAGGTAAAAAACCGGCCTTTAATGTGATCCATCTGCCATTAACTTCATAGGCCTTCAAATGGACCTTCTGTCCTTGTTCAATCAGGCCCTTATAAGATCCTTTCCTTATCTCGTCTCAAGCTGTTCTCCCCGATCAGCTTCATCCTCCCCAGAAACATTCCACCTCCAGCCTTCAAAATTAACTTGCAGACGTTTCATTATTTGTGTCTGTTCCATTGTCAGTTATTTATGTCTAAGGCTGTTTGTAAGGATTGTTAACGACTTGTTAGTAACAGCCATTCAGTTCATCTGTTCTTATTTCTTATCAGACTATTGAACCATAGTGTTGTTCACTAAAGTAGCTTCTATTCTACTTCCATACACTAATTAACTTAAGTGTTTCAGCAAGCATTTTAACTAGGCAAGGTTAAATGAAGAGCCTAACACAGCTTTGTAGTATTATTGTTTGTTTTAACTATCTATCCAGTTGCTCTCCCATGATTGCAGAGACTGTGTCTGACCATGGCCTCTTTCTGGGCTAGGTACAACTGCCATCACCTAAGAATAATTATTCCACTAGGAAAACTAAACCTGAAGCATTTTCCAGTAAAATGAAACTTACAGCACCAAAGTATTCCTTTACCTATTTCAGGCTGACTACTAAATATATGTTTATTATAGGCATTTCTGCTGTTTCTTCTGGAGTTTCCGATGATTTTCCACTGAAGATACAGTGAAAAATCAGGGCATCTCCTCCCAAAACTCTATCTCTAAGATTGGGGACATTAATGACAAGAAGGATAACAGTATAAGTAACTTTTCACTCTACCCTAACTGTTGTCCATATTAGAACTGAATAATTGATGTCCTGTTTTGGAAATGAAGGTTTTGCTCTTCACTGAGTTCTGTTTTCAAATGAGTTACAGAGGGTTTGTGGATGCTCCATTGTTGAATATATTCAAGGCTGAGATTTTTGGTCTCTCAAGGAATCAAGGGATATGGGGAGCGAGTGGAAAAGTGGAGTTGAGGCAGAAGATCAGCCATGATCATATTGAATGGCGGAGCAGGTTCAAGGGGCCACATGGTCTACTGCTGCTCCTATTTATGTTCTTATATTCTTATGTTTACCATATTATAGAGTGGTTAAGTTCTTCACCTGACATGCTAAAACATGCTTATATTACTAAGCCAGAATTATACTTGGTCATAACTTGGAGCTTTTCTTTTAACTATTCTTCAGATGAATTTTATGCTCCTCAAACTGAGGGATGATAGTGTTCAAGATGTTGTCTCAGGTTAAATTTAGTGCAGATTACATGCTGTTCAGAGATTTGAGGGTTAGATTGCTTCAACAATGTACCTTAAATTTTAAATCAAACATTTTCCATCCTAGCCATACCTGAAGCCACTCTGAGGAAGCCATACTAATAGTATCAATTTATTAGCTATTTAGTTGTGCTCACTAAGAAACTGGATTGAGATTACTGTGACGTTCATGTAACATGCAGCAATTGAAACTATAAGAACTCAAGCTGAAGAGTTATAAAAATGTAATATTCTTTTTAAAAAAGTGGATAATGTGTTTAAAAAATAGCCTTTGAAGGTCCAAAGACCTTGCCTTTGTACAGTCAAACTGTCTGTCAAGGACAAAAGAATATATTCAAAGCTAAAAGGTGTCAATTACACCCATCCTGAACCCAGCAAGAGACATTTTTGAATTGAATGGGTTCTTCTGAAACAAATAAGTGTGAAGTAGCCACATTTAGGGCCATTGCCAGTCACCACAGGGAAGAAAATCCCTGTCTCCCAACAGAGGTGAGATGTGAGAGACTTTTAGCTTTAAAGGTAGCTCTCCGGAGAGAGAAGGAGGGGGAGACCAGGAAGAAGCATCACCAAAGCTTGTCCAGCTGAGAGCTGGGAGAAAATCCAGCAAGCCAGAAAGGAAGGTGCCCTGCTGTGAACTCTACCTTTCAATTTGTGCAGCAGTGAACTGCAAGTGATCCCTTGGCTTCAAGCTGAACTTTCAACCAACAGAGGAATCTACAAGCACCTCAGGCCTGCAACTAAAGAGAACTTGACCTCCGAGAGAATTCAACAGGTTTACTGTGAACCCCGAAACCCTACCTCACTTCAAACCACTTACCCCTTTTCCTCTCTATCTGTCTATTCTTGCGTGTATACGCGCGAGTGAATGCGTGTGTAGGTGCAATTGCGACAATTTCGGGATAAGGTATAATGCTCAATATATAATTAATTTTCTGTTTTAAACCTACAAGTAAACCTGTTTCTGTTCATTTATTTGACAAATAAACAAAAGGGTTAAAACCCAAATAACAAAAACACTTGCTGCGGTCAGGTGGCTGTTGAACATTCGGAACCACCCACACCCCTCCCCACGTGGCTGTAACATTATCCAAACCCATATTTTAATAACTAACAGAAAAAAGGATTTTTAACTCCATTATACTATCAAGCTCATATTGTAATGAAAACAATTTTTGCAGTGACCAATTGGTTCAGACCTGGCATGCGGAAGAGCCTTCATGATTTTGATGCAGTGATGAGATTCAAGACATGACAGGAAAGGACTTGTAAAGATATAAGCCACTGATATGATGCTGTGATACTTTATGAAAGAATAGCCTTCCTGTCTTCTCCCACACAAAATATATTTCAAATTCCAGTTCTCAAAATATTCCGTGCCATTGTACCAGCTATTTATGGCAGATGTATGATATGTGGAGAAGTGCAGCTTTTTACAATTGAGGTGACGATTGAATCAGATCTATTGCATGAAGACATGTCTGGACTGCAAATAAAACTGACGACAGAGATGACGTATTGTTCACTAAGTCAACATTCTTATTTCAAACCAAATTACATGAGATTTCAAAGAGTAAAAACTGACTATGAAGTTTCCTTACTAGTGGAAAAATTCTTTTGATTTCAGCAAGGACCAGAGAATAGATTTTCTTTCTGGGCCGGGAAACCGACATCGGGATAGTTTCCGGGTCCTGATCCCACACCCGGGGAGGAATAGTCACAGCACTGCCATCCACCGTCCCCACCCCCTGCCCTGATTTTTACAGAGGCGGGCTGTTAATTGGCTGGAGGGTGGGTGGGCTGCCAATTAGTTCCCACGGGAGCGGAAATGGAGGGGGTACTGTGCAAGTGTAGGCCCCATTTAAACAGACAGTGGCAGCTATTACTGTAAAGGCAGAGGGCTGGCATCTGGGGCAGGGCTCTCCCTTGCTTCACCAACGCTGCCCTGGAGGTCCTTCTGGAGGCAGTGAGGGAGAGCAGGGAGCTTCTCTTTCCAGAGGGTGGGAGGAGAAGGCCGCTTTGCCAAACCAAGCTGGCATGGCAGCAGACCATCAGCAGCAGGTGTCGCCAGAAGGAACTGGGTCCAGTGCCAGATTAAGTTCAATGACCTTCTTTACTCTAGCAAGGTGAGCCTCAGGACAGGCCTCTGGGTATTTAACCTGCAGCAGACACACCAGCTGAGGAGCCTGAGGGCGCATGATGCTCCTGAACATGGGAGGGGTGTGTGCCCAGGGCACTTAGCCCTCAGCAAGGCTCAGAGCCCTAGCGCTGTTGAGGATTTGCCAGCACTGGTACATGCAGCTTCCTGCATTAATGAGCCACTGGCATTGGTCACAGAGGCCAGCAGGGCATTACCTCTCAGTCTCTTCTGTCCTTGCAGGAGAAAAGGGCTCACAATGCCAGAGAAAGAGCGCTGACAGGAGGAGAAGTGCCCCATCTCCACATTGTAACTGCCACGAAGGAGGGAGCCAGGGAGATTGCCAGAGTGCCCCCCACCCCTCACCCACCCCACCAGAAACAAGTCGGGAAAGGAAAGATGGGCATTCCTGGTGGAGAGAGTGAAAAGATATTGCAATCTGTAGATGCAGGAAGTGGAGTGCACTTCTCCCCATCTGACAGCAGTCAATGACTGAGCTGCATTGGGAAACCTCAGCACTGCAAAGGCCTTTCCTCTCCAAGGCTAGTTCTCATGATTTCTTCTTGTGTCTCCCACAGGTTCGGATGTGAAAGGAGAGCAATAGAGTCCTGTGATGACACTGGGGCAAGCACTGGAAACAGAGACATCAGGGCAAGCACCAACAAATCACAAATCTCAATGACTATCTGCCTGGATAGGTGCAGTCTCCTGCACACTGGTTCTCTGACATGTCTAGGTAGCTCTGTCTTTGGTGGTATATCCTAGGCTGAGGCTATGGCTTCCATTGCCTTCCCTGCTCCTTGTCACGCTCCACTGCCCTCCTCATGGCCTGTGCTGTGCCTCTTCGGCTGAGGATATTGCTTCTCTTCACCACTAGACCCAAAATCTGACAGTCGTGCTCCCATTACCAGCTGCTGCCTTCCTTGCCCTCAGCTGGACTCCCAGAAAATGTCTGGATGCCTTAATCCCTTCTCTTATGTCGTCACAGTGCCAGGAGGGTTATGACCTCCTGCACTGCCCGAGCATGTACAAAGATTCTCACCGCAAAGTGTGCACATCCAATGGCATCTGTGTGCCATTGGCTGAGTGTCCCTCTCAGCCATGCTCCCTTTTATGGACCCACTTAAGTTGATGGTGTGGTCATGAACGGCTCCCCATTGTGTTGCCGCCACCGTGCACCTGGTCTTCCCCTGACCTAGCATGTAACCTGCCTGCCCCATCAAAATCAAAACTGGCCTTCAACGAGCTTTCAATGAGCTCGTTTAACAGCTTTAATTGGCTTCATTCCAAAATCAAGCAAGTTTCTGGGGCCCACCTTCCCTCGACCTGATGAAACTCGCGGACAACGCGAAACTGGCACGCCGGCTCACTCTGCTATTTTTAGCATCTACTTGCCTCTGTTCCCAGCTCCAGCAGGACTTTTCTTTCCTCCATTTTCGGGCAATGGAATTTTGAAGGTGTAATTTTGTGTTGACATTGCTGAGAATAATTCACAGGGTGCAATAGGTAAATGTATCGTATGGGATGATACTGTGTCAAACAGGTAAGGAAAGTCATAGGTTTGATCCCTGGCCTCCATTGATTTAGCTGAATTTAATCAGTGCATCAGTGGTGCATAGTGAGCCAGGAGGAATAAAATCAGCCAGGATTTCTAGCACTCACATTTATCTGGGACTGATGTTGGAAGGCTTGCATGTGTGTACAGGACAGGTGAGGACAGGAATGAGATGTGATGGCTCCAGACTCAAATATCACACAGGCACTCACTGCTAGATGCAAAATGGCCAGTTGGCAAGATCGCAAATGGCAAATGCCTGTGGAGCAATATCCCAGCATAAATCGAAAATTTATGGATGAATGGGAAACTGATCAAAAACAAAACACAAGACCGCAACTGTTTGCAGCAATTTTTGGTAAGGTGACACAATCCCCTTAAAATAAGATTTTACAAGTCAAATATTTTCTTTCACATGTAATGGGCAGAAATTCCTAGCATGCAGTAACGCAGAAATTACTTTAAAATTTGCACTGATTTCTCTGCCTATCTTGTTGACAAGAATGACCAAATTTCCTGCAGCACTCATTTGCCTATGCCAGAATGTACAAGTCAGCGTAAAACAAGTGTAAGTGCAGCATCACCAATAAGGGTAATAGAAAATGGTGCTTCATTCTCAGAGCCTCTCACCATTGCTGCTCCTCTTCCTCTTCCATTATTATGCAGAACAAGAATATGCTTATTGGGAAGGTCACCGCTCGCGTCAGCCCAATTGCTTCCCGCCTCGAGCGGAACTTCAACAGTGCAGAACTCCCTCAGTACTGCACTGAAGTGTCAGTGAGGGTGGTGTACTTGAGTTGTGGGAACGGAGCTTGAACCTTCTGATTCAAAAGTAGAAGTAGTACAACTGATCCAAGGCTGACAACTTTCTTACTGATTTCAGGGGTCATATCAAAAAAGGTAATATTTATCAGAAGGAAACTCGCCTGACTTTGAATTAACCCAAGGATCTGTCTAAGAACATTTACCCTCCAATTGGCATGGGAATGGATGGCAAAGTTGCATCTAGTGGCCTTAAAAAGACATGCACATACATTGTTCATTGCATGGTTTAATACCCCTGTCTTTATAAAATATCGTACCCTCCAGCGTATCATGAGTAGTATTTCCTCTGCTTTCCCTCCATCCAGAAGCTTAATGCCTTATAATTATTTTTGGCATACAATCACTTTTGACACCAAGATAATTTTTCTATACAATTATTTTGACAGACAACTTTTAGTTACTTCCCTAAAGATGC
Source organism: Heterodontus francisci (assembly GCF_036365525.1). Classification (NCBI taxonomy): domain Eukaryota; kingdom Metazoa; phylum Chordata; class Chondrichthyes; order Heterodontiformes; family Heterodontidae; genus Heterodontus; species Heterodontus francisci. The sequence goes on from NC_090401.1 coordinate 32,602,496, forward strand.
CCTTTTCCTTTAATGTTGGTAGAGCAGTGCATAAAATCCATTCCCTCCCATTGTGGAATCTCCCAATGTTAGAATGAGTGGGGCCCAGAAGTTTCACAGAAAATATGTTTGTGGAGTACCTGTAGCACATTGTTCCTACTACAAGAACACTCACACAAAAAAATCAGCACCACCCCCCCCCCCGCAACAAAATAGATAGTTGGAATAGAAGTAAAATAGACTTGAGTTTCTGTGAATTCATACAGTCATAGAGTCATTTACTGCACAAAAGGAGGCCATTCAGCCCATTGAGTCCATGCCAGCTCACCACGGAGCTATGCAGTCATTCTCACTCCCTGGCTGATCCCCGTAGCCCTGCAAGTCTATTTCTCTCAGGTGGCCATCCAACTTCCTCTTGAAGTCATTGATCGTCTCCGCTTCCACCACCCTTCTGGGCAGTGAGTTCCAGGTCATTACCATCCGCTATGTAAAAAAGTGCTTCCTCATATTCCCCCTGCACCGTTTGCCCAAAACTTTCAATCTGTGTCCCCTAGTCCATGTACTATTTATTAATGGGAACAGCCTTTCCTTGTCTCGAACTTATTTAAGCCTGTCAAAATCTTGTACTCTTCTATGAAATCTCCCCTCAACCTCCTTTGTTCTAAGCAGAACAAACCCAGTTTTTCCAACCTAATCTTGCAACTGAATCATCCTGGTAAATTTCCTCTGCACCCTCTCAAGGAGCCTCACACCTTTCCTGAAGTGTGGTGACCGGAACTGGATGCCATACTCCAGCTGGGGCCTAATCAGAACTTTATGGAGGTTCAGCATAACTTCCCTGCTTTTGTACTCAATGCCTCTATTTATGAAGCCCAAGATCCCATCTGCTTTAGTAACCACTCTCTCAATATGTCCTGCCACCTTCAAATATCTCTGCACGTGCACCCCAAGTCCTTCTGTTCCTGCACATTCTTTAGAACTGTGCCATTAAGTATTTATTGCCTCTCCTTAGTCCTTCTGCCAAAATGCATCACCTCATGCTTACCAGTATTAAGTTCCATCTGTCACTATTCTGCCCATTTTTCTAGCCTATCTATGTCCTGTTGTAGGCAGTTCATATCATCCTCACTGTTTATCACGCCCTCGAGTTTGGTGTCGTCAGCAAATTTTGAGATTTTACTCTGTAATTTTTTTATTCATTTGGAGGATGTGAGTGTCACTGGCTAGGCCAGCATTTATTGACCATCTCTAATTGCCCTTGAGAAGGTGGTGATGAGCTGCCTTCTTGAACCATTGCTTTCCTTAGGTGTAGATACACGAACAGTACTGTTAGGAAGGGAGTTCCAGGATCTTGACACAGCGAGTGATATAGTTCCAAGTCAGGATGTTGTGTGGCTTGGAGGGGAGCTTGCAGGTGGTGGTGTTCCCATGTATCTGCTGCCCTTGTCCTTCTAGGTGGTAGAGGTCGCGGGTTTGGAAGGTGGTGTTGAAGGAGCCTTTGTGAGTTGCTGCAGTGCATCTTGTATACGGTACGCACTGCTGCCCCTGTGGTCGATGGTGGAGGGAGTGAATGTTTATGGATGGGGTGCCAATCAAAGTGGACTGCTTTGTCCTGGATGGTGTCAAGCTTCTTGAGTGTTGTTGGAGCTGCACCCATCCAGGCAAGTGGAGAGTATTTCATCACACTCCTGACTTGTGCCTTGCAGATGGTGGACAGGCACTGGGGAGAGAGGAGATGAGTTACTTGCTGCAGAATTCCCAGCCTCTGACCTGCTCTGGTAGCCACAGCATTATGTGGCAGGTCCAGTTCAGTTTCTGGTCAATGTTAACCCCCCAGGATGTTGATAATGGGGGATTCAGTGATGATAATGCCATTGAATGATTAGATTCTCTCTTGTTTGAGATGGTTACTGCTTGGCACTTGTGTGGTGCAAATGTTACTTGCCACTTATCAGCCCAAGCCTGGATTCCAAGATCCAAGTCAGACATATATATCAAAAAAGTACTGGTCCTGGCACTGACCCTTGGGGAACACCACTGTCTACCATTCTCCAGTCTGAAAAGCAATCATTTACTATGACTCGCTGTTTTCTCTCCTTAAGCCAATTTTTTTTTATCCAATTGAACACTGACCCTCCTATTCCACGAGCTTCAATTTTCTTAACCAGCATTTTTTATGTGGTACCTTCTCAAATGCTTTCTTAAAATCCATATGAACAAGAGCCACCACATTCCGTTCATCAACCTTCTCTGGTACTTCATCAAAAAATTCATTTAGTAAAGCATGATCTGCCTTTTACAAATCCATGCTGACTATCCTTAATTAACTCGAACCTCTCTGAATGTCTGTTGATATTTTCCCTGATTATAGTTTCTAAACCTTACCCACCACAGATGTTAAACTAACTGGCCTGTAGTTGCTAGGACTGTTCTTACACCCTTTCTTAAATATTTGCCACTCTCTAATCCTCTGGCACCTCCCCATATCCAGGGAAGATTGGAAGATTATGGCAAGCCCTTCTGCTATCTCCATCCCCCACTTCCTTTAGTAACCTAGCATGCAAGCCATCTGGACCAGGTGACTTACCTGCTGTAAGCATAGCCAGCCTTTTTAGTACCTCCCTGCTCTCAGTTTTTATCCTATCCATTGCCTCTACTCTTTCTGATTCTACTGATATTTTGTCAGCCTCCATTTCCATAGTGAACACTGATACAAAGTACTCATTAATTATGTTAGCCTTGCCCTGCACGTCTAAGCATATAATAGGCCATGCTAACTTAATAATAGAACTTTTTCCATTCTAATTGTTGCAATCCCATGCTAAGGTATGTGCATACAGAGGTCTGCTTATTTTATTTCCCTAGAATATGTATGTTTTGAACTTTGCAATACACACAAGGCATTATGTAGTGTGAACAAGTTCATCATATGATGGATGATCCATGGGTCTAAATACTTCCAGTTGCCGATAATTCTTCCAATTGCTTTTCTTTCTTGTGCTTTTCCAGCTGTTTTGGGAGTGCTCAGAACAATTCTAAGCACACAACTTTGTTGCTTGAAATAAAACAAATCCTAAAAATTCTTACACAATGCAAAGAAATGAGAGAAAGTTGAGGGAGAACAGACTTCCAAATTTTACATCCTGCCTGCAACTATGTCACATGAAAATCCTTGATGTGAGTGAGATACTTGTGAAATAAAATATAATCAGTGAATGCCCTCGGGGAGTTGCAACGCTTTGAAAATTGGCCTTTTAAGCTTCTTACAGGGAACAATTTTCAACAAGCAGGTTTCAAGACTCCTTACACTGCATGAATATATATTCTGATTTTCCAATGAGCACTTTGAAAATCACATGACTACATACTGATACAGTTACAGAGACAGATACAAATAGAAACATACATAGATATCGATATAAAGACACTTTACAACTTTCCAGACTCAACATTGAGCTCAACAATTTCAAATCACATACAACATGTGCTGGTAATTGCCATTTACGCCTCCTCTAGACCCATCTTTTATTTCTTTACTTGTCCCATTACCATCTCCTTTTGCCTTGCACCATCATTCCTGTCATCAGTTAATCTCTCCCGCATTCCACCATATCACAGATAAGTTTTTGTTCTTTCCTCCCCTTCTCCACTCTCCCTTCCTCTATACTTGCTTACAAGCTGTTGCATCTCTAACTTTTTCCAGTTCTGGCAAAAGGTCATTGACCTGAAACATTAACCCTGTTTCCTTCCCCATAGATGCTGGCTGACCTGTTGAGTATTTCCAGCATTTTCAGTTTTTATTCTAGATATACAACAAATGCTGGCCAAGTTGCCAGTGATGCTCATATTGCATAAACAAATAATGAAAGAAGGAGTCGTTTTTCAAAGTCAACCTACCTGCTGACCGCAGACGTCGGAAAAACACATGCATGCTTACCATAATTTTCCATTCATTACAATAGACCCTCAAAAGGGCGGCACAGTGGCGCAGTGGTTAGCACCGCAGCCTCACAGCTCCAGGGACCCGGGTTCGATTCCGGGTACTGCCTGTGTGGAGTTTGCAAGTTCTCCCTGTGTCTGCGTGGGTTTTCTCCGGGTGCTCCGGTTTCCTCCTACAAGCCAAAAGACTTGCAGGTTGATAGGTAAATTGGCCATTATAAATTGTCACTAGTATAGGTAGGTGGTAGGGAAATATAGGGACAGGTGGGGATGTTTGGTAGGAATATGGGATTAGTGTAGGATTAGTATAAATGGGTGGTTGATGTTCGGCACAGACTCGGTGGGCTGAAGGGCCTGTTTCAGTGCTGTATCTCTAATCTAATCTAATCTAATCCATCTTTGGCCTCTCCTCTTCCTCATCAGTGTCGGCTTGGCTCAGCAGTAGCACTCGTTTCTGAGTTAGAAGATGCAGGATTTCCCCATACAATTTAGACTGATAATTTAGCACATTATTGCTGTATTATGAAATGTCCTGTCCTTCGAATTAAAATAAGAGAGATTAAACAGTCTGTTCAGATGGATGTAAACTATCCCATGGCACATTCTCAAAAAACAGCAAGATGTTTCCCTTTTGTCAATCAGTTATCCCTCAACCAACATCGCCAAAACTGATTAATTAGCCTAAAATGTTACAGTCAAGTGAGGAGGGGTTGAAGGGCTTCCCTCTTTTCCCTCTCCTTGTTTGACTGCAACAGGTTTAATTCTTTTTTAAAGTGGATGTACTTGCCAATTCAGTGAGTGTTTGATTATTTACATGCTATGATTATAAAAAGAACCAATTGGACAGATTTTGTTGTGTTTAATAAAGAAAGAGGTTCGCTTTATTGTACTTAAACTGATCTAAGTAAAATAATAACTACACTCCAACTTTCACACGCACACACACAGACACACACACAAGGTTCACACACACACAAATAGGTTACAGACTGAGGAAGGGTATGTTGGTCGAGTTAGAGTCCATAGAAAAAAGGGGTATACGGTCTGTGGAGTTTGGTGATTTGACTGGCTTTTAGCTGCATTCAGTGGTCTGAGGCTTCCAGTTTGAAGAGATAGGTGACTGATTTGGTGGATCTCTTGGAGACAGCAATATGGATGATTTCCTTCAAGGGATCTCTGGTTGCAGCCGGTGTATGCAGAGGTGGTCAGTCAGCAGGCAGGACCCGAAACATGCAATCGAGAGAGAGAGAATGGAGCCGCCCCCACCTGGGTTTGTACATGTCAGAGTACTGATGTTTGTCAGCGTGCTGTGGAGAAACACCAGCTTGAAACACACAGATGGGCAGGGGAGGGGCGCTTGTCACATGACAGTCACCCAATGATTCATGCATGGTAGTTAGCAGTGTATTTCTTCTTGCAACTAAAACAGCCTGTGTCTGGATGTCTGGGGATTCCTTTCTTACAACCAGGGTCCCATTATTCAAGCGATAGTCTTGATGGCTTGCTAATGGGAACATGCAGTTCCCTTAAATTTCCCAGGTCCTGGTTCTTGCCAGGATGGGGAAGACACTTGATCTCCAAATTACAGGCCTTGGAATGTAGGATAAAGTGTTGCAAATTAGGTAGCCATCTTAATTTGCTAGCAAAATCACCTTTTGTTTGCTCCTTTTTAATTTCTTAAAAATAATTCAGGTCTCCAGCCAGTGGATTAAAAAATTATCATTCAACATAGCACACTGGTGTGACAAAAATGAAAGCAAAATACTGCGGATGCTGGAAATTTGATGATCTGGGTTCTAATGATAGGTAACAGACCTGGAACATTAACTCTGTTTCTTTCTCCACAGATGGTGCCAGACCTGCCGAGTATTTCCAGCACTTTCAGTTTTTATTTCTGATTAATTAGTCATTATTTTCATTGCTGTTTGTGTAACTTTCTGTTTACATAGTGGCTGCCAGATTTTTGTACTAAACAACAGTGAATGCATTAAAGATAATTAATTTTCTTTTAAATGTGTTCAGAATGTGAAAGGCATTATATAAATACAATTTCTTTCTTTGCAGCTTAGCAACAACATTTACAGGTATTGGGTCAATTTTTCATGTACATTGACGATACCCAATTCCACCTCACAGCTGTCTCCATGTTGTCAGACTGACTGGGTTGGGATACCCTCCTGTTCAACATCGAAAGGCAAAAAGAGTCATCTTTGATCTATAGCACAAGATCCATTCTCTTGCCACTGATTCCATCCAATTCCCTGGCCACTCTTCCCCTGTTCTAATATCTAGGTAATATATGTACTATACCTGGGCAATGAACTGAAAATCAGCCATTGATTCAATGGCTCGGATTTGGTCATCAGCGGTGAAGGAACGCCTCTCACTATTCACTACACTGACAGCTGCTCACAAAGTTCTTGCAGGCTTTTCAGCAGATATTTGCTGTCATCAGGTATTTCAATAGCGTGGTGCTTTCTACATGGGATATGTGGCATGTGTGAGCAGGGAAAGCAGCAGCATGGCTCTTCAACCAATCAAATTGAAGAATGCTCACTGAGACATGCAGGACAAGAAAGTGGGTTTGCTAGCACCTGTTTTCTGGGTGCTATAAGTGTTGTTAGGGATCCAAAATGCTGTCCACGATGCACGGACACTTCTGACACGAATTGCACTGGATGCTATCTTGGGTAAAGGCATTAATGCGTACATAGATAACATTCACTGGAAGTATGCAAAGAAAGCAGATCATGATGTTAATCATTATGCAATTCTGATTTGATGCCAGCACTGCCATTATGGAGCTTCATGTTCCAGCAGATATCCTCTCTTAACCTCGCACAGCTGAACATGTGTTAAGCAGCATGAAGGACAGCCCCAACTCCTATCAGCATTATCTTAAGGGATCATCAGCTACTTACAGGTAAGTTGTTGGTTGATTTCTTCATGTCATTGCTACAATTCCTCATATTTTTAGTCCTTTCCATAGTAGGTACAAGTTTCAAAAGTCTACTTGGAGCGATGTGGCAGGTGCTGAAGTACTTTTTGTGACTTCAAGGCTTCTGCACAAACCAGTTGCTCCCAGTCATGGGGTGGACTAGTTGAGCTTCCTCTTGGAATCAAGCAGTACTGGGAGAATGAGCAGAAGATAAGCTGCTGGAAAAAGGAAGAGGTGGAGGGGGAGAAGGGCTCTTAGCAGGAGGCCATATCCATCCGAGTGTTCAGTGGAGAATTCTACCACCTGAACCACAGCGAGGAACAATGTTTAGGATGTCTGCACTTCACTAAGGAGGTTATCACAGAAACCTGTCACCTGCTGCAGCCACAACTCCAACCTCAGAGCACGGCAAGATCGGCATTGCCAGTGTCTGTAAAGGGGACCATGGCCGTGAACTTTTATCCGTCTGTCCCCTTCCAGGTTGGTGCTGGAGATATTATCAACATCTCATTCTTTGAAGTCCATTGTTTTATTTTTTGTTTAGAGATACAGCACTGAAACAGATCCTTCAGCCCACCGAATCTGTGCTGACCAACAACCACCCATTTATACTAATCCTACATTAACCCCATATTCCCTACCACATCCCCACCATTCCCCTACCACCTACCTACACTAGGGGCAATTTACAATGGCCAATTTACCTATCAACCTGCAAGTCTTTGGCTGTGGGAGGAAACCGGAGCACCCGGCAGAAACCCTCAAGGTCACAGGGAGAACTTGCAAACTCCGTACAGGCAGTACCCAGAACTGAACTGTGGAGCTGTGAGGCTGCAATGCTAACCACTGCGCCACTGTGCCGCCCACTGTTGCTGAAAGGCAGCTCTCTATTCAAAGAGAGATAACTTCATTTCATTCCTTCTTGCCAGAGACAAGCTTGTGGAGCAAACACAAGGATTTGCAAGGCTTGCAGGCTTCCCAATGGTGCAGGGTACCACTGCCTGCATGCACGTTGCTTTACAGGTGCCACATGTCAACTTTGCCATGTAGCAGAACTGAAAGGGATTCCACTCCCTCAGCTTGCATCTGGTGTGTGACCTGTGGGCAGCTCATCATGCAGGTCAATGCCCAGTACCCTGGCACCAGGCAGGATGCCTTCATTCAGCTGTATTGTGTACATTTATTTTCCCTCTCATTCTAGTAGTGAACATACAGACTCTTTAATATATCGAAGTGATTATATATCTGTGGTGTAGAAGGATCTGTAGCACTACCAACATTATCAGAATATCAGGCTTAATTTTCAGCTCATTTCCCAAGATAAAAGTTAGTTCACCTCCAACAGAAAGTCTATTACTAGAGTGCTTCCATTTTTTGTTAACTTTTTGAAGGACTTATATTTAAATTGTGGAAATGGATTCATTTTTTGGAGACTGAAGATTTCATAGTTACTGAACTCTTTTTTTAAAGTTCACTGAGGGGAACACTTGAGATATTGTTGAAAATAACCTTTTGCTGGAAATCATGGAATTTAAGATTAATAAACCACAGAGACCTCGGACTAAGGGAAGGTGTTTACAGAGAAGTGACAAGGCAAGATTTATGAGGGTCAGGGGCTTTTTGACCTGCTGTTTGGAGTTTTACTTTCAGAGAGATTGTTTTTGGTTTCACTTTGGACAGAATTGGGGGTGTGGACAGTGTTAAAAAAACAGTTGGAGAAAACTTGCCAAGGGAGCAAACCCTAACTCAACTTGTTCCATCTCTTTGAAAAGCCTGCCAGCTTTTCAATCTCTTTAAGAAGCCCTGAGAAGGAAGTGTAAGAAACAGACTGAAACTGTTGCCTCATTTCTCCTGAAACGGCTGCCAAACTAATCCTCAACGTTGCCTGAAAAGAACTTCTAGGAAGATCCCAGTGATAGCTGTCTACGTGTAATTGGGACGTCAGACAAAAAAGGGACAACCGACATCTTCCCATATCTTCTCTTTTTTTCTTCAAGAATTAGCACGTATTTGGCCAAAGTACTCTTTTTCTATGTATTTTGTAACAAACCTCTGTGGAGAGAGAATTTCTGTATTTTTTTCAGTGTGACTGTGTGAGGGGCTAATTTAAAAAGGCAACTTTTATATTTCAATTTGTGGGTTAATGCTTTGCTTCATTACTAGATAAGTCTTGTTTATTAAAGAAACCTGGTTGGTGTATTTTATTCTGGGATAAAGAGTAGAGTCTATGATTGGCCGTATCGGTATCTGGGTAAACATTTAAATATATGTTGTAACCTGTGGAGAAGTGGAACTAGAAGCGACAGTGCACTCTTCCCACTTCAGTTGTAACAAGTCGCATAATATTTGAAATGGTATATAGTGCTATAGCTTCATTTTTTTGCATTACTGCTGATGATGGTCAATTGGCAGGAAAATCAGTTTATATATTCCTACCAGTTTCTATTCACCAAGCACCAAGATTCAAATGAGTAGAGCTGTTTAAATTAGTCTCAAAAAATGCCTCCAGTTATCTTTAGGGAAGTCGTGGATACTTCTAAGGAAGAAAGCAATAATGATGATAAACTGAAAGGCACAGCCAAATTTCTGACAAAGAAGTGTCGAACTGCCAGTAGCTACAAGAAGTCTGGCACCTTTTCACAGATCAAGTGGAAAGCCTACTGGCAATTTTGGCATTGCGACTGGAACAGTGGTGGGAGCAGATTAAACAAGGCCAATCACGTTGCCCTTGCGGGGAGGCTGTGTGTGCAATATGTGCGTAGTCCTTGGTGGATACAAAAGGTAAAAGAGAAGCTTGGAATGGAGTTTGAAAGCCAAATTGAATACTAAATTAGTCTAACAAAAGTATTGTATTGCCTTTGGCCTTCTGGCTCTTTGTGAATGCAAACAAGAGAGGAATACATGCAGAGAGATCTTTTTATAATAAAGAGCTTTGGGTCAACAATATTTCCATGTTGTCCAAGCTCCAGTATGGTCCTTGTTACAATCAGGGCTTCTAAGCTCTTTAAAAAGCATAAAACAGCTCGTCCAACTTGTCCAGTGTCAAGCAGAGGAATCTTAAAAATCTTTACTGCTTAAAAAGAAGAATTTCTATTTGTATACCACATTCTCAGAATAATTCAAAAGTGTTTCACAATCAATTGAATATTTGAAGTGCTGTCACTGTGGTTTTGAATGCAAACACAGCAATAAAATTCACATTACAAGGTACCACAAATAGCGATCGAAAGGAACATCTAGTTAGTCTGCTTTTTGTTAAGGGAATCCATTGTCATATGTTCATTCTAAGAGGAATTGTATTTAACAAATTAAATAATAATTTGGTATGGGGAAGATTTTCTCTGTACTCAATATGAAACAAAATCATAAATCATAAGGGTTTAGAGGATACAGGCAGTTGCAAGTTTATAGAGATAGAATGAACGAAAACCAGTGAAGACAACTTTGAAATAACCAAATCTTCAGCTGACAGTGAAAGAAATAAACTTATTGTTTTCTCTATGGTTTTCAGGGAAAATGTGAGCACTCAAGGATATTGGGTCTAAGGACTCATTTGGGAAAGTATTCTGAATTACAGAAGTGGAAAATAAAGCCATTGAAAGAGAAGCTCAACTCAAGAATGCAGCTACTATACTGAAAAAAGTTCCTAAAGTGACTCAGCATTTGAATTGCTTAAGGCCTTTATAAAATGCGATGTGAAGGAAATTATTGCAAGTTTGTGCCTTGCCTTAGATAATCTCTGGCTGACAGGGGTGCTAGTCACTTCTTTAAATGGTCTGAATGTCTTATGTTTAGGGTTGTGCCCAAATATCTATACAATACCATAATTCAAGGGTGTTTCAATAGTCACACCTTGTAATCTGAACTGGATATTTATGCTTTTCACACCTGTGCTTCTTCAATCTCTTTGAAGACAAACTGAGAAACCAATTGATAAGATGTGGCCAGATATGAATCATTAAGTTGCTATGTTTCACAGCATGTGAACGGACAAGGCATCACATACAATTGCAATCACTTATTACAATTTAGTTCAGACTATGACTGTGGCTGGGGAGAAGGGTCGAATCAGTGACCAGGGTCCAGAGTTTATGGCAGGGCCGATGACCATGGCTTTAATCTTTCCAATGCTCAGCTGAAGGAAACTGTGGCACGCCTATGACTTAACATTGGACAGACAGTCTGACGACACAGAAGTGGTGGGATCGAGAGAGCTGGTAGCTTTCGTCAGCGTACTTGTGGAAACAGATCCCATGTCTGTGGATGATGTCACCAAGGGGCAGCATGTAGATGAGGAAGAGGAGAGGAAGCCAAGGATAGATCGGGGTACATTCTGGAGGTAATGGTACAAGTGCAGGAAGAGAAGTTATTGCTGACAATGTTCTGGTTATGATTGAATAGGTAAGAGTGGGCAGTATCATTCAGCTAGATAAAGGAAGAGGGATGAGTGGAGGAGAACTGTGTGGTTGACCATGTCAAAGGCTGCAAGCTGGTTGAAGAAGAGGAAAGTGTACCACAGTCCCAGTCACAGAGGATGTCATTAGTCACTTTGCTTTGGGCCATTTTGGTGCTAAGATTGGGGTGGAAACATGATTGGAGAGATTCTAACAAAGTTGTAGGAAAGCTCAGCATGATTTGTGAAGCAACAATATGTGAAAATACTTCGGAGAGGTAAAGGAGATTGGATAAGGAGTGCTAGTTTGAAAGGCCAGAGGGGCCAAGAATGGGTTTTAAGGAGAAGGTAATGATGGCAGTTTTGAAAGGGAGTAGGAACAGCACATGAAGAGAGGAAACCATTTACAATGTCACTTAGCACTGGGACCAGGAAAGAAGTTGGGATTTCAGCAGTTTAGTGGGAAAGGGGTAAAGGGAGCAGGAAGTACGTCTCATGGGCCAGATTGGAGAGGGCATAAGGGGAGATGGTGGAGAAACTAGGCAGGAACAGTGCTAGGGCAAAGAAAGCCCCCAACAAATGATTTAGCTTGATGGACAAGTGAAAAGGGAAGGGAAAGGCAGCTGCACAGATGTCTTCAATGTTAGTGACAAAGAAGTTCATAAGCTTCTCACATGGTGTTGAGTTGAGAGTGGGCAGGACAGGGGGCCTCCCTTATGGTAGGAATCAGCATCCTGGTTGGCTGCTGAGTTTCAATGGGATTCAGGTATCCTGTTTCTTCTTCTGCTGGTGGGTGAAATGGCCCAACAACTGATTCTACCACATCCTCTGCTGGTCCTACCCAATTTCTGGCACATCTGCGGCCACTTGCACTGGATTAGGCAGATGTGGTGTACCGCTGAGTAACAGTACCCCCACCTGAACCCATCCCTACTGCTAGACACTCCCTGAGCATGTGCACTCATCAGCAGTTGATTGGAAGAAGACTTTGGGACAGCAATATATATAGTCAAACCAGCATCGAAATAGAACAGTACAAAAATGTTTAAAGCTATTTAAAAAATTATTGCTTCCTAACGAGGCTTGTCAGCCATGAACCTTTGCTCATCTCTAATTGCTGATTAAGGATGCTTTTCTGTTCCTGACTCGTTAGGAGAAAATCAACGAAAACCAACATTTTATTTTGCTTAACACAATAAATCATCAGCAGTTGTCCCCAAATTGGATTTGTGCTGAAATCTCCATAGATGAAAGGCAATTACCATCTTTCGAGGTGTCTTGTCAGAAAAGCCTAAAGGATTACATTAAATTACCATCTTCTTCCTGTTACATTTGTTAGGGTGGTTTTCTAGACTTCAAATTATTTAAATAAAAACATTCAGGATATTTGATGCACTAATTACATGCTTGATTAATTATGTGTTGAATGTAGGTCACTTAGAATGCATATAATAGAATTACATATCACTCAAAATCTATTTTATACTATGCCATGGTTTAGCATTCAACAAGTGAACAGCACAATCCCATTTATAATAACAGGGGGAAAAAACATCATTAGTTACTTACAGGCTAAGGATCTCTCTCTCTAAGCAGAATTTTGATGTGTATCTTCCTGTGAGGTCTTTGTCTATAGTCATCACCCTGCACCCTACACATGTGTAGCTCAGGATCTCAAAGCTTGGTTGTTGAGAAGGGTAATTGATTTCCATGCTGGATATTATTGTCTCATTTAAGAACGAAATGAAAAACAATTGCACTAAAGAATTCCTGTGTCTCACAACTGAGCCTGGACCTGGAAATCTGTGAGAAAGTCCATCAGCGTAAATGCCAGGAATCAGCTCAAACCTCCACTCCTGATTCCGTCAAAGTATGTGAGACCGGGAGGAAGTTTCCTTATTTTCATGCAACCTATGGGCACCTGTGCCTCTACCCCAGTCCTGCCATCAGGGGTGGACGATAGTTCCAATGCATTTGAGTCTAAGCCCAGAGTCTATTGAGCAATCTTGCCCTAAACCATCAGTTGGGAATGGATGGGTTTGGGCACAATGCTCGTTTTACACTGCGTCCAATTTTACTCTCCATTGAAGTCAATGCAAAGTAATATTGGGAGGGGTGGAAAACCAGCATTCCACCCAATCCCATCAGTTTCCTGCTCTGCAAGTTAGGTTAAAATCACCCCTAAAACTTTTTCACTGTACTCCAGAAGGGGTCTGATATTGTCACTTCTCTGCCTGCACTTATAGTTTCTCTCCTTGTGAAACACACTCGCAGGATTTCCAAAGTACAATAATTACAAATAATTTATGTACATTTTAGTTTGTGTTGGATTTTTTTGAGGTCGTTTAGTTTTAGAGTTCTGAATGATAAAGAAAATGAAAGAAGAGAAGAGATAGAAATATTGAAGAAAAGAAAAGGAGAGATGATCTCACCTCTCTGACGCCCTCTATCTAACACTTACTTTGAACAACCTCATTATTTTTCCTTTACTATGCTTCCTGGCAGATTATTACAAACACCAATCAGACATTAAGTAAATATTCTAAAACCTGTTTCTAAGAATACATCCTATTATTTTACCTGCTACTGATGTTAGGTTATCGGTTGCCTTTGTCAAGTATCCTGCTTTTTAAAAAAATGCTAAGTAGATTTGTATTACAAAGTTCTTGCTAGTATGAATCTGCAATTCAGAGCTAACTTTCTAGCGTTTAACCATTGATACAGATATTGTACAGCAGCAAATTCCACTGCTTTTTCACTGACACAGAGTATGTTTAACTGTAGTATAATGTCTGATGCCCAGTTTTTGCAAAAGGGCAAGCTATGGTGATGAAAAGTCACCTTAGTAACATCCCTTCCAGCTGGCCATACACCTCCACAGTTTGGTTCAGTTGAGACACTTTCAATAAATACTGTAGACTTTAGACTTTTAACTGGAGTGATCCAACTCAGCAGGGTGTAACTATTAGCCTACAGGAGGGAAATACTGGGCCCTCTTCCACTCCTGATTGCTATCTAATCTTTGGATGAGGACAATATCGGACTCTGCTGCGATGACCCCCTGATTGAAAGAGTTAGTGCCCAGTGACCATTTTTATAAATCAAGAATATCCTGAGGCAGGTGGCCCAGCTGTGTCATTAATGACAGTCTCTCAGTCTTCCACTGACGGTCCCATCCCATTGGAAATATTGAAATGACCTATCAGCTGCCTTTAATGGAACCTTCAGGTAGCTTCCACTGCTGCCAAGTGGAGAGCTAGAATGTTTGCCTTAGCCTGGTGTACGTGCAGCTCGGCATGTGGCCGGCCTGGGATGTGGAAATTCCCAACCTGGGAATTCACACCCCAGCCTGCCAGCAAGTGTCTGCTCAATCCATACAAATGTCAACTTTAGAAAGTGGCAGGGGGTTAACAGCACAAGTGGGCAAGCAGATGTTGCATGCTGCCCCAGATCAGCCTTGTCCCTGGACCACATCCCAAAAAGGCCACCCCAGGGAATTGATTCCTTGTGGCTTTTTAGGGTGAAGATTTTTTAAGATTAACAAAAAATATTCATAATCAGATTGCTTTGGGTTTGATTAGTAAAATTTTTTCAAGGTACAAATAAAATATTTTACAGAAATAAAAATTTATGAATTTCTTCTCAAAGTACAATGCTAAAGGAAGTTGATCTGCATCATCAGCTGCATCCTCAACACCACACCTCCCTTGATGAACTTCAGTCAGCTATCTTCATAATGCAGGTGACTGGAAGTGTATACGATGTCAATGCTGTCTATCAACTCAAGGACAAGATGAAGTGTTCTCTATGCCAAACAGAAAGTGATTGCATGAAATACAGCACAATTGCAGTATGTCATAATCAAAATCTACAGGTTTTATCAGAATTAACCCTGAAATCTGAAGGCTTAATGATTTATTGATTTGGATTCAGGAGTCGAGGAGTGGTCATCCAGTTTCTGTTTTTTTACCCTCCTGGCAGACATTCCCCCCAGGCTGCAAACAGGTAAAGAACTATCCTTTCTTCTATAGCACATGGATAGAAAGTGTAAGTAACTAATTCATTCCAAGCACATGGTTTGATCTCAGGGTGCCATATTACAACACGTTCCTTTAAAGGCATCTTCTAAGAATGAGCCTGTTACCTTCCTGTGGCTGGTGCCACTAGTTATTCTGAGATTAGCACTGCTTTTTCTCCTGGACTGCCACTTTCCAAAACCCTCTTCAGAACTTTCATGTTATTCTCCTTAGCATTACTGCTATCCTTCTCAAGGCCATCCGTGGTATCAGTAATCTCATTAGAAACTCCTGCTGAGTTATTAATGATTTTTGAGCTATCTACACATCCAGCTATGATGTATGAAGTTGTGATGTTGCTGCCCAAACGTTTTTAACCATGAAAAATCTGACATACAAATTCCCTCCCATGACTAAACTCTAATCTTCCTCGCTCCTGTGTGCAGCAGATGGTTCTGTGCATCAGCAGACAATAAAGTAAAAGAGAAAAGCTGTTGAGCATTGAAGATAGAAAATAAAATGAACAGTTAGGTGTTGGATAGCTTGCATGTTCTCTGATTATAGCACATATGACATCTGAACAATTATTTAACTGCAGTCAACCTCACAGATTAGCATATAAAATAGGATGTTCCTGTTACTTCCACACAATTTAAATGTCAATCTTTTAGTTTAATACGTAAAATTTCTGTTAATTACATTCTTCACAAATTGTAAATTCCATATACCAAATATTCAGTCTACATTTCAGCTTAATTACTTTTGTTGCAAATTAAGTTTTTTGATAAACAGTTCACTAGTCATATCATTGCAAACTTAATATATTATATAGGGTCTCAAAATCACCTGACAAATAGGAGGTAGCGGCATTTCATAGAATCAAAGAGTCTTACAGCAGAGAAAGAGGCCATTCAACCCATCATGCTGGCTGTTTGAAAGAGTTATCCAATTAGTCCCACTTCCCCTCTCCCATCGTCATAGCCCTGCAAATGTTTCTTTTTCAGATATATATCCAATTCCCTGTTGAAAGATACTGCTGTATCTGCTTCCTCCACACTTTCAGCTAGTGCATTCCAGATCATAGTAACTCACTGCATTTTTTTTAGTTGACAGAATCAGCATTGCACAAAATGGGTGTGGGGTGGTGACTTTCAATGTTATGGAGATGGAGTTGAAATTGTGTATTTCTACATATTTAAAATTTCCTACAAATCCTAAGTTTTCAGCTCAAAATGAAAATAAAAAAATCTCTGCGTTAAAGTCAGTCTTGCTGAATGGGATTATAAGGTTACAATTCTGTCAGTTTTCACATTGTCCCAGCAACATTAAATGACCAACTAGAGTCTATGGGGAGGAATTTTATGGAGGTAGCAGGGGTCTAAACCTGAAGAGCTGGCGAGAGACCCACGTTGCTTCCTTCGGAGAAGGCCTCCCCTTATCAAGAGCCAATCAGACACTTGAGAGGTCACTGACAGGCCTTTCCTGGGATCAGGACCCCGTCCTGCTGGCCGAGAGCTGTGGACAATCAGAGGCTGGCAGCTCTTTTGGTCAGCAGTGCCAACAGGGAAGTGGTGGCTGCTGCCAGAATGGCACCCACCGGAGGCCCAGGATCATGGACCGACCCAGGCCAGAGGTAAGTGATGACGGGAGGGGTTTTGCAGGGTGAGGGTCGTGAGAGAAATGGGTGTAGAGGGGTCGGCAGCAAGGGCAGGGGGGTGGCTCACAGAGGGAACTTTCTTTCCTGATGCCGGGCCCCTCGATCAGGCACTGAATGCCTTTGAAAGAGGGCCCCTCCCCACCCCCCAAGGGACCACAAGCAACCCCATATGGGTTTGCATGTCATGCTCCCCATGTGGCGACAGGCCTACCTACTACTGGGTTATTACCAGTGGCAGCAAGAAGAGTCCCTTAATTGGGCATTAATTGCCCCTTAAGGGCCTCGATTGTGGGCGGGATGGGAAGGTCATCCATAGGGCTTCCCGCCACGGACTTAAGTGAGGTGCAGGCGGGAAGGTAGTGGGGTCCCCACCTGCTACCATCACCCCCGAATAAATGCCCTCCCCGCCTCCAAACTCGCCATGGGGCAGAGCATAAAATACCACCCTATGAATGTAATTGTAAAATTACTACAAGCATGGTAGGTTGGAAAGGAAGATAGGGCAGTTTCTGTATTGGGTGCTGAATCCACATGCCAGTTTTAACTCTCATTAGTTAACAGAGTGTTGCAATTTACTTTGTTTTGTCAAAATAGACATTTCTGTTACATAATCATTGATACCACAATCAATATGATCACCAATCTTATTGCAGTTAACCTATGTCACCTGCATTGTGAATTGTACAAAATGTCAACCACTGCATTTCATAAAATGGCAGACTACCACACAATAGAGCTGCGTTAAAGGTACATTAAGTAATGAATAACTGCTTCATTTGCATGACTTGAACAAATCTATTTCACTGAATGGATAAGTGTTAATGTGCTTTTTATTTATTGACAAGATATGGTATGTTGGCTTCATTGAGGAAGCAGCAAAATGAATCGTAGGGAAATAATTTTGCTGATTTTATTGAATACCTCAGCAGATTGTCAAAATAAACTTGCGGCAAATTCATAGATTATGATGTTTCCTGCCATCCTGCTATTATCCCAAGGAATGCAAGACCAGTGATCAGCAAAGGACCTGGGAAAGACGTAAGGCACTGTGTCAAAATATCATGAAGGAATTTCCAGAGCCTGAAATCATGAATAAGGTACCAAACTATTATCACTAATAATCTTTTTTTAAACATGTATGAAGATACGTAATGTATTTTTGCAACTGATTTTTTTTTAATTGAAGCAACCGTATGAACAGATATAATTCATATGATGTTTAATTGTATAACAACATGGTCTCCATTATAGATATCATATGTACACACCTACAGAGAATTGTGGATGTCTAACTATAAGGCTAAAAAATACATAACCAGCTTCAGAGGAAAAAGACACATTTTCTGTGCGCCCACTCCCAGATGCCTCTGTGCATCCCTACCTGCAAAGGAATAAGGGCCCATTTTATGTCTGTCTATCACAGGCACTCAAAGTACTCCTGCATGAAGGTTGCATTTGTCCAGGGGTATCATTTCTGCTTCACCATCTGGACAAATTTCAGGATACACTCTATCAGGTTATATTACAAAAAATTGAGATTGATAAATATATTGTAATCTCACATACGTAAATGGCAAAGACTATAATCAAATAATGAGTGGTGCCCAGTGGAAATGCAAATGAGGAACTTTTACCCCACAACTGGGATTGAGTAAAGGCTGTATGAAAACTGATTGAGGTGCTCCTGGCACTGCCTGTGGGTATTCAGAGTAGGAAGGTGATCCATTCCCACCACTGATCTTGCCTTAAACTTGATAAACTAATAAATTTACCCCCAAAAATAAAGTTAGCACAACATTTTTTCCAAAGGGTTAATGAAGATCTTGTAGGTAGGATTGCATTTTAAATGAACTAGTCTTTTCTGTTTTGATCCCTGAACTTTTTAGAATTTTTATATGAAACCACCTTTAAAAAGCTGCACTGCTTTGGCATGAAGAATAGAATTAACTGGCCAGCAACAGGGTACAAACAGAGCAGAAACTAGGAGGATCCACTCCTGCCTCAGAGCCACAGCTGTCTGCATGGAGTCAGGGCTATAACACTGAAGCTGTATCTTTGCCCTGCACTTACATCTACCGAGGCTATACAATGCCAGTGAAAATTGCCTCAGGTAGCACTGCTCGGAGACGTTACACCACTCTACCTGTGTCCCTCGTGCTGCCAACCTCTTCCTGCCTGGCCCACATGGCAATCTGCGAGGATAAGGTCCCATGCAAGTGCACCCCCTGCATGCACTGGAAAGCTTCAATTCGGCACGATCCTGATGTCACAGAGCCCAACTGACTGATGCGTCGCCAGGATCCCAAATTTGGGCACTGACTGCGCAAGCCGCGTCTGCATTGTTTATTCAGGAGAAAACAAGCCTGAAGTTGCAAACAGGCTCCTGCAGTAGCTTTTTTTAAAGGGACAGGCAACCTGATTGCATGTAAGATAACATTTTGGAACTTTGGCCAGAATTTTACGTGGCAGGAGAGGCCCCGTCCATCAGCCAAAAAATCGAGGGCGAGCCTGCCTCCACCGGGCCTGGAAGCCACACCATGATTTTACACGGCTCAGGCCCTTAATTGGCCTCAGGTGGAATTTCCGTTCCTCCAAGAGCTGCCGGCTAATCAGCGGGCTGGCAGCTCTCAGTCCCAGCAACACCACCAGGAGCAGCGCCCACTGTTAGGACTGCATCTAGTGAGAATAGCAGCAATGGTGGAGGCCCCGGAATAGAGGAATGTGTGTGGGGCCTCGCCCAGGACAATTGGCCTGGCCCCAGCAAGGCAATGGGGTGGTCGGTTGAGGGGGTGGAGGGTTGGGGGGCGGAATGTGCTGCAGTGGGGGTGGCTTGTGTTGTGGGGGGCTCTCTTTAGGGCACAGGGTGCCTGATCAAGAGGGGTCCCACAGCCCCTAAGGCAGCCGCTAGGTTTTACTGGGCAACCTTCTGAGGTGCTGAGCCAGAGGTGTTGGATGGAGGCCCTTAAGTGGCAATTAATTGGCCACTTAAGGGCCTTAATTGACCTGGGGCGGGTGGACCGTTTGTCACCTCCCCCGCCACTGATAAAATTGCAGTGGTGACGGGAACAGCAACCCCCGCTTCCCACTCAATTTTAAGTCCCCCACCCCACAGCCTGCCTCTTGCAGGGAGCATAAAATTCTGGCCTTTTTCTGTGGTAGAATCTCTGGAAGTACTCTGGAGTGTTTTCGGAGGTGTGTTAGTGAGTTCCTCAGTTTTCCGGGGTGTTGCTGCATCCACACAGTGGAGCCAGAGGAGTAGCTGATCTGTCCACATAAAGGCTGCAACATGTATGGGGGCAGCAATAGCAGTGCCTCTGTTCTGCAGCACGGTAGGGAGATGGAGCAGAGACTGCAGAGAGGACAAGCTCTATGCCATCCCCTTAGCCGACTTGGAGCCAGACTCCTCCATGCTCTTTGACAGTGACAGAAAGCTGTTGGGCATGCCAGCCAAGGCACCAGAATCTCAGTGTGCTTGCCCATCGCATGCATTTTCCTGCATGCACACTCTAATGGTCTACTGCATGATGCACCATCGAGGCCCTCATCTAAGTCCTCCTAAGCAGAATATATCTGCAACCTCACTTTCCAGTGAGCTGCAAATGAGCCATCCTTTACCCCTGGCCTGAATGCAGTTTTGCTCTGCGCCCTTCTGTTGTGTGCCACCTTGTCCCATGAGAAAGGGGGGAAGAATGTCAGTGATTGTGTAGCACTGTGTTTGGTTAATGTGCATGTCATAGCTGAATAGATGGAGGCAGTGAGAGCTAGGTGTGAGGCTGGCAACTTTGGTATGTGTGTGATGGTGAGGTGGAGTATCTGGATGTTAGGTTGAGTCCTGAGTGACAGGGAGTGCTGCTGCATGCAGAGATGGCAGTGTGGCACATTGAGCAGTGAGAGAGGCTGGTGTAGTGGTGGGTAGGAGATGTCATCTAATGATCCATTCACTGACCTTGTCCACCCTCTTGTGACACTGTTTCCAGTCCTCAGTCCAGATACTGGGAGTTGACCCAGGATTCACTACCTGCTCCCAATCCTTTCTGAAGGTGGCACCTGAGGGTCTCCTGGCGCTCTCCTTCAGCACCACCTCCACCACTGTGGATCCCTCTTTCTGCCCTGGTGTTCACTGTGCAATAATTTACATTGCAGCAATATTGGTGAGTGTGACTTCCCTTTCAGATACAGCCTGCCTTTAAGAGAAGGCTGGCTGTTCCATGTGGTCTGTAAAAAACACTGCTAAGCCCTCCTGCTGCGCGCAGAGGCTGTAGGCAGCATCCAAGAGTAGAAAGCAGCATGGGAGCCCTTCGGGGCATTGCCACAATCATTGAAATAGGGTGGCTAGACAATGTTTGTGTGTTGCCCACCTCGATATGAACAGGCACAGGATGATCGTGAATCACAACCCCCATGCCCAAAAATCGGGGCTAACCATTTTCTCGCTCAGAGACCTTCCCTT
Organism: Heterodontus francisci; assembly: GCF_036365525.1. Taxonomy (NCBI): domain Eukaryota; kingdom Metazoa; phylum Chordata; class Chondrichthyes; order Heterodontiformes; family Heterodontidae; genus Heterodontus; species Heterodontus francisci. The sequence goes on from NC_090401.1 coordinate 32,623,868, forward strand.
AAGTGCAAAGCTTGAACACTAGACAATTATTTTTACATCTGCTATATACAAAATCCATGTGATGTTTTGGCTTAAGCAGGTTTTATTCTCAGGTCCTAGTTTGTTCCAAGATTTGTCAGAACTAGGCTAACATTGTTGTAAAGATGTGGTTAGAATCTCAGTCATCTGCATCTGTGTGGTTCTTTTACCTTCTATTTATCAGTCATCAATTATGTTTTTTTTTGTTATAACTTGGAAAATTCCAGAGCACCATTTGTGAAAGGTATGCTGTAACACTGGTGATTTTATTGGCCATATGTTATACCGTGAGATTATTGAGAACTTTCTTCTCAGCCTGACGTTGAGCTCCGTGGCGGGCAGGGCCGGAGAATTGAAGCAGCAGCAGCCACCATGCAGCCCGTCACCGGGATTGCCGATTCCGATCTTCCCAGCGGTGCCAAAGCTCCGGAGTGGCCCCTGGGCCGCTCTGCGATGAGACCCTACTTTAAATATTTAAAATAGCTCTCTGCATAAATTTAAATTTATTTCCCTATGATCTTACCTTCAGTTCACAATCTTGAGCACATTGTGCGGCACTCACGCACCTTCACTTTCCCGTCCAGGAGAAGCTGGTGCCACTGAGGTGGGGAAGGGGTGAACTGTGCATGATTTGTATGAGGAAGGTCGGGGGGTTGGGGGGGGAAGGGGTCAACTCTGCATGATTTCGTGTATAACAAATCGCTGAATTATGTTGTACTGTTTGCCTGGCTGGCAGTGTTTTAAAAATAGCACCTGCACCCGCTCCTGCATCAGGTGACGCCGTGACGGGTGTCTCCAATGCCGCCCCCACCACATGATTGGCGGGGGGGGGGGGGCGGTGCAACCGCCATCAATATGTTAAGTGGCTGCCCGCTGCATAATCATGGTGACGCCGCGGCACAGGTCCTGTGAGGGACAAAATCCAGCCCAATATATCAAGTGTTCAACCGCACTTCTTTGCCAATAATTCATTAAAGAAGGGGAGGTTCTGTTTTTCATGTGAACTCATTGTTAAAATTTACTGATGGTATTTTCACTACGTCCACAAACTTTGATGCAAAATTTGTTACCCTTCAGCACCAAATATTGCTTTGTAGTAACATGCGGGATTTGTCATGGGATTATCATACTTTCCTGAAGGATCACATAAGCTGATAATTTTTATGCTACCGTTCTTGTCCAGGTGGGTGGGCTTCTTGTAGAAGCCATTCTATTCTCTGGAGCTCTTCCTGTGTCCTTTTCTTTGTTGCTGGCAATCCTGTTGAAAAACAGAAACCACCCACCCATACAGAGATGAGAGTACTGGCATCATGCCACAAACTTTGCAAAGGCAGTGACGTCACAAAGTTTCCTTCTTCGATTGTGTGGTGACTGTTACAACTTGCAAAGTCACAATAAGAGAGAATAGAGAGGAAGTGTTAATAATTAATGTTCTCTTTCGACTTCTCTGTAAGCCACAAGTCCCTGAAAGTTGGACTGAACTTTTTATTCATGCAATCAACCAGTCCCAGAAATTAATTAATCTACTCTTATTGACAATGAAATGGCCTCTGTCACTGTCAGTCAAATTTGAAAGGAGTAATTTTGCAAGGCTCCGTTCCTGGTGTGATTCCTTGCTAGATGGGAACATGGGTCAGATGCAGGGTGAGAACATGACAGAGTCGATTCTGTGACCTGTGCTGGACTCCTGTTTAGTGAGGCTCTACATTTGGAACTAAACTTCCGAAAATTACTGAAACATGTTTGCAGATATGAAGTGGATGTTTCAGTACTTCACTACTATGCAAAGTACTCAACTATGAACATTTCCATTATCCCATGTTAATGTGCTCAGACACCACAATCTGTGCAACGTACAATTTGTGCTCACTGTTTCAAACCAGTAAGTCTGTGTGATATAGTATATGAAAATAGTATTTTTAAAAAGCAAGGCATGAAGGTATTTAAGTTAAAAACTGCCACCCAGTTTTCGAGGTTAGAAACCATTCAAAAAGAACTTCTAATCTCATCCAAACCTCTTGACTGAGTTACATTTTATCATTCCCAGCTCTGTTTCATTTTTGGCTTAGTGATACACCCTGAATAGTTGATTTACTGGTAATCTATGGTTTAAAGAGGACTTGTTATGCCACCTCTTGGGCAATGCCATGTACCTTCAGATCTATCAGTCAGTTTGATTAGTTTAAGAAAAGTAATGAATACACTTTATTTTATCTAATCAGCACGTGGTGCATTATATATAACAGATCAATGACCAAATGTCTGTTGCTGTACTTCAGTCAAGGGGTTTTGATGACATTTTTTTAATCTTCTTGTTTGCTTCTTATGGTTTATAACATCATCAGAATTCTTCTTTTGAATTGCAGCCTTCAAAGTCACCATCGCTCACCTTTTGTCTTATATCTAATAACGTATGCAAGTATTATTTTCTGAACCAGTTCCATCATCATATAATGTATTCGGAGGCAAACACAAATCTGCCTTGTAAGAAAGCACAGAACTAAACAACATGTGCCTTCAAATTACAGGTAGCCCTTTTAATTTGGAACTTCATAAATCAGCTGCAAATTACAGCATCTTTGGCTGTCTTGGCTACAGTCCCAGAATCCCTGCCAAGCCCTTGTGGCTGTCAAATGCTCCAGATCATGCCCCAGTGATCCATTTTCACGCTTAGACCCTGGAGCGCCAATGTGAAAGACCCCAACCACAGTCAGCAGATGGCCAGCACACAATAAGCAGACAGAATGCCAGAGCTGCATCATTAACAACACAAACAACATAACAATGGCAGAGCAGAGGGCCAGCCACCCTTCTGAGCAATCCGCCCTCAACACACTGTTTTTGTTACTCATTTTTTTTAAATCAGCTATCCTAACAACAACATTTTATGCATGGGTCTAAGAAACAAAGTCAAAAATGATTTCTTCTTTGATAGTTTATCCTGAATCCATTAATCAAAACTGTTAGGGAGGATGAAACTGCACCAATACTATGCTAATTCCAGGAGTAATTTGTTTGATAAACAGGGAAAGAAAATCAAGATGAGAAATACATTGCAATACCATTTTCCTATTCAGTTCACATCATCCACAAATCAATCTTTTAAAGGACAGTGCTAGCTCGTTGCTATGGTGGGCACAACTTTCTAACGTTTTTCTGATGTTGAGAGACTACTTGCATCTTGCAAATGTGTTGCAAATTGGCCTTAGGGCATTTTCCCATCTCTGAAGTAGATTTGAGTTCTCAAGAGCCTATGGCATTTTGGAGTAGGGGACCAAATTGTGGCAAATCAACCCCACCATTTTCAAAGCTCTGGCGACCTTCCTATGGCCTCATTTTTGGACAATAATTTACTACCGTTCCGATCCTTTGCATAAGACTGTAGCACATGAATATGTCTATTAGTGGATGAGCTGCCAGCCCGACTGCTATGGTCAGCACCCAGGAGGATTCTCTAGTGACTGAATTGGAGGGAGTTTCAGCTTCCACATATTAATGTTATTTTTTCCAGTCTGATTGGAATTGTTTACTTAGTAATATTTACATCTTACCTCCATACCCTTTCCCCTGTGTGTGTTATTTAACAGTCAGAGGAGGAAGGGCTGCAACTGCAGGGCAGTCATCGCAAGCCCTTTCTACAAAAGGCGTTTGCAAAGAGTGTCATCTTCATTCTACTGCAACAGGAAGAGTGACAAAGCTTTGGCATTTTTGAAAATTTGGTCCAGTCTGTCAATGAAGGATCCTAAATAATCCAGCTCTGATAGAACTACTCTGCAGTTTTCTTCCTTGGACATGACTGAGCAAGCCTGCCAACTATTTTGGCACTGTATGTGTCCCCGAGGTTTCAAAATAGCCACATATACTCTGTCCTGTAAGTTCATAAGTGTACTCTGGTGAAAAACTCCCCCCATCGTCGACAGGAGTTGACCTCATCCTCAGGATACCAGCAGCCACTGAAACACCAAAACCCATCCAGGGCCAGGAGCAGTGACTCCCAGCTTAATGAGTACCTGTCCCAGCTTCTGTCATAATTTGCCTTGTATGGAATGAATGGCAGCCCTGCCCCTCACAGAAATGGCAGAGACCTGACAAAATCTCGTTGGGGGAGTAACTTTAAACTCCGGTGTGGGAAGAAAGCTGACAGTTTTGGACTGGCTCCTCTTTATACTCCCCACCCAACTCCAATGGAACAGAGTATGGGTGTATAATAGGCAGCTGAAGCAATACCGTCAGGTTTCTGCCCCCACTGAAATTTGAAGTTACCCCCTCGGGGTCTTCCCCATTGCTTTGGGGGCTCCACCTGTTGAAGTTAAGAAACCAGCAGAGCTCCCATACAATTTTGAGGCCATTGTCTTCTCACTTGCAAGCTGGATACTCACAGATTTGCATATGAGGGAATTTTAACTCCCTCACCCCAAACCACCCCTCCCCCGCAAGATGGACGGGAGGGGTTAAAAATTCAAAAGTGGGAAACCCAACCCCAACCCACCTCCAACAGCTGGTTTTCACGGAAGTGGTCTGAGGGGCGGATGACTAAGCTGCTCTCTGCAGAAATGCCATCATTTAAATATTTTAATGGGGCTGTGTGCCTCAAATTTTAGGTCCGTTTCAAATTTAAGTGCTATGGCCTATTTCACAAGTCTCAGGAAACCCAACAGCACTGCTGAGCACCAGGGGCAGCAGGGTGCATCCCCCCCACAGTCCTGCCAGTTAACCTGCTTCCATCTCAGTGATCTGCCAATGACCATCCCCCGCACCCTGGATCGGACTCCTGTGACCAGACCCTGACATCGATCTACTCAGGTATATAGATCAGTAAAATATTATGGACAGACACAGAAAATAATCAAAAAGGCTAATGGAATGCTGGCCTTTAAATCTAGATGTCTAGCATACAAGAGGTAGAAATTATAGTTTAGCTATACAAAGCTCTGGTCAGATCACACCTTAGGAAGGTCATATTGGCCTTGGGGAGAGTGCAGTGTAGATTTACCAGAATGACACCTGAACTCCAAGGGTTAAATTACAAGGAGAGATTACAGAAACTAGGTTGTATTGCCTGGAAGTTAGAAGTTTAAGGGGTGATTTGATCAAAGATTTCAAGATATTAAGGGGAGTTGAAAGGGTAGATAGAGAGAAGCTTTTTCTGCTGGCTGGGGGGTGTAGGACTCAGAGACTAAAGATTAAAGCCAGGTCTTTCAAGAGTAAAGTTAGGAAATACTTTTACATGCAAAGGGTGGTAGAAGTTTGGAACTCTCTTCTGCAAATGGCAATTGATGCTCAGTCAGTTATTAATTTTTAAATCAAAGATTGATAGATTTTTGTTAACCGTAGTTATTAAGGGATGGGGCAAAGGTAGGTATATGGAGTTATGTCACAGATCAGCCATGATTTCATTGAATTGTGGAACAGGCTCAAGGAGCTAAATGGCCGACTCCTGTTTCTATGTTCCTTGCCCACCACCATCGCCCCCAGCCCAATGGCCTCCCTGAACTTTCAAGATGTTTCCCCTAACCCATGATCTCTTCCTCCTTACCTCTCCTCCATTCCCTGGCTGCAGCCTGGTGTTACAGCTCTTCCCTCCTGACAGACAGCCAACCTTTCAATCTGGCTGACTGCTGGCCGGGAAACGGAGTCAAAAAATTTAAATGAGGTTCCTGCCTCATCAGAATCTCCGGGAAACCTGAGTTCCCCAGCAGCTAAACCTCCCTCTCTCGCCCCCATCCCTGCAAATATTAGGGACATAGGGTCTACATCATAGAAGCAGGTCATTCAGACCAACTGGTCTCTGCTGTTGTTTATGCTGCACAAAAGCCTCCTCCAACCCCTAACCCTATCAACATTTCTTTCTATCCCTTTCTCCATCATGTGTTTATGAAGCTTCCCCTAAAATGCATCTATGCTATTCATCGCAACCATTCCAAGCAAAGACTTCCCACATGAATACTCAGCTCTCTTTAAGTCACCACAGGTCATGCAGGTAGTCTGCTGCCAGGCTGCTGTCAATGCCAGTCAGTAGTCAGTTTGCTGTGAAGTGCATGTGAATATGCAGTGATAATTAGCCTTCTGATTTTCTCTCCCTTTCTAACAACATGCCCAAGATTAGGAATAATTCAATCATGTGTACTAAATTATACCCTAATATTCTGTGACAGTGCATTGAAATGCCAGATCAATGCATCACCACAGAACACTGGGAGCAGCAGAACATCAAAGCCTAAATTGTACTAATGAAAGGTCTGTTTCTCTCTCCAAATATACTGCCAGACCTGCTGAGTATTTCCAGCATTTTCTGTTTATATTTCAGATTTCCAGCATCAGAAGCATTTTGCTTTTGCCTAAATGATGCCCTTCCATTCAATGTATTCTCCTCAATACTCTTGTTAAAGAAAAACTTTCATTTGGATAGCACCATTCATAATCTTGGGATGTCCCAAAGTGCTTCACAGTCAATGAAGCACCTTTGAAGTGTAGTCACTGTTGTGGGAAATGTGGCAGCAAGTTCCCACAAACAACAATACGATAATGACCAGATGATGGATTTTAGTGAGGGATAAATATTGGCCAGGACATCAGGGAGAACTCTCCTACACTTCTTCAGATAGTGCCATGATATCATTTACAGCTACCTCAGAGATTCCACGGGTTTGTTTTTTTTTTACTCTTTAACTTTACATATATTTTCATCTTATGAGTTTCAGGCTATTCCAATAGCTGAGTCCTCACTCCTTCTGCATTCTCAAGGGTGTCCTGATACATATGAGTTTCAATCATGTACCTAATGCAATGAGCAGAAAATCTCTTTCTTTAAATTTAAATGCATATAATTCTCCTTATTTTTGAGAAGCAGCAGAATGACCCTACAGTGGCTTTAACTGCTAAATTCATTTATTGAACAGTAACGGAGCAATAGATAACAGTGGTATAGTGTATATAATTGAGTAAATGTTCCATCACGCTTGCTTCTTATACAAGAAAAATAATAAATGATTCACAATCTCTATACCAAACTATACATTCTAATTAGTTTTATATACTTGGCTGTTCTTTTTATATTTTTACCAAATGCATGATTTTTTTGGCTGCCTAGCATTTTGAAAGTTTCCAACAGATTAATTCCTATTTACTGAAAGTCTCTTGCCTGTACAAAAACCCCAGAACAACTCAAAAAGGAACAAGCTACTAAAACAAAGCCAATTGAACAAGTAGGATTTACATAACTCTGCAACTAGGCCTCCAGAATTTTCTAGTGGTTTCCATCGAAATTACAGTGGTAAATGTTAGAAAATCAACAGAGTTTTGAAGTCATTAAGATGAGATGATTTTTGGAAACTATTTAAACTCATACAGTAAATGAACAGCAGGAGCCAATGCAAAGTGAGACAAAAATGCTTCATTTTTTTCAGTCTCTACCCTGTGCTGTAATAAGGATCAGTAATTAATACGTATTTGTACTTGCTATCTTTGTTACTTGTTCACACTCTGATATGCACTGCTGTCAGAAACCCAGTTCTTCCCTTTACTTAAAATGTTTTTAAAAATTGGATATAAATTATAATATAGTGATAGAAATAAACCAGTATTTTGTCTATTGTCACTTTCCTTTGAAGTACCATTTTCAATACATTCCTAATTATTGTTATCTTACACCATCCTTTTAGTATGTGGGAGGTCTATTAGAATCACAGGCAGAGGGGCCACCACTGCAAAAGTCTAGAGTTTTTCCTGCAAAATTGTTCATTCCAATGCTCCTTCTGAATGCTGCTATACTGCACTAATCTTCATTCCTTTCCCTCAACTTCTACAGATGCCAACCTGCATTACAGATGTCACAATTAAGTGCATTATATGACCTTGTACATGGCAGGAAAATCACTTCATATCAAGAACAGTGTAGTAACCTCTATTTGCACCATGAATATGGTTTGGGAGCCAAAGCTATAAAATTAAATATAAGTTCAGTGGCAAAGGCTGTGCTTGAGATCATTTGATACAACAGAAATCAATCCTGGTTGACAAAATAAAGAAGGCACCGGCCTGAGAACTCTATTCTTGGAATAGAAAGCATTGTAATGATTCACAGAATACAAGTAATTACAAGTCTAGCTGTAGCAAAAACTTGCAGCTCAAGGAATCCTGAATCTCATTAAGCGATTTGAATGTTCAAAGTAAACTAGCCGCAACAGCAGTGACTGCCAAAAAAAACACCCAAAGCAAGTGTTTTGCCACTTGCATACATTCCTCCAAACGAAACAGTGCAAATTAACCCTTTTGAGTACTGAATGTCTTTTAGAACTTGCAAATTGGTTAATTGCCAAAAATATTTTTTCCTAGTTCCAATTCTACCAGAGTTCGGTGTAGTCAGTATGGCTGTTAATTATTTCACCCTATACTCATTTGGCCTGTGATGAATATTCTCTCCTTTTATCATGTATACTTGCACTCATATTGTTTTTGTTGGCCTTAACTTACCATAAATTATTAGATACAGAACATTTAGTTCAATCAAAATAATAGTTATCTATTTCACTCCCCATGGTATATCTTTTCTATTTAACACTGTCCTTGGGGGAAGGGTCTTTTATGCATCAGCAAGAAATCAGCAGCAGGTTAGGAAAGGGGCTTATTAGCCTTTTCTTATCCTAGATACATAAACACATACTTGCCAGTAGCATTACTGAGTAAGGGTCAGGAGCAAAAACCCTGCTTGATTTTCCCCTCCTTTGCCAATAAGGCAAATTGAGGTAAAATAACTCGTCACTGACCATGGGATTGAAAGTCATATGACATGTTGGTGCACCTTGCAACAGAGTGGAATATCTGGGAATGATGTCCCAAAATATCCATTGGCCTTTGATCCTGGCACTTATACCAGGATTGACCAACGGGAATCTCTGCCTCTGATTCTACCGGAGTTTTCTGAGGCGATTGGGGGTGGGAGAGGGTGGGGGGAGTTCACTCACTTTAATTAAACCAGTGGGCGCCCACCCACTATGGGCACACCTGAGGTGCTCGCATACCTGAGGGCGGAGGGGCTGGAGGAGGTTGGAAGAGAAGCAACGGAGACCAGCCACTCATCGGTGGCACAGCAACCCCAACTCCAGCAACAGATAGTCAAGGGTTACGATCATGTGGATGCTCCATCCCTGTGATGTAGCAGGAGAGAAGTTCAACTTGGAACTCTCCAAGTGAATAAGAAAATTGTCATTTTTATAAAAATGCTAGAGAATATTTTGCTGAGACTATTACAATATTCAGAACATGGGGAAGTACTTTGAACAACAAGTATTACACTTAATCTTTCCTTCTGTTAAATGAAAACAATGTCAGGGGGTATCAGAATGAACTGCGGCTTCAGTTATATTTTCCTTAAATTTTGAATTTTGTGTGATTTATACAGCAATGGCCCATTAAAGTGCAAAAAAGTTGGAACTTTCTACATTTTTGATATTCTTAATAAATCTATGTCACTTTTGGCATATCACAACATGGCTAATCATGTGAGTTCTGAAAACCGATTCAAATTTTGCACCTTCACATTATCTTTGAATATTGGGATCTAAATTCTTAAAACTGATGAGTTAAAGGAGTATCGTGTATCAACTGTGCTCTAAATATTGTATTTCATAAGCCAATAAAGTCTGAGAATGAAATAAGACTTGTCACATACTAAGTTATTTAATAACAGACAGCTTTGGATTGACATCCAGGAACAAAAGGGATTCTGATCTCTGCTGTTCAATGGAGGTGCACGGCAGATGTCAGCTGAGCACAAATCAGGCCTCTACCCAACCAGAAATGTTAGGTCTGCTCAAGGGTGCAGTGGAGTATCATTGATAATGATTTTCTTTCCTAGCAGGTAGAAGATTATTGATAAATGATATAGATGAGATATAAAAGAGAAAAGGACTTTTTCACTGAGAGCACTTTCTTGTCTACTCTCCTCACCTTTGTTATAAATTCAGAATGAAAATCAGTAAGTTAACAAAAATAAATTGAATGGGTATAAGATAGGAATTGGTTTGGGATTTTCTGTCTCATATACTTAGCATGAACTCACTCACATGGACTTAACTTTATAACAAGTCGAAAGTATTAAATCATTAGTAAATTCCTATAGTACCAATCTCACAGCAGTACTACTTGATGTTTAACATCAATGTGTAGAAATTGTGGACATGTGCGCTTCCTTGCTAACTCCACTAGTTTTGAAAGCAGGAATGCAGGGGGTAGGAGATTATTTGGTGGGCCTCTGTGCCAGGACTTATTTATAAATAACTCCTCATTCCAGGACCATATGACCAGCTGTGCCAAGACTTGTTTACAACACCCCACTCTGGGATCATGTTACAGGCCCAGTAGCACTGCTGGCTTGCATCGATTCTGGCATACAAGGCCAGATATCAATATTAATTATGTAGAGATTGTAATTAATTGAAAACTAATTTAATCTAATTTTCTCAACTCACATGGATAATGGGTATGTGTAGACATTAAAATTATTTTGCACAGCTTTAATATTTTTGATCAATGCTGATGGAACCAGCCTAGAAAAATAAAAACATTATTTTTGTAGACATACTTTTTAATGATTAAATTCTTAATGGGAGCAGTTAGTCAAAAACAATAAAAATTAGATTAATAGGAATACTCTGACATCCTTAGCAACAATTTCCCAATCTGTAATAATAACTGTTGTTTTTGTTCATTGGTTGCTGTGACATATGGTTGCATGCATGGCACTCTGAGCCTGCCCTATAGTGTGACTGCCAAAGCTATTGCCCTTACTGCAACAGCATGAAATAGGGACTGACGAAATGCGGGCCAACATTTACGCCTGGAAAGACAGGCAGTCACTGGAACTCAGGGGGCTAATCAATCTTTCAGGGTACTGAAGGGGACAGTTCAGGCATTACACACTGTCAGCTGGGAGAGCCACTGGAGCATTGAAAACAGCACAATGATATGTTGTGGCAGGGTAGGATGTGATTGGGATATTATGCTAACAGCTAGAAAAAATTCATAAATATTGGGTAACAATCATTCTAAAAATATTCACTCACAACGTGTATAGCATAATTATACATATGATTTCAGAGATCCTCCATTCATTAGTACAATTGACACAGCCTGAAAACTGCCCAACATTCAACAACACTGAAGACACAAGGAGCTGAAATCACAGTCATGGTGACCTAACGCTTGCAAGACATATTGGGATAAATCACTATAACAGGTTTGCTATAGAGAAATCTACAATAGCATATGATTGATGACGGAGTGCTGTCACTGAACTGATGAATGCATGTTCCAATCTTAGTATAATTGAAGTAAGATGCTGTGATAAAACTCTGAAAGCTGCATTGTGAATATTCACACTCCACTCGCTATCACTTGTATTTTAGTGCAAAAATGGTGTGACTGCTAGTCAATTGGCATTGGGGCTCAAGTATTCAGAGAAAGTGTTTCAGGAGCTCGGTTTCCAACCAAATTCCCCTAATATTACAAGTGCACATTTTTAAGGTCACATTTTAAATTGTGTTTCTTTTTGAAAGCAGTGTTAAAGCATTAAGCTGCAAACTGTGACCCTTTTTTATGTTTTATATAAACAATTGAAGTCTGTCCTGAACAAATGTTTGAGTAGACTATGCAGAACCTTTTACCGTTTTTATACAATAAGGCCAGTTCTAAGGAAGTCCATGGGCCTGTATTAACATCCTCTGCCAGCTAATGTTAACCAAGTGTTAGAAATGAGTTAATTTATTGAAGTACTAGCTATGTAGTTGCCAGTTGAAGGAATAAAACACAGTTTTAGTAATATTTTGTTCGCAGAAATAAAAAGGTAAAAAAAAATTCTGGTTACCATTCAAAATCTTCTAATGAAGAGTCACCTCCTTAGTATAATTGCAGAAGGCTGATACAGCAGAAATATATGTATATATATTTATTTTATGGACAGATGGGAGTTGATAGGGATGGTCCCCCCTTTTTCACCTCTCATCTGATCGAAAACAAACATTTTGTTAAAAAAATGTGTTTATCCCCTAAGCATTTAATGGTTAACAGACAAATGACAGGTTTTCTCATAAGTTTAAAGAAAGATAAATGTTTATTATACAACACCCAAAATTGTACACAACTTCACCCACTCTCATACGCATACAGACACACACAGACACACATACAAGAAAAGTTAGAGATTAAAAGATAACATGCATTTAGGTCTGATGGTTTAAAAGCCACCTCTATTTAACTTGTGTTTCCCCAGGGTGAAGACTTGGAATGGTGCAGGCCTGTATACTTTTCCCTTGTTCACTAAAGAAAGACTGAAAGGTTAAGGAAGACGGGTGTGCTGCTGCAGACTGCTTTTGCTGTATTCCAGCCAAAGATCACTGGCAAAGTCCTGGCATGATTTCTCATGTAGGGAGTTCAAGGCCAAATTCCAGTCGCTGCCTACATGTAGTACAAAGCTGGTAATCTTAAGCAGGGTCCTGTCTTTTCGATAGCATAGATGGATCGCTCTTTCTCTTCTCTTCTGGTTTTGTCTTAACAATATATACCTTTTCTTTTGGGCCTCCTTATCTCGAGAGACAATGGATACGCGCCTGGAGGTGGTCAGTGGTTTGTGAAGCAGCGCCTGGAGTGGCTATAAAGGCCAATTCTGGAGTGACAGGCTCTTCCACAGGTGCTGCAGAGAAATTTGTTTGTTGGGGCTGTTGCACAGTTGGCTCTCCCCTTGCGCCTCTGTCTTTTTTCCTGCCAACTACTAAGTCTCTTCGACTCGCCACAATTTAGCCCTGTCTTTATGGCTGCCCGCCAGCTCTGGCGAATGCTGGCAACTGACTCCCACGACTTGTGATCAATGTCACACGATTTCATGTCACGTTTGCAGACGTCTTTATAACGGAGACATGGACGGCCGGTGGGTCTGATACCAGTGGCGAGCTCGCTGTACAATGTGTCTTTGGGGATCCTGCCATCTTCCATGCGGCTCACATGGCCAAGCCATCTCAAGTGCCGCTGACTCAGTAGTGTGTATAAGCTGGGGGTGTTGGCCGCTTCAAGGACTTCTGTGTTGGAGATATAGTCCTGCCACCTGATGCCAAGTATTCTCCGAAGGCAGCGAAGATGGAATGAATTGAGACGTCGCTCTTGGCTGGCATACGTTGTCCAGGCCTCGCTGCCGTAGAGCAAGGTACTGAGGACACAGGCCTGATACACTCGGACTTTTGTGTTCCGTGTCAGTGCGCCATTTTCCCACACTCTCTTGGCCAGTCTGGACATAGCAGTGGAAGCCTTACCCATGCGCTTGTTGATTTCTGCATCTAGAGACAGGTTACTGGTGATAGTTGAGCCTAGGTAGGTGAACTCTTGAACCACTTCCAGAGCGTGGTCGCCAATATTGATGGATGGAGCATTTCTGACATCCTGCCCCATGATGTTCGTTTTCTTGAGGCTGATGGTTAGGCCAAATTCATTGCAGGCAGACGCAAACCTGTCGATGAGACTCTGCAGGCATTCTTCAGTGTGAGATGTTAAAGCAGCATCGTCAGCAAAGAGGAGTTCTCTGATGAGGACTTTCCGTACTTTGGACTTCGCTCTTAGACGGGCAAGGTTGAACAACCTGCCCCCTGATCTTGTGTGGAGGAAAATTCCTTCTTCAGAGGATTTGAACGCATGTGAAAGCAGCAGGGAGAAGAAAATCCCAAAAAGTGTGGGTGCGAGAACACAGCCCTGTTTCACACCACTCAGGATAGGAAAGGGCTCTGATGAGGAGCCACCATGTTGAATTGTGCCTTTCATATTGTCATGGAATGAGGTGATGATACTTAGTAGCTTTGGTGGACATCCGATCTTTTCTAGTAGTCTGAAGAGACCACGTCTGCTGACGAGGTCAAAGGCTTTGGTGAGATCAATGAAAGCAATGTAGAGGGGCATCTGTTGTTCACGGCATTTCTCCTGTATCTGACGAAGGGAGAACAGCATGTCAATAGTCGATCTCTCTGCACGAAAGCCACACTGTGCCTCAGGGTAGACGCGCTCGGCCAGCTTCTGGAGCCTGTTCAGAGCGACTCGAGCAAAGACTTTCCCCACTATGCTGAGCAGGGAGATTCCACGGTAGTTGTTGCAGTCACCGCGGTCACCTTTGTTTTTATAGAGGGTGATGAATATATACCTTTAATAAGCTCCTTATCAGAAACCTGGTTTCTGTCATGTGGCCGGAGCTTCTCTCTCATTGTTCTCATAAATGGTATCTGATGGCAAGGCCATTGTTAGATAATGGGGTTTGGGTGTCACTCATCTTCATTCCATCTTGATAAAGTGGAGTTTTTCACACCCATTCTCTGGAGTTTGAATTTGGAATCACCAAGTCTGCAATGCCATTGTTAACACAATTTGTTGGAGAGCAGTAGCCATTGACACAGAACGGGGTCATTTACATTTAATGCCTTCTGCAAGGCTTATCCTGACAAGAAGATTGGCTCAGGGTTCTTGCAATTTCCACGTGTATTAGCAGTACAGGATAAGGTTAGCTGACCTCTCAACTCCATTGTGTTTTGTAGGAAAACTGTTTGTTTTGGGTTTGTTTCATAAGTTCATTATATAGTTCATAATTTCTCCTTGCGTGAGTGTGACATATCTGCTAGCTGGTGCAATCAGAGCAACAAGACTGCAACTCCCAGAAGCAACTTTCATCATGCTCATGCCAAGCACCCTCCTGGTCTCCAAATCCAGGCATTCCACTATCCTTAACACAGCACTGCTTCCTTCTCCAGTCTTAGGCCCTGCTTCAACCACAGACTTCAGCACACGCTCCCATCACCTGCATTTTCTAAAAACAAAAGTGAGCATAATTCTTAAAAAAACTCAGAGACAATACATAATTACAACATGCACATAAATACAAAGTTAAATGCCATGTTGCTTAAGTAAACATTTTAATGCAATAGAAGCAAAAGCGAATGAATGATAATTACAGCTGAGTATAAAAGTAAACTCAGAATTGCAATTCAAGTATTTGATCTGGAGGAATTTTAAAAACAAATTCTTAAGGGGAGCAAACACAATATAAGTAATTCGTGGATTTTATCATAGATCATTTTAATGTTCCATTGAATATTTTAAAATTATATTGAGTATCTTTTATCCTTTAGCAATCAGCTGGTAATTAATATTTAGCAATGTGAACAAATTTGGTCTTTTGTTAGTTTGAAAGTATTACAATTTGAGCCGGTCCCGCTGTCAGTTTATCTCAGGTGGTAGTGCTCTTTGCCTTGAATCCAAAAGTTAAATATTCAAGCCCCACCTTAGGTCTTTAGTGCATAATTGAGACTGATAGTTCAATGCAGTACTGCGGGACTAATGTATTGTTGCAAGTGCTGTCCTTCGTCCTTCAGATTAGACATGAAGCTCTGTCTGTCTGTCTATTCATGTTGGATGTTAAAAGTTCCTGAGGAACTGTTCAAAGAACAGCAGTAAGTTCTGGTATCCTAGTCAACATTCCTAGAATAACTAACATCGCTAAAAGAAACAGATTAACCATTTATGTGTCTCATATTTACAATTTATAGGGTTTTACTGTGTGCAATTGGCTGTTGTGCTTGCCTACTAAGAAAAACTAGCACATTTATTGCATCTTCAATATAAACATATCCCAGGCCTCTGGAAATAGATGGGGACGTGGACAACAGACAGGGAGCCATGGAGGAAAGGATTAGCTTGGGGGGTGAGTAGGGGGGGTGGGGTGGTGCACGAGGATTTGATTGTAAGCCTCGTCAACAAGATGAGTTTCAAGTTGTTAAAAGAGAAGTGGAGAGGAAAAGGGGTTTAAGGAGGGTGTTCCAGAGAGTGGGACCAAGGCAGTGTAAGGCTCTTCTATTAATAGCGGGGAGCAAAGAAAGGGAGAAGACATACAACAGACCAAAGTCAGAGGATCCAAGAATATGGAGTGTGGTATGTAAGTTGGAGGAGGTTGCAGAGATTGGGTGAGGCAAATCTGTAGAGAAATTTTAATACAACAATGAGGACTTTAAATTTGATATGTTCATGGACAGGGAGCCAGTGTTGTTCAGTGAGGACAGAGGTATTAGCCAGGAGAAGATATAAGCAATTCTATGTTGCAAAAGTTGAAATTTGTGAAGGCAAGAACATGGGAGACTGGAAATAAGAACATTTTAATAATGGGGTCAAAAGGTATCAAAAACATGGATGAAGATTTCAGTAATGGAAATGTTGAGGTAAGAGTGGAGGTAGAGAATGCTGCACAAACTACATGGGTTGAGTCGCCTTTTCTCATTTTTACTGCCTTATTTTCAATCATATGAATGTGTGTGATTTTCAGAATGACTTTTGAATGGTTTCAAAGATGTGATCTTGATCAAGAGCATAACTGTTGTAAAAATGAGTACCATCATGTGTGCCATCATTTTTAATACTGGCTACAGTTTTCATACTTTAATTCACACCTCATGAGGTGGATTTGAAGATTTGACAGATACTGTTCCACGTCAGGTTTAACAGCACGATCGGACAGAGAACAGATCAGTGTCTTGCTTTACGCCATGGGAGACAGTGCGGACAACATTCTGACTATCCTGGGGATCGACGAAAAAGAAACCCCATATGGTGAGGTGATTAAAGCATTACAGGGATACTTTCAGATGAGGAAAATGTAATCATGGAGCGAGCTCTATTCAACAGGCACACCCAGAAAATCAGTGAAAGTACCGATTTGTTTATTAATGATCGGTATAAAGTAGCGGAGGATTGCGACTACGGGAGTCTGCGGGAGGAACTGATTCGGGACAGAATAGTAGTTAGAGACAAAGCACTGTCAGACCAGCTTCAGTTGAAAGAAGATTTGAATTTGAAAAAAGCCATTTTATTGAGCAGGCAGGCAGAAGTACAGAAGAGTAATCGACTACAAGCTCGGGGTGGGGGGGAATCAGGAGAGTCCAGCCTCGAAAATTCTGGAATCAATCAGGTCCATTGAGAAGGCAGAGAATAATGGTGCCAGAAAGCCCGAGAGGTGGGAAGGACACCTACAGGCACCAACACTGAACTGCAATAGGTGTGGCCGGGAGCGGCACCAGCGGCAAAATTGCCCAGCCCAGGAAGCTGAATATTTCTGGTGCCAGAGAAAGGGACACTTTCAGCAGGTCTGTTGCAGCAGAAAACAAATGCTGCAGATGGGAAAAAAGATAGAAGAAATAAAGGAGAGTCAAACAATTAATACTCCCTTCCTAGGAGAAGTGTGGGAAATAAACAAAGATTGCTGGGAAGCAGAAATTATAGTGAGAGAAAATAAAACCACATTCAAATTAGATACAGGAGCAGTGGTTTCTATCCTGTCTGATCAAACACCTTGGCTGAGGAAAGAAAGGATTAGAAAAACCAACAAAAATTTATATGGGCCAGGAGGGATTCAGTTGAAGGTTGTGGAAGAAATATAGACAACCTTAACACACAGAAATAACACCATTCTGGAAACCCTATATATTATTAGGAACCAAGCCTGTTTGCTCCTTAGTAAAAATGCTTGCCTAGCCTTACAGATGTTGCTCAGGGTGGAAGCAGATTGTCATGGAAAACTCTTCATTGGTGGTTTTAATACCGAAACAAATGAAAAGGCACTTGAAGCAGTCTTTGGCAAATATGGAAGAATAGTAGAAATCCTGCTGATAAAAGCTCGTGAAAGAAATGTCAAGGGGAGTCGCTTTTGTTACCTTCGAAAACCCAGGAGATGCCAGGAGTGTAGCCTGGGATATGAATGGGAAACTTTTGGAAGAAAAACCCATTAAAGTAGAGCAAGCTACTAGACTAGCATTTGAAAATTGTAGATGCGTAGACCACTCGATCCCCAAGAAGCCATGGTCCTCCTAGAAGGATTTGTGGAGGAATGAGAAGTTCCCCCCAAAAAGGTGGGCATGGTGAGTGGTTACAAAAGGAACAGCACTACCTTAAGAGGAATGTACCACCACCTAAAAGGCCCCATCTTTCGAGGCCAACACTAAGTGGAGGAATGAGAGGAAGAGGAAGTGGCTCAAGAGGACCTCACTCATGAGAAAGGGACAATTAGGCTCACCTCCATTTCACAAAGGTATGATATCATCTCCGAATAAAGAACTGATGAAAGATCAAAAGAATCAGCTACCTGATAGAGTTGATGAACCAGTAATACAACCAACAACAGATAACCCAGACGACAGTGAAGACAGAGAACATGAGCCATCTGATAGTTCCACTCACCCACAGCAAAGTGAGGAATAAGAACTGAAAGACTCAATACCCCAAACAAGTGAAAGAAGAACACGCTTTGGCAGAGTCGTGAAAACCCCACAGTGTTACAGACCCCATGAATGAAGTCAGAGACTTGGGGGGAGATGTAATATAATGTGCATAAGCTGTTGCTGAGTAGATTATGTATATAAACCTTAAGCATCATCACAGGATGTGATGTCACGAGTCTGTATCTTGTGCTGCTCAGAGTTCATGTAGATACCCCCAGTGAGAAGACCCCTGTAAATAAACCCATGTTACTTTGACCCAGAGTCTATTTTCCTCATTCAATACTAATAGCACACTGACAAGATAGTACAGATATAACTGTGACATATTTTAATAAGAACTCATTTCAGTTTGTAAGCTGTGTCAGAACTACATGTTGAACGTGACATGCTCACATTAGTGAGCTTACATTATTAATTATATTAATATCACTCTATGATTCCCTACTAGAAGAACCAAAGTGAATTAAGATAGAAAACAGAGTCAGTTTACCTCTCCCTTCTATGAGGAGCAGTGCCCTGATGTGAAGTACTCCACCTAGTGGTCCAGTTGGGACCTCAGGTACTTCGAGTTGATAATTATGCTTCAATCAGCTGTAGAATTTTCATAACTTCAGATTTGGGAAGCCAATCCTTTCATCTCTTAGTGTTGCTGCAGAAGCAACACAGGTCCCCAAAGTTGAATTGAAATTCCATATGAAGCAGAACTCCCACAAAGATTTTCTCTTTCTCTTGCTTCTTCAATTCTCTACAAATCCCTGGCTTTGTCCTTGTTCTACGGAAATACATCGGCTCTGGAAGAAATGCCAACTGATTTTACTGAGTGTGAACATTTGCACAAGTGAACAAGTGAACAAGTGTAACGATCAGATTTATTGGGCATAAATTCAGTAAACTTTCAAATTTTGCCTTAGACCTACATGTGAAGTAATTAAAATGTCATTAAATGTGTCACGTCCTCTATTAGCATGGACATTTTTTGTCTAAACCTGGAAGGGTAATAAATGGATCGGAAAGTTTGCTAATTGTAAAGTCAATACTCGCCAGCAATCAATTGTTGGTGGAAATGGTTCACTGCAATCTAGAATTATATATTTTTAACAAAGAACCATTCCCTAATTCTTTAATTCATATTACCGTCAACAGAAAATTCAATTACACAGGAGTGTTACATTTAGATCAGAAATTCTGTGTAAGGGGAGTAAGTCTGAACAGTTCATTGGAATTTTAGACTTGCAATGGTTAAGTTTTTCTCCACACTGTGCCGCACTATAAACTGACAGTATCCCTTCTTGGTGCAAAACATTGGATTGAAATGCTTTGAAATGGAAAGGGACTCATGTATAACAGGTGACACAGCACTTAGCTTCCAGTCAGAATGGGACTGGCTTTGAGTTTCTACATCTCTCGTCATTTGCATCTGCTGGCAGTTGTTGAGATGTTTATTTCTGAGGCCTGGAAGCATAAACATGAAAAGGAATGGTTTCACACTTCTTGCTCAACCAGTCTTGAAGAAGAGTTTTCTCATTTTCAGTTTTGCAATTTATGCAGAATTTGCAAATGTCCTGCAGATTTTTTGTGAAATTCTGCAAAATCTCATAGTGAGAAACAAATACATTATATTTGTTCTTTTTATTAATAAAAACACCCAACTCATTGTTCAAAAAAGAAAAATAGTCCACTGAACTCAAGGATATTGCAAATAATCGAAATAGATGGAAATATGTTTTCTGACCAGGTGAGAAAGGTGTCTAGGGGTTCCGTCTCAGCCTTTGCCTGGTTTAACCATAACAGGGTTTAATTTTTTAAAAAACACTGTGTTTTAAGCTCCCTCTCAGTGAATTCTTGTTCACTGCTCTCCAGTTGTAAGGCAAATAAATCAACCAGACAGGTTTTCTTAGATTTAAACAAGAAAGGTGGAAGTTTATTAACCTTAAGCTCTAATTTGGTTAACGACTACAAATACACGATGCAACCACGCTAGCATTCCTATGTGATAAACACACACGCAGATAGAGACAGAAAAGTAGAAAGAATAAAGGGGAAAAGTTTGAGGCAATAGCTGGGATTTATTTACGGTCCTTTGAGTTCGATGTAGAGTCTTCGATTGCCGGTAAGTCTTGCCGTTTCATTGGGGCCCAGTGCACGCTTTAAAACTTGTTTTGATGTAGGAGTTTTTTCCCTCTTGAGGTTTAAGTGACTTCAGTGGATCCAGAGATTCACGAGAGAGAGAGAGAGAGAGAGAGCTAGCCAAGATAGAGGCTCTCTTCTTCCAGGTTCAGCTGCAATCTGACCTAAACTGTGCTGTGAGCAGTTCAAACAAAACCTGGGCCAGCAAGTTAGTTATGTTTTAACAAACTCCTGCGTTTGTGGATTTTCCATCTTAGCAGATACCCTGGAATGGTGGATTTCTTACACATTCAAAGTCTGGTGATCAAAATCCATTTGGGTTAACTTGATCAGGGAGCCGTTCTATTGTCTCCAGGCACTGTCTCTTAGTATGTAAATGTTTTCCAGCCACTGCTGATCTCTTTAAACAAGTCATTTCTTCATTCCAGCAACAATTTAAAATTAATGTTCATATGACGAAATTAATATGCTTCGTTCTTGGCAGGTGGGGTCTTCATGACAATGTGACAAGACTTTTCTGAAACTATCTTTGTGTTTTGGTTGGAGAAAGATGGCATGTAACTGGTGAAAAGTAAAAAAATAGAAAAATAATGGAATGAATAGTTGAAAAATCAGCATTACGTATACTTGTACATCTTTCAATATTTAGTCATTGAGCTGTGGGGGGTATTTTTTAAAAAAATTTTACTTGCAGACTTTATTTTAAAAAGTGAATTGCCTGAGAAGATGTGGACAAGGACACGTGCCATTTTCAGGTATGAGGGACACCCTCCTCAACAAATGCAGATACAGCTGCATGGGAAAAGGTAACGATGTGGTCTCTAAAGTTAAGAGAAGAGTCTTCTAAATTGGAAGAAAGGGCCTGAAGACGCTTTAGGAGATACTTCAGTCCCCTATTTAGCTGTTTATTCTAGCCTGCAATGCCAGGCCAAAAGACATACAAATCCTTTCACCTCTGTCTACTGCATATCTGGAATGCTTTCTTAACTTTACACACCTCTTGCTTGGAACCCTGTCACATTTGGTGGGTAGGGCTATTAAGAACATCTTCTCTACCCTCATGGCAGGTGGAACTTGACCCAGACATGCTCTGTAAGGGCCAATGTTCTTCAAAATGAAGTGGGTTTGGATTCATCTTAATCTTACTGCTGAAGAATTAATGACAAGTCCATGTACTGTACCTCTCATTCTGAAGCTTCTGTTTCCCCTTCCAGGATGCTGGTCCTTTCATCTCTTGCTGCATCTCAAACAGTTCTGGCAGAAACCACTCCTCGCCAATGCACCAATCCCTAGAATAAATTCACAGATTATCCAGGAAAAGGGGCATTATTACTGCTCCTGACTCCACAAAAATCATTTTAAAGGTTTTTAAAAAAAAAATCTTATTTGGAGTAACCTGCAGTTGCCCCTTTAAAGACGGCCGCCAAGTACCAATGAGCAGAGCATTCGGAGCGTGTGCTCCGGCCATTGGTCCTTCAAAATTGCATTGAAATCCTATTGATGTTGTAGGACCGCAATCAGCATGGGCTAATAGGGCTCCAATTGTTTTGAGCAAGAGTTGGACCGTTCAATTCAAGGCCCCCAACAAAATGACAGGAATGGGATGGTAAATGCTGCACTACTATTGCCCTGTTCCTGCCTGACGCAGGGTGAGGGAGAGTTGAAAATTGACAACATAGTCTGCAGTACATCCATAAATTGTATTTAATTTGAAAAAGCGATAAATAGTTATATAGGATTTACATTGTACAGATAAGAATGACAACTTTCACTTATTGGGGGCAATTTCATTCCTCACAGCAACTGGGAACATGCAGTTTCCAGCACCATGGAGAGGTAAAGGTGGTTACATTATGTGTCTCCCCCATTACATTGCACCAGGATTTCCAGGACTTTTCTAAGTGGACAGCTTAGGCTGCACCTGCAATAGGCAAAGACACAATGTCACTGGGGAAATCAAGCAAGCGGTGCTGCAAATACTGATCGTGGATTTTGTACTAGGCCCCTCCTCAAATCAGAGGGCCTGAAGGATGCCTGGATACAAGTGAGGAAGAGGATAACAGCAGATAATTATTTCTCTTTCCTTTAACAGGAGCTATGTTATTATATCCTCCTGGTTGCTGCCCTCCAGCAGCAGCAGACAAAACACTCTGAGCCAGTGGCAAGGACAGCAGCTTCAGGCCTGCGTGCTTGTTTCCATTCACATTTCCCACCACAAGGTCTTGCAATGTTGATAAACCACTTGAACTTTGCTCTTACAGTTTATGGGATAATCTTTTGATGTGTTATTTCTCGTCTCACACTCCAGGCTACCCATAATTCTAAATCTAGCACCTTTCTGTGTATATAAAATAGCTGAACTGGTTAACTGCCAGATAGAACTCTCCAGGCTACGTGCTATCCAACAGAAAAGTCATCATTGTCTGTTGTATAAAAGTTACTTAAATATTCTGGCAGTAATCTATTGACTGATGGCCCTGCTTTCAGACCAGCCACAGAACACAGGGATCAGTGGCTGGTTGATTGATTGGTTTTAAATTGGTGCAACTGACCTGAACTTGACAAGGGATCATTTAAAAAAAAGGAAGTGGGTGGGGGGGGGGAGGGGAATGGTGCAACAGTTTTAACCCTTTGAGTATTGAGTTTTCTAGATGAAGTTCAGAAGCAAAGTAGAATTGGTTGTAAGTAAAGAACACCAGCTTTATCAGAGGATGAGAAATATTCATTGGCTGTCTGGTAAATTCAGTCACGATGAAATGGAAAGCCAATTAATGGAAAGGTTAAGCGGTGGACCTCAAACACTGTTACTTCAACCCAAATTAAGAATATTTCTTATAAGTTGTTTGTAACTGTGGTCTCTGCAATGTGGGATTTTCATGTAAAAATAAGGGGCAGGATTTTTAGATCTCAGCAGGAGGGCAGGAACGGAAGCAGGAAGACATGAAAAATAGCGCCACCATTCGGTGTGCCAGTTGCCCCTCGCCATTTCCTCCACCAGCGAGTTTCATCAGGTGGGGGGAAAGGCGGGCCTCAGCAACCCACTCAATTCTGCAATGAGGCCGATTAAAGTAGTTAAGGAACTCACTGAGAGCTCGTTGAGGGCCAGTTTGGGATTTTGGTGGGGGCGCACAGGTTGTTGCTAGGTAAGGGGCAGACCCGATTCATGGAGGCGACAATGCAGCAAGGAGCCAGTCATGGCCACATCATCAACTTAGGTGGTCCCATAAAAGAGAGCATGACTGAGAGGAGCGCTCAGCTATTGGCACAAAGGAGCCATCAGATGTGCACAGGTTGTGGAAAGAGTGGTCTCTATGCGCTTGGGCTGTGCAAGGGGTCATCACCTTCCTGGCATCACAGGGGGATAAGAGAAGGGGGTAAAGGTTTCCAGAAATAATAGGCAGTCCAGCTGAGGGCAAGGAAGACAATAGCTAGAAATGGGAGCACGACTCTCAGATTTGCAGTCTAGTGGCGATGAGGAGCAACATCGACTCTGGACCCCATGAAGTCTCATGGCATCAGCTCAAATATGGACAAGGAAACCTCCTACTGATTACCACCTACCGCCCTCCCTCAGCTGATGAGTCAGTACTCCTCCATGTTGAACAGCACTTGGAGGAAGCACTGAGGGTGGCAAGGGCACAGAATGTACTCTGGTCGGGGGACTTCAATGTCCATCACCAAGAGTGGCTCAGTAGCACCACTACTGACCGAGCTGGCCAAGTCCTAAAGGACATAGCTGCTAGACTGGGTATACGGCAGGTGGTGAGGGAACCAACAAGAGGGGAAAACATACTTGACCTCGTCCTCACCAATTTGCCTGCCGCAGATGCATATGTCCATGACAGTATTGGTAGGGGTGACCACCGCACAGTCCTTGTGGAGATGAAATCCCCCCTTCATATTGAGGATACCCTCCATCATGTTGTGTGGCACTACCACTGTGCTAAATGGAATAGATTTCGAACAGATCTCGCAATGCAAAACTGGGCATCCATGAGACGCTGTGGGCCATCAGCAGCAGCAGAATTGTACTCAACCACAATCTATAACCTAATGGCCCTGCATATTCCCCACTCTACCATTACCATCAAGCATGGCGATCAACCCTGGTTCAATGAAAAGTGCAGTAGGGCATGCCAGGAGCAGCACCAGGCATACCTCAAAATGAGGTGTCAACCTGGTGAAGCTACAACACAGGACTATCTGCTGCGTAAGCAGCATGCGATAAACAGAGCTAAGCGATCCCATAACCAACAGATCAGATCTAAGCTCTGCAGTCCTGCCACATCCAGCCTTGAATGGTGGTGGACAATTAAACAACTAACTGGAGGAGGTGGCTCCACAAATATCCCCATCATCAATGATGGAGAAGCCCAGCACATCAGTGCAAAAGATAAGGCTGAAGCATTTGCAACAATCTTCAGCCAGAAGTGCAGAGTTGATGATTCATCTCGGCCTCCTCCTGAAGTCTCCAGCATCACAGATGCCAGACTTCAGCCAATTCGATTCACTCCGCGTGATATCAAGAAACGACTGAAGGCACTGGATACTGCAAAAGATATGGGCCCTGACAATATTCCGGCAATAGTACTGAAGACCTGTGCTCCAGAATGTGCCGCGCCCCTACCAAGCTGTTCCAGTACAGCTACAACACTGGGATCTACCCTGCAATGTGGAAAATTGCCCAGGTATGTCCTGTGCACAAAAAGCAGGACAAGTCCAACCCGGCCAATTACCGCCCCATTAGCCTGCTCTCAATCATCAGTAAAGTGATGGAAGGTGTCATCAACAGTGCCATCAAGCGGCACTTGCTTAGCAATAACCTCACGCCTTGCAGCACTGCTCACCATGCCCTGCCAGTAACCATGAAAGTCACTGTGGTCTTGAGCTTCGTCACCTCTGGCTCCTTCCAATGATCAGCAGTGTTTCGTTGTTGATAGCGTTTCGCAAACAGCTGCACATCACTGCACCTCGCAAGTTACTGATGCCCTATTTGCCAGAGCTGGACAGTACATTCAATTCCTGTCAAATGGGGCCTCACAGGCACAAAGGGCAGTAGGTTTCACCTCCATCATTGGAATCCCCAGGAGCAGGGCATCATCAATTGTATCCATGTGGCCATCATGGCACCACGTGACCAACCAGTGAGATTCATCAACAGGAAGGGCTATCACTCTCTCAACGTTCAAATGGTCTGCAACCACAACCAGAGTTTCCTTCATGTGTGCATTCGCTTTCCTAGCAGCTGCCATGACTCCTTCATCCTCCAACAGTCCATGCTGCCACAGCTCTTTATTCCATCCCTGAAACTCTATGGATCGATTCTAGGGGACAAGGGATATCCCTTGAAGGGATGACTACTCACCCCTTTGTGAGACCCGAGACAGAACCACAGAGGGTTACAACCGCAGCCATCTGCTCACAAGGAGGAGGAAGGTGCAGAACACAGAGGTGCCCCAGCTACAGATGGAGCTGGCCAGGGCTGGTGCAGGACTTGAGGGTCTTGTCAGAATGCCATCAACATCAGGGATCATCTAGTCCAGCAGGACAGCAAGGTCTGGAACTCACTTTGTGCTGCCTGTGAGAACACATCCATTGAAGATGCAGCCTGGAATAGATCAACTCTTACCACCAATAATTGATCCATGTTGGCATAGGTTTCACTGTCCCACTTCAAAGGCCTTTGCTTCCCTTCACCCCTCTTTTATTATGCCGCCATTAAAGAATGGAAGCTGACATGACTGGCATTATGTGTCAATATTTACATTGTGTTGGATGAGAGAAAAAGTGCAAATTTATCGTTGAAATAAATCCATTCGCAGCCACTTCTACACAGTGCTCCCCTCGAGCCACAATCGGGGGCTGTGACTGCTTCCCTTGGGGGCAGGTTCAGGACCCAGAAACAGTCCTGACATCAGGTTCCAGACCCCAGAAGGATGATCAGGACCAAGGTATTTTTTTCCCATTTAAAAAATTGTGCCTAAGGAAAGATTCACTCTGTTTGATGATTCCTATATTCTAGTGAAAAGAAAGAAATCTGCTAATCATGAGATGACCCCTAATACTTACACATTTGAAAATAATAGTCCACAATAACAGTACTTCAGTTATTGGTACACATCCAAGGCATCAAGCAGTAGCAATATAGTGGATACAGCATTTCCTGAAGTCAGTTCATTTTAAGAATTTCCGTGCACATCCTACGGTGAATAGAGGGTGTGCTGGTGTCGCAGGACAGGATATTCAGTGAATCAACAGCTTTTAAAGAGCTGTTGCTTGTAATGTAAGTGGAGCTGCACATTATCAAATAGAAATTTTTGCTGTTGTCACTTCAGTATGAGAGCAAGAAGGGAGAAGAACTAGAATGCTCCTTTTGAGGGTACAACTCTGGAGGCAATACTCCACAAGGAGCTCTCCAGGAGAGCTGTAATCATTGAAGCTGACCAGGAGCCCAGTCTAAAATGCCTAGGGGGAGGTGCCAGGGAAAGGCATTGCAGTCTCCCTTGTCCAGAGGTCATAGGTGCAAATGTGAAGGACATTTTCTGGATTCAAGACTATAGCCAAGGTAAGAGTGCCTGCAATGTAACTGCAATGATTGTAGTTTACAAGTAATTAATTGGCTATAAAGTGCTTTGGGATTTCCCAAATAAAGGCCTGGTTGGATCTGCAAATGAAACCCGACCCGAGACCGATAGTACCACATCCGACCCCGACCCGCTCCGAGTCCTTTCATTTTTTCCCACTCCCGACCCAACCCGACCCGACCATCGGTTAACCTACCTTCCATTTTTCACTTAGTTGCTTATCTGCACAAGCTTAAAAAAACTGTAACAAAACCACATTTCAAGTCCAAAAAGTACATTAACATTGGAGCCACTTACCGGAGGTGGTGATAGAGCATGTTCGACCAGGCCCGACCCGACCCGAGCCTGAATGCCGGACCCAGAAGTGCGACCCAACCCAAACCCGACACATGCCGTCGGATCCCGTCGGGTTCGGGTCGGGTAGCCACACTCTTGTCCTGAGTATACAAAAGGCACTATATAAATACACTATATAAAGTTCTTTTGCTCACCATTGTTTTAGTATATGGCCATATGATAGGGACAAGTTGTGTCTATGGCGTCACGGAACTGTAATTAATTTTCTCCTCGGATTAAAACAGTGTGCCTTTAAGACTCTGTTTGAAGCAGTGTGCCTTTAAGACAGGGAGAAAAGCTTTTGGATTTCTGAGGCAGTGTGCCAGCTGCACTTGTTACTTAGGCCACAGCAGGAGAGAGAGGTCACATGGTATAATGTTTCAATTTGACTGTGTGTAAAACTGGCAAAACAACGGTCTGAACCAGTGAGGCGTGCTACTGAAGAAAAGACCTATACGGAGCTAGAGGCTGGGTTAATTGCCTAAGGAGGGAAAAAAGCCTTTTTTTGAAGAGACCATTTGTATTGCTGAAGGTAGCAAAACTCCTTTTCTTTACTTCCAAGCCAGGAAGTATTTGCTCCAACATTGAATCTCTCTTAACTGATTATGTTTGCTGGAATTCAAAGTAAAGTTTCGACTGAGAAACTGACGATTTTAAAATTCAAATTGACCTATTTCTGTGCTCATCGTTGAAAGAACTGCTTGATGCCTGCTATAGCCGAAGTGTTTTGAATGCCTATTAAGGACAGGCTATTTCATCAAAACCGTGTGGAAACTTCGAGTGGCATTTGATTATTTTCACATTAGAATACCTCACCCATCAGGAATGTAACCCACAAAGACTTACTTATATATTTATTCGTAAGAAACAGCTAATTTTTTAAAACACCGCTTTTAAAACCAGTTAACTGTTATTTTTGAGTGTATGTGTGTGAATGGGGAAGTTAGGTTAAAATAAGAAGTTATAAGGTCTTTAGACATAGGTTTATCTTAATCGTGTTTAAGATTTAGTTTTTTTTAATAAAGAGTTAATTTGTTGTTGTCTGAAGATACTTGGTTTTATTCCAGAGTTACTAGAGTGTTTAATTTGGCTGTTTTCCAGTTGGGTGGAAAAATGTTAAATAATATGCTGCGACCTGTGGAGTGATGGGATTGAATTGTTGGTGCGTTGCTCCCGCCACGGTCATAACAATGGCCACAGTCCAGCTGCACAGTAATGGAATAAAACTTGAAGACTGCAGGATCAAGGTTAGAAACCCATATGTGTGTTATAAATAGTATCCCGCACTTAGGAGAAAGCAGCAAGAAGGGAAAAAAAGTGCAGTACTCTCTTGTGCTGTTGCCTACTTTCCATGGGAAATAGATAAAGCAGATTGCCCTTGCAAACAAAGCATCAGTCACCTATATAACACATCAGCACACTGCTGATTGCAACACTTGGCATAGGACTTCAGCTGTTGCTATAAAGGATTGTGTCACATGGAAATTGAAGACTGTCGTCACTTTGACAGACACTAGCAGAGCCATCCCTTCATGAAACTCAGTTGAAGGTGTGGCATTTTTCCATGATTATTTCCCGAGTGGGGCATAAGTGATGAAGGCTGATCTTGTCAGACATGTCTAGAGGCTTGGGCAGACAAAACAGACTGCAGGAAGACTACCACTGTTGTAAAATCTCTTCCATGACTCTTAAGATCCACCAAATAGATAATAATCTAGTGTATTATCTACCCTCTGAATTTTGGCTGTGGTAACTTAAGTTGCTGTTGAAAAATGCACAACCAAAACCAACAGAAAATGCAAATAAAATAATGCAAAACAAAAAAAAAAGAACAAGTGTCAGGTTCTCCAGTGAAAACGTTCTACAGCTATTAATAGCATTCCCTTTAAGAGCATAAAGTCCAAAATGGCTGACGGGGCCTTCGAAGTACAATTTTAGGACATTCCTGAGGTTGAACACACAAAATGATGGTGGCAGGTACTTTTAAATCTAAGTGTATTCTTTTTAAAAATTTAATGAAGAGGTCACATGAAAAGAGCAATCAGCCCTGATCTTAAACCACAGCAGGTCACAGGATGGTACTTCTGGTCTTCATGTGACAAACAGGCCTAACGCCACAAATGGCGACACAAAGAATAACTTGGGAAATACATAGCAACACAGATCACCCATGGTGTCATGCCGACTTGCTTTGTTGAATGATAGGTTTCTTTCATCCACTGACTGGAGATCTGAATGTATATTGTTTAAAAGAAATTTAAAAAAGAAAAGATAAAAGATGACTTTGCTAGCAACTTAAGATGACCACCTAATTTGCAACATTGTATCCTTCATTGCAAGGCCTGTGAGGACGGAGACGAAATGTCTGCTCATCCCAATAGGAACCAAGACCCGGGAAGTTTAAGGGAACTGCTTATTCATTTTTCTTTTAGCAAGAAGAAATATTGCTAACTACTATGCTTGAATGACTGAGTGACTGTCATGTGACAAGCCCCTCCCCATCTGTGGTTTTAAGCTTGTGTTTCTCTGCAGCAGCAAGGAGAAGCATCTAGATTCTGACATGAGCAGACCCAAGTAGGGGTCCCCCTCTCTCTCCATTCCAGCTTGCCAGCTTCAAATCCTGCCTGTCAACTAACCACCTTTGCATACTCCAGCTACAATCAGAAACTCTGTTGGAGGAAATCATCTGCATCGCTGTCTCCAAGAGACTCACCAAACCAGTCATCCACCTCTTCAAACTAAAAGCCTCAGGACCACCAAATTCAGCTAGAAGCCAGCCCAATCACTAAACCCCACAGACTGTATACCCTTTTTTTCCTATGGACTCTAACTTAACCAATCTACCTTTCTCCACTCTGTAACCTATTTGTGTGTGTGTGTGTGTGAGTCAAAGTTGGCATGTAGTTTATTATTTTCATTAGTTCGGTTTAGGTACAATAAAGTTATTAAACTCAAGAAAACCTGTCCAGTTGGTTCTTGTTATGATCATAGCAAGTAAGTAATCAAACATCTACTGAATTGGCCAGTACATCCACTTTAAGAAAGAATAAAAGCTGTTGTGGTCAAACAAGGACCCCTCCTCACTTGGCCATAACAATGGGTTTGCAAGACTCTTGAAATAATCTGTAGCCATGTTAAATTGTGATTTTATGTTTTATTTTGGATGCAGTGTCCATGTAAGCCTTAGCTGGTTACTAACTCTGATCACAGTTGATGTGGGCGTACAGCCTGAACCAATTGCAAAGTGTGTCTGCCAACCAAAGGACGTTTATCGCTGCAGCTGCTCCATGCCTGAGAAAGCATTCAGTGTCAGATTAAGAAGAAATTAGATCTGCAGTGTGATCAATATTTTTTACTATTTACACACTGTGGCTGAATCAGTTTTCTTTAAAATATCCACTGAATTTCATAATTCAAATCATTTGCATGGTATTTGTTAGGAATTGTCCTGCATGTTATATTTGTTTGATATTGTTCAAAATGTTCCACTATTGATTGAAAAATAGGGTTCAATATCAATTGATCCACCAATAAATCTCTCTCAATGAGCTGTTTTAATATATTTAATCTTTTATTGAAAAGTCTACTTTGGAAGTTAATAATAAGAGAACTGTAATTATATTGTTACAGCAGAGCAATGATCTTTGGAATTTTTTTAAAATATGATTTTATTGTATAACTGGTGCAAAGAATTAAATAATATATGTGTAGCAGACAGATAAATGTTCTGCTTTGGGCGGAATCGGTGAAACATTTTGAAAAGTGTTTTTTTTAACTCGGGTTGCTGCTCAAACTCATTTGGATATCACCACATGCAAAATCTGCCACGAACCAGTGCAATCAGACACTGTTTCAAAAGTTTGCTTTAAAAATTGTTCCTTGATCTATTTAAGAGTGGTAACTTGGTAAAGTTTGATTTGGGTATATCACAAAAAATAAGCATTTCACATCACAGTGTCATTTCACCGCCTGTGAGTAACCCAATGTTAAATTATGGAAAATGACATTTAAAATGTATGCAAAGCTATTTTCTTGTTAGATTTGGGCACAATAATCAGTTTCTCAGTGAGTTAAAAAAAAAAATCTATTCAAATTCTTTCAAAACATAGCTTGCACCTAAAAGATCCAGTTTAATTTTTGGAGCCTCCTTGAAAGTTTGCAAACCAGTGTATTTAGCAGAAATCCCCGCTGATGATTAATTCACGCTGATGATGTGGTCGGTTTGTGGGCCTGCTTCTAGTGTGATGCTTTTAAAACTAACACAAAGAATCCTCGGAAACTCACTTTGCACTGAACGCAATTTGCATTTAAAACTCGGCGACCTTTTGAGTGGTTACGCCAATATGGTGTGAATTGCAACAGAAAAACCATTGTAATCAAGCAGAAACTCCAAGCCATTTCATAAACAAATTTTAAAAAAGTTTCATCTCATTAACGTTTCCAATTTAAATGGTATTTATGATAGTTCAATTGATATAAAGTATAGGTTACATGATCTGATTCACAGAGATGGTTTTCTGTGATATAATCGTGGTCAGAGTAAGATTGCGCTAAAGTGGTCCACCGCATAAATAGTTCCATTTTACACAATTCTTGTACCTCTGTGTGTTACCCAATATTGTACAATTTGAAGTACACAGAGTGCTATCAAGAATTGGTGGATAGATAAACCTTATCACAGATTTTTATATCAAAATTTGTTATTATTGAACCCTAAGAAGTCTGATTTATGTGTATTTCGGTTTAAGCTATACCTTTATGGAGCTTTTTGATGTCATATGTGTTACTGAGTTCAAACATGTCGGATTAAATTTAATTTAACCTATAGAACTGTAATCTAAAGATCATCGTGCACTTGTGCACAGCATTCTAATGAGTCTAATGGGCACATGGGCATATGACTAACTCTGTCCTTTGATTTAGTGTAGTCTCCTAAAATCTTCTCTATTTCAAATTACCTTCTTACTATGCTATTTCTTCTCTCTTCATTGTTTTGCCATTTATTGTCGTATTTACGGCTGAAATTTTACAGTCCCCCCCAACAAGCGGGCTGGTGGCGGGGGTGGGGGGCGTAAAATTGAGTGGGATGTAGGGGGCCGTTCCTAACCCCCTCCCGCCCCCGCTGAAATTTTACTTGGGGCGGCGATGACAGCAAGAAACATCCCGCCTGCCCCAGGCCAATCATGGCCCTTAAGTAGCTAATTAACTATTGGCCACTTAAGGGCCTTCTCCCACTACTGCGTGTATTTTACCCTCGGCTGCCGAATGGCAAAGGCCTCAAGAACCCTGCCTGGTAAAACCAGGCAGCCTTCTTACGGGCTGGGGGTGTGGGAGAGTGGGGGTGGGGGCGGCCCTCCTGATTGGGCACCCTGTGCCCACGGAGGTCTGCCCCCAAAGCCCCAACCGCCCCCAATGCACTATACCCCAACCGACCCCCCTTGCCTCGCCAGGGCCAGCTGATTTTTTTAGGGCCTCACCAAGGACACTTACCTGACTTCCGGGGCCATCCTTCCTGTTACCTCCGATGGCTGGAGTAGCTACCGCTCCCAGTGACGCTGCTGGGACTAAGAGCTGCCGGCCCACTGATTGGCTGACAGCTTCACTAGGCAGGACATCCTACCTCAAGGAGGAGGAAGTCCCCCCCCCCCACCCCACCCCAAGACCAATTAAGGGCCTGGGGAGCAAATAATTCCCTGGCCCGGCAGAGGCGGGCTCGCCACTGACTTTTCAGTCGGTGGGCGGGACCTCCCGCCCAATGTAAAATTTCAGACTATGAGTCTTTAAACAACTCCTGAAAAAAGAGCTGGCATTTAGATAGCACCTTATACGTCCTCAGCATTTCTCCACCAATTAATCATTTTTGAAGTGTGGTTACTCTTGCTAGGCACATAGAAAAATCCCACAAACCGCAGTGAGACAAATGACCAGTGAATCTGTTTGGCAGTGTAGGTTTAGGAATAAATGTTAGCTGAGCGAACTTCAGTGTACTTCTTCAAATAGTGCCATGAGACCTTACATGTCCACCTGAACAGTCAGACATGGCCTTGGTTTAACATCCGATCCAAAAGACATCACCTCATTCCCTCAGTAATGCACTGAATTATCAGCCCACACATGTGTTCAAGGCCTGTGGGAACTCATAAGAGGTGTAAATGCTACTAATAAGCCAAGCTGATACTTGGCTAGGTGATCTTCCATGATGTTTAACACAAGGGGGATAATTTTGACTTTGTGTGATAGTGTAAAACAAGTGATAGGTTTATATCTCTCCCGATTTTTACTTCCATAAGGCAGACTGCCAATTCACTATTACCCATTCCACAGCAACAAATAGAGTTAAAATTACCCCCTGCCACCGCACCCCACCCCCAACCCTCAGGGTGTCAAAACCAAGTGCAGTTTTCAGGTGAAGTTGTGGATATTTGGACCAGGTCTTGCAGATGTAATTCAGAAGCCATATATTCTGTCCTTATTTTTCTTTAGTACTTTGAGTTGGGATTAGTTTTATTTACAGTTCAACCACAAAACTATCATCAATTTGGGAAGTAGAGTTGGTCAGAGTTGCTCTGCAGTATAGGTTGAGGAGCTGGGTGATGTTAAAATGAGGTGCTACAATGCCACCATTGCCAGGAGGGTGTAATTACAGTGTATCAGATTTACAGAGGCAGTTTCTATTATAAATGTGGATATATAAATGTAAAATAGAAAAAGGTGGTGCATGCATGCCTAAGATGTATTTTGGATATATGGATGTATAACTCATTATTTGGGTAGTAAATAATCCCATGACTCACTCCCAAAAAAAGTGAAGTTTAACTGCATGGCAACCCTTCGAACAAAAGTTGCTATACCATGCACTTTACATAATACTTCTGTGAATGTGACATTGGGCTGACAAAATGGACGAGAAAATAATAGGCCTCCAGTGCTTTGGTTTTTTACTCACGGTTGTGCTCCTTTTACTTTACAGAAATACAGGAAAAAAATTTCTAAGAACCAGCCATTCCCATTCTTTTGTATATTCTTTTCTTAAGATTCAATGTTCAAAGTGTGATCGAGACATAATCGCATATAGCACAAGGGCCAGAAGGTCTCACACTGTCGGTAATAACTGCATCATAGTTACCCCAAGAAGCATTCATAGTTAAAGCATAATACTGAAAAGCACAACTGAGGGAAACATTTGATTCCCAGAACAGTTTGAGTACTGTATCATTACTATATCATTAACAATGAGCAAATAGTTTACATGAAGCCTTAGCAAAATCTGTAGATGTTTGAAGAGCTTGACTGAAAAAGCTACACAGAACCACAGAATACATCTTAGTCCATAGGATTCCTACAATAAATAAAACTCTCTGACATTTCTATATCCTCACAGAGTAAATAGAGGACAATGGATGTCAGTCAGTGAATCTGAAAGTAGCAATTCAACTAATGGATTCAGGTAACATCACAAGCCATAAGAGTGAAGCTTGAGTGGTTGGATTACTGGTCTGTGACTCACTCACATCCATCCAGGATTTTTTACAGCATTTAGCTGAGGTTGACTTTTTGCTGACGGTGCGTGATTCAGCTGATGGCACGTAGTGGCAGTGAGTTTCTTTGCTGTCACACATGTCTTTGTAAAAGTAGTGTTGTATACCCAACTCCAGATAACAAAGTTGCCTGCTGTTCAGCTGAGAAATGATGCATGGTGATATGGGGAGGAAACTAGGAAAATAGACAAGAAGAGCCAAGACATTAAAACACGGATCAATATATATCTCACATCCTGACTGTGACAAAAAGGCGCGGATATGTAAATGATATTTGAATATGTGTTGCTTTCTTATTTGAATTAAGAATAGTTTAAGAGGAACTCAAAAAATATAAAATTTATTGTGGACACCTCCAAAACATCATTATTGTTTAATATTCATACTGCACAATTCAGGGTGATGGGAGTGTCTATAATCTGATCCTATTTGAGTGTTTATAATCTAGTTTGAAAAGACAGGCTCAGACTTCCACCCCAATGTAGCAAGAGTGAGCCTTGTAATGTGAGATCACCATCTTCCCCAACTATCC
This sequence comes from Heterodontus francisci, assembly GCF_036365525.1. Taxonomy (NCBI): domain Eukaryota; kingdom Metazoa; phylum Chordata; class Chondrichthyes; order Heterodontiformes; family Heterodontidae; genus Heterodontus; species Heterodontus francisci. The sequence continues at coordinate 32,659,293 of NC_090401.1, forward strand.
CCCAAAACCTACACCACCATCCCACTACCTGCCACTGCCATGCTTAATCTAAATAAAAAACAGTGCTAGAAAAAGTAAAATGTCATTCAGAATCTTGCTTCACTAAAAGATCACTTTCAGCGTTCTAATCGCCGATAAGGATTGTATCAAGGGCTAGGGAGAGAATGTTCTTGCTTTAATACTGTCAATGGACAGAGAATGCTAATCTTGTTATATGCAGAGACTGGTGAAGGTAAGTTGATTCAGTGCACAGCTTTCAATTTCCTCTTCACCCGCTCCACATACTATGTTATATTCCTGAGCAGTTTTGTTATCTACCGTGTAGCACTAACTGGCACATGTGCAAGTCAGTTTGTAGGGAAGGGAAGGAAATTCTCAGCAGTGTTGTGGCTCTTGAGGGGTAGAGATGGAGCAAATGCAATGCATGAATTATGGATGACATGATTTGGTATAAGCTGCAGCGCATGATACAATGCTGTATCCATGATCCTGTGATTCAAATCTGGTCCAATATGATCAGCACGGCTTTATTTTCCTAGTTCCTTTAAATCGAAGTTTCCAATAATAAAAGGAGCTAAGCAATGTTGGAAGTAATTGTGATACATTATTTAATAACATATAATGCAGTATTCTCAGTCATCTTTTGCTTTGCGGAACTTCATTTAAATGATCACCTTAGGTAGACTTTCAGCATATTTGTTAGTAAATTTTCTATTATTGTTATTGACGGTGTTAGTTACAAATAAAGCAACTACATCTTTGGTGCAGGTCCTCACACATTTTGAAGTATAAATTTACTCAGATTTTTCAGAATGACGGGTCTTTCCTTTAACCATTTAATAAATTTAGAAGAATAAACAGTAAATTCTTCAAAGCAATTATTGCAACACTAAACTGACAGAAGAATAGAAGCTTTAAAGCTACATGGAAAGAGAATGCATCCGTGCTATCAAAGAGCCTTGTACAGGTAAATGGTTTTATTTCCTAAGAGCTACAACATCTTAAAGTGGATGAAAAACGGGTGAGAGCTGAAACAAATAGCCGCACTGGGAGTAAATCTGGCATTGGCTTAAACAGAGCTATAAATCATTGACCTGACACAGTGCGTGAATGCACTCGCAGTGGCTGCCAGGGCTAGCACAGCTCCAGGCAAACTCTGGGCAGGCCATTTATCTTTAATGAAACAACTCAGGGCCCAACCCACACAACGTACAATAGTGTACAGCTTTCTACACACATGTTCTCACCTAAGGTGACATTACAATGCTGCACATTTAAAATACAAAAATGCTAATATGCAGCATGCAAAATGGATGTGATTCCATCCAATATTGATGGACTGTTAGGATATCATCAGAATTTATGGATTTTAAAAATTGTGGCAGGTACACAAGTGGGAAAGACAAATTTAGATTCAGATAATCCAAAGGTGCAGTTAAATGTAAGCCTAAAACGACAATCGTAACACAGGCTACTTTAGGAGTGCTTTGGATCCATGATTCTGAGTTCCTGCCTGAAGAATGATCACAATTTTAAAAACAATCGCTCACGGAAATAACAGTGAACTTGCAATTCACTGCCATCTTGGATTAATAATCTGCCAACACTGTGACTATGGGTAACATCTTTGACTGTTGTGATTTATTACCATATGGAATCGCCCTCCCCTTTCTCAGATACCACAAGACTCCTTTACTAAACAAGTTGCCTCCTCTGTTCTCAATCTTTTCATTACTATGTCCCCTGAGAAACATTTTCCTGGTTTTCTGACAATCTTCCACCGAAGTTACAGCGGGAGATCAGGGAACTCCTGTGGAAATTCTATTTCTACTGCACCCCTCAATACACCACAAGCTCTTATAGATTAATATATAATTGCCTTCAAATACAGAAAACAAGTCAAAACCATCTCTGCTATATGTCTTTTACATTAACACTCTAATCATCTCTGATATGACACGTCTTAATTATGACTTTTTCAGTAACAGAGAAGCAATAAAAGACCTTTGGTACAGCAGAACTCCCTGTAACACTCTTAATTACAAAACAGCTTTGATCTAAGATGCCTTTGGTTATGGTTCCCCCAATTACAGAGAGACCGTGGATTTCTAAAACCATATAGGTTTACAGCGCTGAAGGAGGACACTCAGTGCATTGTGTGCGTGCTGGGTACTGGAGCAATCCAAAACTACTAATCCTACTGTCACACTCTCTTGCCATAGCCCTCCATCTTTCTCAATGTCATATTAATCTAATGTTTCTTCAAAAGATACAATGATCCATGTTTCAGCACTCCTTGTGGTAATGTGTTCCCTGCTTCAACTGTGCAGAGAAGTTTCTCATCACTCTTTTAGGGGAAATAAAGCCTCTTTTATATTACACAGGGCCCCCCATTAGGGCTGCTGGCTCCCATGGGAACTGACGGTAACCCTAAAACTAATTTCCTGGATTTCCTAAGACCAGCTGCCAGGAAGACTGGTTTAAAAAAATAGGCCTTCCCGACTGCTGGCCTTAGCAAGTTTGTAAAGTCTACTTTGGAATTACCATCAGATGTGTGCCAGCAGTCCAACAGGACCCAGTGGCACAAGCACGGAGCTAAATCCAGTATAAAAGCAGCTACAGTAAAACACCCTGGGCCCAAAATCCCTGGTGCCACTCTCCACCATTGGGAGTGCAGTGAGCCAGAGCCTTCACCTCCCAGCATGCCCCAGCCTGCTCCTGTCTCAAATCCTGAGATCAGGGTTATTTGCATAGAGGATCCAAGTATCTATTTCCAGTGCTCCCTGGAGGGTGCCTTCCCCTTGAGAGGCTAGCAATTTCTCAAGAGCACCTTGCTCCTCTGAAGGGGAAGGAGACAGACATAGATCAATAAAATCCTTAAAACGATTCTCAGTTCTAAAATTGCCATTTTCCAAATGCCAATCAATTGTCAGCATTGGAGACAGAACTGGTAGATTATGAGTATCGGAGTGCCGTAATTTCAATGGAACAGCCACACATACTTTGTGAAAGCAAGAAAAGCACCACTTGTGCTGTTTTTCAGGAGTTTCTTTTGCTTTTTCATCAAAGTTAGGTTGAACAATCGAGAGAAACACCCCATGGAAATCCAGCCCCAGTGTGAATGCCTCTCAAATACACCATGATATGGGGAGGGAGTTTTGAGAGCTGATTGAAAATGATGATAATATCATGTTACAAACTCCACAGGAGCTCCAGGATTTGGCTATGCTAATGGTGTAATACAGAGAGAGTGGCACAGAGTGAAAAAACAATGGGCAGGATTTTTGCTCCATGTGTGGGCAAGTACGGAGGCAGGTGGGTGCGGAAATTTGCGCTGCCAGTCAGCATGCCAGTTTGCCAACACTATCCTGCATCCCTGGGCCAATTTCCCGGAGGCAGGATCGGCAGCCTAAGGGCTACCCACCCACAAGCGTTGGATAGCCAACTGGGGATACTTGATGGCCTATTAAGGCCTATTGTCAGAAGTCAACTTGAATTTTCCAGTCGGCCTGCAGGCCCCCTGAGGCATCGGGGACTAGGCCATTTGCCTGGAGGCAGCCTCCTGGCAGCAAAGGGGCTTCCATCTACAATAGTGGCTCAGCTGCCAAGGCCATTTTTTTAAGTTAAAAGTTTTAAAAGGTGTAGTGAGGGTGCCTCCAACTTGAGGCACCCTCTTTCTCTCTGACCTGAACTGCAGGCCACTGTTCCTTCCATGCTGGAGGGCCTCCTATTGGCCCTCCAGCTCCGAGAGCCAGCCCACTGTCCTTAATTGGATAATGAGCCTGCCCTCTGGTCACTGATTAGCCAGTTCATGGAAAATCACTTCCAAGTGACTGGTTCCCACACAGTGGGCTGGATTTTGTGCAGGAGGCGGGGCTTCCATCTCCAGGCTGAAAGGGGCGGGGAACCCCGCCTCTGCATTTTTTCAACACCCTGGAGCAATCCTCCGGTCTTTTGGGGTGGAAGTTTAAGGAGGTGTGATCTCCGTCCCTTTAAAGACTTAATAGGGCCCGGGATCCCGTGCCCAAGAGATGCCGGCCAATCACAGGGCCAGCAGCTCAGCAGTATCGGCAGTGCCCCCAGGAGCGGTGGCTGCTGCCAGTACTGCAGAGGCCTCGGACCTCGGACCCAAGCTCAGCACTGGAATCCCGGAGAAAAGGTAGGTGAGGCAGGGTCGGCCAGTCCGGAAGGCCCCGGTGAGAGGGTAGGGGGTGGACATTCAGTCCAGGGGAGGGGGGCCCAGAGGTGAATTGGTTCCAGTGGGGATCCTCCGTGAGCCACAAATTGCCCACAAAGGATGGACACGCCCCCCCAAGCCCGCAGGGAGGGTGCCTCATTTTCCAAGGCGTCATCTCCGCATGGCAGAGACCCCCCCCCCCACCCCACCCCCACTGTTGGCAAGATCCCAGCAGCAGCAGGCCCTTAACTGGCCATTAATAGGTCACTTAAGGGGCCTCAATTGGCCTTTGGGCTATAAGACCGTTGTCAGTCCCTGGGAAGATCGGGTCCAGCAATCCCGGCATCAGGTTCCATGGCAGCTGCTGCTGCTCCAATTCTCCAGCACCCCCCTCCGCTCCCTCCCAAGCCACGAAACTCAACATCAGGAGGAGAACAAGATCCAGCCCAGTTGGAGATTTGTGACCCCAATTTAACCCTGACTTCGGGGTCCCGACCCAAAAGGCAAAATCCTGCCCAATATGTTCTTTATAAGTTTCACTGTTTTAATTTGAGGCTACAGGCCAAGTGCTGGAAAATGGGACTAAAATAGTTAGGTGTTTGATGGCTGGTACAGACATGATGGGCCGAAGGGCCTGTTTCTGTGCTGTATAATTCTATGACTCTAATATAAATTCAGCTGCAGTTGACCATTGCAAGACTAGGGACACAATGTTTTCTTTTAGTACTTAGAAAATTAAGAGACAAAACATCAATTTGATGGCAGTATAAAAGTCTATATGGATTCATCTGAAATTAATTATTCAATGATGCAGTAAAATGGAAGAATGATCAGCACTATGGAGTGAAGGGACAATCTTATAAACCCTCTCACTTTGCTACACTTAGACAGTGAGCATAGGTAGGCAATTCAATCACAAGAGGCATCACAATTAATCCTATCTATACTGATAGGCAATGCAGGTCACTGCACCAATGATCAGCCAGAATAAGCCTGACAGAATGTTCACCTCCACTTACAGTGCTCAACAGTTGCCCCATCTGAGAATACTGAACTCTGCAGAGACTAAGAATCAAATCTGGTACCTTCTTAGTGAGTTTGGTTCAGTTCCACACTGCTCAGTTCCTTTATGAACAGATCCACCAGCGAGCTGTTCAAAAAAATTCTTATCAATTTGAGGCTTTTCTACCTTTCAAAAAAGAATTTGATCCAAATTCTTCTAACTGATTATCGAGGGGTGGGGGAGAAAGAGATTAATTATTATTCAGTTTATAAGCTAAACGGTTGATTCCAGCCTGGGGTGGTGGTAACAGGGCTCCCATTCCACATAATTCTCAGAGAAATGCCCAAGTTGAGTTGTTTTTCAATGAAATATTTCTAAAGTACGTCAGTCAATTATTGCAGTGATTGTCGCTCCATATTACCACAGTTTCATTGACGGGTAGTGAATTTCCAGAGAAAAACAAGCATTCTCCCTTTTTTTCCATTAAATGAGGTTTTTTTACCCTCATGGAATGCAGTGCTGCAATTATACTCAATAGTGTTGATCCATGGCCCCAGCTCTCCACAACTCTTGGGTTCCTGAACGTCAGTCCATTAGGATGAGAGCAGGGTCAAGCATTTTTGCAGAGTGTCAACCAAGGATTTTCTCACATTTGTTCTTGAAGGTAGATCAACATTTTTTTTCTAGTACTCAAAATGACTCCGGACTACCATAGTGGTGAAATATTGAGTACCATGTATTGACTGCTGTCCGTGTGCAGCCTAAACCATGAGTGTTGCTATGGGAAGTCTGCAAGCAAAGGCCAGACATTTACTGACTCAGAGAAGGGAATATCAAAAGGAGTACTGTCCCTGTGCTGGTTTCGTACATCTCCTAATAGCCAGCCTAAAGTGCCACAGGTGTTGGTCTCAGCTCAAGTCAGTACCCACACCCTCAGCCAGACTGTGCATGACCCAGGCAGCTTTATGGCACTTTATGGACACTTTGTCAATTGTATCATGGCACAGTGATATTGAAATGACTGGTGCTTGGGGGTGAGGGAATGGGAGGGGTGGGTGGTTGCTGCAGGCCGACAACACTAACTCACTGCTAGTTTTAATTTTAAATTCATAGCTACAGCTAGGAAGGATAAGGCCAGTTAGAACCCAGTGAGAAATCTGATCTCCTGGCTCTTCGTTAAGGTGAAACTCAGGCCATGAAGGAAACAGAATAGATTTGCTTCTAGTTATCATCTGTAAAACAATCCTTTTTTTAAAATAGTGAAATCTTTGATCGACAAGCACAATTGCTGCTGCCCAGTGTTCACCCAGTGGTAGATGAATAAGATGCTCACCATCCTTCAGGAACTCGAATCAGGGCCTTTGGAGTTTTTGTTTTAAATTATGCTAATGAGAGGAATTGGGATTTGGGATGGAAGTGTATTTACTGCTGGCAAAACCAGTCATCATCCTGATAGCAGTCACCCAGGGGAGACTCATGGATTTTAACCATGAAATAAAGAGAAATGTATTTCAATATTGCAATAAAACAGGGGGTGGATGGGGAAAAGCAGCAATAAAAGAGAAAATAAAATGAACTGGATATGTAGTGTAAAGGTTTGACTGGAAAACACATCTTCTGGGGATTTGCACAACATGTGCAGGTATTGACATGTCTAACGATCTGCAAAGTGTCATAATTTTGGCATTTTTGAAGATAAAGGGCTGCATTTTATTCTGGCGATGGGGGTCCCAGTGCTGGGCCGGAAGTCTTGGCCCTCTGTCAGACCCCGGTAGCTTTTTAACAGCAGGCAGCGAATTACCTGCCTGTCGTTGTGGCCGCCATCCCTTTAAGGAACAAGCTCCCGCCTTCAAAAGCTGCTGGCCAATCAGAAGTTCGGCATGTCTGCAGTACCAGCAGTACCACTGGGAGCAGTGGCCACTGCTGGTACTGCACCAAAGAGAGGCGAAGACTCTGGGAGAGGTCATTCAGGCAGGCCCCAACGATGGGGTGGGTGAAGGGGGGTTGGTGAGGGTGGGGGTGTTCTTCCCGGGCATGGGAGGGGGGGGTGGAAATCACCACCAGAGGAACCCCTGCCCTTATCCCACTCGAAGATCCCCAGCTTTACCTGACAGCATCTTCACACGGCAGCAGGTCCCTCCGCCTTCAAAAAAATTGAAGTGGAGGTGGGAAGAGGCCCTTAAGTGGCCATTAAGAGCCTCAATTGACCTTGGGCAGGAAGGTCGTCCTCAGCCTTCCCTACCCCGGACAACGTCGGAATTGGCGCCCTCTGCCGTTTTGTTTGCCACCCCAGCCTTCATGCCCGTCTCCAAGGGCAAAATAAAACCCTGCCCAAAGTTTCCGAGGCCTGTGGAAGCATTTTAACCTGTCAATGTTACACACTGAAACTACAATAAATCTATTAGCAAAAGGGAAATTTGAACTGAATATATATATATGTGTGTGTGTATATATAAATTATATATATATATAAATACCTCATTGTCTATTCCAACCTTCTGAATGATGGCATTTATGTCAGTTTTACCAGGCAAAGAAGTCTTCTACAAACTTTGTTAGGCTGCATTATAAGACGACAGTGAAACAAACTTCTGCACATGAGCAAATGTCATGAAAATGCAGGTGAATGAAGAATTAGTAAAAATAAGCAATAAATAATTTGACTGTGATAAATTTTGGTAAGAATCTGAAAATACCAGTTTTCAATAGATCAGAGTGGACTTTCATGTCCTATGTAAGTAGTCTATATGTGTGAAATCCCTGTCCAGCTCTGTGGTTTGTTTCCCAGTCAGGCTGTGTGCTAGCGTATTGCTGCAAACTCCTGCATTTGCAGATGGTTTGTGGGGATTATGAGAGCTCCACAGCCCACTTTGAGCAAGGCCTCTTGTTTGTGGCTCCAAAGCCATTTATTCTGTGCTGGATCCAAACTGTAAGATGGGGCACAGTCCCTAAGGGAACATGTTAATGCTGTTAGGATTCTAATCTGCATTTAAGCTGCAATTGATTCCTGATTTCTTATTCCTGCTCAGCATTGACATATTGTATTAATGCTTACTTGTGTCACTATAATCTTTTCTTTCAGTTCTATTGCAATGAAGTAAATAAGCTGCAAATCACATTCATGCACACATGTGCATATATATGCATATTTCTATATTCATCTGTTCTTAAATATATATAAAATGCATACACATTAAGACATGTACATAAACCAAATAGCCCAAGTGAATATTACATATAGCAAAGGATATTTGAAACATACACATTGAAACATACACACTCACACATACATGTACATTTAGTCATATACATAAACACATATGAAGATAGTTAAAGAGAAACTGTTTCCTCTGGTGGGGGAATCCAGGACAAGTGGGCATAATCTTAAACTTAGAACCAGGCCATTCAGGAGTGACAACAGGAAGCACTTTTTCACACAGAAGGTGATAAAAATCTAGAAAACTCTCCCCAAAAGGCCGTGGATGTTGGGTCAATTGGAGCTTTCAAAACTGATATTGTTATATTTTGGTTAGGATATACAGCTTAATGGGCTCCATCCTGCACTCAAATTCACCTTTAAAACGGAGCAGTCAAATGAGCTCCCTTTTCTTGAAGTACTAGTTGAGAAATCTGCTAAGGGGTTCTCTACCACGGTCTACCGCAAGCCTACCTTCACTGGTCAAACACGCGTTGGGATTCTTACAGTTCTACATGCTATCAGATTAGCCTTATTGGCAACCTCGTAAATAGGGCCCGAGCCATTTGCTCACCTTGCAAGCTTGATGCTGAAATCGGGTGAATCAAAGGCATCCTGCATGATACTGCCTACCCTGATCAAATCATTTCTCACTGTGTATCACGCAAAATTATGAATGAACCTAAGGCTGTCATTGTCGGCCCTGAAAATTGCCCAGTCAACCTCAGATTACCCTGGAAAGGTAATGTATCCCAAACATTTGCGCAACAGGTGAAGCTAGCTGTTTCATGCTGCTACTATGCAGTAGCAACACATGTGATGTTCGTCAAGCCAAAAAGACGTCCTGCCTATCACACAAATGAATCATGTGATAATATGAATTTCAATGCTAGTGTGATGCTAAGTATATAGGCCATACGTCCCAAAGACTGGCGGATCATATCAAACAACATGGCTCTTCCGCTGTTTGCAGTGGGCAAGGTACAGCCCGTACCCAACCAACCCATGCTTGCAAACTCAAAACACAGTGTCCAGCATTAGATGTGATTCCGCAATTGGACAACATTTGCTAAATAATCCTCAGTGTACTAAGAATTACGCTGACAATCAATTTACGATATTCTGTCGGGCTTGCAGTGTGGTACATTTGTGCATACTGGAAGCTACCTATATTAATACACAGGGCCCTGTTCTTTGAGACAGAAAGAACATGTACACACATTGCGCCTGTTTCAGCTAAACAAAATAAGTGACCGCCATCCGCTGGTTCATTCCTCAGGGCAATGCCTTGCCCAATCAGAGCCAAACTACCTAATTTAAATTGTCAGTCACCATAAACTGATGCACTCTCCATGGCAATGCTTCTACCAATCAGAGTCCACTTGCCAACCAATTAGCACTCTCTTCTCATACAGTATAAATTTGTTGTTTCCCTTACATTGGTATTCTTGCAAATTGTCCTGATGAGTGCAAGATGAAAAGCTTCGACAAAATGATTCTATTTTCAGCAATACTCAAGATCTGTACTACCAAACAACTATTCATTGAGAAATATCATGAAAAGCACAGGGCCCAGTACAGATCCCTAGGGAAAACCACTGGTCACATGCCACCAATCAGAGAACTTACCCTTTATTCCTACTCTCTGTCTGCTACCTCCCAACCAATTTACACTGCATTCCACAAGGTTGCTTCCAGTTGTGTGCACTTTCATTTTTGCTCTCGTGTGGAACCTTATCGAATGTCTTCTGGAAGTTCATATAGCTAACATCCATAAACATTAATTCAACTAAATTAGTGAAGTGTGACTTACCCTTTACAAATCCACACCAACTCTCTCTGATCAGCTCAGATTTGTCCAAGGGCTCAGTCACTCTGTCCCTAATGACAGATTTTCCCCAAACCTGGAATATATGAAACTGACAGGTTTGTAGTTACCTGGTTTCTCTTTTCCACCCTTCTTTAATAACAAAGAGACATTTTTAAATTTAAAATTTTCTAATCCAGTGGCACAATTCCTGAATCAATAGAGCTTTGAAAGATTATTATTAATGCATCACCTAGTTATTTTAATACCCTGGAGTGGAAACTAACAGATCCTGGAGATTTTTCTTCCTCAAGTCTCATCATTTTCTCCATTACCCTTCCAACATTTCTTCCCCTTCTATTTTTAGTTTCTATTGGACCACTGGTATTTCGTCTCTTCCTCTACTGTGAGGACGGATACAAATATAAGACCGATACTCATATAAGTCTGCCATTTCAATTATTGTCGAGTACAGTGTCATCTGTGTCTGCCTTTAATGAAACCACATTTCTCAAAGCCACTCTCTTGCTCTTAATATATTTATAAAATCTTTTACTGTTAGCCTTGATGTCCCTTGCAGTTTTTTTCTGTATTCTCTTTTTGCAGCTCTTAATACTTTCCATGTGTCCCTTTGTTTCTTTTTATAGCTCTCTCAGACTGTTGGATCTTCATTTTTCTTTGCATTTCTGTAAGCCTCTTCTTTTTACTCTATACTGTATCTTTCCTCATTTGTTAGCCATGGTTGCCTAATGACACAAGTGGAGCTTTTTTTGCTTTTTAGGGGTATGTACAGGTTTTGTACCAATTACTTGTGCAGGTTTAGTACTAATTACTTCTCTGAATAGTTCCCATTGTTTGTCTTAGGTTTAACCATTAACAATTCAGCCCAGTTTACTGTAGTCAATTTATGTCTCCTTCTTCCTAAGTCAGCCTTACTTAAGTTTAAAACCTTAGTTTCTGACATTAACTTCTCTCTCTCAAACCTTGCATCAAACTGCATAAGCACCAAGTGTGTCTCTCTTTCTCCTTATGTTAGAGAGTTGATCTTTGATTTATTCAATTCCAACATTGACATTTCATTGATCATAAAAATACAAAATGCTCAGTCTTAGCAGTTGAAGAGTTTCAAGCAAGTGGTGCCACCTGCAGGCCAACTCACTGCATGACCACAACATGAGAAAGGAACGACATGTTTGCACTTGACTCCAATAGATATCAATGCATTCACATTAAGTATTGTCAGAAAAGACACATGAAGCTTTTCAGGATAATCTATCTTTTTCTGGTTTATATACATTCTAGTATTGACAGATGATGGTCTTATTGCTCATGCAGTTTCTATATAAGGTGGTTCGGTCATATGTCAAATCTGACACAAAATTGACACTGGGCTCGTGCAGATTTTCTGAAAGCGTAATGTAGCTGAAGTGTGTTTCAGTTAATAAAATACAGAGTCAATATCAACACCCATTGAATAAAACAGCAAGAATTAGCCTACTCGGATGAAGTAGAGACATTTATACAATTGTTTTGAAACATGGTAAAGCTATTGCCCTGTTGCAGTTTGTTCTGAACAAAGCTTGGCATCATTGCCCATGAAGCTGAAGTGGCTGGTTTTCACATTTGTAAAACCGAAGCTTGCTTGGGAATGGGCTGCGGAGATGTTTCCCTCCATCTTTTAAAAAAAATTAAAGACGGTAATGGTTGGTATCATTCTGTTTGAAGAGTGGCAAGGAGAGTGAAAATTGTCTACTGTTACAACAACATAGTTTCATGTCATTGAGGCAGCCAAATCAATCTTTGATGAAATTTTCTCATGTTAAATGGAGGTCCACTCCAGATGGATTAGTTAACTCATCCCTTGTGCACCAAAGGCTAATTACTCTATCCTGAGCTGTCTAATGTAATCTGATTTCTGGTAAGCTCATGGCAATGTATCTATAATATATTAAAAGTCTTATTTCTGTACTCACTTCCTGTCTATAAAACGTTATGTCCTGTTCTTATGGTTTTGGTCACACTTTTACCTCAAATTTTCATTGTGAATTCCTTTGTCTGCATTTATAATGGGAACTGCTGATGTAAATTTGTCACACTGTAATTATAGCCTCCTACCAGTGGTGGCATAGCATAATTCAGTTTGCATGTCCCAGCTTGTTAGCCTGTACTGCACAAAAACTCCGTTTCTCCAACCAATGCAACTTCTCTGTTACCCAGATTGCTGTACGGTTTGATACTTAACGATAAGTAATGATATATAAAGAAATAAAGAATGTGCATTTATGTAACATCTTTTCACAGCCTCAGGACATCTCAAAGTATTTTACAGCAAACAAGTACTTCTGAAGTATAGTACCTTTTGCAAAGTAGGAAAATGTGGCAGCCAATTTGCGCATAGCAAGATCCCACAAATAGCAACGAGTTAATGACCAGATAACTTGTTTTAGTGATGTTGGTTGAGGGAGAAGCATTGGCCAGAACACCATAAAGAGGTGCCCTGTTCCTCTTTGAATAGTGCAACAGGACCTTTTGTGTCCACCTGAGAAGGCAGACAGCGAGCTGAATTTTGCGGCGAGACCCAATGTCCCGCCGTCAGGACCAGAAGCAGGAGTCACTGCTGCTGGAGCGGGGAGCAACCGGGCACAAGCGATTTTCTGGCAACCGGCCAATTAACAGTCGGCAGACAGGTAAGGGGGCGCCAACCAGTAAGGGAGCAGAGGCAGGCAGTAAGGTGGCAGAAGCGTCATGGATTCATGCTGATGGAGGTGTTGGCATCATATTTAAAGGGCTGCCAGCACTCTCTAACATTGGGACTCCCAGGACATCTACAACAATTGAAGGCCTGAGGAAGAAATCGGCTGAGACACTGGCAAAAGGAAGATCCCGGTTGGCCCCACAGTTCAGCAATGTCTCCCTGCAGGCTTTCCTCCAGGCTGCTCAGGCAAGGTGGGAAGTCCTCTTCCCCAGAGATGGGAGGAAGAGACCAGCCCACCTGAGCAAGTAAGCCTGGACGGAGATTGCAGAGGAGGTCAGCAGCCGTGGGGTCATCCATAGAACCTGGCTGCAGTGCCGCAAGCGGGCGAATGACCTTATTCATACCACTAAGATGAGAAAACCAAACTTTGCTTCCCTTAGAGGCTTACATGTGGCAACATGTGAGGGTGCGTTTGGTGGAGAGGGAATGCCCACCCAGTCAGTGGCAATGGGGTCAGGCAGCAGCATATCCTATCAGAAGCATGGCTGCATCTCGGTTAATGGCGCTCGTCTGTCAGTGTTGACTCCAGCAAGGTCACTCCAGAGTGACCACATGCAGGAGGTATTCATGTGCCCCCATCATAGAAAACTAGTCTTCCACCAGCTTAGGCATTGTGCTTGGTTTTCTCAGACTAATATTGTTCATTTTTCTGCTTGGTGGAAAGACAGCACACAATGTCAAGGAAAGGGCCAAGACTGACTGTAGGGTCCCCTTCCTGGCCATTCTGACCCCCGTGAAGGAGGAGGCGCTGGAACTGGCAGGGCAGCATGGGGGTCACTCCATTGCAGATGGCGAGACAGGAGTACAGACATAAGAGAGTGTGTGGCCTGATGGATGGGCACAAGGCATAGTGCTCATGTGTCTAGCACATGGCGCTCCACACTAGGACTATTTGGAAGAACATGATAGGAAGTGCATAACTGTTTAATCTATCTTTTCTCTTTTGCAGGTCAGCTATAAGAACAAAGCGCTGCAGTAACCGGGGGACAGCTGCCCACCTCTGAGGAGGAGGAGGGGACCTCAGAGGGTGCACCATCACATCATTCCCCCGCACCCTCCACCAGCACAGATACTCTCACGCCGGTGGACATACGTTTACGCATAGATTCGGGGTCATAACTTGCTGAGCACAACACAGACACGCCCAAGCAGCTGACAAATGCTGTGACAGCCTAGGCCACTGACAGTCGGAGGACTATAAGATGCCAGGGTGATGCTAAGCCTCAGGCTGATGACATGACTCTGCAGTTGCCAGTAAGGTGGCAGATGCTGGAGCTACAGCATGAGGGAACATCTTTCAGAGCTTCCAGAGGGTATGCGCACCCAAGCATGGACGATGGAGGAGTCCATCCAAGCCATGAGTGCTGCCATATCTCTGGCGTGTGCACACTTGGCTTCCTCCATTGAGAGATTGGCGACTCTCATAGAGAGCTAGATGCAGCAGACCACTCAGTGGATGCCAGAGATGTGTGCAGACCTGCATACCATCACCGCATCAATGAGCAATGTGCGGAGATGGCTGCGAGAGAAGGGGACGTGGTGCCTGGAGTCATCACCAGGTCATCGCACTACTCAGGTTAACAGGGAGGTACAAGTGTGCCTTGTAAGGGAGGAGTAGCAGCTGCCTTCTGCATCTGGGGGTTCCTCTCTGGGCATTCCTGGAGTTGATAGCTGCTCCTCAGCCCCTCTGCCAGTGACATTAATGCCTCAAATAGCCACGATGACAGAGGAGGGTCCTGCATTTGTGCAGGAGGCCCTCAATATACTGGGACCCCACAGGCCTCAGGCAACCTGAGGGAGGACTACAAATGTCATTTCAAGCCACGGGCAGCAAGGTCAGCAGCCTGCCTCCACCTCAGCTGACAACGCAGGGGGAGCAACATGTAGGAATATAGGTAAGAGGTTTAGGAAGTGCACCTAGCTGCACTCGGGGTTCACAGGTGAAAAGATTGTTGAAGACTAAAGACTTGCATCTCTTTTCCTCTGTAATACTGGGCTCATATGGTGTGGCAACATCTCCTTCCATTTCTTCTGGTCCTCTGGGACTTCAGGAGTAGCCTGGCTCCCTCATAGGGCTGAATGGGAGGGATCATACTGCATGAGGTCATCACTTTCCCCATGCCGCTGTGCGATGTGTAACTGGGCGCAGGGCGATGGAATGGTAAATGAAGGAAGCAGCAACAGTGTTGCAGATAGGTGAAGCTTTATTGGCATAAATGGATCAGTTAGCAAGGATCATCTGAAACGCGTCTGAATTAGCACGTCCTGAGCCTCCCTTGTGCGTATCACATTGCGCCTTGCCTATGGTCCTTCTTCATGCAACACCTGGTCAGCAGCTCCCTCCACATCCTCATCATCGGAGGAGGCATCGAGCTGCACGATATCCTCATTATTCAATGCCTCCCCCCTCTGCAGCACTAGGTTGTGTAGAGCACAGCAGGCCACCAAGGTACAGGAGACCCTTGCTGGGATATACTGAAGGAGGCCACTGGATCGATCCCTAGGACCTGAATTGTATCTTCAAAAGATCTATGATCTGCTCGATGGTCGCTTGGGTTGCCCCATGGCATGTGTTGCATCTCTCCTTTGTATCTGTACTTGGGTTCCCCACAGGTGTAAGTTGCCAAATCTTCAGTGGGTAGCCCTCATCTCCCAGTAACCATCTCTAAAGACATGTGAGGGGACGGAAAAGCTCGGGCGCCTGATGATGATGCATGATGAAGGACTCCAGGGACCACAGGCAAGGTGCAATGAGATACACACAAGGAATGCTCAGGACGTGCATTTGTATGTAGGCGTTAGTATGTAGGTGTCGTGGCTGCTTCTCCGGAACCATGTACACACCTGCAGGATCCATCTGCGGTGGTTGCAGACCAATTGTACATTGAGTGAGTGGAAGCTCTTCCTATTGATGAAGGCCTTGGGAACCTTAATGTCCACATACATGCAGTCAATTACACCCTGCACCTGGGGAAATCCAGCAATGACCCCACACTTTATGTCTCTTTCAGGTTGACTTTCTGGATCAGTACGAAAATGCACGAATTGGCCGGCACTCTTGAACAGGGCACCGGTCACCACCTTGATGCATCAATGAGCTGCAGATTGGGGGATCCACACATATCTCCAGTGGATTCCTGGAATGAACTGGAGGCATGGAAGTTTGGCGCCACTGGCATTGGATAACCACCACCTCCAATGGGACTCAACTCGTCCTCCATCATGGTGCACAGATTTGTGACAGCCCCTATGAAGAGGTGCAGTCTTTGGCAACACTGCCACTTGGACATTTGAAGGTAGCTGAGCCTCTACCATTACACCCTCGTTGGAGGGTGCTGTCTTCTGCATGCAGAAGGCTGCTCAGGTGCCCATCTGCACCCGCACCCCAACACTGGCGCTTGTATTGTCCCTGAGGTTACTGCTGTCTCACTGCATACGGCTGCAGCTCTCTGCTGCTTCTCCTCACTCGAGGTCCCAAAGCCTGAGTGAGTGAGGCCCATGGCAGATGTTTCCAGGGCCTCTTATCCCCCCACTTGCTCCCCCGTTTAATTAACACAAGTGCCAGTTCCCAGATGGCAGCATACCCCAGCAGTGCTGGCACCTTTTCCTCTGCTCATGCCTGCAAATGCCAATGCTGGCACTGCTCCACACTCCCTGCCAAGGCAAACTGGCTCTCTTGATGGCTGCCGACTGAAGCCAGCACTCTTCTCCCACTTGCTTGCTGCCTCCTTATTTCTAATGAGGTTCTGAAGCCCCGTGGTTCTAGTGCACCCTTTGGAAAATGTAAACACTCCAGTAAAATTGCTGTCAATTGGCTAATTAATTGGCTTAATTACCTTCCCACCACTTTGTAGCACGAGGTCTTTCCACTATACCAGCCACCCATCGGAATACCGATTGCAACATGAAAACATCGGGCTTCCATCCCAATGTCTTCTGTCCTGATATTCCGCCCCCTCCCACCTTGGAGCCTGTCCCTAAACGGCCTGGAAAATCCAGTCCTGCATCTCATTTGAACGGCAGTATCTCACTGCTGCACTGACATATCAGCCTACATAATATGCTCAAGTAATAAAAACAGAAAGTGCTGGAAATACTCAGCAGGTCAGGCAGCATCTGTGAAGAGAGAAGCAGAGTTTACATTTCAGGTCTGTGACCGTTCATCAGAACTGGCAAAGGTTAGAAATGTATTAGGTTTTAAGCAAGTCAGGGGGGGAAGTGGGGAAGAGAACGAAAGGGACGATGTGTGATAAGGCAGAGGGCAGGAGAGATTAACTGACAAATATGTCATGGAACAAAGGCAAAGGGAGTGTTAATGGTTGTGGTGAAGGACAAAGCATTAGTCCAGAGAGAGTGCTAATGGCAGAATAATGAGCTGCTCTGTCCAAAAGCACAACATGAAAAACCAAGTTCAAGACAGGCACATGTTTAAAATAAAATAAAATTGTTACGACCAGATGAGGAAGGGGTCTAAGGCTCCCCTTTCGCCCCTTCCCTGGTTTGACCACAACAGTGTTTATTCTCTTAACACAGTGATTTAGCTTACCACATCAGTGAGCACTTTCTCACTGTTCCTCAAATATAATTACAAATTAACATTCAGACAATGTTTTCTTGAGTTTAAACAATAAAGGTGTTAGTTTATTAGCCTTATCACTCTAAACCGGTTAAAATTACTAAAACACGCGACGCATCCACGCCCACATTCATATGAGACGCGCACACATACTCACACACACACACAAATAGATACAGAGGGGAAAAATAGTTGGGAGGTTGAAGTAAAGTCCATAATAAATGGAATTCAAATACTGAGTTTCAATGTCCTTAGTTGAAGTCAAAGTCTTAAAGCCCTTGCTGGGACCACGTGCACTTTCAAGCTTGCTTCTCTGGTTCCGGAAGGCTGAAGAAAGACTTTATCCATACTCCTTGTTGATGACTGTCAGGATCTGTAGATTTGAGGTTTAGCTGCAGCTGAGGCCTTCCTGTGACTTTGCTGGAGAGAGAGTGAGAGGTGCTGTTTTCTTCCTTGAAGTTCAGTTACTGTCTTTCTTCATTCTGAGGCACAATTCACAAACTCAGAGTTACACAGGCAGGTATGTCACATGACAACCTTGAAAACAGAAGTTTCTAGAAGGTTGTTTGAAATTCTAAGTTCTTCTCTCAAGCTGTGCAAACATACTTGGTAGGAGGGGGTTTGGCTTTTTCAAAGTCAATGGGTGTCGATAGCTTGATGACCCACATTGACAAAACCCATTCTAGATAATTGAATCAGAGTGCACCCCCAAATCACCTCTGTCTCCTAACTGGCCTTTTGCTTCAAATATGCAGATTGTGCTTGGCTATCTTTAGCTGTTCTGTTCTGCTTTTTAAAAGTTATTTGTAATAATGTCCAGTAAAAAGTATCAGGCAGAGTTTCATATGACAAAATTAATATTTTTCCATTTGACATGTGGGTTTTCCATCACAACATAATAAAAAAAAATTTAAATAAAAATAATAAAAACAGGACAGTCATGCTCTGAAATTGTTGAACTCAATGTTGGGTCCGGAAGGCTGTCGAGTGCCTAATCAAAAGATCAGGCGCTGTTCCTCGAGCTTGCATTGAAGTTCACTGGAACACTGCAGCAGGCCAAGGACAGAAATGTGGGCATGAGAGCAGGTGGCAAATTGAAATAACAAGCAAGCGGAAGCTCGGGGTCATGCTTTAGGACTGACTGGAGGTGTTTTGCAATCTACGTTTGGTCTCTCCAATGCTGAGGCAACTGCATTGTGAGAAGTGAATACAGTATACTAATTTGAAAAAAGTACAAGTAAATCACTGCTTCACCTGAAAGGAGTGTTTGGGGCCTTGGATGGTGCGGAGAGAGGAGGTAAAAGGGCAGGTATTACACCTCCTGCAATTGCATGGGAAGGTGCTGTGGGAAGGGGACGAGGTGTTGGGGGTAATGGAGGAGTGGACCAGGGTGTCGCGGAGGGAACGATCCCTTCGGAATGCTGACAGGGGAGGGGAGGGAAATATGTGTTTAGTGACGGCATCACACTGGACGTGGTGGAAATGGTGGAGGATGATCCTTTGGAAGTGGAGGCTGGTGGGGTGGAAAGCGAGGACAAGGGGGAACCCTGTCACAGTTCCGGGAGGGAGGGGAAGGGGTGAGGGCAGAAGTGCGGGAAATGGGTCAGACATGGTTGAGGGCCCTGTCAACCACAGTGGGGGTGAATTCTCGGTTGAGGAAAAAGGAAGACATGCCAGAAGTGCTGTTGTGGAAGGCTGCATCATCAGAACAGATGCAGCAGAGACGGAAAAACTGGGAGAATGGGATGGAGTCCTTACAGGAAGCAGGGTGTGAGGGAGTGCAGTCAAGGTAGTTGGGGGAGTCAGTGGGCTTATAATGAATATTGGTGGACAACCCATCCCCAGAGATGGAGACAGAGAAGTCGAGGAAGGAAGGAGAAGTGTCAGAGATAGACCATGTAAAGGTGAGAGAAGGGTGGAAATTGGAAGCAAAGTTTCCAATCAAAATCAGGTCAGAGAATTGCTTTCTGAACACTATGGGCAGATATGGCCTCCTGCTGAGAGCCCTTTTTTCCCTCCCCCTCCTCCCTCTTCCAGCAACTTGTCCTAATCTGTGTCACCTTTGCTCATTCTCCCTGACATGATGTAAATCAAGGGGGATGAATACTACCGTGCCCATGTCTGGACCTGTGAAGAATCCTTGAAGCCGGAACAAAGTTCCACAGCACATTCCACAGCACTCCCTGTAGACTTCAGCAACTTAAACACTCCGGCAACACCAAACATTTCCACAAGCACAGCAAAAGCCAGTAGAAATCAAGGAACAACTCTGAAATTTGTTGATGATCCCCTTAAATATTGCTGATCGGTGATGGGGGGGGGGAGCCTTCCTGCTGTTGAACGCATGTTCAGCTTTGTTTGTTTAAAAGATGATGTTAGCTGGAGCGTTGGGTTCCAAAATGGCAGCGCTGATGTCAAATCTGCATTACACGCTGATTAACATCACAAACTGCCTGCTCTGTATACTTCCGGCAGATGCTCCCTGCGTTCGCACTAACACCATGACTGAAATGGCATCCAGCATGGCGAGCACCAGAAGTATGCATATGGATCGTGGACACCATTTTGTTTGCAAACAGGACTTATAGCACCAAAAAAAACAGGCAGTACGGAGCATAATATTGAAGCCAGATACTATTGTAAAGGCACAATATAATCAAGGGAAAGTTTTGTTACCCAGCATATAATATAATTATGTAAATCACCTTCAAATGTCATTTGTACATAACATTATTGAAAATAATGCTTGTGTATTCTAGCTCTTCACCCTCCCTAAGCAAAACAGTTTTGCCAAACATTTCTTATGAATTCAGTTCCCCTTAAATCCAACTCAAAAGCTAACCTAGTATAAATAAGCACTCGCTCTTAAAACAAAAAGGTGTGGTTTGAATTAAATGAAGAGAATGAATACTAAATTATCATTCTAATTATTAGGTAGTGAACCAAATTCAAAGCACCAACCAGCGATTTAGGAAATATCCTGACTGCCAGTTTCTCTTGGCAGTTCTTTTGAGCCCACTCAGTTTTTTGAAGTCTGGACCTGGGGGAACTTGTAAGACAGAAACTTGAAACTGCTGTTAATTTTTGCTTTACCATATAGATCTGAAGGAAGAAAAAGTGACTTTTGCTGTTCTCATTTGTACTTCTCCATTGCAGGACACTACTATTTCAGCCTACAGTACATAAGAACAGAACAGCATAAGAAATAGGATCAGGAGTGACAATACAGCCCGTCGAGCCTGCTCCACATTCAATAGGATCATGGCTTGTCTTGTACATCGGCTCCACTTTCCCACCCTATCCCCACATCCCTTGATAGTGCCCAAAAATCTATCAACATCTTTCTTGAATACACTCATCAGTTGAGCATCCACATCCCTCTGGGGTAGTTTCAATGAGATCACCTCTCATTCTTCTAAACTCCATGGAATATAGGTCCATTCTACTCAATCTCTCCTCATCCAAGGAATCGATCTAATACTATTGTTTCTCTCCTTGATATTGCTGCGTCCCTCAACACCAGTGACTGTAACCAACACCAGCCACCTCCCTCCCCAGCACCAGCTGCTTCCTTCCTCTTTCACAAAAGCCATTGCCAGTCTGTCCAGGGTCCTCACTATTGTGACCCTCCCGTTCAAATTCAACCTCCCTACACAAATCTAAAAAAAAATCAACAATTCTAGCAGAATTGTTTATAATCTTTAATATATGCATGCATATTTACGTTTATTCTCTGCCAAATCTCTAAACTTAGCAGTTAATAAATTATTTAGGTCATCTGTTTTAATTCTGAGATTTGATTTATACGCCTGCACACTCCCACACAACAGATAACTTTATTAGTGAGCTGCCATTTCATGTTATGAAGGGAAGATATATTCCTTGGATTTTACAGCAGGAAGTAACTGGTGATTTGAATAGCAGAGTAAACCATTAGATTACACCCAACGTCAATATTCTCCCTTTAGCTCCATTCCTTCATTGCTTCTTGATTTGTATTCCTTCTGTCTCTTATCCTGTATGCTCCAATTTTCAAATTCCTCTAATTTCCTGCCTAAGCTTCCATCTGCACAGGTAATGAGATTGTTCACCTCTGCACAGAACCTGATCCTGTCTTGCTGTAAGGTTCAACTTAACCTTCTAACCATTATTGCTATTCAATCATTTCTGTAGGATTTGTATCTTTCAGACCTACTCTTCTTTCTGCCATGTTTCAGTGGTAGAAATAAATGCAGATGCAATCTTGAATTTCCATCATACCAGAATGCTGTAGTTCTACGCTTGGGCCGATACCACTTGTTGAAAAGCGCTTTCTAATTGCGTCTATTAATATTACATTTCTCACAGGAAATAAGCTGTGAAAAAAGATCAAAACCTATCTCATTACCTGTGCATGTGGAAAGTTGGGCAGGAAATAAGAGGAATTTGATAACTGGGGCATGTAGGATAAAAGATAGAATACAAATAAAGAAACAATGAAGGATTGGAGATGAAAGGAGAACATTGACATTGGGTATAAGCTAATGGCTTACTCTGCTATTCAACTCACCACAACCAGAAAGCAGTTTACCTGTAACTAACAAGTGAAATGTTCCAGTGTTGCCAACATCTGCAGGGTTAGTGATAAACCAATTAGCATCTTTAAAAACAGAGCTGCATGAATATCTGGGTCGGAATAGGGTTGAAAAAAAAAGACAGAAGTAACTTGCATTTTTATAGCCCCTCTGTGGAGCATGATGGTCCTCAGCCGTTGGGCCCATGGAAACAGAATGGCAAGGAAGGTTACCAGTCAAAGATGTGTAAGGTCAAAGGTTATATGTATAATTTGAATTTTATTTCAATTTACCATTGGAAAATAACGTGGAACATTGCAGAACGTTTGCCCAGGAGATGAAATGGTCTGGGTAAAGTTTATGATTAATCTAAATAAGAAAAAGTTTTAATATGTAAAATGACCTCTTATCAATCTTATATAAGAACTTTCTTATGTTCTTTATTGGTTCTCCCTTCTGCACAAGGCCACTCTTACATCATGAAGCTTAAGATAATAAAATGTGTGGAAAAAAGAAAACAAATCCATCAAAGAAAGCATTTCTGAGAATGAAAACAACAGCTCCCAGACATTATTGTTTCAATTTATCATCCATTTATCTCCTCTTCCAGGTAGTTCGGCTTGGGCACCATGTATTTTTGTGTAACTGCAAGGGAAGAACTGTTGTCTGTTCCAGGACTATCATTAATTTCACTCCACAAGCCCTGAAAAACTGTAGTGTAGATGGGGTAAATTGGAGCTTCTTGAGATGGAATGCCTAAACTGGACTGAAATATCCAAACATGTTCATTCCTTAAAGTTTAATGGCTTTTTAACAGGTTTTTTGGAAATATTTGACAATTTGGATTGTTTAAAATCTAATCCAATTAAAACTTCATCCTAGCTCTGTATTTCAGTGTTGTCCCAGGATAGCCTTGCAAATTTAATTCTTTATTCCTGTTTAGGTATTTTCAAAATGCTGGCCATTCACTGTCTAAAGGATGGCTGCACTGACAAAGGTGCCATCTCACAAATGGGACGTTAAACCTGTTTGTTCTCTCAGATGAGCATAAAAGATTCCATGGCACTATTCATAGAAGAGCAGTGAATTTCTCCTGGTATACTGGCCAATATTTATCCCTCAACAAGCAACTCCAAAATCAGAGTAGCTGGTCATTTATTTCATAGCTGTTTGTGGGATTTTTCTGCACATAAATTGGCTGCTGGACTTCTTTACATTATAGCAATTACATTTCAAAATGGATATGAAGCATTTTGGAAATACCTGAGATCGTGAAAGGCACTATATAGATGGAAGTTCTTCATTTCTTCAGAAGAGCAGAGAGGCAATGTTCAACAAGCAATAAACCAATTACATGCTTGCAGCAATCCTCATTAGAGATAAATGACAATATTTATAATGTATCTCCTTCCAGTATAAATAGAATCTAAAAGATTACAGGATGGATCCATTCATAAAGAAGACCTTCATAACTTGGTTGTAACTTGTGATTTATCAAATTTTCCAAACTCTTAGAATAAGCTTAGCTTTCCATTTTGCACCAAAGTATGTTCTCTTTCTTAATTTAATAAAAAAAAAGTTATTTAGAAAATAATCAAAAATCTGGTTTCCCACTATAAAGACCTTCCATGGTTGTGTGCTCAATGCACATTTTCTTAGGTCACTGGAGTTTGTAACTTGCACCCACTGATGTTACAGTACAAAGAATGTGGCCTGGCTCTATACAGCAGTAAATCACCAACATTTAGCTTCCATTACTAAATATTACAACCAAAATGCAGTCTACTCAGCCAGAACCCTCACAACATTGAGATAGGATCAGCTGAGATTTAAAATGATGTGTGATCTCAGCAGTTAAGTTCCGCTATCCCACCGTGATCCCTTCACAAGCCTACACTGACTTGTCTTCATTCTAATACAACAAAATACTTTATTGAAAGGGTTACAAAATTCATGAATTCTGAATCAATGGCAAGTCATGTAAAAAGATTTCTTACCAGCAGACAGTATCCTGGGTGCTACATAAAGGAACAGAGCTCTGAGGCTGACAAGGTATTTATTATTCAGATTGCAAAGTATCTCATCCGTAAGGAGTACTATAATAAGAAAATTATTCATAAAATCAACTGAAAGGTCAAAAAAGGTTAAAGAATTGTTTAGTAAGCTCAGGGAATTGTGATAGAAACCAGTTCCTTTCTAATCAGTGTAAAAACTGGTAATTTATTCATATGTGGCATGGTATGATTTCTGCATGTCTTGATGTCAGCTCTTGTATGAAGATGCTGTAAAGTGGGCAAGTAGGCTACCTAAGATCACAGAGGAGTCAATGAGAGCAGGTCGCAGTGTGTTAGAACAGTTGCTATTAATTTCTCTAGCATCTTGGCTAAGTATCCTATGTCTCCTATGACAAACAGCCTTGCCATTCCTATGTGAGACACAAATGAAGAAGTTTGGTTTCTTAACTACACTAAAGGTACTATGTAAATTCAGGTTATTGTTGTATGATGCGTGTTCAATGGTCAGCTGAAATGTTTTATTTGCTTTAAACAGGAATAAACCCTTGTCAAAGAGGTGGACAGAGGCATGGCATCTTTGTGCATTTTCCATAGAACTACTTAACATTTACTGCGGTTTGATTACATAATTTTCTATAGTAGGAACAGACTGGATATGACTGTAGGACCTTAGGAGTACCATAGAATTTCACATTACAGAAGGAGGCTATTTGACTCTCATGTCCAGTTAGCTCTTTTCAATTGGAATCTTCTGCTCTTAGGATATGAGCATAAATAGGGATAATTTCCAGGTCCCAACCCCGCTTTGACTGTCAGGGCGCCCGCCTAGGAGATCCTCCCCTATGCGGCCAATTAAGAGGCCACCTCTGGGTCTGCCATCCAATTAAAGATGGTGGGCAGGTTCCTGAGACTGCAGGCCCAATCAGAGGGGTCTGGGGCCTTGGAAGGACAGCTGACCCACCACCGGAGGTTGGCGCTGCCACTGTCAGAGGGGGAAGGTGAGGGTGCCTCCATCTTGAGGTGCCCTCTGAAGAGGTCTGGATTAAAAAACTCTGGCCACAACAGCAAGTCCACCCCTATGGAGGGGAAAGTCCCCCTCAGGATGACCAGTGGCCACAGCTGTGTCTCGCTGATGGCCGCAGCACCAGTGTGAGGGTGCTTGTAGCCCTTGCGGGCCCCAGACCAGACACTGGCAAGTTGCCTCCGGGAACTTGCCAGTCTTGGCTATCAGTAGGGTGCCCAGCTGCCGCTGGGAAGATCCCAACGGCATGCCCAATCAACCCATAAATGAGCACTTTGTTATGCAGATTGGCTACCCACCACTGCTGGGCGGGTAGCCTCTGCAGGCGATGACCTGCCTCTGGGAAGATCGCCCGGAAGTGGAAACATGTTGAGTTGCTGACCCAACACCAACTTCTGTGAAACTTCTCCTGGTCCAACCTTCGAGCTGGCTTTCCAATATGACTTTAATGTAGTTGAGTTAAAAATAATCTGCTTAATTACTACTCGGAAGATCACAATTAATAATTGGACACTTGTAAAAATGTATGATTTGATTCTGATTAGATTTAAAATTCCATGAAAATTCTTAAGTTATTTTGTGAAGCTAGATGTTAGTCATTTCTGCAATCTTCCTCTTGATATTATCCCCAGCTGTACAGCCTGCATCCCACCTCTCACTTTCCATACTTGTGGATATTTCTGAGTTCATACTGCCACAGCAACGTGGCCCTTGATCATCGAGCTATTAAAAGCAGCACACCGGTGGTTTCTTTATATGTGGCGAGGGCAATTGAGGCACCCCAGCCCAGCACGAACTTCAAAAATTATCCAGATTGTTTCATTTCAGGAGTTATATTTTGTGAATATTTGTGCTTATTAAGATATATCAGCACTAGGGAATTAAACATTCGGGCCTAGAAATTCAATGGTGCCATGCCAATTTACTAGTAGATTTGTATGGTGGACCCAGGCTCACCTGGGACTGGTTTGTCCCCCTCCACAATTCGACCAAATTCCAGGCTATGTTCCCAATGAAACCAGGCCAAAAGATCCGTGCATACAACCCCACGACAGTACAGACAACTTCCAGGACCCATACACTTGTTCTGCTAAAGTACAGGACTGTCCTTCAGTGCTACTAAAACCCAGGACTCAATGCTATTCATGAGCAATGCCATAAGAGATGTAACAGCTATAAAGTGATGTCATATACCTTCCAGTTATCACAATCAACTGCATCACCCTCTCACCCCCAACTTCTGTCACGCCAACACATTCAGTGCACCCACTGTATAACAATATTAAATTATTATTTAAAAGTAATTATTCAGCACATGCTATATATAGTAGATAATATCTAGCAATTATTATAGGACTGTAAATCAACCTTGATGTTGTGCAAATATTCGTTATCTGTTTGATGGCACCATCTTATGGTTAATGATGTTATCAAGACCTCTCGATTGAATTGAAGGATTGTAATTCACTGCCAGGTTTCTATTATCCTCTGATAACTTGCTCCTGAGGTATCAACATATTATTTTTCATATGTAAGCAAAAACTGTTGATGCTACAGCCTTATTAAGCTCACACTGTAATTTTTACAGTGGCTTAATTATTCACTTGTAATCTGTGGTGATTGTTTAAATGACCTTCACAATTTTTCAGTTATTTAGATGGTCGGTCACACTCACATTTGGTTTATTTATTCTTTGCTTTTTTGTCACCACCAGCGAGCTGCAACTTGCAGTCTGCGAGCGGAAGATCTTTTATTCATCAGAGCCCAATATAAAACAGTGGCTTCTGCGTAAAGTTGCTTTCTTATTGGAATCCTTTATTGAGTAACACAGGCCTTGGCTTCCAGCTGCTGAGGCAAAATGAGCATTATCTCATTGTAATAATGCAATTCTGTCATCTTCTTATTATCAGCATGATAAAAGATGAAATATTCACAGATGCTGCCCTTCTAACCTGATCACAGCTTGATATTGCAGGCTGAAAATGAGTTTTATAAGCTTTAATATACTCCTCTGCTGAGTGACCTCTGAAATTAAACATTATTACAGAGCGGATATTTAAAAAGCAGGGCACAAATTACATCAAAATGAAAATATTAAGGAATATTAAGAATATATTGAGTGGTTCTCATTGCTTTTGGAGGTGTATGTGGTATATTACTGGCAGTGCCATAGACATCACAAATAAACAGCATTGCAAATAACCTGCATAGAGATTCTTATATATATAATTGGCCCATATTAGACTGTTGAGATGAATATTTTTTACCTATTTAGAGAAAACAACAGTTACAATAAAATTTCATCAAAATATACTGGAGGAAGACAAAGATTTGTTTTGTTAAAGAATACCTTTATGTGCTAAGTGAAGTTTATATATACATGAGCTGGGAATAGCAGAATATATATGTTAACAGTCATGGTTCCAAGTTGAATGCACAATTACAGTGGATAGCATGACTTGATTTTATATTTGTGGCTTTTGAAATTTGGATCCGAAAGTTTTCTTTCGTTATTTAAAACCCCAATGGAAATTTTGTACATTTTGAGAAATAATAACCTACAAATTATTCTGTATGATATTATCATACAAACATTTAGAGTGTTATCAAATTCATTTGTCCAGTATGTTTATAGAGGCACCAAATCATTCAGAATAAATCGGTTAAGGCTCCATTTAAAATAGTGAACAGAGCAACTTGAGATGAATGCGCTGGAATTATTCTGTAATATTGCAGAGTAATTACTAACATATCTTTAATTGTTTATTGAACATTATAACATGAGAAGTCATGTCTCAAAGACAATTTTGATTGTACAGTGTATAATGGTTCGGTAGGTGCACAGTGTCGTTATCACATGAGCTAAAGTGATTGAATTCCATTGTATAAGACGTGTTTATTTTGAACATACTCGGTAAATTTTAATATATGCTATTGCAGAGAAATTACAGTTGAAAAAAACAACATAAAATATACCAAATTTACATTAAACTGACCACCAGCAGCAGTAGTGGCATCAGCAGCAATC
The DNA here is from genome assembly GCF_036365525.1 of Heterodontus francisci. Lineage (NCBI taxonomy): Eukaryota > Metazoa > Chordata > Chondrichthyes > Heterodontiformes > Heterodontidae > Heterodontus > Heterodontus francisci. The sequence continues at coordinate 32,687,424 of NC_090401.1, forward strand.
TTTAAGAATTTCTGATGTAAAATGTATGTGGACTTATTCTTTAAATTATCTTTAAATATTCCATGATATACCCAATGGAACATCCTTTATAAAATGGCGTTAAACATAGCAACATAAAATAAAAATCTGGATCTGTGATTACACAGATCATACCCTAACCATCTCAGTTACTATAGATTCCTATTCTCTAGCTACCTCAATTACTATAGATTCATATTCTCTAACCATTTTAATGATAGATTATATATATTTTCTAACTATTCTACAGTCATTATAGATCATATTCTCGAACAATTTACATTATTATAGATTCCGATTATCTAACCATCTTACATTATTATAGATTCTATTTTCCATTTCATTTATTAAAGATTCCTATGCTTTCACCATCTCAATTACTGCAGATCCCTGGGATCAAACCATAAGATAATTATGGATGAGGAAGGGATGCAATTCATCCCATCTTAATTCATCCATCCAGAACAACCTAATATTCCCCCCATTGTAGAATCCTCTTGTTTCTTAAAAGATTCCGGACCTTTTGCCTCCACTACTCAGTCTGGAAGTCTATTCAATACACTAAAACATTTCCTGAAATTAGCCCTTTTACTAGTTTGAGCCTGTGTCCTCTTTCTCTACTTCTGCAATTTCATTTAAATGAACTATTAAATACTACCCGTTTCCGTTATGATAAATCCCTACACTCGAACCATGGCAGTTACTATCGGTCCTTTTAATCTAATTGCCTCAGTAAGTATACATGGCTACAAACTGCTTACGTTAGATTTGTTACAAGGTCTTTGTATTGTGAATGTCATTTCTTTCGTTATACTGTATACACAACCAGTAACATTTCTAATAATAAGCAAAATTAAAATGCCATTCTATTTTTCAGCCATGGCCAGAATTTGATGAGGCTGTTTAAAACGGGAATGGTGGTGTGGGGGATGGAGAATCGCGTCGGACCATCGGCCCGGAACTCCAGCGTCATGATTTCGGTTCCAGATTTTTGTCAGCAGTGGGAAAGCACCAAGGCGGCATTGCCACCCCAACACGACGGGAATCTAATTTAAATTGCGAAGCAGATGACTGTAATGCATTTTTATCTAATCCACTCCAACTCAATTGTGGGCCTGTGATTTAGTGGATGGTGGGCAGCACTCGGATTCATGGCGATTAAAAGCTGGCGGCACCGAGGCGAGTGGCTTCAGTGCGGTGACAGGGACGCAGCCATGAACAGTGCTGCATAGGGGAAGGAGGGGTGCAAAAGCTGTTGTCGGACTGTGTTGCTGTGTGTTGTGCAAGGGGAGTCGGTTTCTCAGGGTCTCTGACAGGGGGAGTCGGTTTCTCAGGGTCTCTGACAGGGGGGGTTGATTTCTCAGGGTCTCTGAAAAATGGGGGGCGGGTGGGGTCGAGTTTTTGGGGTCCCTGACCAGGGTTCTCGGGTTCACGGCATCTCTAACGGCGGGGCAGGGTGGGTGGGGTGGTTTGAGATCCCAGTTGCTCTGCAAGGGGTGGTGCTTGGGTTTGGGGGGCTGAGGTGAAGCATTCGCAACCATCTTCAGTTAGAAATGCTGAGTGGGTGATCCATCTCGGCACCCCCCCCCACCCCACCGAGGTCCCCAGCATCATAGATGCCAGCCTTCAGCAAATCTGATTTACTCCACATGATATCAAGAAATGGCTGAAGGCACTGTTATGGGTCCTGACAACATCCTGGCTGTAGTATTGAAGACTTGAGCTCCAGAACTAGCCGTGCCCCTAGCCAAGCTGCTCCAGTACAGCTACAACACTGGCATCTACCCGACAATGTGGCAAATTGCCCAGGTTTGTCCTGTACACAAAAAGCAGGTTAAATCCAACTCGGCCAATTACCGTCCCATCAGTCTACTCTCGATCATCAGCAAAGTGATGGAAGGTGTCATCGACAGTGCTATCAAGCGGCACTTACTCAGCAATAACCTGCTCACTCACATTCAGATAAAAGCAAAATACTGCAGATGCTGGAAATCTGAAACAAAAACAAAAAGTGCTTGAAATACTCAGCAGGTCCGGCAGCATCTGTGGAGAGAGAAGCAAAGTTAACATTTCAGATCTGTGACCTTTCATCAGAACTGGCAAAGGTTAGAAAAGAATTAGGTTTTAAGCAAGTGAAGGGCGGGGGTGATTGGCGGGGGGGGGGTGTGGGGTGGGTGAGAGAACAAAGGGGAAGGTGTTGCTTGCCATTTAGCAATAATTAGCAATAACCTGCTCAATGACGCTCAGTTTGGGTTCCGCCAGGGCCACTCAGCTCCTGACCTCATTACAGCCTTGGTTCAAACATGGACAAAAGAGCTGAACTGCAGTGATGAGGTGAGAGTGACTGCCCTTGACATCAAGGCAGCATTTGACCGAGTATGGCATCAAGGAGCCCTAGCAAAACTGAGGTCAATGGGAATCAGGGGGAAAACTCTCCGCTGGCTGGAGTCATACCTAGCACAAAGGAAGATGGTTGTGGTTGTTGGAGGTCAATCATCTGAGCTCTAGGACATCACTGCAGGAGTTCCTCAAGGTAGTGTCCTAGGCCCAACCATCTTCAGCTGCTTCATCAATGACCTTCCTTCAATCATAAGGTCAGAAGTGGGGATGTTTGCTGATGATTGCACAATGTTCAGCACCATTCGTGACTCCTCAGATACTGAAGCAGTCCATGTAGAAATGCAGCAAGACCTGGACAATATCCAGGCTTGGGCTGATAAGTGGCAAGTAACATTCATGCCACACAAGTGCCAGGCAATGACCATCTCCAACAAGAGAGAATCTAACCATCTCCCCTTGACATTCAATGGCATTACCATCGCTGAATCCCCCACTATCAACATCCTAGGGGCTACCATTGACCAGAAACTGAACCGGAGTAGCCATATAAATACCGTGGCTACAAGAGCAGGTCGGAGGCTAGGAATCCTGAGGCGAGTAACTCACCTCCTGACTCCCCAAAGCCTGTCCATCATCTGCAAGGCACAAGTCAGGGGTGTGATAGAATACTTTCCACTTGCCTGGATGGGTGCAGCTCCAACAACATTCAAGAAGCTCGACACCATCCAGGACAAAGCAGCCCGCTTGATTGGCACCCCATCTACAAACATTCACTCCCTCCACCACCGACGCACAGTGGCAGCAGTGTGTACCATCTACAAGATGCACTGCAGCAATGCACCAAGGCTCCTTAGACTTTGCTCGAGTCATTTTAAACAGGCTCCAGAAGCTGGCTGAGCGTGTCTACCCTGAGGCACAGTGTGGCTTTCGAGCAGAGAGATCCACCATTGACATGCTGTTCTCTCTTCTCCAGCTACAGGGGAAATGCTGCGAACAACAGATGCCCCTCTACGTTGCTTTCATAGATCTCACCAAAGCCTTTGACCTCTTCAGACTACTAGCAAAGATCAGATGTCCACCAAAGCTACTAAATATCATCACCTCATTCCATGACAATATGAAAGGCACAATTCAGCATAGCGGTGCCTCATCAGACCCCTTTCCTATCCTGAGTGGCGTGAAACAGGGCTGTGCTCTCGCACCTACACTGTTTGGGATCTATTTCTCCCTGCTGCTCACATGCGTTCAAGTCTTCAGAAGAAGGAATTTTCCTCCACACAAGATCAGATTGCAGGTTGTTCAACCTTGCCCGTCTAAGCGCAAAGACCAAAGTACAGAAGGTCCTCATCAGAGAACTCCTCTTTGCTGACGATGCTGCATTAACATCCCACACAGAAGAGTGTCTGCAGAGACACATCGACAGGATTGCGGCTGCCTGCAACGAATTTGGCCTAACCATCAGCCTCAAGAAAACGAACATCATGGGACAGGACGTCAGAAATACTCCATCCATCAATATTAGCGACCACGCTCTGGAAGTGGTTCAAGAGTTCACCTACCTAGGCTCAACTATCACCAGTAACCTGTCTCTCGATGCAGAAATCAACAAGCACATGGGAAAGGCTTCCACTGCTATGTCCAGACTGGCCAAGAGAGTGTGGGAAAATGGCGCACTGGCACAGAACACAAAAGTCAAGCCTGTGTCCTCAGTACCTTGCTCGATGGCAGCGAGGCCTGGACAACGTATGTCAGCCAAGAGCGACATCTCAATTCATTCCATCTTCGCTGCCTCCGGAGAATCCTTGCCATCAGGTGGCAGGACCGTATCATCAACGCAGAAGTCCTCGAGGCAGCCAACATCCCCAGCTTATACACCCTACTAAGCCAGCGGCGCCTGAGGTGGCTTGGCCATGTGAGCCGCATGGAAGATGACAGGATCCCCAAGGACACATTGTACAGCGAGCTCGCCACTGGTATCAGATCCACCGGCCGTCCATGTCTCCACTTTAAAGACGTCTGCAAACGCTACATGAAGTCCTGTGGCATTGATCACAAGTTGTGGGAGTCAGTTGCCAGTGATCGCCAGAGCTGGCGGACAACCATAAAGGTGGGGCTAAAGAGTGGCGAGTCAAAGAGAATTAACTGTTGGCAGGAAAAAAGACAGAAGCGCAAGAGGAGAGCCAACTGTGTAACAGCCCCGACAACCAATTTTATCTGCAGCGCCTGTAGAAGAGTCTGTCGCTCTGGAATTGGCCTTTATAGCCACTCCAGGCGCTGCTCCACAAACCATTGACCACCTCCAGGCGCTTACCCATTGTCTCTCGAGACAAGGAGGCCAAAGAAGAAGATTCAGTCTGAAATCAGCAGAAGAACAGGAAAATACGTAGCACATTCACTGCAGAAAAACACCTGAACAACACATCATGCATCACTGATTCTTTTCTTTTTGCCGTCATGCCGGATTTTTATCATGTGAAAAGGTAACAAATCATCATTTCTACTGTAATTATGAAACCATTTTGGCTCCAAAATCACAAGTCTGTATCCAACAATTCAGTAGATAAATATTTAGTTCTTAGACTAACGAACTGTCTATAGACCACAAACAAAACCATTACAAGCAATGCATCACAGCATGCATCAATTCGATGGCGTCACTGCTTGCATACACAAGACCATAGAAGGTGATGTTCATTACAGAAAAGGGCACACTTTTCTTGGTGCTGTGCTTTAAGCACATGCATAGCAGATTACTGTTTCACCTTTGCCTTGAAGCTAAAGATAACTGAAAGTAATATTAGAAGCCTTTAAGAATGATATCCCTTTAAGATCTTAGTATGCTCATGAGTTGAGTACCAGGATGCAGTCATGTGACTACATGCCAAGGTCACTCTGTAACTGTAACACGAAGAGGCAAGACCTGTAAATAGATAGCGCTGCACTGTATACTGCTAAATAAACCTGTTTGAGATCTTCAATCAACTGAACTCCACACATCTCATTTATGTTGCATCAAGCAATATAAAAAGCTTCTCATTGCATGGTGGCAGCTGTGGTGAGAAGACAAAATCCCAGATCGAAGACCATAGGAAAACAGCTTTAAAAACTACCTACAGCTAAAAGAGAGAAAGTTAAAAGAAACACCAGTCCAAACCGTGTAAAGAAGAAAAACAATCATCGCCAGCTGTAGAAGACAGAGCTGAACAACAGGCTGCAAATTAATCACTGTGATCGGGTGAGTCAGTGTGCCATTGGCACAGGCACTCCCATTAATAAAAAGCCTGAGGTGCTTGCAAAGTTGATTTCCTTTAAAGGCTCAGTAAAAAAAAAGGGAAAACCCAATCCCTATCTCAGGCTGATTGATTATTTTCAAAAGCTCCCCCAGGCTGTTCAGGTCAGTGCCATTACAGGAGGCGCCCAATAGCAAAAAGCGCTGGAATCCTCCATTCACACAGATGACAGCTGAAGTTATAAAAAGAAACTCATTAAATCACTCAAACAGTGAAAAGCTTTCACTCACTCAGCCAGAGTTTAAAAAAGCTCATAACTCAAGTGTGAAGAACCACAGCTTTGTAAACAGAAAGGCTTAAGTCCTGCAAAAACAAACTCTTTAAAAAAAACACTTGAAATACCAATAGCACAACTGTGCAAAGAAACAGACTAGAGGTTGGAAGCTAGATAAACAGATAAGCACTGCAAAGCACTTGATTCTGTCAATCTAAGCAGCTAGTCTAGAGAAGACAGTTTTTCTTAAAGAAGAAACTGTGCAGAGTCATAAAGCAAGTTCTTAAAGCAAGTTCTAAGCGAAAGAACAGCAGGAGGATGGATACCAAACTTCACATCAGAAACTGGAAGGCTATTGATATCCTACCTGGGTTCCAATTGTTCAAACAAGGAATGCAGTTATGCTTCAGAGACCAACTAATTACAGAATCAGGAAAGCAAGCTGTAAAAATAATGATAACAATTGGAAATGAGAGATTACACAGAATCAATACCTCAGGCATATCTGAAAAGGACTAGACAGATCCCGCAAAGATATGGAAGGTGCTGGAAGATCTGCTCCTATTGAGAGTGAATTTTCGAATTCACCACCTAGAATTAATGTCCTACAGGCAATAGCCACAGGAATCAATTGACCATTTCATTAATAGATGCCGGAGCAAGGGCAATGAGTGCGATTTTTCAGAATTTGAGCTGTCAGACTGAACAATGGAGTTGGTAATTGTATCAACGCCCATTGAAGCATTTCAGAAGGACCTCTTGGGGAAAAAGAAAGGTCACAGCAGCAATGCACTGCTGGAAGATGGCAGGAAATACGAAGCCATTGTAACTGGACAACAGCACCTGCAAGCACTAGGTGCAGCCAACAGTATTGGCATGATACCCAGGTCGAAAAGGGCAAGCAAGCTGTGTGGTTGGTCCCACTCATGGCAAAGTTCTCCTGCATTTTGTGACCTGTGCAAGGCATGTGGTGCAAAAGGACACTGGGCCCGCTAATGCAGGATTTCTGGCTCCAAAGATGCAGCCAGAAGTCACGGTCGAACGCAAACGAGCAGACAACAGGGCAACAGCAGCAAGGAAAGTGCCAGAGACTGGCGTAAATGCAAGCTGATACACAAAATCCACAGACAAGCAGAACTGAGACAAGACTCAAAGAGAAGTAGTTCTCAGACAGAAGATGAACAGGCATTCCACATTGTGAACCCTCACACATCATGTTGATGAAGTCAAACAATTGGAAGCTTTTGCCACTATTAATATCATGTGCCCAGAGAAAGCTGGCAAACATACACTCAAGGTGAAGACTGATACCGGCACTAGTGCAAATATCCTACCAGTCCAAATCCTCAAAGATATGTAGCGGATTTGTTGGAAATCAATGATACAACTAACGACTGCCAGGTTATCTACATATAGTGGGTCACCCATCCCGTGCTGTGGCACATTAACAAAGCAATGCAGCTATGGCAAGTCGGCATGGAAATCACAAACATTCTACCTAGTAGGCACAAGCGGACCAGCAATGGCAGGACTACCAGCATGTAAGGACCTCAACATCATAACCATCCACGAGGTCACCAAGGTACCCATTATAACAGAAGAGACCAAGGGTACCCGCATTGAGTCGGCCACGATCCACAACAAATGCACCCGGACAGGTTTGATGCCATAGGAAATTTCAAAGGTGATGCCATACTGCACCTCAGAGAGGATGCAATTCCGTCAATCGACCATCCCAAAAAGTGCAGCGGCACATACAAGAAAAACTTAAGCGCAAGTTAAATGACATGGAACGCAATGGCATCATCCGTCATGTGCATCATCACACAGACTGGTGCAGCTCAATCACATGTATACTGAAGAAGGATGGAGCAATCAGGGTAGGTCTAGATCTGAGGCATTGAAACCTCTCCCTAAAGAGATGCCCCCACAAGATCTCGACATTCGAAGAATTGAACCCCAAGTTCACAGAAGCCAAATTCTTCTCCAAGTGGACACCAAACATGGATATTGTTTGGTACACCTGGCTAAGGAATCCAAGAAGTCACCACCTTCAGGATATCATTTGGAAGATGCTGCTTCCAGAGACTGCCCTTTGGCTTGTCTGTCAGTCAAGATCTGTTTCAGCAGCATATGGACAGAATTATAGAAAATGTGCCTGGCTGCATATGCATTGCTGATGACATTGCAGCAATGGGCAAAACCAAAGAAAAACATGATCAAAATCATCATTCCCTGATGGCAGTAGCTCATCACAAAGGGCTTGTTTTTAACAGCAAGTGCCAGGTGAATGCAAGTCAGATCAATTTCTTTGGCTCCATCTATTCCAGTTGCGGAATCCATCCTGACCCAGGCGAAGTTGAAGATGTAAGGCATATGCCTACCCCACAAGACTGGGAAGATTTCTAGAGATGTCTTGGATTTTTCAACTTTTTGGCAGCATACATTCCAAATTTTTCTGACAAAGCAGCATCGCTGAGCGAGCTCCTAAATAAAGACATACCATTTCTATGGCAGGAGGACCATCAGCATATGTTTGAGTCACTCAAACAAGTATTGTCAGCAGAAACCTGTACCCTGTAGTACTATGATCTAAAGAAGACGACAATCCTGGAAGTCGACGCCTCACAGAAAGAGCTAGGAGCATGCATCCTACAGGATGGCAAACCAATTGCATTCGGGTCCAAATGTTTATCCTTAGCACAGTCCAGTTTCTCAAACATAGAGCATGAAAAACTTGCTCTGGTGTTTGGGATCACAAGACCTGTTCGGCAAGCAGTTCATGATGGAAAGTGACCACAAACCACTGGAGATGATCTGGTGCAAACCATTGCAGAAACAGCAAATGACCCGCAACTGAAGGCACTGTGGAGAGTCATCATGGAAGGTTGGGAAGACACAGTAAAAGAGGTGCCAGAAATCCTCAGATGCTTCTGGCCTTACAGAGATGAACTCAGTATCTCGAGAGACATCACCTTCAAGGGAAAACAAGTGATTGTACCCAAAGCTCTCCGAGAGGACATCTTGTCACAACTTCACCAAAGCCATATGGGCATACAGCAAATAAGACGACTGGCACGAGACACTATTTATTGGCTAGGGATCAATAATGACATCAAAAGATTAGTGAGAATGTGTGAGGCATGCCAGAGCCACCAGCCATAGCAACGCAAAGAACCTCAAGACCCTCATGAGATTCCATCAGTCCCTTGGTCCAAAATCACCACTGACCTATTTTCCGTTAATGGCAAAAGACACTTCAAATGCGGTCGTCACAGACACATTAAGTGCTATGTTCATTCTGTTCGGTGCACCTGACGAAATCATTACTGACAATAGGCCACAGTATACAGGCAAACCTTTCAGGAATATGTGTACCAAATGGGGTGTAAACCATGTCACGTCCTCACCACATTACCCTAGATCTAATGGTCTTGCTGAGCAAATCGTTTGCACAGTCAAAGCACTTATCCTGAAGTGTAGGGCAACGAAACAAGATTTTTGTGTTGTCATGCTCCAACTCAGAGCTACACCTATGGAATGGGCTTACTGTCACCAGCAGAGATCATGTTTGGCAGACAAGTGCAGATGACTCTGCCAAGCTATCATCTGTCCAAATTCTCCAAGGTGGAGGAGACACTGCTTGAAAACAGGAGAGAATGAAGATGGTGCAGAACCCATATGCAGGGACAGAACTATCTCAGCTACATGTAGGACAAAAAGTCAGGGTCATACACCCCACAATGAAAACATGGTTGCCTGCAGAGGTGTCCGCTATGTGCAGTGAGTGTAGGTCCTAGATTACAACATCTAGCAGAGCGGTGTTAAGAAGAAACTGAAGCCAACTGAGAGAGGTGTACAGTACTCCAAATGCGCACGGTGAACTCAAGGGAGCACGCTCTGATGGTGGGGCTGTGACACATCAACAGGATGGCAGCCAACGCATGGACAACATGCTTGCAAACCCAGGACAACCAAGGGTGAAATCCATATCCCCAGAAGCTTATACCATAACCAGATCTGGAAGAGTTGTCAAACCACCGAAAGGATATATGGACTCCTAAGCCTCTATATTTGTAAAATTTCACAATCTCTATCCATGTGTAAATAATTTTGATGTTATCTAATTTTATGTATTTTTACTTTTAGCATACGAGCCTTATCTTTGAAAACAAGGGGGATGTTGCCTTTAAGAGTGAGGTCCCTTTAAGATCTTAGTATGCTAATGAGCTGAGTACCAGGATGCAGTCATGTGAGTGCATGTCAAGGTCACTCTGTAACTGTAACACCAAGAGGCAAGACCTGTAAATAGATAGCTCTGCACTGTATATACTTGTTAGCTGTTTAATAAACCTGTTTGAGATCCTCAATCAACTGAATTCCACGCATCTCATTTATGTTGCATTAGACAACATACAAAGCTTCTCATTTCAGAAGGGATAAGGTAGAAATAGAATGGCAAATTCTAGAAAAAACAAAGAGGGATACCTAGTAATTTTCAGCTATGTTCACATTAGGGGACATGTTAAATATGGTGCTTTGGAGGATAGGTTGGGAAAGAATATTTGATACATTCATTTAATACGAACAGTTTAAGGGGAAAGTAATAGCAATATCAGAATAGGAGTTGGTCATTCAGCCCCTCAAGCCTATGGTTGGATCATGGATGAACTGTACCTCCCGACTCCAATTACCAGCCTTTGCTTCATGTCACTTGATACCTTTACCTAACAAAGATCTATCGATCTCCATTAGAAAATTTCAATTGACCCAGCACCCTGTTGGCCGGAATTTTTCGGGCCCTATGAGGAAGGGCTGGGAGGTGGGAAGGCTGGCAAAATGGTGCAGGAAGATGTTGTGGGGTGGGTTGCCTGATGTTTTCCCGCTGCCATGCCACTTTTTCCAACAGTGGGAAAGTTGGCAGATCAGCTGTCTGCCAGGAGGCCAATTGAGCCACTTGTGGCCAATTAAGAGCCACTTCCTGCCTCCGCAGACATTTTTGCCCATGTTGGGGGCCCGCTGCTGCATGGGCAGACTGTCCAGTGAAACCTGGAGGCCTCCCAGCGGGCTCCGGGAGGGGACGGTCCCTTCTTTTTGGGCACCATGGCCCATAAAGGGACTCTCCAGTGTCAATGGCCACCCCCATGACAACGGCATCACCGGCACTTAATGACTGCCCCCACCCTGATCGGCAGAACCTGCCAGCCTAGTACCGGCGTTCCACAACCCCACTTACCCCTCTTTAAGGGCACCTGACCATTGAGGCACGCTCTCCCTGCTGCTGAGGCTGCTGAGCTGCCGGGCCTCTGATTGGGGGAGGCGGGCCGCTGTCCTTCATTGGATGGTGCCCCAAGTGGTAGCCACATAATTGGCTGCCGCTGGCAATTCACTTCCCCAGGTCCCACCACTGGCTGACGCGGGGTCACCTCCACTTTCAGCCATGGCAGAGGGACTCCTGATGTCCAAGTAAAATTCAGCCCTGTGAGAGAGGGAATTCCAGGTTTCTATTCTAAATGGCCAGGCTATAACTTTAAGATTATGCCTCCTTGTTCTGGACTCCCCCCCCCAAGGGGAAATATTTTTTCTGTATCTACCCTATTGAATCCTTTTAACAATGTCGGTTGATGTCATGTGTAGGTGATGTAGTCATATCTTCTTAACAAGAATTAACTGTGATATTTGCAGACAAAGCAGCACCATAATAACTGTAACAACTTTTTACCACTAAGGGTGGCCTGTTAATGAAATTGCATTCCATTTTTTGATGTAATGCATAATGAGAGCATTCCCCATGGATGATAGCAACCAACTATTTTCCAAAAGCTTTGTTTGTAAAACAGAATTTTGGATGACCTTTAACTGGGTAAAAGGGAAACTGAACTAATGCAATTTACAGTGCTAAATATGATATCTGGTATCAAACCCACCGGCCGTTCATGTCTCCGCTTTAAAGACGTCTGCAAACACGACATGAAGTCCTGTGACATTGATCACAAGTCGTGGGAGTCAGTTGCCAGCGTTCGCCAGAGCTGGCAGGCAGTCATAAAGGCGGGGCTAAAGTGTGGCGAGTCGAAGAGACTTAGCAGTTGGCAGGAAAAAAGACAAAAGCACAAGGGGAGAGCCAACTGTGTAACAGCCCCGACAAACAAATTTTTCTGCAGCACCTGTGGAAGAGCCTGTCACTCTAGAATTGGCCTTTATAGCCACTCCAGGCGCTGCTCCACACACCACTGACCACCTCCAGGCACTTACCCATTGTCTCTCGAGATAAGGAGGCCAAAGAAATATGAAGTGCTCTTGTGTAATTTTATTGACTGATTATTGAGCCCTGTAGAGTCCACCTCATTCATCTGTTTGTTGTCCATTTGAAGCCCATCCTGTCAGGCTTCAATATTACCACTTCATTAGTGCAGTGTAAAGAAAGGCGCCTAAAGTAGATTTTTCTAATTTGCTGTTTCACGTGTCACAAGCATTGATATCTGCAATTCCATTTGGCAATTTTTAAGTCCCTAAAACAATAAGCAAGTATATTTTTTTCTCTATGATAAATCATTACTCACTACTGCACTGGTTAGTTCTTGAATTTTGATCCGCTTTGGAGCATAAATGGACCAAGAAAAACACTGCTTTTACTGCTTAAGAGTTTTAATGATTTGGCTGTGTTGGAGTATTACCTTCTGTTGTGCCAAATTTAAGTCAATTTTGTTTCAGAACAGCAACTTTTAATTTAAAGTTTAAATATTTGCCCAACTCCTATAGGATTGCACATTGTTAGGAGCTCACAGGAGAGCAGTCTGTTGTAGAATCTGTCTTTAATGAAACTGACTGTAATGGCTGTCCCCTGTCAGAGTTCCTCATGGTAGAGGTCACATGACTACAGCAAGCCAGGAGGTACATTGGTACAGTATTGTCTTTCTATCTGAAACATTCCCCTTTTCATACAAAAAAAACCTTGCATGTATCATCATTGACACTGTGAGTTGCCCAAGTTACCCATTATGAACACAAATGTTATCATGCATCAGTAGTTCGTCATTCTTGTCAGTTTCTGCACATGCATTGCACACATAGTCATTAAATCATGCCAGTCTCTTAATGGTGCATGTACACGTTGTTGTTCGTTCTTCATCTGGTTGAATTTCCTTCTCCGGCGAGTGTTGTTCCCTTGTTAATTGTTGCTGCGTTAACTATTGTTGTTCCATTTCTGTTGTTGGGGTGCTGTGGATCTCTGGGGCTGATGGTTGTTCTGTGGTCTGTGTAGTTGGTGAGTTCTCTTCTTCCTGATCGGCCGCCTGCTTTGACGGAACAGCTTCTCCAGTTGTGCATCTGTATCTGCAGTTGCAACGGTATATCTGGTCGTTCACTTCCACCGCATACGATCGAGGTGACAACTGCTCTATGCAGGTCCCAAGTTGCCACTTGGGCTGACTCTTGTTGAGAGCATTGAACATTTGTACCCTGACTAGCTCTCCAATGCTAAATTCTGGCAATGGTTTGGCAATTTTGTCAAAGTGAAATTTGACTTTCTGCCTTTTCACTTTGATTTTGTCACTCACGCCGGTTACAACTTCTGGCTTCAGTAGCTTTTTTGTTATTGCAAGAGTAGTTTGGGTGCGGTGTGAGATTAGTCTTTGTATTGGACTACTTTCTATGCCTTCTATAGGTGTGTTTCTCCACTCTAGGATTGCCTTGTATAAATCTGTGCCAGATTTGCTCAATTTCTTTATGATTCCTTTGGCGATATTCACCGCTGCCTCAGCCTTTCCATTGGACTGGGGATAGTGTAGAGATGATGTATGGTGTTGAATTTCCCAATCCTTTATGAAGCGGCTGAATTCTTCACTCGTGAACTGAGGGCCATTGTCGGTCATCACAATGTCTGGAATGCCATAATGACCAAAGTGTGCTTTCAGGCATTCTACAACCTCACCGGTAGTCATTGAGGTCAGCTGGTCTACCTCCCAGTAGTCAGAATAGTAGTCTACGGTGACAAGATAATCAGTTCCTGTGAGAGTGAAGAGGTCTACTCGCAGCTTCATCCATGGTCTGTCTGGGATGTCATGTGTCATCAGCGGCTCTTTTGCTTGCTTAGCTTGGTATTCGTTACACACACTGCACTGGCTGATGTGGTCCTTGATTTCATTGCTCATGTTTGGCCAGTCGAGCACTTCTCTTGCCTTCCTCAGACTCAACTCAATTCCTTGGTGGCTCGCTTTAGCATCACTCCTCTCAACTCTGTAGAGATAATAACTCTATTTCCTTTGTACAAGATGCCATCTTAGGCTGTCAATTCATCTCTGTAAGCCCAATACGTTCTTGTGACCACAGGAGTGTCCTTGATGCTTTCAGGCCATCCTTTTATCACTACTTCTTGCAAACTTGGAGAGTTGAATCTTGTTGGGACGTTCGCTTGATTTGAGCAAAGCGCTTGTCTGTCAGATTCAATGCCTCCATTGGGTTGACGACTTCCAGAGCATGTCAAGCTGCAGCTTCACATTGGTTCTGGAAGATTTCACACTCTGACGTAGCATCCTTTACTTTCTTCATAGCGTGTGCTGCTATCGACAGCATGTCAGCGATGTACATCTGTTTCCCTTGCTTGTATGTCACATCCAGATTATATCTCCGTAACTGCTTTGGAGCAGATAGTAGCGGCTTGAGGAAAATGCTTCGAACTGGCTTGTGGTCGGACTCGACTGTCATTTTGTCGCTTCCAAGTAGGTATTGATGAAAATGTTCACAAGCAAAGACAATGGCCAGGCACTCTTTCTCAATCTGAGCATAGCATTGTTCCATTTGCATTAATATCATGGATGCAAATGCAACCGGTTGTTCTTGCTGCATTAGGGTTGCTCCAAATCCTGTCTCGCTGGCGTCACACTGCGGGGTGCTTCGTTTTATACATCATAGTATTTCAGTACTGGTGTTGCAGTCACTAGTTGCTTGATTTTAGTGAACGCTGCTTCTTGTTCTGTGCGCCAATACCACTGCACATCCTTGGCAGTGAGTTGGCGTAATGGTTCACACTCTGACGACAAATTGTACAAGAATTTTGCTAAATAGTCGATGAATCCAACAAATCGTTGCACTGCTTTTACATCTGTTGGTCACCGCATCGCTGCTACTGCTCTCACCTTTCGGGATCCGGGCGAAAACCTTTTGCGGTCAGTACATGACCTTTGTACTTGACTTTGGGCATCTTTAATTGCAATTTTTTCTTGTTCAGCTTCAGGTTCATCTGATGAGCTCTGTCTAGCAGTTGCACTAGATTTTGATCATGGCCAGCAATGGCTTCTTCCATTGTGTCTCCACATCCATAAACTAGCAGATCATCCACTCTCACTTCCACTCCAGGAAGATCACTAACTATTTCATGTTGTCTGCGTCGATACTCCTCTGGAGCCATGAGTCAAACGGCATGTGCAACCATCTGTATCTCCCGAACAGCGTCCAGAATGTGGTTAGAAAGATGCTACTTTCATCCTGTTTCACTTGCCAGTAACCATCCTTTGCAGAAGACTTTTGCCTTTGCAAGTTGTGGCAAAATTCCTTCAATGGTTGGCATGGGATAATGAGATCTCTTCAGAGCTTTATTTACATCCTTTGGGTTGATGCATACACTTAGCTTTCCAGGTTGTTTCACTGCTACCCGGCTCCTAATCCATTCTGTAGGGGTTGTCACCTTCTTGATTACTCCCTTCTTTTCCAGCTCTTCTATCTTGTCTTTCAGGCTGGTCTTGAGAGCAGCTGGAACTTTCCTCAGCAGATGCTGAATTGGTCTTACCCTCTCATCTACTTCAGGATGATATTCTCCAGGAAGGCATCCTAAACCTGTAAATATGTTGTTGTACTCCTCTAGGATCTGTTCCACGGTCAACGGTTTAGTGTGCTGCGACACGTTGCAAATCACTTTTTGCACGTTGAGTCCAAGCTTTAGACTTGCTCCGGCTGAGATAAGTGGCTTTTGCTTGCCATCTATGATCTGGAACTCCAGATCTTCGTTCTTGCCATTGCATTGAGCTCTCAGAGTAATTCGTCCTCTTGGCACTAGTATGGTGCCATCATATAGCCTCAAAGTGACTTTCGAGGGCTTCATTTTTGGATCGCCATGTTGAGCCACTTTGCACAGGTCTGTGAAGGTCATGATGTTGCATGACGCACCGGTGTCTATCTGGCACTTTATGTTGACTTGATAGTCTCCTTCTGCCGTCATCGTGCAATAGTCACAAACCATTTATCACCTATCGACCTGCCTGAACCAACCTGTTGTATGGTGTATAGCGATTCGTCAGAATCTTCAGCTGATATCTGTCCAGTGGCCATCTCTACCTGCTTGTTGTGCTTCCTTGTAGCAAAACATATGTGTGCAAACTAATTCAGCTTCTTGCAGCGAGAATACTGCTTTCCCCACACTGGACATGCCTTCTTTTCCTGTCTGTGATGTCCTCCACAGTATTTGCATCCTGTGATCTTTCTGCCCTTTCGGCCTGGAATATCTATCAGCATAATGCAAGGTCTGGTCTGTTCTACCGTGAATATGCTCTAGCTGCTGATTTACAACCTCAGCACTTCTGCACATGTCAATCGCTTTCCTGAGAGGAAATTTGTCCTCTCTCAATATACGTGCTGTCACTGCGGGATATCTCATGCCTAACACAATCCTGTCTTAAATTAGATCATCTTTTAGTTGCGCAAATTCACAGGATTCTGCAAGGACTCTGTCCTTAATGAAACTGACTGTAATGGTTGTCCCCAGTCAGAGTGCCTCATGGTAGAGGTCACATGACTACAGAAAACCAGGAGGCATATTGGTACAGTATTGCATTTCTATCCCAACCACACACAATGGGGGAGGCAACTTTAACTTGGGGAGATGGTGTAAAATGGATATGATCAAACTCCCTGCCTGTCATACACCACATCCGACTTAGCCTTTCATTGTAAAGGAAAATTCTAAGAACAGGCAGCCAATCCGATATCACCTATTTTACTCTATTGCCAAAAGTTAAAATTACCACCTGGAGCAAGACCCCGTGCAGTTTTCAGGTCAAGCAAGGTTACAGCATGTGGGGGATAGTTGGGCTCGGGTTGGGAAGGAAGCAGATGAGCTGGGAGAAGAGGGAGGTGCAGCGGAGGAGAAAAGGGGAGAGGGAGGAGGAAGACAAGGAGGGGGAGGAAGCGCAATACAGCAAAATGTTGAAAGACCCAAACAAGGTGTAAAAAGGTTTTTTTAATTCCTGATGGCCTGGTCGCAATAATTCCCCAGAAGGAAATACATTTTGCATCGCCAGCACTCATGTTTCCTTCAAATATTTATAAATCCTCCACTTTTGTCCACCTGACTTTTTTTCTATAAGTAAAAACTAATGAAACATTGGACTCGCTGCAACGTAAATAATGACAAATACACTCCATTTGTATTTTTCACATGTCATATGTGAGACCATTGGTTTCAGTTTTTATCGAAAAATTGAAATGTGGAATTTTCAAACAATAAAAACAAGGACTGTAATTGTTTTAGGAGCCTTGAAGCAATGGTCTTGGTCATAGGCCTTTATTCAGGTCTGTGTTTTACTTGTAATTTGTTGTTGAGTTGTCAACTTATATAATGCTGTTCATCAGGATCCCTGAGTTTTATCGGTTGGCATGTCTGCTTACTTCTGTAGAACAAGCAACCAATGTTCCCTTTAACTTCTATTTGTTGTGGGAAGCCAGTTTGTTGCACTGCACGGTCTCTTTAAGAATGACACATAGCGCAGCCTGTTTGTTCCTGCACAGCACATTCCTGATTGATGGGTGGCTGTGCACCCGTGCAGCTTAGAGGGAACTTTGCAAGCAACTGGCAGCTTTCTCCACCTAGGAAGGATTGGAAGGATTTCTATATCCCTTTGCTGCAACACTGAAAGAGGGACTGTAATATCTCTTCTCTGCCTGTCTGAGCCAATGGAACAAATCCCACCAACTTGAACCTGATTGTACCTGGGATCCTCCTTTTTCCACACTGATAAGAAGGCATCTGCCAAGTCCACCATCATCTGGACATTGACACATATCCCATTAAAAGGAAGGCTCCATTAACACAAAATGGATGGCCTGACCACACTAAAATAAAAGTGGAAACCAGTGTGATATCATAATTATCAAATTTGGATAAATTTTATCTGAGAACTATTTATTAGCAGTTATTTTCTTCCTGAGGGAAGAGAAGGAAAGGGAAATTATTGGCAGGCACAGGATTCAACATTGCTTCAGAGTAACCCAACACACCAGGGAACACACTGTCCCAGTGTTAATTCTCCATTATCATTAATGCAATGTATGATGAAACTGTAAACTAGAATATTCTAAACAAAATATGATCATATAAATGTGGCTTGATAAAACCAGAGGAATTTAACCCTGACTTACAAAAGGAACGTTCTCAATAAAAAGGTCCTGATGTTGGAGCTTCACGACAGGATCACATGGAATTAAATGGGGTCTGACTTGATATTAGGTATTAAACTCTTTTTTTCTTTGAAGCCATCTAATGGAGATCTCAGGATTTGGTTCCTGATCAGCCTGAGTAAAAGTGTCACTTTTTCAGTTAAATAAACAAGAGGCTGTATGACATTACTGTGAGCCAATGCTGTACTTGTACATGTTATGGGATTGATATTGCAAAATTTGGCACCCGACAAAATAATGTCGAGGAGATCCTTGTCTCATAATATGGCCTTGCCTCATTTCTTGAATACAGAGCAAACACACTGACATGGCAGTAATTACAGAGTGCAGTGCTCAAATAAGGGCATGTCTGTCAGTTGGTGAGCAATTGCCAGAATACTCCCTCTGCACCAAACGCACAGTGATGTGCAGTAAAGATGCAATGTAAGGCAACATTGTAAAATTAAACAAAATGTGAGTAAGTTTAGAATAGAACATTTCTTTATACTACTCCTCAGGAGATGCCCTACAATTCCAAGAAAAGACCATCCTTTCCCCCTGTACCTCCTGCATCCTAGGTTCCACTCAAGAGCTGCTGGCAGCAGATAACACACCCCTTTGCTTCATGTAATGAACATCGTGGGTATTACAATATGATGCAAGTGAGGTAATCTTGTATTAAAGCACAATATCAGACCTTTGATATCCAGTTCCTTTCCTTGTCAACTAATCCCTTGGCCCTTAGTCAGCCATAGCTCAGTTGGTAGCCCTTTCCTCTCTGAGTCTGAAGATTCTAGCTTGAAGTCCGACTCCAGAGAATTTTGCTCAAAAATCTAGGCTGAAACTCCAGTGCAGTATTGAGGGAGTGCTCCACTGCTGAAGATACCGTCTTTCAGATGAGATGCTAAACTGAGGCCCAGTGTATCCTCTCAGGTGGACATAAAAGATCTCATGGCTGTATTTTGAAGAAGAGCAGGGGAGTTGTCCTGGCCAATATTTATCCTCAATCAACATCTCTACAACAGATTATTCCTAATCATTATCACGTTGCTCTTTGTGGAAGCTTGCTGTGCATAAATTGGCTGTCACATTTCCTACATTGCAATATTGGTGACACTTCAAAAGTACTTCATTTGCTGTGAAGTGCTATGGAATGTCCTGAGGTCATGAAAGGCACTACATAAATGCATGTCTTTATCGTGGAACACGCACATGCGGCACCACAGTGCTAGGACAACATTAGCAGCCCCTACAGCTCTCAGATTATGTTGTAACATTTAAATAGTACCCTCCTCTAAAGTTTTTACATAAAATAGTAAAAGTGTATGAAAAAAAGAAATTTCAAACAGCAGCCCTTGTACATTACAGGTCAGTGTTTATAGTTATATCCTGAAGGTGTTCTAGAGATTATTGTGCATAAACCTCTGAATCTTTCAGCTTGGTAATTAATTGTGGTGAAATTTTTATAACAGAACTGGCAAAACTCAATCAAGCAAAATGGCAGGACTTTCAGGCTTCAGTTGTGGGGTGCCCAATTTTGCAAGCAGTGACTTGGGACCAAACATAAGGCCACACTACCATAATGCATGCCCTCGTTTGATGACTCAGGTCCAAAGTTTACAACTTCAGGCAAGGCTACATCACAGTGTAAGCCCCACCCAGAAAAGCTAGGCATACAGGAATATTTGTGATAATATTGAAGCCACCAGTCCAATCACACCATTTAGAGAGAGATGGGAAATTGAATTTGGTTTTGCATTTTCCACACGTGTTAGTTAGTTTTGATGGAAAGCCTCCATTTTTGGGCTTTTACCCCTAGCACCATTTCTCTGCATCACGCTTGCCTATTGCCAGTTTTAGCATGGCATCGTACAAAGAGGTGAGGATGGGTATTCTTTTGTGGTTCTCAGTGGGTCATGTAAGTGAAATGAGCAAGAGCAGCTCATGAAGGGCTAAGGATTTGCATTCTGACCACAAATATCACTGTTCCTACACCTGGACTCTGTCTTTTTTCCTGCCAACTACTAAGTCTCTTCGACTCGCCACAAGACAGGGCTAAATTGTGGCGAGTCGAAGAGACTTAGTAGTTGGCAGGAAAAAAGACAGAGGCGCAAGGGGAGAGCCAACTGTGCAACAGCCCCAACAAACAAATTTCTCTGCAGCACCTGTGGAAGAGCCTGTCACTCCAGAATTGGCCTTTATAGCCACTCCAGGCGCTGCTTCACAAACCACTGACCACCTCCAGGCGCGTATCCATTGTCTCTCGAGATAAGGAGGCCCAAAAGAAAGAAAGAAACACCTGGACATGTCAGAGGAGTTCTGTCTCTGCTTCACAAAACAGCCTATTGAAGAGCTTTACCAGTAATTGCCCCAATGATCTGCAGACAACAACTGGTTCAGGATCAGCTCTTCCCATAATATTGGGGTTTAACCTAGACTGAAGCTTTCATGCCATACAACCTTCCAAATGGCCTCAGGAGATATCTGCCACATCAGACAATCTGTCACGTGTACTTGGAATCAGGAAGTGAGAACTACTGCATTTGCAAGCAATTACACCTTCATGCTTTTCCTGCAGAAGGGTATCAAGCCATCAAATAACAGGATGTACAGCTTTCACCAGGTACCAGGGTTACTTCAGTGCAAAATGTTTTACATGCTACCCAGGAGGGCATCAGGGTATTGAGTTTGTGGCATAGAAAAAGACTAGGCATTATAGAAAACTTCATTTGACAGAGTTTGGTGGGGCACTTCAGTGAACTTCAGCTTCTAGATGGTGAATCATTGTGGAATTCACCATCTTGTATTTAATAGGGTACAATGTTCCCCAACTAGCAGTTTATAAGGGGTTCCTTAAAGGAGCACACATGTTGAATTGAGTATCATCTAGAATGATAGGATCAAAGCATAATCAACTAAGAAGAATCTAGTACGATTCTGAGTCACTGGTTTACTGGGTAAATGCATTATGTGGTGTGGAACTTAGCCACACAGATCCACAGGTCCAAGTGCTGGTTGGCACTGAGTTAGCTTCTCTCAGTCAGAAAAACAGGGAACACAAAGCTTCTCAACTCAGCAATCCAGGAATGCCTGCTGCAAAGATAACATGGATTGATACCAAGTTCAGGACACTAGATGGTAAAAGATCCTGTTGATACTTTCTGTTGTCCATAGTCACACATGAAGATTGGTCACTTTAGTAAGGTATTCAGAGCTGGTGGGACCCACAGAACAAGAGTGAGCACGTTCAGGAAAGGAAGCGACCAAACTGGAAGAATAATAATTTGAAGTCTGTCAGTTTACAAAATAGAGGAGACTTAAACATCAACAGCTAGTGACTAGGTTAATGAGTACCTTTTGTTCAGTGGTGGAGCTAAGCAAGGGCCAATGGTAAAGTACTGTTCACAGTTCTTTAAAGGTTCATGATATATATTAAAACAATACTGTTATGGCTTTCACAGAATACAACATTTGGAAGAATGAAAAAAGCACACTCAGTTCTCGAGAACAGATTATCCTTTGGTAGCACATGATTATAAAGTACACATTCGCTCTCTATCCATTTCACGTGTTGGATCTATTCACTTGTTAAGTACCTTTGTCCTCACAGAAGATACTTCTCCTGGTTGCTTCATCCTCTCAACCAACAACAACTTGCATTCATGAAATGGCTCTAGCTCAAAAATGTATTCTTAGATGCTTCACTGAAGCAAGGCAAGAACAGAAACCACAGGAACAAAGCCCTGAAGCAAGAAAATGGCACCAGCCATGTGACACTGCTGTGTTTGATTGATCTGGGTTTGATTATATTTGTCTGTCCATTGATCTGTGTTCACTGTGCTTGATTGCTTAAGCCTATGGGTGGAGCTGAAGAATTTGAAACTGAAACCAAGAAAAACACAGACTGTTCTGAGGAAAACATTGTACTGAGATTTTAAATACTGAGATATTTTAAAGTTCTGTAAATAAACCAGTTGGTGATTTAATATGAGTGTGATATCTGCATTGTCATTGGGGAATTAGCCTCTGCTTCTCTCAGGAGGCCCAAAGACAGATGAATGCATTGTGACTGCTGTGACTGCTACCAGGATGGTAGACACTCACCAACATGATGTTGTTGGCACGGGCACACACCAACTGCACATTGATAGAATGGTAGCCTTTATGGTTACTGCGCCTCTCCTCATTGTCATGGAGCCCGCACAGCCACATGCACGCATTTGATGATGCCTTGCACTATTAGGAATCCCACGGTTCTGGCGAAGTCACTTGTCCTTTCATCCTGCTTGTCCCTGCTGAGGGAGAAGACAATGTACTCTCCTCTTCTGGAGCAGGACTGGGATATGTTGGAGTTGTCTCTCACTCCCTCCTGGAGGGACCCTGACACATCAAAGGTCAATGTCACTGAGACCTTTACAGCTACTGGCAGTGCCGACCTCGCCCTGGTGTGAGGCTCCAGGTCAAGTTGCAGGAGGTGAGACAGTTCTGTCACCTCCTTGTTGAACCTGAGTCACCTCAGGCAGTGCTCCTGAGTGAGGTGTTGGTAGGAGAAGTGTTCCCAAAAAGCCCGTGGTGGGTGGGCCCTCCTGTGTAGAGCCTTCCTTTTCACAGAGCTTCTGCTCTCTGCAGTCTCATGTTCATGTTGCAGACCAAAAGGCACGCCAAACAAAGCCCCTGTATCTCGTTCAATAATTCTTGTGTTGTCCTTAATTTTAAGTACCAGTTCTCAAAAACACCTCCAAAACACATCACAGTATTTCCACAAACTCAGCCTAAGCAGAAGTCAGTCAAAAGCACCGAGACTTCATCTGAGATGCCCAATCACCGCCTCCCCTGGCCACCATCCAACGATAAAGGCCTTCCAAAACCTTCTCCTTAACATCTTTACCCAACAACACATCCAATTATACAAAACAGAAACTAACTATTCACCCATGTGCAATCCATTAGTGCCTGTCTTAGGTCCCCTTGCCTGTCTTAATGCTGCTGTGCAGTTCTATCACAGTGGCTGCAGCATGGGTGGTGGAAGGCTGCTGACTTTCATTGGAGGAGACTGAAGATGGCCTTGCAGGATGGCTTTGAACAACTGTAGGCCTCGAAGACCCATCTCCAGACTGCACTATCACAGTATAGATGGCAGCAGTCTGGGCTGGCTGGCTGAAGAGGTAACAGCAAAGGAACCAGTGGAGTGGCAGTGGTGGGAGTACAAATGCTATCATCCTGAGAGAGGGCAGAAGTTTGAACTCCACAATGCCATGGGGTGGCACATCTGCAATCCTAGTAATCTGTTGGAGAACAGTCTTCTGGACTGCCCCTCTGAGCACTGAGATCTGCAGCCATGGTGGCAGCAGCCACCAGACTTTCTATCACAGCTGGGTCTGCAAGTGCTGACAAGGGGTTGCCCACCACTTCCATTCTGCAAAGGAGGGGCTCCAAGCTCTGCGCGAAGCCCTGTGCCACACTCCTCCATGCTCCTTGACAGTGACAACAAGCTGTCTGGCAGGCCTGCCAATGCACCAGCATCTCGGTGTGCATTCTCATCTGCATTTTCCTGTATGCTGCCCCATCGACGTTCTCATCTGAGTCCCCTGTAGCAGAATCAGTCTGAGACCTTGCCATCGGGGGAGGTGGTACATGAGTTACCCTTTCCCTCTGGCCTGGCTGCAGCCCACTCATGCCTAGTGACTCACCGTGTGCTGATCCCATCTCTATACTAACCTCTAAAATATACACAGTGTCAGTATCTGAGTTGGTGGCTGCAAGTGTCCCATCAAGTGATGATGCTGCCGCAGCACTGGTGCACAGTTGTTCTCTCTCTTCCTCATGAGTCTGCAGTGGCAGGCCAGACAGCATTTCTTGGGTATCTGAAAGAATAAGAGCAGAAAGAGAGGGTTGCAGTGAGAAAAGGGGATGGGATGTAAAGCAAGAGGTCTTTGGTCACACCATCTGCAGCTTTTCCTTCATGCCAGATATCAGGATGAGGGTGAGAAGGGAGCTGAGCAGAGGCATAAAGCAGTAACATACCACCATCCTGGGTACTCTCACAATGTTGGATGCTATGGGGTCTGTCGCGTCCAGCCCATGATACGGAGCAACATCTCCTCCATTGAGCTCAAACGATGAAGGCGTGCCTAGCCCCCAACAGTTTGGCTTTGCTCCCTTCTATTGCCGGGCATCCTTGACCTGCAAGATCAGTGGTTGTGTTGTACTGTGTTTGGGTGATGTGCCTGCCATAACTGAATAGCTGGAGGTATGCGGAGGCTTGAAGAGGTGGGCTTGAGGCTGCATCATTGGAAGATGCGTGTGGGTGAGGTGGAGTATGTGCATGTTAGGTGTGACTCCTGAGTGCTAGGGAGTGCTGTTGACTGAGTAGTGGGGGTGTGGTGCATTGAGCAGTGTGGGAGGTTTGGTGGGTGTGACATGTCATGTGAAGATGCATTCACTGACCTTGACCACGCTTGTGAGATCACTGAACTTCTTCCAGCACTGCTGCCAGCTCCTCAGGTCCAGAACGTGGGCATTGACCTCCCTCGCCACCTGCTCCCGCTTCCTTTAGAGGTTCTGCCGTAAGGGTTTCCTGGCCCCGTGGAAATATGGCCTCTCTCCTTTATCCACCACCATCACTAATGCCTCTAGCATTGCATCGATGAACCTGGCAACCGTCTCTCCAGCTTAGTGTTCCCTTGTTCAGTATTGCAGGAGTAGAATTCAACAGCAGCCTCCTGTGAGTCAGTGCAGCTTCCCTTTAGGAGGGACAGACTGCCTTTAAGAGCTGGAGGCTAGCTGGAACACATGCCAGCCTCACATACTATTAGGCTCCACATTGTGCATGCTGTTAGCTAGCAACGCAGTACGCGCAGGGCTACACACTAAAATCATTCTAATGAGGAGGAAGCACGAAATTTGCGTGCAGCCTGCCTCTACTGCAATGGGCATAGGCAGGTTATAAATCATGACCCCCACCCCAAAAAAATGGGTGCATATCAAATTTTAGCCCCATTTTTGAAAAAGTACAGAAATTGAACTGTGCTGGTGACTCCCGATTTCAACCACTTCTACCATAGATTGACCTTTCCCTCTTTCTCATTCCAGCCTTTGTAGAGTTTTGTGAAATTAGCCTCTAAGTTTCTATTGACAATATTAACAGATAAAAATTTAACACGTTTGTATAATAATCCTCTGCCCACTGATCTAACTCTGTGAACCTCTCCATTAAAATAGTGGGCAGTAGAATGTCATTCAAGTATTTGTCTAATAAATTTATTAACAGGCTTATATTTTCTTGGGAGTTACATTCTGTTTATCTATTGATCTGGCACACTTACTTGCTTAGTTCCTCATTTATATTGCTACGACCGACCGCTCCAGTCAAAGCCCCCAATCAAAATATATGATTCTGATTGTGGTGGGAGAAACGCACTGATAATTCAATCCCATCGCTCCACAGATCGCCTAACATATCATTTAAAACTTCCCAAATTAAAGAAAGACCCAGCCAAATTGTATCATCTATTAACCCCCCGAATGAGGCTAACCAAACCAGGTGTCTTTAAATCAACAAATTAACTCTTTAATTAGAAGAACTAAATTCTTATACACTATGAAGATATAAACAACATTTAAAATAGAAAAAACTAGAGTCCTTGCAAATTTACAGTCCAATGTTGCTTAAAGTCCTCACAGAATGTTGCTTGAACTCCTCACAGAATGTTGCTTGAAGTCCTCACAGAATGTTGCTTTCCTTCTCCAGTGAATTTCAACAATTAATGACTTGCAAACACTTTCAACAAAATCAATCTGACTTTAGAGTTTTTGAGGGATAAAAGATTGTCAGTCTAACTTCTCTCCCTTCAGTTTAAATTACCAGACATCTCTGTTTTGGCTTGATGTTTTAGAATTTTAAGAGATAATAATTAAACAGACTAAAATCCTATTCCTTCAGTTTAAATGGCTGAGAGCTCTTTTTCCAGGTGCTGAAACCACAGCTGTGTCCTCTGTCTGTGTGTTAGAACAAACTGTTTTCAACTAAAAGCCAGTTCAAAACTGAATTGTAACAAATGTATTGCATGAGACTCACTCCCAGTGGCTGTATCTATGGTAAAGAGAATGCACCCTTTGAATCGCAGTCTCCAAATGGCTGTTTCTAAGGCAACGAAAATGCACCTTCCTATAACTCCTGAACCTTGCAAGCAATATTGAACCCTTGCAAGCCTTAAAGGCAAACCGCATACTCCCGGAAAAAAAAAAACTGCAGGACCATGACAATATCCTGGGATTGAGTTTCAGTGGAGGGAACTTCATCCATGAAGAAATGGAGAAAATTATCAAATTTATAGATTTTCATCTTCGTCTGGCCATGTTTAGGTAAGGGATTGATTCTGTGCCCAGAATATCATCCCTTTATCTGGCCCATAATTCTATGCTACTTGCACTTGCATGCTGCAACGCGAAACAATCAGGGTAGTGTTTGAAGTATTTTTTTCCGTCAGATTCCTTAATTAATTGTTCACTACCCATTATCTGTGCTAACTTTCTGCCCCAGTCCCACTATTCTGCCTCAGCAGTTCCTGTATCTTTAATGTGTGTCAGATTCTGTGAGTGCCTTTCTCCTCCATAGCCTTATATTAGTGCTTTAATTAAATCAACCTTTCCTCCCAACATGGGCCTTTATGGAGTCGGTGTTGTCATCTCCCTCCTTTCTTCTCTTACACTGTTTAAAGCAGCAAAATGTTCCAAAACATTTTTGTCCCATCTGTTGTCGATGTTGTGTATTTCTCATCACAATAACAATATAATAGCCATTTAAAAAAAAAAAAATCCATTCTGACTGTTCTTTGCTTTATTAGTACAGTTCAAGTAACATAGACTACATGCGGATTCACCCTGGAATTTCTATAGTTAATAATAAATAACTAAATTACGTTGCCAATATGAACAGATAAATGCTTCATGCGTTCTAATGACATTATTCTCTGCTATTTTAACAGAGACAGTAAAGCATTTAAAATAAATGAGCACAACCTGGTTTACACAAGGGTTGCAGTGGGTTAAAGAAAAAAGCTGTTTCCTCTCAAGTTGATCACTTGATTCTTCATTATCCACTTTGACAGAATTTATTCTTTCTTAGGCCAATCTTTAGTTGCCATAGTTACTAAAAGGTAAAGGTGGGAAAAGTCAAAACACTTTACAATGGGCCATAACCAATAACTGTCTCAGGAAACTGTACTCCAAAAGAACATTTGTTAAAAGGTTTAACCCTTTGTGTGCTGGTGTCTGATTCCAGGTTACTAAACGATCTCTCAACTTTTACAATCTCTTGTTATTTATGTTTTCAACAAAAAAAATTATGGTTACAAACGATAACTCTGGGTCTGTACATTGCAATAAGTATACCCTATAACAAAAAAAATCGAAATCTATTTTTCCATTGGTGAAAAAAAATCCTTAAAGGAAAATTTAAGAAAAAGTTCTGAAGCTACGTAGATGTTCCTCACTTTTCAGCATCCCCACTACATTGAAATGAATGTTCTTTCCTGTAAATGACAGAACTCCTGAAATCTGTGATTTGTGCCTTCTTTTAAAATCTATAGGCTTTTGGTGTTACCAATCTTGGTGTTACTTAATCACTATCTGATTTATCTAATTTCCTGCCTACCCTTTTCAACCTTGGCAGTGGACAGCACAGTGGCGCAGTGGTTAGCACCGCAGCCTCACAGCTCCAGGGACCCGGGTTCGATTCTGGGTACTGCCTGTGCAGAGTTTGCAAGTTCTCCCTGTGTCTGTGTGGGTTTTCGCCGGGTGCTCCGGTTTCCTCCCACATCCAAAAGACTTACAGGTGATAGGTAAATTGGCCATTGTAAATTGCCCCTAGTATAGGTAGGTGATAGGGAATATGGGATTGCTGTAGGGTTAGTATAAATGGGTGGTTGTTGGTCGGCACAGACTCGGTGGGCCGAAGGGCCTGTTTCAGTGCTGTATCCATAAATAAAATAAAAATTAGCCTTAGAGCAGGAGCCTAGTTTAAATGGCAATGCCTCTGAGATATGCACTCCACTTTAACTGTGGGCCGACTGAATGCATCCTGGCCACAGGAAGTCAAGGTAAGTTTTATTTACTTGTTAAAGGTTTTGTGTGGGTACAGAGCAGCAAGAGAGGTCCTTTTGGCCCTAAAACAGTGCCTTGGGCTTTCCTGTCCCCATCTTCCGTCACACCCCCCACCTCCCCCACCTAGCGCAAAGTTTACCGAATCCTCCACCATCCCACCATCCCCATTTCTTCATGTAACTTGTTGAGGACAATTATGTGGATCCCTCACAGCCTGGCACCCTCCCCCTCCTGTGATGAATTATTACTCCCACCTCAGGAGTCACTTTCGGGGCATTAAAATGAGGTCCGCGAGTTAAAATCTCCCCCACCCCCACGTCACCCTAATTCCATCCCCACACCCATGATTCCAAACCTGAGGTAAAATCAGAGTGATGATCACATCATGTGATGGAAAGAACTGTTTTACTAAAAATTAACATCTCCAATTAGAAAATGGATCGGAGGAATTTCTAGTCAATGTTTATGTCTTTAGGTTGTATGTTCATGAATAGCATATCAAGCAGTTAGCTCAAGCAGCAACATTTTCATATTCACAACAACATCCAAGCTCTCCTTCTATAGATGGGTGGTTATCATTCATTCAGACCTTCTATTACTGCTTGATAAATGACACCCTGGGGGCTCAGGCCTGCATCAAGTGCTGCATATTACTTCTCAGTTAAGAGGGAGGTGATTGGGCTTAAATAGGTTGTTCCAAAGGGCTCAGACACGATGCTGCAGCCACTACGCTATTCAGGCTGCAAATAACCAGGGATTAATTGAATGTCACCTACTACAGACATTTGTCAGGGGTCCCATAATTAGTGGATAAATCAGCTAAGAGCCAGCTTCTGTGCTATTATAATCAAACTATGCCTCTCCTGTTTGTTGCTCTGTGACGTCTAGTTTCAAAAAACCATCAAATTTAACCAAGAAGTTTTTTGCACCCAATTTGGTGTATCAACAAACAGGAATTTCTGAGCCACGGTTTTTTCTTTCAATGGAAATTGTTCTGGTCAAAAACTCAGCCCCCTCAATATTTCTAATTTGATCTGACATTGTCTGACTTACATATTTTGTTCAAAATGAGACAAAATTTGAAGAGTGAAGAATCATGATCTCACTGGTAGCACCTCAGCTTCCAACTCTGCATCATATCAGCTTTGTTCATAATGTATAAGTGCACACAGCAATGTTTATTAATGGCAATCACTTTGCTCAAAGGATGCTTAAAGATCTAATGGCACACTGAGCAAAATATTTTAAATGGAATGGTTTTTGTTGTTGTTAAACTAACTCTGTGACAAAGATAGTGTATTTTGGGCTATATATATATATATATACTAATCTTTTTTTTGGCTTAACAGGGGGGGCAGCCAATGTTAGTCATATCTGAAAAGAGGACCTGATGGAAGGTGTCACTTTTGGGTTTTTGACTGTGCTGCCAGGATATTTCTAAATGCAAATCAGAGGCCAAAAATTATGCAATGTGTTTTGTTTGTTCTCTTCTTCTGTATCTTGTGGTACATCAGTTCTCAGGGGTTTTCAATGAATTTTCATCAGAAACCTTCACGACTTTTCTGCCCCTGTTAACTTTTAGACTCGATAAAGGCGGCAACCATTTACGATAATTTTATTGATATATGTATTCCATCTATTGAATAGTAATGAAGCTTTTTTGGTGGGGGTATCATTTTATTTAGATAATTTGAGGAATCAATGTAGATTTGACAGTTATGTTATCATTAAGTAAAAAGTGAATTGAAGGAACAAACATATATTTTAAAATCAACATTTGGACTAAAAAAAAGTAAAGCTGAGCTATAACTACACCTACCAACATGTAGGAGATGGTGGTGTAGTGGCAATGTCACTGGACTAGTAATCTAGAGGCCCAGGCTATTGCCCAGGGACATGGGTTCCAGCCTCACTATAACAGCTGGTGGAATTTAAATTTAATTCACTAATAAATTAAGCTAGTCTCAGTATTGGTGCCATGAAACTATCATTGTTGTAAAAACCCATCTGGTTCATGAATATCCTTTAGGGAAGGAAATCTACTGTCCTTACCTGGTCTGGTCTACATATAACTCCAGACTCACAGCAATGTGGTTGACTCTTAACTGCCCTTTGAAATGGCCTAGCAAGCCACTCAGTTGTCAAGGGCAATTAGGGATGGGCAACAAATGCTGGCCTTGCCAGTGATGCCCACATCCCATGAAAGACGTAAAAAAAAGTCATTTTTTAAATCATATTTGAAGAAATGCCAATGGAAGTACAAACTTGTAGTTCCATTAATATGGAATCACAAAGACAAAGAGGTGGCATGGAGCAGTTTACACAGATTCTCTTGGGTTTAGAGAAAAACTGACCATAACCTGCTCATGACTTTGTAACTCATTAGTCAACCAATCAGCCTCATTTATACCGATGGTAGTTTTAATTCACTTAGGCCACCACGGCACATCTCTATTTAAAGTAGAATCGGTAAATATTTAAAGTATGAGGCATTTACTTTACAAAATGTCTTTCCACAAAGGAATGATGTACTAATCAATGCAGCATTTGACTGTCAGTGTTATTCATCAATGGCACAATGTGTCCTGCAGTTTAGCAGACACTTAATAACAGATAATTGCATTTTAACTGAAAGGAACGGGATTGTTTTCTTCAACAATTACTTCTATTTGATCTCAAAGAGTTATAAAGTACTGATCATTAGTGGCAGTATCAGGCTTTAGGCAATTTGTTAAGCTCAGGGAATACTATTAGCATATAAATAGCCTGAAGTGACTGCAAGGATCCAGTATATTTTGATTGTTATTTTTTGTTTCGTACCATAGTCGGAATCCAATTAGCATTTTTGAAATATTTTTATATAAAAGGATTGTATATTTTTATTTATTTTTTCTTCACAATGTTCAATGTACAGTGAAATATTAGGAAAGCACTGGTGTCTGTTCCAATTGCAGGATTCCTCGAGTTGTCACACACCTGGCTTTTTGAAGGTGTTTTACGTTCACACTTCTTTAAGTTGTGGGTCTACAATTCTGCTGTCAGAATGAGAGAGCCAGCTTCAGCAGTTTAGATAAGGGGTGTGGGTGCATAAATGCTGTTGTTCCACACTCCAAACTAAACAGGAGCTAATGTAAAAGCAACGCTGCAAATCAACTAACATTCAGTTCAAGTGTCAACCTCAAAGGATGGTGCCGTGCTAAATGGACTTTATTAAATTCTTCATGCCACCAATATAATTACCTTACACACTAGGTAAATACTATTAGTTCATTCACATCTACAACAGGGATCTAAGGTTTAAAAATAAAAGCCAGTTGTTCCCATCTCCTATTAGAGAAAATGTTCCACTTCAATGTTCTCAGCGCCTGCCAGGGCACATATCAGCAATTTATGCACCCGTGGCCTATGATTTTCAGACCATTAATTTTATTGGCCATAAAATTATGGGCTTGAGGTAGGTAACATACGCTTCCAGCATGTGCCAGGAGCACCAAAGAGGAAAATCTCCCCAGTAGTGCTTTGTGATGAGATCATTAAAGTTTTCAATGAATTTTCTGTCACCAGAAAAGCAAACATTCTAATTCAAATCACAATTCCCCCTTGCCCCTCTTCCCATCCTGCCTGCTTTCCGGTTTGGGGCTTCAGAAAAGGTAGTGAACTGAAGGTCTCCTTGTGCTAGGAGCAGGTCTTGACTCTCCTGAAACTGCCAGAGTTAGCGGCACCAAATACAATAAAATTGGCTTTTCCTGAATAGGGTTGCCAACCCTCCAGGATTACCCTGGAATATCCAGGAATTACAGATTAATCTCCGGGACATTGCTGCAAACAATCCCAGGAGTGAAATCTTGAGGACATTTTTAAAAATTGTATTTTTTTTTACATTTCTTTAAACACTTTCATTTATTGATTACAAAAATATTGGTGATGAGTAAAATGGCTAAGTGGCTGC
The DNA here is from genome assembly GCF_036365525.1 of Heterodontus francisci. Classification (NCBI taxonomy): domain Eukaryota; kingdom Metazoa; phylum Chordata; class Chondrichthyes; order Heterodontiformes; family Heterodontidae; genus Heterodontus; species Heterodontus francisci. Next base: position 32,719,765 of record NC_090401.1, read on the forward strand.
GTTGATTGGAGTTAAGAGGCCATGTAATAAAACCTTCAGGAATACGCCCAGGGTTGGCAACTCGATACCGGATTTCAGTTATACAAGAGCATGTCTGACTTTTTTTCCCGTGACATTTAAAGTTAGCAAAAATGTCATGGTCTTTTTATTGAAGTGTGATTAAATTATTAGAGACGATGATAAATACAATCTTCTCCGTTACAGTTTGTCTGCAAAAAAGGGAAATAAAGGCTTCACTCTTTGTACTTTTGGAAGTAATTATGGAACTCTTGCAAAGCTAATAATTAATTTAATTTGACTTAATGCAGTTTAATCTTCGTCATGATTACCAGGAGAAGAACCAACGTGAATTCCAGGGTCAATCCCTGTGACAGATTAGGAGCACTGGCCATAAATTCTGCAAGCACTGCTGTTTAAAGTTCTACTTACTGACTCCTCAGAATTTTTAATTTCTTTCTATCTTGTGTGATCTTACCAGCGTTTCATGCAGTTTACGTCTTGGCCTAATCCCGGTAACATCACCTGTCATGGTCAGACCCTGGGTTGGAGTCTGAGTCTCAGTATTCAAATTTTCTAGCTGCTATAACAGCAACAACTTGTATTTCTATAACCCCTTTAGTGGAATAAAACATCCCAAGATGCTTCAAAGGATCATTATAAAACAAAATTTACACTGAACCATATAAGAAGAAATTATGGCAGATGACCAAAACTTCATTAAAGAGGTAAGTTTTAAGGAGCATCTTAAAGGAGGAGAGAGAGGTAGAAAGGTGGAGAGGTTTAGGGAGGGAATTCCAGGGCTTAGGGCCTTGGCAGCTGAAGGCACCGTTGGTGGAGAGATTAAAATTGTGGATACTCAGGAGGCCAGAATTAGAGAAATGCCAATGTCTTGGAGCATTGTGGAGCTGGAGGAGATTACAGAGATAGGGAGAGATGAGGCCATGGGGGTACTTGAAAGCAAGGGTGAGAATTTTAAAATTGAGGCGTTGCCTAACTGGGAGCCAATGTAGATCAGTGAGCACAGGGGCGATGGGTGAATGGAAGTTGGTGCGAGTTAGGGTATGAGTAGTAGAGTTTTGGATGACTTCAACTTTATTGAAGGTAGTATGTGGGAGGCCAGCCAGGAGTGCATTGGAATTTTTTTTCTTTGGCCTCCTTATCTCGAGAGACAATGGATAAGCGCCTGGAGGTGGTCAGTGGTGTGTGGAGCAGTGCCTGGAGTGGCTATAAAGGCCAATTCTAGAGTGACAGGCTCTTCCACAGGTGCTGCAGAAAAATTTGTTTGTTGGGGCTGTTGCACAGTTGGCTCTCCCCTTGCGCCTCTGTCTTTTTTCCTGCCAACTGCTAAGTCTCTTCAACTCGCCACACTTTAGCCCCGCCTTTATGGCCGCCCGCCAGCTCTGGCGAACGCTGGCAACTGACTCCCCGAATTGTGATCAATGTCACAGGACTTCATGTCGCGTTTGCAGACATCTTTAAAGCAGAGACATGGACGGCCGGTGGGTCTGATACCAGTGGCGAGCTCGCTGTACAATGTGTCTTTGGGGATCCTGCCATCTTCCATGCGGCTCACATGGCCAAGCCATCTCAAGCGCCGCTGACTCAGTAGTGTGTATAAGCTGGGGATGTTGGCCGCCTCGAGGACTTCAGTGTTGGAGATACGGTCCTGCCACCTGATGCCAAGTATTCTCCGGAGGCAGCGAAGATGGAATGAATTGAGACGTCGCTCTTGGCTGACATACGTTGTCCAGGCCTCGCTGCCAGAGAGCAAGGTACTGAGGACACAGGCTTGATACACTCGGACTTTTGTGTTCCGTGTCAGTGCGCCATTTTCCCACACTCTCTTGGCCAGTCTGGACATAGCAGTGGAAGTCTTTCCCATGCGCTTGTTGATTTCTGCATCTAGAGACAGGTTACTGGTGATAGTTGAGCCTAGGTAGGTGAACTCTTGAACCACTTCCAGAGCGTGGTCGCCAATATTGATGGATGGAGCATTTCTGACGTCCTGCCCCATGATGTTCGTTTTCTTGAGGCTGATGGTTAGGCCAAATTCATTGCAGGCAGCCGCAAACCTGTCGATGAGACTCTGCAGGCACTCTTCAGTGTGAAATGTTAAAGCAGCATCGTCAGCAAAGTGGAGTTCCCTGATGAGGACTTTCCGTACTTTGGACTTCGCTCTTAGACGGGCAAGGTTGAACAACCTGCCACCTGATCTTGTGTGGAGGAAAATTCCTTCTTCAGAGGACTTGAACGCATGTGAAAGCAACAGGGAGAAGAAAATCCCAAAACGTGTGGGTGCAAGAATACAGCCCTGTTTCATGCCACTCACGATAGGAAAGGGGTCTGATGAGGAGCCACCATGTTGAATTGTGCCTTTCATATTGTCATGGAATGAGGTGATGATACTTAGTAGCTTTGGTGGGCATCCAATCTTTTCTAGTAGTCTGAAGAGACCACGTCTGCTGACGAGGTCAAAGGCTTTGGTGAGATCAATGAAAGCAATGTAGAGGGGCATCTGTTGTTCGCGGCATTTCTCCTGTATCTGACGAAGGGAGAACAGCATGTCAACGTCAATCTCTCTGCACGAAAGCCACACTGTGCCTCAGGGTAGACGCGCTCGGCCAGCTTCTGGAGCCTGTTTAGAACGACTCGAGCAAAGACTTTCCCCACTATGCTGAGCAGGGAGATTCCACGGTAGTTGTTGCAGTCACCGCGGTCACCTTTGTTTTTATAGAGGGTGATGATATTGGCATCGCGCATGTCCTGAGGTACTGCTCCCTCGTCCCAGCACAGGCATAGCAGTTCATGTAGTGCTGAGAGTATAGCAGGCTTGGCACTCTTGATTATTTCAGGGGTAATGCTGTCCTTCCCATTGGAATAGTCAAGTCTAAAGGTAACAAAGGCTTGCATGAGAGTTTCAGCAGCAGATGAGCTGAGGCAGGGGTGAAGTCAGGCAATGTTTTGAAGGTGGAGGTAGACGGTCTTAGTGATGGCACAAATATGTGGTTGGAAGCTCATCTCGGGGTCAAATATGACACCAAGGTTGCAAACAGTCTGGTTCAGCCTGAGATAATTGGCATGGAGACGGATGAAGTCGGTGGTTAGGGAACATAGTTTGTGGCGAGGACTGAAGACAATAGTGTCAGTCTTCCCAATACTCAGTTGGAGGAAATTTCTGCTGATTGGATGTCGGACAAGCATTTGCAACAATCGTCATCCAGAAGTGCCAAGTTGATGATTCATCTCGGCCTCCTCCTGAAGTCCCCAGCATCACAGATGCCAGTCTTCAGCCAATTCGATTCACTCTGCATGATATCAAGAAACATACGAACATACGAATTAGGAGCAGAAGTAGGCCCCTCTAGCCTGCTCCGCCATTCAATAAGATCATGGCTGATCTGTTTGTGTCTCGAATTCCACACTTCCATCTACCCCGATAACCTTTGATTCCCTTGCCTAACAAGAATCTATCTACCCCCGCCTTAAAAATATTCAATGATCCCGCCTCCATCACCTTCTGAGGCAGAGAGTTCCAAAGTTGCACAACCCTCTGAGAGAAAAAAACTCTCCTCATCTCTGTCCTAAAAGGGCGACCCCTAATTTTAAAACAATGCTCCCTAGTTCTGGACTCCCCCACAAGAGGAAATATCCTTTCCACATCCACCTTATCAAGACCATTCAGGATCGTATATACTTCAATCAAGTCTCCCCTCACTCTTCTAAACTCCAGTGAAAACAAGCCCAGTCTGTCCAACCTTTCCTCATAAGACAACCCGCTCATTCCAGGTATCAATCTAGTAAAACTCCTCTGAACCGCCTCCAAAGTATTCACATCCTTCCTTAAATAAGGAGACCAAAACTGCACACAGTATTTGAGGTGTGGTCTCACCAATGCCCTGTATAGCTGAAGCATAGCATCCTTACTTTTATTTTCAATTTCAAGTGGGGATGTTCGCTGATGATTGCACAATGTTCAGCACCATTCGCAACTCCTCAGAAACTGAAGCACTCCATGTAGAAATGCAGTAAGACCTGGACAATATCCAGGCTTGGGCTGATAAGTGGCAAGTAACATTCATGCCACAAAAGTGCCAGGCAATGACCATCTCCAACAAGAGAGAATCTAACCATCTCCCCTTGACATTCAATGGCATTACCATCGCTGAATCCCCCACTATCAACATCCTGGGAGTTACCATTGACTGGAAACTGAACTGGAGTAGCCATATAAATACCGTGGCTACAAGAGCAGGTCAGAGACTAGGAATCCTGCAGCGAGTAACTCAACTCCTGGCTCCCCAAAGCCTGTCCACCATCTACAGGGCATGTCAGGAATGTGATGGAATATTCTCCATTTGCCTGGATGGGTGCAGCTCCAACAACACTCAAGAAGCTCGACACCATCCAGGACAAAGCAGCCCGCTCGATTGGCACTCCATCCACTAACATTCACTCTCTCCACCACCGACACACTGTGGCAGCAGTGTGTACCATGTACAAGATGCACTGCAGCAATGCACTAAGGCTGCTTAGACAGCACCTTACAAACCCACGACCTCTACTACCTGGAAGGACAAGGGCAGCAGCTGCATGGGAACACCGCCACCTGCAAGTTCCCCTCCAAGCCACACACTATCCTGATTTGGAACTATATTGCAGTTCCTTCACTGTCGCTGGGTCAAAATCCTGGAACTCCCTTCCCAATAGCACTGTAAGTGTACCTTCCCCACACGCACTGCGGCGGTTCAAGAAGGCAGCTCACCACCACCTTCTCAAGGGCAATTAGGGATGGGCAATAAATTCTGGCCTAGCCAGCAACGCCCACATCACAGGAATGAATGAAAAAAAGCAGTGTGACAATTTAGAGACAGTAGATGAGAAATAGGAGGGGGCCAAGTATAGATCCTTGGGGATCACCAGAGATAACAAGCAGGAAGAGAAGCAATTGCAGGTGATTCTCTGGCTGTGATCAGATAGATTAGAATGTAACCAGGTAAGTGCAGTCCCACACCCAAACTATTCCATTCATACTGTGGGTAGGTTTTATTGAACTGGAAATGGAAAAATCACATTTCCATAGCTGTCTCACCGTCCTATAACTACCTTGTTTTCTTTCATTTACCATCACTTTCAGAACCCAGAAACAACTGTTGGTGATAAAAGCAGCAGTGAGTCCTGGAAGTCTGGACTTATTCAAGTTCAAATGAAGACTCTGAATAAAAGACCTAAATTGAAACATTTATATTTATTTTAGCAGAACATTTTGCTGACACCAAGTTTTGTTGCAGGAACAAGTGGCAAAAAGAATACAAACTAGTTCAATTTTTTCATGAGTTTTATATCTTTTGGCCTATGCTAATTAAAAAGAAAATCCCTGAAAGGGATGATAATAAGGATAAGGAATTGCTTCTTCCATATTACATGTAGAGATTCCTTCATTATGTAAGTGTGATATGTTCAGGAAGAAATGTATTTATGCAGTGAGTATTTTTTTTCCAAAATATACTTTATTCATAAAAATCTGTAAAAAGTACATTACAAAACAGTTCCAAACAGCACCAAGTCAAAAAATACAAAGAGTGCAAAGAAGATCAGTTTCCTTCAATACAGGAGTGAGTTGCCTCACAACCCTTTCATTTCATTTTTCATGCCATGTACATTTTACAGCAAACAAATATTTTCCGGATACAGCCTGAGGGGTTTCCCATGGATCCAGCCCCTCAGTTCACCTTGGTGGGGGAACCTTACACTGTGGTCTTTCCCCATTGAGCCTTTGCTGCGGCTGCCCCAAGCTTTAGTGCATCCCTCAGCACGTAGTCCTGGACCTTGGAATGTGCCAGTCTGCAACATTCGGTCGTGGACAACACTTTGCGCTGGAAGACCAGCAAGTTTCGGGCAGACCAAAGGGCGTCTTTCACCGAATTGATAGTCCTCCAGCTGCAGTTGATGTTTATCTCGGTGTGCGTCCCTGGGAACAGCCCGGAGAACACAGATTCCTGTGTTACAAAGCTGCTAGGGATGAACCTCGACAAAAACCACTGCATCTCTTTCCACACCTGCTTTGCAAAGACACATTCCAGAAGGAGGTGGGCAACTGTCTCTTCCCCAAAACAGCCACATCGAGGGCATTGTGCGGAGGGGGTGAGATCTGACGGGGAGGGCTCTTCTCACCACCAGCCAAGCTATACCTTGGTGCTTGTTTAAAAGTTCTGGTGATGAGGCATTCCGCCAAATGACTTTGGCAGTCTGCTTGGGGAACCATCCGACAGAATCCACCATCTCCTTTTCCCATAGGGCCTTGAGGACATTCCGTGCAGAACACTGCCTGATGGATTGGTGGTCAAAGGTGTTTTTCTGCAGCAACTTTTCCACGAAGGATAGGTGGAATGGCACAGTCCAACTGGATGGAGCGTTCCGCGGCAATGTGACCAGGCCCATCCTTCGCAACACCGGGGACAGATAGAACCTCAGCACATAGTGACACTTGGAGTTTGCGTACTGGAGGTCTACACACAGCTTGATGCAGCCACGCACGAAGGTAGTCATCAGGATGAGGGCAATGTTGGGTACATTTTCCCTGCCCTTATCCAGAGGTTTGAACATCGTGTCCCTCCGGACCCAGTCCATTTTGGATCGCCAGATGAAGCGGAAAATGGCTCAGGTGACCATCACAGCGCAGGAGTGGGATATGGGCCAGACCTGCACCACATAGAGCAACAACGTGAGCGCCTCGCACCTGATGACCAGGTTCTTACCCATAATGGAGAGAGATCGCTGCTCCCACATGCTCAGCTTATGTTCTACCCTGGCTACTCACTCCTTCCAGGTTTTGGTGCACGCCCCAGCCCTTCCGAACCATATCCCAAGCACCTTCAGGTAGTCTGACCTAACGGTGAAGGGGACAAATGATCGGTCAGTCCAGTTCCCAAAGAACATGGCCTCGCTCTTGCCGTGGTTAACTTTGGCTCCCGAGGCCAGTTCGAACTGGTCGCAGACGCTCATCAGTCTGCGCACAGACAGTGGGTCTGAGCAGAAGACGGCGACATCATCCATGTATTTATGCAGTGAGTAAGTGAATAGTTATTTAATTATTCCCACAAACCAATCAAAAAATTACTATTTACCTGTCTCTGGGGAACTCTCTTACAAACCTCTTTTCAAATGTTCTTACCGGAACTGACTTCCCCTTTCCCACTCAGATATTGACCCTCCTCTTGCAGCAACATAACCTCTGATTCACTTTTGGGAACACAGGATATCCACCTCGATTTTATTCTGCACACCTATTGACGGAGCATAAGAGCATAAGTAGTTGCTCTGCATGTCGCGGAAAACCTGGTACAAGTAAAGGTGAGTCATATATAGTAGGATTCAAACAGCATCAAGAATTCAACAGTGGCGATTGTTAGCTTAGTTATAACATCCAGGCTACAGATTTCCAAATTTTCCCATGTCTGAGACCACAACTTCTGGTCGCAATGCCTCAATTTTAAAATTCTCATCCTTGTTTTCAAATTCCTCAATAGCCTCAGCCCTCCCTATCTATGCATTCTCCTCCAGCCCTACAAACCTTTGAGATATCTGTATTCCTCCAATTCTGGACTCTTGCATATCCACGATTTTAGTTACCCCATCCTTAGCAGCTGTGCCTTCGGCTGTCTAGGCCCTAAGCACTGGAGTTACTTCCTTAATTCTCTCCACTTCTCTACCACACACTCTTCCTATACGACACTCTTTAAAACCTACCTCTTTAATCCAGCTTTTGGTCATCTGTCCTGATATCTCCTTATGTGGTTCATTGGCCAATTTTGCTCGATAACGCTCCTGTGAATTGCCTTGGAATGTTTTATTATGTTGAAGGCGCTATATTAATGCAAGCTATTGTTGTTGGTGATGGTACTGCTTGGTCTGAAGAGTTAGAATCTGTTACTTTGAATACTTTATAGAAACAATTGGAAGTTGACTGTTCCCTTGTTACTATTAACAGAATTTAAGATTCTATTGGTAAAGATATTACATGTCACCTTTCCAGTGTTCCTCACAGATATGTTCCACATTTTTTCCTTGTTGCTAATCACATTTTGCCATTTTTCAGATTTATGGAACTACTACTCATTTAACTATTTCTCTTCTGTCTGATTCTTTGTGTAGATTTTCATTCCTGATCCAATAAAGCATCAAGTAACATTCAGCTCAAATGTCAGCCTCAAAGAATGGTGCTGTGCTAAATGGATTTTATTAAATTCTTCATGCCCCCAATATAATTACCTACACACTAGGTAAATATTGTTAATTCATTCACATCTAAACTGTTTATCTCAGGAGTATTTAAATGTTTGCTTCCACATGCATTTAAATTAAGTATCTACTGCAATAGAAGAGCTGATAACACAATATAGTAGAAAGATCTAGGTGGATTATTGGCACATAAATTCAACACATTGGAATGAATAATGTAAGTTCAAGGCCTCAGCCAATTGCAATATAATAATTCAACAGAAACATTATGAACCATATGAGTGAGTATCTTTGAATAATCTCTGCATTGGTGTCTTGTAATTTGTTGCATCTATTATTTTACTTTTGGATTATGCAAATGTCAATCATACAAACACATCCAGGTCAGAAGGAACAATCAGGAAATTTCCTGTCCTTAATTATGGGCACAAAGCTACACTAATATTGATACATTTAGTTGTGAAGGTATGCAGGTGGTTGAAGAAATTTCATAGTGCAAGACCGAATGTTATATTACATCAATTGATAAAGGTTGTACCATTTGTAATACTCGACACTCTCTATGCTATGGCAAATACATAGTTAAATATACATGCGGATGCTTGTAGTTTTTAAACATTATTTGACAGTGACAATGTAAATGATGTGGAAAGCCAGCACATTATTTTCCTAATATATGCTACTTATTAGCTTTGCCATTATTGTAAAATTATATCCACTTAGTGCTGCAATATTGAGGTCAGGGGCCTTCTACTACAGATCAAAAGACAATTTTTATTTGCAGTTTCAGCAGTTCATTTAAATATAAGAATAGTTTTTTTCTGTGCTCGTTGATCTTTTATAGCATTGCACAGGGAAAGTCAAGATCAGGCTTAGTCTTCAGGTGCAGTGGGGTTAGAGGACGGAGAATAATCAGTCCTAATTTTAGAGTTATACATTTGTCCTTATTTTGTATAATGGTTTGATTTCATGTGATAATTTATAGTTAGATGACTAATCTTACAGGAATATAAGAAGCAGAGAAGTCGAGGTTAACCTTTAACTTTAGCAGGGATGCAAAACTAGTCGTATCTGATTGGCTGTCCCAAAGGAAAAATCAGGCAGATGTATAATGGGTAATTGATCCAATACCGCCAGTTTTACACTCCCGCTGAAGTTTAAAGTTAGCCCCATAGAGTTTGTTGGAGCATCTCTGCAAAATAGCCCAAGATGCTTGGAGATGCAAAACTGCGTCCTACAGCACCACTAATGGTGGGACGGATTGGTGCCGTGCGGCAAGTTTACATAGCAAATCTCCGTTATAAATTTGGATGTGGGAGTTTATAATAGGAAAAGCTGAAAACAGAAAATAAAGTTTTGTAGACAGGAAGTGCACACACACAAAAGATTTTAATATATTATATATAAAATATTATAGATTCACATTGCCCTGTGGTAGAACATGTAGCAATTAAGTTCGTTTCATGCTCTATCTTGATAAGTTAATAATCATTACAACCTTAATATTTGGATATTGATCATTTTGAATGTATGCTCACCAGTGTTGAGGTTTTCAGACCAATGTGCCCCTCCGCTATTCAGGGTTTCTCATGCGTGCAGAGCACAACACTATTTTCAAGAGCCATCCACCTTCTGTTTCTTCTTCTTCAGATAAAGCAGACACTGTGGAATTCTGCACATTGAAGCTTTCTTGCTGGATAATGACCAGAGGTGCAGAGTGATCTGTAGCTGGATGTCAATGGAGCATTAAGTGCTAGCTTATTTCAGTGATAGCAATGTCAGCTGTGAGTCAGATGCTCTTGGGTTCAACTCTCACTGCAGAGCAAACTCACAGGGCTTGATCTTTAGACCATGTCGGAGCCAGGATCAGAGGTGGGCAGGCGCTAAAAATAGCACTGCCGGCCTGCATGCCCGATTCCCTGACTCCATCCCGTCCCAGCTATTTTCACGGAGGTGGGTTGGGAGGAAGCAAGGCCACCCGTCCGCACGGGGTTGATAGCCAACCCGGCTCATTAAGGTCCTTTTAAGGGCAATTAAAGGAGGATGACTGGAATTTTCCATTTGGTCTCCAGGTCCCCGCAGGCAAGGGCCGGTGAACTGCCCAGCCTCCTAGCAGCAGGTCAAGAAACCAGCACTCCTGGCAGGCCTAGCGGCACTCCCTGCCTGCCTGGGTGCTGGTGCACTGCAGGCCGCCCTGTAGAGTGGTAGCCTGGCTGAAAAAGCCATTTTTTAATTTAAATTTAAAAAGGTTGGAGAGAAGGCACCTCCATTTTAAAGCGTCCTCTCCCTTACATACATTCCATTGTTGCTTTGAAGCTGGAAGGTCTCTGATTGGCCCTCCAGTGTCGAGAGCCCAACCACCATCCTTACTTGGACGGTGAGCCCGCCCTCTGTTGGCCACCCTGCGGAAAATCACAAAGATTGACTGTTTCCCACACAGTGCTGACTTCTGACTCACATTTCAGCCTGATCGTGGGGTTCAGAAGCCTGCAGGGAAAATCCTTCCCATACTGTAGGCTGACATGTTGGTGCAGTTTTGAGAAAGTGCTTTATTATCAGAGATGCCATATTTCAGATGAAATGTTAAATAGAACTGCTGCTTGCCTGTTCAAGTGGTCATAAAAGATCCCATGGTACAATTAAAAGAACAGCAAAGGAGTTCTCATATACCATCAAACAAACAACATCAAAAAAATTTACCTGGTCATTATTTTCATCTATGTTTGTGGGATCTTGTTGTGCATGAACTTGCATTACTTATACAACAAAAGCAACTATTTTTCAGGAACATATTTGCATCTTTTACCAGTTGGCATTTGTGCTTTTGCTCAAGATTGGATGGGAACTCCAAATGGGCCCAAACTCCTTAAGTTCTCCAACAAAGGGAAAAGTGTTATCTACATGTCTCTGCTGTGCCATTGTGAACAGTCTACTTTTGAGTCATTACCATATCTTCCCTTAAAATGGTAAACTGCTATCCTTTTACATCCCTTGTCAGATTTTGCATACCCCAGCTAACAGGCCAGGCTCTCAGGGCAAGTTTTGCTCTGTCAGTAACATATTCAAAATACAGGCCTGGCTTTACATTCAAAATCTGGTATTACCAGCTCTCTGAGCTACCAATGCAAGTGTGCATCTGAGATCTGTTCAGCACAATCAACCCCATTTTTGCCTATCTCACAAAACTGAGACCACCATCTAAAAATCCATGAATACACGGCACAGTGGCGCAGTGGTTAGCACCGCAGCCTCACAGCTCCAGGGACCCAGGTTCGATTCTGGGTACTGCCTGTGTGGAGTTTGCAAGTTCTCCCTGTGTCTGCGTGGGTTTTTGCCGGGTGCTCCGGTTTCCTCCCACATCCAAAGACTTGCAGGTGATAGGTAAATTGGCCGTTGTAAATTGCCCCTAGTATAGGGAATATGGGATTACTGTCAGGTTAGTATAAATGGGTGGTTGTTGGTCGGCACAGACTCAGTGGGCTGAAGGGCCTGTTTCACTGCTGTATCTCTAAATAAAAAATAAATAACATGAGAAGCCTTACCAGCATTACATTAGCCTGGCATTCATCTTGTTCTGAATACTCTCGTAAAAGAAATAATTTAAATCAAAATGAAACTGCATTAAACCCTGTCATTATGAGCATAAGTGGTTGATAAAGAACAGATTTGTTTTGCATTACTTATAAGAATTTCACCTTGTTGAGGCTTGTGCTCTTGGAACTACTGTACCAGAGGTTCAGAGAGGATCATCAAAAAATTGCTTGCTATTAAGGGAGGTTTGGCAAATCAGACTTTGTTATAATGAGGTTTAATCATATGGTTATATAAAAATCTGTTGAAAATACTAAGCTGGCGATCAACATTTCAGAAACAGGCTGCTTGAAGCAAGGACAAAGATGGCACAAAGTTCATTGAGCCTTCAGGTTTCCTTCTCCTGGCTACAGGGCCTCAAAGTATTTTTCAAAGCTAGTTATAAATAAGACATTGACAATTTTGACAAAAATCCAATTTCTCCTGAAGTACAAAATGCTTTTTTACTCACAGCAATATTGAACCTCAATACTTAAAGGTTCAGTTGATGACACTAAATTCCAAAGCTTTATTAAATGAATCTTTTAAGTCTTATTACTTTAACCCCTTTGAGTATTTCTGCTGTTGACTACCAAATTATAACAAGATTAGTCCTTTTCATCTTACTCATAAAATCCCAATACATTATTATAAAAATGTTCCCACTACAGGATTTTTTATTATTTTTTTCATTACTTATAACCATAATTTCCCATAATATTGTTTTGAGATATAGAAACCAATACCAAATTGACATTATATTTTACGAGAAAGTTTCTTTTTGTACAGATTATGGATAAAGATATAGAAATATCCAGTGTTCCTGTGGCCTGAGGCTGCTGCACTTTGTTAGGACAGTCTTTGCTTTATCAGCAGTCCACTGAGATGCCCTGTAAGCAGCAAGTGTCTTCTCTAACTAAAGAATTAGAGCTGATCCTCGACTTGCCTGACTCCAGTATCTCTCAGTAGAGCTATCAGCCTTTCCAACAGCTCTGCTCAGGACTGCCCTTCAGTCTGCGATCTACAGAGACTCATGGCAGTTGCTCAGAGTGGGAATCGAGAACAAGGGGGGGGCATCTTCTCTAATTTGACTTTTTTGCTTCTTTTGAAGTTAAACTCCTGACACTCTTGAATAGCCATTTTCTCAGTAAGTTGTTTCTAACATTGGTGTTGACGTCGAAGTGGAGGATATATTGGGCAGGCAGCAGGCAGACCAATTTCAACTGCAGTTCAATGTAGTTAACGAGAGGCCTGAGCTAGGTCATTCTCATGGAGGTGGCCCGCTGCCAGCATTGATTAGACAATTTGCAGTTCAGGAGGAGTAGAAATGGGGGCAAGTTATCTTGTAGCTCAACCATAAAGCTAAGCTGTTTGAAGTCAATGAAGGGACAGAGCCTGGCTGATTGTTGGTGTCGGGAGTTGGGAAAGAAAGTTAGCACTTGGGCTGGAATTTTACGTTGGGTCGGAGGCCCCGCCCACCAGCAGAAAAAGTCAGTGGCAAGCCCATCTCCACCGGGCCTGAAAGCCACTGTAGCCAGATGGCTAACAACTAAAATTGTGCAAAGCATGAAGGGAAAAGTTGCCAGTTTTACAGAAGGAGAAGGACTGTGAAACAGCTGCAGTAGTTGTTTAACGAACCCAGCCTGCTGTGATAAGATGTGCTACTGCTAGACAAGGGCAGAAAACAAGAACAAGGCCAGTAGATATATTTGGTTTTGCTTTGCAACTAGCACTAAGCAAAGCGGATGACTCTAAGTCAGAGGTGTATGTGACTAAGGACATTCTCGAGGCTGGGAACAACTGGACAAACAGGGGAGGCTAGGAGCCCCAAAAGGAAGAAGACCTGCAAGACCATCGTGGAAAGGGAACCCTGAGTCCACTTCAGTGAAGAAAACCCATCGGAGGGAGACTGATCACCTCGCCTCGCAACGGGTAGTATTTAAGTCCAAGCCGTGGGTCTTGTGATTTATTGTAACAAGTAACAAGTAGTTTAACAGTGAAATAAAACAGACAAGTAATTTAAGTATCAATAAAAGTGTTTATACGAAGTATCTCATGCAGGTGTCTTTTGTTTGCCACGTCAGTTGACACCCTAGTTTGAAGGTCAACATTTTGGCGTCCCTGGGTGGGCATGGTTCAGTGATCACCATAAAGTCATACCGTGTCCGACCCACAGACGTGCCGGACAAACAGAAGAATGATGGATGCCTGTCCAGTTTGGGAGAAGGTGCTCCGGGGGTACCTAAAGCATAAATGGCCCAAGTGGGTCGAATATGCTGATAAGGTTTTTGAGGGTCCGAGACCCATTGGACAGAAACACTGGGAAGAGGCTAGGAAACACCAAGCGAAGCTTAGTAAGGCGACAGCAATAGCCAGTTGTATGAGGGAATTGTGTGAAAAGCAAATGGAGAATGTTAGGTTAAAAGCAGAACTGGAGGGGACCAAACTACAGTTAGAAGTCTCCAGATGGGAGACAGATGATTTGAGAAAAAGGGTGTGTGAGGAGGAGTGTAAAGCACAAATGTACGTTATTCATATGAGTCAGTTTCAAACTCAATATGAACAGGTGCTCCAGGAGAGAGAGAGCAGTGCAGGAGAAAGCAGCAGCTAATAAGGCAGTGTCCGACTTAAATTAAAAATGTTACAATTAGCAGGCGGCCCTTAAAGCGCTGCATCAGTCCCACTTACAAGGGCAGCGTAAAGGAGCTGACCATAGTAAGTGTCAGCGAGAAATAGATAGATTAAAGGGTCAACTTGCCGCCAACCGAGGTATGATATGTGCTTTTCGGGAACACAAGGGAATGATGATGATGATGATGTGGATTGGGGCAGTCTAGATGAAGCAGCCCGTAGGTCTGGAGAATGAGAAGGGGAAGGAGAGCATGATTGGGGCTGGGTTGATCCGCCGCCACAACACAGCAACAGGCCAGTGGTCACTTCTGCACCGCCTGAGACGGTACCAATGAACCCGGTTACGATGACCCAAGGTGCGCCTGCTGAAAACGGAAGCACTTCTTATAGTACTCCCCTTACAGTGGCACAATTGTTGGAAATAGCCAAGAAGGTAACGGTCCTGGAGCCAGGACAGGACACTTGGGAGTTCATTAGTCATTGTCATAGACTTGGGACCCTACATGGCTTAGATGCAGGGGAAGAGCAAAAGTTAGTACTTATGTGTTTGGGGAAAATGATCCTCATTGCACTGCCTGAGGATAGAGCTAACGGGGAAGGGACCTTCGAGGAAACCAAAACCGTCATTCAGTCAGCTATGAGATACGACAAAGGGGACCCCATTGATTTACTGAGTAAGTGCAGGCAGCGCAAGGGCATTCACCAATAGATTGTGGGTCCATTTTAATGATATCTTTGGACCAGTCCTTAACCAGGCAGAATTGGAAGCCCCTAAGAGATCCCGGTGGGTCAGAACGTTGATCTCCCATGCCACGGAAAGCAATAGAAAAGCATGCGAGCTTTTTGACCCAGTGGACAGTGGCCATACTGAACAGTGGGCAGTTAGGCGCATGACCTCCGCCGCCATTCGTAAAATTGCAGCAGGGGTGGGAAGGCGACAAGAATGGCAGCCCCCACATCCCACTTAATTTTACGTCCCCCCCCCCCCCACCCCCAATCTGTCTCCAGCTCACTTCTGTGGGAGGCGTAAAATTCCAGCCTTGAAATTTTAAAAAAACAGAATGAATTGAATTTTGAAAGCCTCGAGCTATTATCTGTTCAGGAATGGGGAGACACAGCAGAAGTGGGATAATAAGACCATGGGGAGAGAGAGATTGAGCAGCACCTTATTGCAGTTAGAGTTGGGGAACAGGGAGGCAGAGAAAAAATGAGGATGATAGCGACATACTTCAAGAGGACATAGATTGGTGAAATAGGCAGACACATAGCAGCTGAAATTTACCACAGAGATGTGTGAAGTGATTCATTTTGGTAAGAATGAGGAGAGTCAATATGAAGTAAATAGTACAATTTTAAAGGGGGCGCAGAAACAGAGAGATCTGGACGTGTGCAAACACAAGTCTTTGAAAGTGACAGGGCATGATTGGAAGATTGTTAAAGCCAAGGATCCTGTATTCCTTTTTATAAATCAAGGCATAGAATACGAAAGCAAGGAAGCTGTGTTAAATCATTTACAAAACACTGGTTAGGTCCCAGCTGGAGTATTATAGCCAATTCTGGGCACCTCACTTTAGGAAGGATGTCAAGGCCTCAGAGAGGGTCAAGAAGAGATTTGTTAAAATGGCACCAGCGATGAAAGACTTCTGTTATGTGGAGAGAAGAGGGGAGATTTAATAGAGGTGTCCAAAATCATGAAGGAGTTTGAAGCAGTAAATAAGGACAAACTGTTTCCAGTGGCAGAAGGGAAGATAACCAGAGGACACCGATTTGAGATAATTGGCAGAAGGACCAGAGGCAACATGAGGAGGAAAAGATTTATACAATGGTGATCTGCAATGCTTTGCCTGAAGGAGTGGTGGAAGTAGATTCAATAAGTTTCAAAAGGGAATTGAATAAATACTTGAAAAGGGAAAAAAATGTAGAGTTATGGAGAAATAGCAGGGAAGTGGGAGCAATTGTATAGCCCTTTCAAAGAGTCGGAAATGCACCGTGATCTGAATGGCCTCCTTCTGTGTTGTATCATTCTATAATTCTATTCAGGAACAAAATCAAGAAGCACTTTGTTAGACATGAAGACAAATTTGGAGGTCACAAAAATGTCATCTCGCTATGGTTTGGGTAGTGTTGACAAGTTCCAGGTCAGGGTCAAATAACATCTGAACAATGATTAACTCCTGAGAAGCTGTTAATTTTCAGGATTGTCATCTTGATGCCACTCGGTGTGAAGGGTAGTAGAAATTTGGCATTCTCTCCCAAAAATGCTGTGGATATTAGGGCAAATGGATCTTTCAAAACAGAGATAGTTACAATTGTGTTAGATATGGTTAGCAAAGAGGAGTTCCCTGATGAGGACTTTCCGTACTTCGGTCTTCGCTCTTAGACGGGCAAGGTTGAACAACCTGCCATCTGATCTTGTGTGGAGGAAAATTCCTTCTTCTGAAGACTTGAACACATGAGAGAGCAACAGGGAGAAGAAGATCCCAAACGGTGTAGGTGCGAGAACACAGCCCTGTTTCACACCACTCAGGATAGGAAAGGGGTCTGATGAGGCACTGCTATGCTGAATTGTGCCTTTCATATTGTCATGGAATGAGGTGATGATACTTAGTAGCTTTGGTGGGCATCCAATCTTTTCTAGTAGTCTGAAGAGACCACGTCTGCTGACAAGGTCAAAGGCTTTGGTGAGATCAATGAAAGCAACGTAGAGGGTCATGTGTTGTTCAGGGCATTTCTCCTGTAGCTGTCGAATGGAGAACAGCATGTCAATGGTGGATCTCTCTGCTCGAAAGCCACACTGTGCCTCAGGGTAGACGCGCTCAGCCAGCTTCTGGAGCCTGTTTAAAGCGACTCGAGCGAAGACGTTCCCCACTATGCTGAGCAGGGCGATTCCACGGTAGTTGTTGCAGTCACCGCGGTCACCCTTGTTCTTATAGAGGGTGATGATATTGGCATCGCGCATGTCCTGTGGTACTTCTCCCTCGTCCCAGCACAGGCAAAGCAGTTTAGTTTAGTTTAGTTTAGAGATACAGCACTGAAACAGGCCCTTTGGCCCACCGAGTCTGTGCCAACCATCAACCACCCATTTTATACTAATCCTACACTAATTCCATATTCCTACCACATCCCCACCTGTCCCTATATTTCCCTACCACCTACCTTTACTAGGGGCAATTTATAATGGCCAATTAACCTACCAACCTGCAAGTTTTTGGCATGTGGGAGGAAACCGGAGCACCCAGAGGAAACCCACGCAGACACAGGGAGAACTTGCAAACTCCACACAGGCAGTACCCAGAATTGAACCCGGGTCGCTGGAGCTGTGAGGCTGCAGTGCTAACCACTGCGCCACTGTTCGTACAGTGCTGAAAGTATAGCAGGCTTGGCACTCTTGATGATTTCAGGGGTAATGCCATCCTTCCCAGGGGCTTTTCCGCTGGCTAGAGAATCAATGGCATCACTGAGTTCTGATTTTGTTGGCTGTACGTCCAGTTCATCCATGACTGGCAGAGACTGGGCTGCATTGAGGGCGGTCTCAGTGACAACATTTTCCCTGGAGTACAGTTCTAGGTAGTGTTCCACCCAGCGGCCCATTTGCTTGCGTTGGTCAGTGATTGTGTCCCCTAATTTAGATTTGAGGGGGGCAATCTTCATGATGGTTGGCCCAAAAGCCGTCTTAATGCCATCATACATTCCTCTGATATTTTCGGTGTTAGAGGCCAGCTGAATATGACTGCATAGGTGTTGCCAGTAGTCATTTGCGCAGTGCCTGGCTGTTCTTTGTGCAGTGCTTCTGGCTGCTTTAAGTGCTACGGATGTTAACTCGCTGGGGGCTTTCTTGTAGTTCAGCAGTGCAATGCGCTTAGCGGCTATGACAGGCTCCAGCTCTTCAATGTGAGATTGAAACCAGTCTGCATTCCGCTTCACACATTTGCCATAGGTAGTCATTGCTGAGTCATAGATGGCGTCTCTGATGTGGGCCCACTTGGTCTCTGCATCCCCTGTGGGAGTGTTTTGAAGGGCTTTTTCGAGTGAATTTAGAAACTTACGTAACAGCTGTGGATGAGAAATTCTGCTAGTGTTGATGCACAGGCGGCCCTTCTGCTTGGAGTGATGCAGCTTCTTTGGTTTGAGGCTAACCTTGCTGCACACCAGGGAGTGGTCGGAGTCGCAGTCAGCGCTGTGGAAGCTACGTGTGTTTTGAACACTGTTTAAAGAGGCTCGCCTTGTGACAATGAGGTCCAGCTGGTGCCAACGGCGTGATCTTGGGTGCCTCCAAGAAACCTGGTGACAGGGTTTAGTATGAAAGAATGAGTTGGTGATGCAGAGGTTATGATAGGTACATAACACAAACAGACTCTGACCATTCTCATTCATCCTACCAGTGCCATAGCGCCCAAGGCAGGAGGGCCATGAGTCATGGTCAGCCCCAACCCTGGCATTAAAGTCCCCCAGCAGGAACAGGTGTTCGGTGTTGGGGATGCTACTAATGATATTATGGAGTTCCTCGTAGAATTGGTCTTTAGCTTCATGTGGGGGGCAGAGTGTTGGAGCATAGATGCTAAGGAGGTGTACTAGACCAGAGGCGGTGAACAGACGGATGGACAGTATGAATTCCGAGCCATTTGAGGGTGGCTCTATCATGCTGAGCAAAGAGTTTCTGATGGCGAAGCCCACTCCATGCTGTCTTGGTTCTTCAGGATCCCTACCCTGCCAGAAGAAGGTGTAGTCTTGCTCTCTTAGAGATCCGCTCACAGGGAGGCGTGTCTCCTAAAGTGCTGCAATGTCCACATTGAGTCTACTGAGCTCGTTGTTAATGATGGCGGTCTTCCGAGAATCGTTGATTTGTGTAAGGTCTTCCAACAGGCCAGGACACATAGTTCTGACGTTCCAGCTTGCAAAACGAAGGGCTGGTACCTTCTTTCCTTTTTTGGTCATGCTGTTAGGTGCGGTGCTGCAGTCCACTTGTCGGAAAGTCCTCATCAGGGAACTCCTCTTTGCTGACGATGCTGCATTAACATCTCTACTGAAGAGTGTCTGCAGAGACTCATCGACAGGTTTGCGGCTGCCTGCACCGAATTTGGCCCAACCATCAGCCTCAAGAAAACGAACATCATGGGACAGGACGTCACAAATGCCCCATCCGTCAATATCGGCGACCACGCTCTGGAAGTGGTTCAAGAGTTCACCGACCTAGGCTGAACTATCACCAGTAACCTGTCTCTAGATGCAGAAATCAACAAGCGCATGGGAAAGGCTTCCACTGCTATGTCCAGACTGGCCAAGAGAGTGTGGGAAAATGGCGCACTGACACAGAACACAAAAGTCCAAGTGTATCAAGCCTGTGTCCTCAGTACCTTGCTCTACGGCAGCGAGGTCTGGACAACGTATGTCAGCCAAGAGCGACGTCTCAATTCATTCCATCTTCGCTGCCTCCGGAGAATACTTGGCATCAGGTGGCAGGACCGTATCTCCAACACTGAAGTCCTCGAGGCGGCCAACATTCCCAGCATATACACCCTACTAACCCAGTGGTGCCTGAGATGACTTGACCATGTGAGCCGCATGGAAGATGGCAGGATCCCCAAGGACACATTGTACAGCGAGCTCGTCACTGGTACCAGACCCATCGGCCGTCCATGTCTCCGCTTTAAAGACGTCTGCAAATGCGACATGAAGTCCTGTGACATTGATCACAAGTCATGGGAATCAGTTGCCAGCGATCGCCAGAACTGGAGGGCAACCATAAAGGCGGGGCTAAAGCATGGCGAGTCGAAGAGACTTAGCAGTTGGCAGGAAAAAAGTCAGAAGCGCAAGGAGAGAGCCAACTGCGTAACAGCCCTGTCAACCAATTTTACCTGTAGCACCTCTGCAACAGTCTGTCACTCTAGAATTGGCCTTTATAGCCACTCCAGGCGCTGCTTCACAAACCACTGACCACCTCCAGGCGCTTACCCATTGTCTCTCGAGACAAGGAGGCCAAAGAAGATATGGTTATCAAAGGACATGGAACCAAAGGTAACAAAATGAAGTAGAGGTGCAGATCAGCCTTTATCTAATTGCATGGCAGTGAGGGCTTGACTGACCTACTCCCATTCCTGACGTTGCTTTGTTCCTATGATATTATTAAAGTACTAAGCTTGTGCTTGGGTCTACAGACACAGCACATCAGTTGGGCCTGGGCTACAAGATTTGAATTGTAGTGAAAGTCTTCAGTGGTAAAAACATTAAGGTAGGATACTGCTGTGGGGGTAAAATGTTCAGATGTTAGTAGTCAACACAACCCAAACCATAGCGAGATGAAGTTATTGTGACCTCCAAATTTGTCTTCATGTCTAAAAAGTTTTATAAAAATAGAAAGAGATGTTAGAAACTTATAGATCACAAACTCACTATTAACTACTTGAAAGCTCACAAATGGGGCCCCCTTATCTGAACATTCAGCCACCAATAGATTTGCCCCTGACTTGGAACTTGTCTGAAGATCTGGATTGAGGAGACGGCATTTATATGATTGAATGTCAGTGCCAAAGGTAGATCTTGTAAAATATGTCAAGTTTGTTCCCTCATTGACAGTCAGCATGGCAGTTGGCTGAAGTGTAAAGGCAGCCAGCTCACTCTTATACCACCTTGGCTCCCCTCTTCCTTTTCCAAAATTAGCAAACACAGAAGTATATTCAGCCAATGCTCATCTTCTGAATTGTGGTCTGGCAACTTAAAATGCGGCAGTCAACAAGCTACAGATGAAAAATCAGAAACCACAAAATAGATCCAAAAATGCAGGAGACTAGGCCAACAGATCAAATAAAATAATAAAAACTTATTCCCAATTTTGAATATATTTTTGTATAATAAAATGAAGTACCCTTCTTTCTTGTAAGTTAACTTGTTTCATTACAAGTTTAAAAATTGTTTTTACAGTGGCCTGCAATGGCCCTTTCATGGTCATGCTGCTCTGAGCCAAGAAGGCAGCATGGTAAGGCAGTAAATCAGTATGAAGTGTGCCTGGTCACAAGCTGTATGTAGGCATTTTGGGGGCATTTTTTTCTCTTAACTGACCTTATTGATGATTTTGAAGTAGTAGAAAATGCGAATGGACCACTTCTTTGATTTTAGCTCTGCTTTAATCATGTAACCATTCAAAAACTGGATTAATGAACAGAAACAAGAGACAAAAAAATGAACTTTCATCTTTTCAGTTATGGTAAACAATAATCTCATGTAGCATTGCACAAGTGCACAGCCAAATCAAAAAGTGGGTATTTCACTCTACATCAGGCAATGGTGAGTTTATGCAAAGGAAAGATTTTGGAATATTACCACAGCAGTGAAAGGAGTGGATGGTACTGCGGAGTTTTTTAACTTGGAGCATTGGCAGGTATATCATCATAGAAATGATGGAGGAGGCACAGGTGGCCTGGGATCACAGATATGTACAACTCATCGCAGGTTCTACCCCAGGAATGCCACAACAAAGTTAGTTACCCGGGTATGACAAAGAAGTCTCAGATTGCCAGGGAGACTGGTAATTGGGCCATGAAGACCAATAGGGATAGTCAATCCCCAGCAACTTGTTGTAGTGCAGATGACTTCTGACCTCGACCCTTTTTGCCACAGAAACTTTCAAAGTATCCAGCAGGGATATCTCAGAAATCAGCAACGTGTTTGGCTTTTGGACAATTGACCCTTCATCTCTTAGATAGAGAAAAAAATGACTCAATGCAAGGTACATTCATTTTTATTAAACTTTTCATTGCTTGTGGAGCAGGTGTTCCATGTGTTTTTACTGCTGTGTTAACCCCTTCTTGATGTTGTCTGTGGATCTGATTTATTGTTATTAAGTACTTACCCAGTTGAGGGAATTGCACTGATGGATGATAACACAGCCAGCTTACAAGTTCAGGGAATACCGAAGACCAGCTATCTGTTTCTAACCATGATTGGTCCTCTTCAGTGACATGGGTCTCATTTGCTGTGGACTAATTTATTTCCAAGGCAATGCCTATAATTTGTGCAGGGTTAAGTGATGAGGGTGAACCAGCTGTGACTGTGCTGCTTCATGTGTCAGCCCTGGAGTGCGTCTTTTCAGGATCCCAATGATCTGTGAGAGTATAAAATAGTGGTGACTTTGAAGCTTCAGAATTCTTCCCTCATTGTTGTCTGCAAATGTTCACCAAGTGAGGTGGAGCTGGCCATGATTGCACCTAAGAGTTTGGACCCCATAGCTGCGGTTGTTACATGCTAAAGGCCTGCTACCTGACCTGAACCCGACGGGACCCGACGACATGTGTCGGGTTCGAGTCCGGTCGCACTTCCGGGTCTGGCATTCGGGCTCAGGTGGGGTCGAGCCGGATCGGACATGCTCTATCACCACCTCAAGTAAGTGACTTTAATGTTAATTTACTTTTTGGACTTTGAAGGTGATTTTTCTACAGTTAATTTAAGCTTCCGCAGGTAAGGAACAAAAGAAAAATGGAAGGTAAGTTGGGTCGGGTCGGGTCGGGCATGGGAAAAAATAGATGGACTCAGGCTGGGTCGGGCTCAGGGTCGGATGGGGTTCTGCCAGGCTCGGGTCAGGTCTCATTTGCAGACCCGAGCAGGCCTTTATTACATGTAATATTGTATGCACATGCATAATGTGTATGGACACATAGATGTGGCACATTGTGTAATTCTGGAAGTCAACTGACTAATACTATTTAATCTCCCATCTCACCGCTTACACATAGTCTGGTGTCCAGAACACTGTTATAGCATTTTGCTGCTGAGATGAAGCTGTGTTTAAATTGATCTGTCCCTGTAAGGTCACTGCATAGGTGTTCCAAGTGGAGAAATTGTCTAAATAGGCAAATACTGAGGTAATTTAGCAGGTAACTGTTAAGGGAAGATTTTGTACATTAGCAGCTTTCGGTTAGTGTCCAGTTGCCCTTAGGTAGTGACCAGGTGATCAAAATAAGGAAAAAAGTGTGAAGTAACTAGATATATATTTCAATGCAGTTTTAACATTTTGACGTGTCAAAGCAGTCATAAGTATATCATATATATATTAGATATATAGGATGGTGCATACCACTACTTCTGTGTGGACACCTCTACACAGTCCCAGCATCTTCCAAACTCTCCGTCCAAATCAATGAACTTGATTACGAAGAGTAAATTCCATTCAGCCATATGGAGCACTGTGTTGTCTTGTTATGTAAGTTTTTCCTTTAAACATGAGAGCAGAGAGGATTGAGGCAATGTGATTTGACCTGTGGAAATTCCTTCATACAGTACATTCTCTTTTCCATCATAGCATAAATAATAAAATTTGCATAAATCTATTACTTTCACTTCTGCCTTACTTGTTATATCCTGGATAATATTTCTCTCAGTCACTGCACTGTTTTTGAATATGTCTGTAACAGCTAGTACTTTCCTTCATATCCATATAGGTCCTTGTGCCACTTTACATGTCACACCCTTGTGCTCTTCTTTAAATTATACATTTTGCTTTCCATAATCTTCTGCCCAGTCCTCCAAATAGTTGAAAAGCAGTTCATTGTTCAGTGACAAATTGTAATGCATGTTGTCTCCTTGGTATATTTAGGGGTCATCTACCGATCCCCATCCCAGGCAAAAATCAGATAGCAATGTTCCATTGCAGAGGTCACTAATGCGTGAAGGGTTTGGTAGGTAATTCAGGCTATTCTCAATTGCTGTCCTGATATTAACCACAAATATTGTGCACCCTATAGCTCTACCCACAACTAGCCAACATTGACACTTAATAAGTGGCTTTAGTAACTATGAGAAATGTCAAATGATTATTATTTCTGATATGGTTGGGTTGGTTGCTTTACTTCTAACAGAACTATTTTTTTTGCACAGTTCAAAAGCACATGTTCCTGCAAGTTCATTAACAGCAGGTAAATTATGAGGAGAAGTGAACATTTCTCCCATTATTTAAAAATTTTACCCCTGTCCTTTGTGACTGTTCTACACTACAGCCTGTGATAAAAAAAACCTGATTTCACACAATGCACAATTTCAACACAATTTCAACAGCTGCAATATCTGAGGCATTTAGTTAAAAATGTATTACTTATCATAAATATTTTATAACCATCTTATGCCAGAACCTTGTAAATTCTTTGGTAATGTGATACATTTTGTATTAACATGTACCTGTTCATAGCTATTACCTAATGCTGTGGCCTAAATCAAATAGTTAAGGAACAGAAAAATTCAGATATATAATTGAACTCATAACTGGCACCAACTATTAACAGTATTGGACAGTGTGATAATGCAAGAACATAAGAAATAGGAGCAGGAATAGATCATATGGCCCCTCTAGGCTCCTTCACCGTTCAATACAATCACAGCCGATCTTCTGCCTTAATTCCACTTTCCCACCCACTCCCCATATCCCTTGATTCCCTGAGAAATCAAAAATCTATCCGTCCCACTTTGAATATATTCAATGACTGAGCATCCACAACCCTCTGGAGTAGAGAATTCCAAAGGTTCACAACCCTCTGAGTGAAGAAATTTCTCCTCATCTCAATCCTAAATGATTGACCCCTTATCATTAAGATTGGGACTTGCAATCATTTTGAACTGTCCACGCCTGACAGGTATGGGTCGGGCTGCTAGTTAAACCTGAGGTAGAGTACTTACTGCTGCTTTCCCGATGCTCTCCCACCTCCCGCCATCATAGCTGTGCAGTTTTTTGAGTCATCCGAGGCACCTGCCAAAGGCAAACAGGGGCCTTATGATGCATTTAGGACACTTTAACATGAGATTGCGGAAGTCCCGCCCAGTGTCCAACCCATCAGTAAGACCCAGTGGGATTGGTCTGTCAGAGCCATTGAAGCAGTGTTTAAAATGAGACCAAGTAGATCATAGGAACAGTGTGTCATTGTGCAGTTTGGATTGTTAGGAGAGTTTCCAGCTTCCTTCTTCCTGACATTTTTTGCCTTACTTACCCTCTATAAGTTTCATCTGCTTATCATGGATGCTGTTATTGCCAGTTTCGTTTGGATGAAGGAACAGTTGGAGGAAGAGGAATTTGGCCTATTAGAAGACAGCAGCTGAGGGGCAATGCTTTATAGGAGACCTTCTTCTTCTTTGGCCTCCTTGTCTCAAAAGACAATGGGTAAGCGCCTGGAGGTGGTCAGTGGTTTGTGGAGCAGCGCCTGGAGTGGCTATAAAGGCCAATTCTAGAGTGACAGACTCTTCCACAGGTGCTGCAGATAAAATTGGTTGTCAGGGCTGTTACATAGTTGGCTCTCTCCTTGCGCTTCTGTCTTTTTTCCCGCCAACTGCTTTAGCCCCACCTTTATGGTTGCCCGCCAGCTCTGGCGATCGCTGGCAACTGACTCCCATGACTTGTGATCAATGTCACAGGACTTCATGTCGTGTTTGCAGACGTTTTATGTTTAGAGATACAGCACTGAAACAGGCCCCTCGGCCCACCGAGTCTGTGCCGACCATCAACCACCCATTTATACTAATCCTACACTAATCCCATATTCCTACCACATCCCCACCTGTCCCTATATTTCCCTACCACCTACCTATACTAGGGGCAATTTATAATGGCCAATTTACCTACCAACGTCTTTAAAGCGGAGACATGGATGGCCGGTGGGTCTGGTACCAGTGACGAGCTCGCTGTACAATGTGTCCTTGGGGATCCTGCCATCTTCCATAGGAGACCATACCCAGCACAAAGGGTGTACAGACCAAGAGTCAGTTTCTTGAATCTATCCAAAAAATTGTGCATCAGGAAGCTGTGTTTCACCAGACAGTCTGTTGCAGATCTCTGTAACCTCCTGCAACAGGATCTGCTGCCTGCTGGACCAGAGGTCATGTTTTGCCAGTGGCTCTCAAAGTCATCACAGCCCTTAATGTCTTTGTCACTGGTTCCTTCCACTTTGCTACAGGGAACATCAGCCATATCTCCCAATCTGAAGGACACGTGGTAGCAGTTGCATGATAGCTTTAAGAGTGATGTCCCTTTAAGAACTCAATATTCTAATGAGCTAAGTACCAGGATGTAGTCATATGACTAGAAACCATAGTCACTCTGCAATGTAACACCCTGGACAAAGGTTCTGTATATAGTTTGTTCTCTATTGTACATACTAGTTTAATTGTTAATAAACCTTCTAAAGATCTTCAAGGAACTGGAATCCATGTACCTCATTGTGTTGCTTAACATAGCACCAAGAAATTCATGACAGTAGCTGCAATAATCAGGTCACTGATGGCCTGATTTCCAGGGCTAAGCAGCACTTCACCTTCTGCATTGACGTCAACAGTCAACACAAGGGAGCTGGGAGATTTACAGCAGTGGCTGGCTTCCCTTGCATGTGGAATGTCATTGATGGCACATATGTTGCTATCAGGGACTGGAATACCAGTTAGCAGCATTCATGAATAGGAAATGCAGCAAAAAAAAGGCCACCTCAATAACTTGCAGCTAGAGATGTGAGGGGTGAGTTAATTATTCATTGATTCCTGTGGCCTGCTTATTCCACTGCCCTGAAACCCTACATGAGCCCCACTCAATTGATACTTCTTTGTTATATCCTACACCACTCCCTTAATCATGCATTAACGAATATTAAACTATCAGTGATAGAGTGACAGTGCTGAGTCAGAAGCTGCTACAAAACCACGCTGCAGACCAAGATGCCAATTGTGATAAAGGTGTTGAATTTAATTCTCCCTAAAAAAAGAAAGACTTACTTTTATATAGCATGGCCACTGGATGTCTCAAAGTGCCTTACTGTCAATGAAGTATTTTTTGAAGTGTAATTACTGTTGTAATGCAGGAAATGTGGCAACCAATTTGTGCACAGCAAGTTCCCACAAACAACAATGTGATAATGACCAGATAATCTGTTTTTGTGATGTTGATTGAGGGATAAGCATTGCCCAGGACACCGGGGATAACTCCCTGCTCTTCTTCAAAATAGTGCCGTGGGATCTTTCACATCCACCCGAGCAAGCAGGTTTAACGTCTCCTCCGAAAGGTGGCACCTCCGACAGTGCAGCGCTCCGTCAGTACTGCACTGGAGTGTCAGCCTTGATTTTTGTGCTCAAGCCCTGGAGTGGCATTTGAAGCTGGAGCTTCTAACTCAGAGGCAAGAGTGCTCCCAACTGAGCCACAGCTGACACTCTAACACAATAATTACCTTCCATTCATTTCTCACCCAAGAGTAAAGCCATGGTGTTTTTCTTGTAAGGTTTTCTTAACTTTACTACTCCAACAAGGTGATCCCCTAGTGACTTCAGTAAAACTGCTGTAAGGTTACAGTTGCTCATATTGGAACCCTTTAGATGTTCATGTCCCATGACCTGTGGGTGCTCAAGCCAGTGAGGCTGCTCTACTTCTGCTCTGGTGAGCTTGCTCCTCGGCTGTCCCTGCCACCAATATCTGCTGTTGCTCACACATGCTAAGTTTTTCACCATGTACAGACTCCTCTGCCCACAATCTAACACACATACAGTGTTTCTACACTGGTGCTTGGGAGGGATGAAGAGCGCGATGGCACATCTTCAGGAAGATAGACTTCTTCTGGCATGTCTAGGAGCTGAGAATGACCTTAAGGAAAGAGAAAAAATGGACAAGAGTTATGATGGCACTAATAGAGGGTGGACATTAGCAGGTGACAATCTGCAGAATGCAGCTTGAAGCTTGCTGATTATTTGTCAAGATCATGAAGGATTACAAGTAACATGCAAACACACTGCTGAGCCACCAAACCAAAAGTATGTAACTCAGACGATCCACGATGAGTTCTTAACAGCAGGTTTCCATATAAGATGAGCAGATGTGGATACGTATCTGCAGGTCTTCCCCAATGGGAAATGGGACTGCACACAAGGAGACCTAAAGAATAGGAACAAAACATTTGGAGGAAATAAATAACTATTAGATTATTGTAATATTATAAATCAGTGCCCAGGTGGCTGCCTGTGGGATTGCTCAAAAGCCTCTTCAAAGTAAAAGCTGCAATATTTTTAAAAGCATCAAAGCCAATCAGAATGGTTAAAACCCCGTTCGATCTTTCAAGGTTCCGGCAACTCTCCTCCCTTAGTTTTCTCTCCACATCATTAAATAAGTCATTGATCCACAATCGCCCACTTCACTCCTTCCTTAAGTCATTAAATTCACTATCCTCAGCATGGCTGTCAAAAGAATATGTAAATATTATGTCACAGAATCTGGGAGCGTGTGAGGTAATGTAATGACCTGACCAGAAGATAAATGACACAGAAATGTGATGAATGTCAAGCGATCTAATTCCAAGAAGGTTATTAAAATTATGAAAGAAATGCCCCAGGCCTCCTCCAGAAATCATATTGCTAGCGAGTTATTGTTTTGGGGGCATAATGCTCTTGTAACATAAAGCCATCCACCCCATGTTGTGTGGCCATGGTTTATAGGTAGATTAGGAAGGGAGGAATTATTGAAGCCAAAGACAGATTTTTGAAAAAATATTTTGTCACAGACGTCATACTATCTGTTTAATCTAAGTTTCAAATAGTGCAAGAAAAATTCAAACCCATTTTTAAAATTTAGATAAATAAATGGTTTGATTTTTATCTGCAAGAAAAATAATTATTTTAGGATATATTTGTTATAATTTCACTTTAGTTTCCTATCTTATGTATTATTGCAGGAGTTCATTGTTGTGTTCATTAGAAGGCAGATGGTTCTAATTGCATAGTAATGAATCCATGTTCTTGATACTTTTGAGATCTGTGGTCACCGTTATTATGGCCAGGTGAGGAGGCGGAGGGTGGGGGTGGGGAGGGGGGGGTCACAGTTGCCCCTCTTGCCCTTCCTCTTATTTGACCGCAATAGGATTTATCTCTTTTTAAATAGTGGTTTTACTTACCACCTCAGTGAGTGTTTTACCTTTTACCTTTAATGTCATCATGAAAGAACCAGTGGGACAGGTTTTCTTGGTTTAAACAAGAAAGAGGCAAGTTTTTTATACTCAACAAGCTAAACCCAATCTCAAATAATAAAAAAAATATGCTACACATTCACACGAGGATCACACGCACAAATAGATTACAAGGTGGAAAGTAGTTTTTTTTGGTTGGATTAAAGTCCAGAATAAATAAAAGTTACATACACAGTCTGAGGTTGGGTGATTTGGTGGTCTTCTAGCTGGAGTTGTATTCCTGAAGTCTTTGGCTGGTCAAAGTGCACTTTGTGATTAGCCCACTTAGCTCAAGGTTTTTTTGGAGGCAGTCTTGTAGGTGGCTCTATTCCCCTGGTCTCTGTAGCAATCTGTTGGCATGCACAGTCGCAGACGGTATTCAAACTTGATGTTTTCTGCAGAGAGAGAAAGAGAGAGAGAAAGAAAGGGAGGTACGCAGCCTTTCTTGCTGCTGCACACTCAATTACTGCTCATCTCTTTTTTATGTAACAAAATCCCAAGTTATATTCAGCCTGGGGAGATGGTCACATGGTTCTCTCAATGCCCTTTGCTTTTAATGAGGTCCAAAGTCTAAAAGCTGCGTCTGCCAACAACGCAACCACTAGGTGGCACAGTGGGGAGTGACCAGCCAAGAGGGGGGGAGCAGTGAGCGAACATCTGAAGCGGTGAGGCAGGGAGCGATTTGCCAAGGGGGAGAAGCAGCAAGGCTGGAAGTGATCGGGCGAGGGGGAGTGGGAAGCAGCGATGCCGTAAACAAGTGGTCGATGGGGGGAGATGCAAGCGGTCAAAGTGGGGTACTGTTGGGGGGACTGGAGGTGACAATTGCAGCCATTGAGGGGCGAGGCAACACTCGCACGCCATTGTGTGGTGACATCAGTGCGCTCAACCGCAGATTCATAATGGCAAGCTAACAAATGTTTGGATGCACTGATGACATCGACGATCACTCTGCGTATGCCATGCATTGTCAGGAGAAACCCTGAAATATAAAACCCAAAACCACTCTCAGGTGGTATGGTCAGTGTTTATACCCTGGACGAATGTCTCCACTCATGAGATGGCTTTGAATGTCCCGCTAACAAGGGTGATCTGGATAATCTGCTCAGTTAGTCAAAGCATTGTCCTGGCTGGGTTTCATGTTAAACTATGTCTCCAATTCGATCTCCTGGTATTTCAGATGCAAATTGTGGTGGCCATCTTGGTGGTCAGTTTTTTTTTTAAGTTAACTGTAGGAGTTTTTCCATTATAAGTTTAATGTAAATTTCCAAATGATGAATTAATATTTCTCATTGGGCATATTGTGTTTTCTTGACACCTCCGCCCACACAGAATGAAATGCGATGAAGGGAACATTTCATTAGTTGTGGAAAAGAAGAAAGAAAACACACATTCATTCTCAACACTCACTCCTCAAATTCACTCATTAATCTTAGACTTGCTGCAGCTGACATTGTCTGCAACAGTTATGCAAATTTAATAATTTTTGGAGTTTTGTCTGGGATGGTCATGTGTTGTCAAATGGGGTTAAAGTTTCTCTAATATCAATTTGTAATACCCTGGGGATGTGTATCTCAATAAGCATGTGGTTGTTGGTGAAGTGTGGGGTGTGCAAATTTCCATTGTTGCTTAAGGCAAGTTCTCCCATATGTACAAGCTTTAACCCCTCAACTGCTATTTTTGCAACATGTGACTTTAACCATTCAGGTTCCAGCACCTTGATAATTTTTCTCCCTATAGTCGTGGTGGGTAATAATTTGGATTTTAGCCCCTGTGAAGTGTCTGAGATTTCCTCTGGGCCCTTGTTCTTGATGAATTCTGAATTAAAATTGCTGGGTTTGATTAGCTTTGGGTTTGGGAACCTGATCATTGGGTTTTTCAATGGGTAAATCCACACTGACCTCACTTTTAGTTTTCTGTCAATCACACAAGTGCCATTTACTTTAGGGTATTTTTTGCTTCCCTTTTCCCCTTTCTGTGGGTGGCGGGTGTGGGGGGAGAATCTCTTTGCTAATATGCCCCATGTCCTCTGGAACATTTATGCTTGCAGGTGTCCGTCCAGCTTTCACTGCACTTCCCTGCAGCACTTCAACTAGGTGAGGCATCTCTCTCACTGTTGATTTGCCTTTTGGGAACTTTCCTTGTCCCTGCAGGTTTCTGTAAATGCTGTTAGCAGCCTTGGTAGGGTGCCTCTTTGGCCTGCATTTAAGTGGGAGTGTGGGGTCTAATTTTTCCAACATTTCAGGGTTGGCTAACCAGACAGTAGGGGGTTCCAGTTGGGAATCCACCCTGTCCTCCTCTAACCGGTCCTCACTGTCCTTTATGTCCCCTTCCTCCCTGACTGTCTGACAGACCTATGCTTATCTGTCCCCTTTTGTTTTCAGCAGGGGTCCACACAATCCACCAGCACTCTGCTGAAGCGTTCCCCAAAAGCCGGTATGGGAATTAGGGGTGCAGGTTTTATTGCAGTTTGGGGCTTCCCACAACCTGGCACATTTTATAGAACTCCACCACATTTTTGTGGAATTTTGGCCAGTCAAAATGCTGTCTTATGTGGGCTTGGATTTTTTATACACCTACATGTCCATCTATGGGAAGGTCATGGGCCATTCTTAGTATTTCTTTACAATACCTCAGCAGCACCACTCACCTGGTGAACCACTGTCCACTCTTGGTCCACAGGTCTGTGAGGTGGTCTCCGCTTCCTCATCAGTACCTCATTCTTTAAATAGTAGTACTCAGGGACTCCCTCTGCTTCAGCTTTGGTTTAGGTGCTAACTTCTTTAATACTGGGTCAGCTCGCTGAGCCTCAACTAGGGAAGTTCTGACTAACCCATCCTTTGGATCCTCTAACTTCCCAAAGGAGGTTTCAGAAAACCAGACAGTGGAGTCATCTGTTTGCAGTGCCAGTTCAACCTCCTCTGATGGAGCCTGTTTGGCCATGGACCAAGTCACCACACAATCAGGGAAAATGCCGGGGACCTTCTCCTGCTACTGCTCTGTCTCCCTGACCTCTTTCGGTCTCTCTAAAAGTACTGGGGAAGCTACCAATTTTGCCCCTGCCAGATCATTACCCAAGAGCAGGTCAACCTCATCTACAGGCAAACTGGGGACAATCCCCACAGTTACTGTTGCACTCCAAGTGCACCGAATATAAAAGTATGGGCCTACACTGCCCTCCGATACCATTCACTAACACTCCAGCATTCATTGCACGCTCTGGGGGAAAGGTCATGTCTTTTCCCTGCAGAAGGGATTTAGTGGCCCCTGTATCTCAAAGCATGACTATGGGCTTGCTTGCCCCACTTGAGGGGTATGGGGTCACTTTTCCTTGGAATACAAAATCCTAGTAACTCTCGAGGATTTTGCCAGATTTTACCGCACTCACAGCAGTAGGTTTATTGGGTTTTACTGCTGCAGTTAAAGCCACAGCCTGCTGTGCTGTGCTTTTCATTAGGGCCCCTCCTCCTGCACTGATCTGGTGTGCCCTGATTAATCCTATATGTTTTCCCCGTAACTTCCAGCAATCAGCCCAAATGTGACCTGCCTTGTTACACTGGAAACACACAGGTTTTCAGGCATTGCTCCTTCTCAGCACTGTCATTTTTGGCCTGAGGAGGGCCCCCTGTGTGTCCAGCTTTCCCTTCTCGCCCATGGCGGTTCAGGCTCCTATCACCCTTCCTCCTTTTATCCTTTTTGGGGTTGTGGGGGTGACTAGCGAAGGGTTTCCCTTGGGGTAAAGGGCTTGTGTACAAGAATAAATTCATCAGCCAGAATTGCAGCTTGCCTAGCTCTTTGAACTGTTTGTTCCTCTATGTGGGTTTTAATAGAAAGGGGAAGTGAGTTTTTAAAAACACCTCGAAAAGGATCACCTCTCTGAGGTTCTCATCTGTGAGCTGTATCTTAAGTGCCCTTATCCACTGGTCAAAAGCAAGCTGCTTAACTTTTACAAACTTGAGGTAAGCTTGGTCAGACTGTTTTCAGAGGGTTTAGAATTTCTGCCGGTACACTTCCAGTACTAGCTCATATGCCCCCAGGATAGCATTTTTAGTCATCTGATGAACATTCATCTGGCAATAGTGAATAAATGTTATGGGATTTTCCTGTTAGCTTGCTTTGTTACAACAGAATTCATTTCAGCTGTCTTGCAAGCTTTTCAAAAATGACGAAAAATGCTTCCACATCCCCTCATTGAACTTTGGAATCATCTAGGAGAACTTTAAGAGCTCAGCACATGGTCCTGAGTTAGGGGTAGCTTCCTCACTGGTGGGCCTTCACTGGGTGTACTGGGTCTCCCTCTAGTTAATTCAAGCTGCCTTAGCTTTCTTTCCTCCTTCTCCTTCTGGAAAGCTCTCTATTTTTCCCTTTCTTGACAGTCGCTCTGCTCTTTTTCTGTCTGGAACTCTAATTCTGGTCTCCTCTGCTCTAACTATATTTTAGCTCATGTTATCCTATCTATTTCTGACACTAACCTTGTCTCTGAATCTTCAGGTTCAAGTGAAAAATGGTTGGCCACAAGTCTTAGGATTTTGGATTTCTTAGCTTTTAAAATGGAAACTGCCCAGCTATTGAACCATAGAAAAGTTACAGTACAGAAAGAGGCCATTCAGCCCATCGTGTCTGCACCGGCTGAAAAAACTAGCCGCCCATTCTGATCCCACCTTCCAGCACCTGATCTGTAACCTTGTAGGTTACAGCACTTCTGGTGCAGGTCCATGTACCTTTTGAATGAGTTAAGGGTTTCTGCCTCCACCATCGATCCGGGCAGTGAATTCCAGACACCCACCACCCTCTGAGTGAAAACATTTTTCCTTATGTCCTTTCTAATTCCTCAACTCTTCAATAGATAGGGTCTTTAATCTGTCCCAAGTTACTTCACCCTAGCTTAGGAAGGTACTGGCCTCGAATGTGGACATATTCATATTCAAGCAGTGAAAACCACAGGAAAATCTGCATTAAAGTTTTGACTTTTTTTTTTGCTAGGGATCAATTTGGCTTTCCACTTCCAATTTCTCAT
Source organism: Heterodontus francisci (assembly GCF_036365525.1). NCBI lineage: Eukaryota > Metazoa > Chordata > Chondrichthyes > Heterodontiformes > Heterodontidae > Heterodontus > Heterodontus francisci. Next base: position 32,754,163 of record NC_090401.1, read on the forward strand.
TTGTCATTGGGTTACAGTCACGGACTTGAGCCCCCAAATTTCTGTTACGACCGGGTGAGGAGGGGAGTCACAGTTGCCCCCTTGCCCTTCCTCTTATTTGATCGCACCAGGTTTTATCCCTTTTTAAACAGTGGTTGTACTTACCACCTCAGTGAGTGTTTTACCTTTAATGTCATCATGAAAGAACCAATTGGACAGGTTTTCTTGAGTATAAACAAGAAAGAGGTAAGTTTATTATACTCAACAAACTAAACCCGATCTAAACTAATAAAACAAATGCTACACAATCACGTATACATTCCACAAGGATCACATGTGCACAAATAGATTAAAAAGTGAAAAGTAGGTTTTCTGGTTGGATTAAAGTCCAGAATAAATAAAAATTAAATACACAGTCTGAGGTTGGATGATTCAGTGGTCTGGAGAAGTATTCCTGAAGTCTTTGGCTGGTCAAAGTGCACCTTGTGGCTGTCCTGCTTGGCTCAAGGTTTTCTTGGAGACAGTCTTGTAGGTGGCTCTCTTCCCCTGGTCTCTGTCGCAATCTGTAGGCTTGGAGGGTCCACAGTCACAGTTTTCAAACTTGATGTTTTCTGGAGAGAGAAAGGGAGGCACACAGCCTTTCTTGCTGCTGCACACTCAGTTACTGCTTATCTCTTTTTTGTTTAACAAAACTCCCAATTTTACACAGCCTGGGGAGATGGTCACATGGTTCTCTCAATGCCCTTTGCTTTTAATGAGGTCCAAAGTCTAAAACCGAAAATCTCTAAGTGGTATTGTCAGTGTTTACCTCCTGGAGGAATGTCTCCACTCATGAATGCCTCATGATGGCTTTGAATGTCCTGTTAATCAGGGTAATCTGGATAATCTACTCAGCTAGACAAAGCATTGTCCTGGCTGGCCTTTTTGTTAGATCTGTGTCTCCAATTCGATCTCCTGGTATTTCAGATGCAAATTGCTGTAGCTATCTTGGTTGTCAGTTTTTAAAAACAAAGTGAACTGTGGGATATCTTCCATTAAAAGTTTAATGTAAGTTTCCAACCAATGAATTAATATTTCTCATTTGGCATATCGTGTTTTCTTGATACCATGCTTTTCAATCTCCCAGCCCCAGCTCTGATGAGTGCCAATGGTAGGAGGGGTGTTGCACAACAGTTAAATGGTCAATGGCAAATTCTGAAACTGTGGCATTGATAACAATTATGACAAATGCTGCGACTGGCCCATCCCCCTCTCTAGGCTAAAGCAGCTCTGTAAGTTGGGTAACAATATTCTTGACTGAGTTTAATTGAGAATTGTAGTTGCACTCTCCCACTTACATTCAAGTACCTTCTTTAACTGACTCAGGGACCAAGATATCTCTGTGTGTATTTAAAACAAAATGGTAGCAATAAGACTCAAGCTTACAGAAATGTCTCCTGGCCAGGGAGTTTCTGATCTCAGGCAGATGCCTGGTGGAAGTGACATTACCCCAAAGGTTGAGTCAATTTTGGTTTCAAAATGATCTAGATGAATAGGGCACCAAGGAAAAGGAGAAGAATGTACTTTAGAATTAGAGGAGATGAGCTTCAAATTGACATTAAACTAAGATCCCAATCGTCAAAGAGGATATCACAGCTGTGCTGAAGGAGGGCACTATGGAGGACTCGAGCAGTGAGGCAATATGGGCAGAACTCAGAAATAGGAAGGGTGCGGTAACAATGTTGGGGCTGTACCACAGGCCTCCCAACAGCGAGCGTGAGATAGAGGTACAAATATGTGAACAGATTATGGAAAGATGTAGGAGCAACAGGGTGGTGGTGACAGGAGATTTTAATTTTCCCAACATTGACTGGGATTCACTTAGTGTTAGAGGTCCAGATGGAGCAGAATTTGTAAGGAGCATCCAGGAGGGTTTTCTAGAGCAGTATGTAAATAGTCCAACTCGGGAAGGGGCCATACTGGACCTGGTGTTGGGGAATGAGCCCGGCCAGGTGGTTGACGTTTCAGTAGGGGACTACTTTGGGAATAGTGATCACAATTCCGTAAGTTTTAGAATACTCATGGACAAAGACGAGAGTGGTCCCAAAGGAAGAGTGCTAAATTGGGGGAAGGCCAACTATACCAAAATTCGGCAGGAGCTGGGGAATGTAGATTGGGAGCAGCTGTTTGAAAGTAAATCCACATTTGATATGTGGGAGGCTTTTAAAGAGAGGTTGATTAGCGTGCAGGAGAGACATGTTCCTGTGAAAATGAGGAATAGAAATGGCAAGATTAGGGAACCATGGATGACAGGTGAAATTGTGAGACTAGCTAAGAGGAAAAAGGAAGCATACATATGGTCTAGGAGGCTGAAGAAAGACGAAGCTTTGAAAGAATATCGGGAATGTAGGACCAATCTGAAACGAGGAATTAAGAGGGCTAAAAGGGGTCATGAAATATCTTTAGCAAACAGAGTTAAGGAAAATCCCAAAGCCTTTTATTCATATATAAGGAGCAAGAGGGTAACTAGAGAAAGGATTGGCCCACTCAAGGACAAAAGGAGGAAAGTTATGCGTGGAGTCAGAGAAAATGGGTGAGATTCTAAACGAGTACTTTACATCGGTATTCACCGAGGAGAGGGACATGACGGATGTTGAGGTTAGGGACAGATGTTTGATTACTCTAGGTCAAGTCGGCATAAGGAGGGAGGAAGTGTTGGGTATTCTAAAAGGCATTAAGATGAACAAGTCCCCAGGTCCGAATGGGATCTGTCCCAGGTTACTGAGGGAAGCGAGAGAGGAAATAGCTGGGACCTTAACAGATATCTTTGCAGCATCCTTAAACACGGGTGAGGTCCCAGAGGACTGGAGAATTGCTAATGTTGTCCCCTTGTTTAAGAAGGGTAGCAGGGAAAATCCAGGTAATTATAGACCGGTGAGCCTGACGTCAGTGGTAGGGAAGCTGCTGGAGAAGATACTGAGGGATAGGATCTATTCCCATTTGGAAGAAAATGGGCTTATCAGTGATAGGCAACATGGTTTTGTGCAGGGAAGGTCATGTCTTACCAACTTAATAGAATTCTTTGAGGAAGTGACAAAGTTGATTGATGAGGGAAGGGCTGTCGATGTCATATACATGGACTTCAGTAAGGCGTTTGATAAGGTTCCCCATGGTAGGCTGATGGAGAAAGTGAAGTCGCATGGGGTCCAGGGTGTACTAGCTAGATGGATAAAGAACTGGCTGGGCAACAGGAGACAGAGAGTAGCAGTGGAAGGGAGTTTCTCAAAATGGAGACGTGTGACCAGTGGTGTTCCACAGGGATCCGTGCTGGGACCACTGTTGTTTGTGATATACATAAATGATTTGGAGGGAATTTGGAGGGGATTTGCAGACGACACGAAGATTGGTGGAGTAGCAGATAGTGAAGGGGACTGTCAGAGAATACAGCAGAATATAAATAGATTGGAGAGTTGGGCAGAGAAATGGCAGATGGAGTTCAATCAGGACAAATGAGAGGTGATGCATTTTGGAAGATCCAATTCAAGAGTGAACTATACAGTAAATGGAAAAGTCCTGGGGAAAATTGATGTACAGAGAGATTTGGGTGTTCAGGTCCATTGTTCCCTGAAGGTGGCAACGCAGGTCAATAGAGTGGTCAAGAAGGCATACGGCATGCTTTCCTTCATTGGACGGGGTATTGAGTACAAGGGTTGGCATGTCATGTTACAGTTGTATAAGACTTTGGTTCGGCCACATTTGGAATACTGCGTGCAGTTCTGGTCGCCACATTACCAAAAGGATGTAGATGCTTTGGAGAGGGTGCAGAGGAGGTTCACCAGGATGTTGCCTGGTATGGAGGGCGCTAGCTATGAAGAGAGGTTGAGCAGATTAGGATTATTTTCATTAGAAAGACAGAGGTTGAGGGGGGACCTGATTGAGGTGTACAAAATCATGAGAGGTATAGACAGGGTGGATAGCAAGAAGCTTTTTCCCCCAGAGTGGGGGATTCAATTACTAGGGGTCACAAGTTCAAAGTGAGAGGGGATAAGTTTAGGGGGGATATGCGTGGAAAGTTCTTTACGCAGAGGGTGGTGGGTGCCTGGAACGCGTTGCCAGCGGAGGTGGTAGAGGCGGGCACGATAGCGTCTTTTAAGATGTATCTAGACAGATACATGAATGGGCAGGAAGCAGAGATACAGACCCTTAGAAAATAGGCGACATGTTTAGATAGAGGATCTGGATCGGCGCAGGCTTGGAGGGCCGAAAGGCCTGTTCCTGTGCTGTAATTTTCTTTGTTCTTGTTCTTTGTCTGACCGACCAGACAATAAAGAAATCACATCATTAAACAGATAATCCAACTATCCACCAAGATCCTGCTTCCTCCAAGTCATTTAAGGTACCATTCCCAGGGGTGGGGGCCTCAACATAAAACAAATCTATCAGCTCATTGAGCTCCTAGTTAAATAAATATTTTAAAGTGAGCAGCAATTTGGAAGCAAATGGAAAAAGTGGATGGAAAACAATACATGAATTAAAGTTACACAGAAGGATGTGGGAAAATTAGTCGACTAGTTCCAGAGGACAGTGAAGCCAATGGGTTGCTCTCAATGTCTTATGTTTTGCTTGGAACATAATGACAAAAACTGTCAGTCTACAGGCATGTGTAAAATAATTTAATACAAGCAAGATGTAATGTTAAATGTTATTTGCAGTCACCAAGTTTTTACTTTTAACTATCTCTACTCCAGATATTGACCCTTGCCGGGTTACAACTAATTGGATAGCAACCATCCTGTGATTTCTCATTCAATGGCCATTCTTCAGTAAGAACCCAGACAGGGAGTGGCACTGGTCTATTTGTGGAGCATCACAGCCAGGCTAAATCCTGTCCCACCCAATATTAACAAACACAAACCAATCTCCCAGCAGGAATCACTGAATATCAGTGAGGCATTGGAAAATGGCTGATTTCCTAGCCCTTGTAGGTCTGAATCCAATTAAACACCTCTACAGCTGTTTCAAAAGACAGCATAGATTGGGGATCAGACCTGGAACCTTCCAGATCTGGATGTGAAATCAATTTTACATTTATTATTCTTAACTTCCACGGAACACACACACACAGAGGCACCAGGCTCACTGAGGTTGTAGAAAAATGTCCGCATACTAGCTCGAGTTTGACCATCTCAGAATTGATTCCGACATAAAACCTGCTCCAGAGCCCATCTACCTCCTGACCTGTACCAATTTCAGGAGTATAATGAATGTTGTCTTAAAGCCATCTGATTTGTGCATATGTTAGTCTCAGGTAACTTAAGATGATTCAATTCTAAGGACAAATATAATGGTTGGAGTTTCTGCTCTAAGTACAATCAACAATCTGGCAGCAAATTACGTTTGAAATTGTACTGATTTTCTGAAGTGGCTGTCCCTCGATTTTAATTTGCTTCATACAAATGTAAAATCTTTCAGGACCTAGTACAGTCATTGCAATAGAAACTAGTCGTTTAGTTTTTTTTGTGTTAAAATATTCATTGATGTATTTAAAATTGCTAACCTGATGCAGTTTTACTAATCTAGCTGAAAATGAGGCTATCACAAAATAATAAGTATTTTGATAAGTGTCGCGTCCTCAATCTGTGAGTAACCTAATTTTAAACCATTGAAAATGACTTGGAAAAACTATACTAAGCCATTTACTACTTCCATCGTTGTCTGTTAGTCAGCATCTCAGTACATAAAATATTTGCTAATATGTAAAAACTTTAAAACGTATCTATTAGCGCCTGTACACCTAAACAAAATGAGCTCAATTTGAACAGTCTAGCCGAATGGCCGCAATCAGCGGAAATTCAGCAAATTTCCACTTTGGGGCATGGTCAATTTTACGGGTGGGACCTACTTCAAACACAATTTTTTTTTAAAAACAGCGTTAAAAGAGCCAAAAACTTGATTTAACCTCAGCCAATTTGCGTTGAAAATGTCCGCTATTTTGCGCTGGTTTGGCCGATTGCGCAACTGTGGGAAAATCTACGCCTGCATCCTGAAGTCTCCGCAGAGAAAAAAAAGTGATCAGTTAACTCGGATTTTTTTTTTAGTGCTGCATTCATCCTCAAGATAATCACGACCCAAATGATTGCAAGGAAATTTTATTCCTTGCTCGGCTCTACCCTAATTAACGAGAAACGAAATGCGATTTTAAAAAAACATAGTGTTTAAAAAATGCCGGTGAGAACATCATAGGTGTTACAATCAGCAGTGTTGATACTTCAAAGAAATGGCTTTGTGCTGTAGTGAAAGTGACATCAATACAGCGGCCACAGCGCACCGTTAATCAGGGGCAGCGAACACAAACAATGTACCTTTGCGCCCATTAATGAGACCGTTTTCCTGTTAGGAAAAGCTATTAATCTGAGCAGCGCCTTTGATGTGCTCCATTTGATGCTTTGTTCGCTCGCAGAGTTGTTGTGGAGGACGCTTTCATCTCGATTTTTTTTTTTAAAAACACAGAACAGTGGGCTCCGCTAGAAGAAAGATTGGGCTTTTATTTTTAGTAAATGATCTTTTATCAGCTAACCTCGACCAAAAAAAGATAGAAGCTTTTTTGTTTTGGAGGTATCGTGATCAAACGAAACATTAACTGATGTTGGGTTTTTGCATAATACAGAAATGAAGGACGTAGCTCTTTGCAGACTTTAGGGCCATGGATGCAATTGACATTCACTTGCTAATTCAAAACTCTTGTTAGAAGAAACAAACAGGCAATACATCAGCTGTACACATTATAAATATATTATACACACCGCTGATTAATTATACTTGCATGCAATCCGCAGAGTACGTCATTCTTTTCCTTTATTTGAAAAAGTAAGTTTGACCAAAATAAATAATGGTTACAGTTCTTAGTTTACTCTGAGTCGAATGTTAGAGAAGAGTTGCTCTGTGAACTTTAGTCCAGTTCTGCACCATGTCTAGGGTTCTATAACTGATCAATTACGAGTGATTAGATGTAATTTTAAAGTGTTGCCAACACATGAAACAATCAATTAATTCAGAATGGTGCCGAGCCAATCACTGCATGCAAGTGCCAGGAAAAATAGGAATTCTGTCCAAGTAAAATCAGGATCAGGTCAGGACGGGACTGGGTTGTGCGAGGATAGAATCTGGTTTGTGCCAAAATAGCATCAGATTTGTACAAAAATGAAATTAGAATGACGCAGGAAGGACTCGGGACCGTGTCAACACAGGACTGGGTTTGAGCCAGGCTTCAATCCACATTGTATACCATTTCAGTCTAGTTATCCAACGCTTGTTTTACTTGAAATGTTTCAATAACAAGCATTAGCTTATCTGTAAATGTTAAAATAGGTTCATATTCTGGGGTTCATTTGGAGTTTCAAGGTTGTTCTGAATTCCTGAGGACATTGAGTGATGTATATAAATCTCAGTGAAATGTAAACTTTCCTCCGGAAGTATAAAGAAAAACATGCTGTTGAATACCTACTGCCCATCACCTGCTTCCATTTGAGGTCACGTCTTGGTTTGCTGAACTCCTGTTATGTGCCTGAACAAGGCTGGACTCATTTAAACTGTTTTTATTTCCGCTTTTTGCTGTGCTGGTGTCCATTTGTTTCTCTACTCAGCTTTTGTACAGTGGTACGAGATCTGTAATTGGGGTCGATACCCAGTTAGAAATGGATCTTCCTGGCATCTGGCATTAACAAATTCAGCAAGTTTAATTTGGGATTGCTGTCAATTGTACAAGGTTGTGATCCAGCAGTACCAACACAGCAGAACTCCAATACATAAAAGCTGCTTTTAGTTTCAGTGAAGCTCAATGATTTAATAGAATTTAATTAAATAAATACGGCCACAAGCATTATCAATAGTTTGGCAACCAGCCTTGCTGACTGTTTTCCTCACACATTTTAAGTTTTGGCAACTTTAATGAATATGCAAGCAGGATGCACTACAGCAGCTTGCAAGGAGTTCTTCGCCAGCACCACTCAAACCTGTGATCTGAATCATCTAGAAGGATAAGGGCAGCAGGTGCATGGGAACACCATCCCTTCCAAGTTCCCCTCCTAGTCATGCATGATCCTGCCTGGAAAATATATCACTGTTCGTAATTGTCGCTGGGTCAAAGTCCTAGAACACTCTATCTAACAGCACTGTGGGACTACCTACACCACAGGGCCTGCAGCAGTGCAAGAAGGTAGCTCACCATCTCAATGGACAATAATTACTCTCATAGAGTCATTTATTGCACAAGAGGTGGCCATTCGGCCCATCGAGTCCATGCCGGCTCTCCACAGAGCGATTCAGTCAGTCCCCCTCCCCTGGCCAATCCCCATAGCCCTGCAAGTCTATTTCTCTCAGGTGGCCATCCAACTTCTTCCTGAAGTCATTGATCACCTCTGCTTTCATCTCCCTTGTGGGCAGCAAGTTCCAGGTCATTACCATCCGCTGTGTAAAAAAGTGCTTCCTCATGTTCCCCCTGCATCTTTTGCCCAAAACTTCCAATCTGTGTCCCCTAGTCCTTGTACCATTTGTTAATGGGAACAGTTTTTCCTTGTCAAACTTATCTAAGACTGTCATAATCTTGTACACTTCTATTAAATCTTCCCTCAATCTCCTTTGTTCTAAGGAGAACAAACACAGCTTTTCCAACCTAACCTTGTAACTAAAATCCTCCATCCCTGGAATCATTCTAGTAAATCCCCTCTACACCCACTGAAGGGCCCTCACATCCTTCCTAAAGTGTGGTGACCAGAGCTGAATGCCATATTCCCATTGGGGCCTGACCAGATCATCCCAAGAATCAGTAAAAAAAATCAACATAAGGATGAGACTAAAGCAAAGTTTCTCAGACTATGAAATATGGCATAGCAACTTGGTTAATGCTGTTATAAACTATTGAGGAATATTTCCACCGTGTTAACAAGGGCTGTATTTAAAGTGATATTGATTTATTTGTGCAGTGCTGCATACGGTTCCATTCTCTCCTATTGTATTTTCTGCCCCCCTCCATCCCACGCCACGCCACACCACGCATTTATGTTTTTCACAAATCTACTGAATTATATCTAAGTTGTTTGTTCCAAGGTGCTAATTATGAATGTCGTGTTTCTACAGGCTAATTGGAAAAATCTATTCTAATGTAATGACAACTCATCCCTTCTTTATCAGTGTATATTTAGTGCTTAATTGTAATTATTGTATAAATTCAATGGAGCTTCAGACTGATTCTGTCTCCCCATTTACATCTTATACTAGGTGCTGGGTGAGTAGCTTCAATCCATTAAAATAGGCCAATTTTAACTGTGCAAGTGTTTTGATCAGGGTTGGGAAGTTGTGCAAATTTTGCATTCTAAATCTATGGTCAAACAAATCAACTAACCGAAACATGTACAGAGAAGACTAACTTCTTTGTGATTGCAAGAAAACCTTACAGAGTGCAATTTGTCACTTTCTGCTACACATTGGCACTATGGTATTACTCCAGACTCAATTCAAACTTGCACCAGTAAGGAACCATCTAAGGGAGGCTCTCTCGCAGTACTTGGAAATGCAAGTCAGAGTCATTGACGACCCAGAAGGCGGCCATTCGGCCCACGTGGGAGTATAATCCCAGTATAGTGTCATCCAGTTTATACAGCGTTCCTCAGACCTGTTAGACTTTCTGAGCACTTTAATAAACATACTGCAGAATTTGTTTTTAATGTTAAAGGAAACCGAGCAATTCCACCCCTCCTCTCGATAGGGCTGTGCCCTAAATAGGATAACCATGACAGTGAATTTATTACAGCCGAATGGCAAGCATTCCACTATTCTTTATTCATACCACATTAAGGATGTCAACTGCATATATTGTGGTTATCTTCAAATTCCAAAAAAGAACTTCTTACAATTGCTAAATTATACAGAAGTCATTTCCAAGAACTGAGTTTGTTTTAAAAAAAAAGAGGGATTGGCAATATTTGAGTGTTTTACGATGAGGGAGTTGCAGTAACTGACTGTTAAAATAAGGAGATTGTAATTAGGTTTGTTATAATCATAGATTTCCACTGAGTCTTTTAAACTGCTTTTATGTTAGTAATTTAATCCGGATTTCGGGAGCCGGCGTCTCTGAGCTGCGTTCCCCCGTTTATACTATTAAAGCTGTTCTCCGTAGCTCAGGTGGCAGACTCTTGGATCCTGGTTAAACAGCTTTATAATGAGATTCCACTCTGTAATGTTTAATGGGGCGACTACAGCACAACGACTTCTGCACAACGAAAGCTACACACTTCTCCATTAAACCATAATCCTGCAGGAGAATCGTATACCGTGGTGAACATCTAATAAACAGGATTAAGTAGAACACGAGAAAGTTGGAAGCTTATATTCACCATCCTTCTTGCAGAGGTCGTGCTGGTTCTATAATTGAGTCTCCTAATGAGCTCAGGGTGTAGGTTTTAGCCTTTGTTAATCTCGTCACAGGATGAATCTGGAACAATGTGCGAGACAATGGCCCGGAATATAAAAACGGTAATATGGAAAAGTATCACACTGGAGGATAATCAGTTTAAACATTTGCAGTGCAGGGGCTAAGTGGAGGGTCACGGTGTTAGGTTTACCATATTGAGAAGCTGTATGTAAAAAGACTGTAACATTACAGGTATCCATTCTGCAGTATTGCATTAATAAAAGAAATATTCATTTTACTCAAACGAGCGTTCGGTAGTTCTTTCATGGAAAGAAATGGGTTTGGATACAAACAGGATACAGCAGCCTGTTCCTCTCTCTGCTCAAGTCAATCAAATGTGACTTTGTGCAGTTTAACTGTGGGAAGTATAGAATGGTGAAAAGAACAAAACTATTTATTCTATTTATTTATTTTTTTAGGAAAAACCAGTCGAATTGTGCAAGTGATTGTAATTCTGCACACACTAGATCCTAAGATGATTAGTCAGTCTCTCCTTTTTCTACGTTATTATCTGTTTAAGTTGAGACATCTATCTCTACAGTTTGGCTGTTCAGGAAGTGCTTATGCAAATTAAGTGCTGGGGTGCAGGTCATAAGAGGGTATCTTGTACACACGGTCTGTAAGAAGGAGCGATCATGATGAGCAAAATGACCTCTTAGTGTCCCATGCTTTCTTCTGATGCGTACATGGCACTGGCACATCTTACAGGATAGTGCAATGCAAGACTAGAATCGGGAGTGACATATATAGTACCAAGACTATGATAGATTGGAAAAAAGCAAATTATTAGGATATAAGGATGGAACTGAAGGCGGCAAATTGGGAGAAATCTTGAAAAACAGTGGGAAATCTTCAAAATAGTTCAAGAGAAATGTATTCAACTAAAAGCCAAAAAGAAAGCAAGCTAATTATGGGGCACTGTGAATGAACAAAGAACTTAAGGGAAAACCGAATCTCAAGAAAAATACGTAAAATAAGTACTGAGATCTAAAGGAGAGGACAAGAGGGAATGAACTTAGGAGAGAAGTTTTTAAAAAAGGCAAAGAGAAATTACAAAATCAAATTATCAGGGAATATTAAAAACAGTTCTATAGCCACAAATAACAAAAGGAAAATTAAAATAAAGATTAGGCCACTAAAGTCAGGATAAACTCACGGGTAATGACAGAATCGGCAGAACTATTGAATAACTACTTAACCTCAGTTTTTTTTTACTAAAGAAGATAACAAAATAGGCACTTTACTTGAGGATTAGCTTAAAATTATTATTGATACAGTTGGGATAGAAAGAGAGAAAATAATTGAAAAACTAACACAACTAAAAGAGGATAAGGTCTGGATGGTATGCATTTTCACGTGCTCAAGGAAACGGAGAAGAGAGGCTTTAGTTTAAGTTCCATAGCAGAGGCGAGAGTGCCAATGTTCCTATACAACAAAAGGAAGATAGAACAAAACCTAGGAACTGTAGACCAGTCAACTTAAAGTCAGTGATAGGAAAGATACTGGAATGTATACTAAAAGAAGTGATAGAAGAGCATGTGGAGATTGAAAATATAATATTTTTAAAAAGTCAGCATGGATTCCAAAAGGCAAAGTCATGTTTAATTAATCTGATCGAATTCTTTGAAGAGATAATAGCAAGAGTAAACGGGTAGTGCAATCGAGGTCGTACACTTGGATTTTTCAAAAGGCTTTCAATAAGGTACCATGCGGTAGGCTCATGACAAAGGCGTGTACAGTCGGGGCAAATAACTGAATGGATAGCAAATTGGCTATAAAAAGAAAAGAAAGGAAAGAGTAGGTATAAAGGGTAGTTATTCAGATTTCTGGAATATAGTATTATGGTCATGTGAGGAGGGGTCGAAGGGCTTCCCTCTTTTCCATGTCCTTGTTTGACCACAACAGGTTTAATTCTTTCTTAAAGTGGATGTACTGGCCAATTCAGTAGGTGTTTGATTACTTACTTGCTATGATCATAACAAGAACCAATTGGACAGGTTTTCTTGCGTTAACAAAGAAAGGGGTTAACTTTATTGTACCTAAACCGAACTAACAAAATAATAAACAACGCACCAACTTTCACTCACACACACATTAGAGGTTTAGACATAGACACAAATAGGTTACAGAGTTGGGAAAAGGTAGATTTGTTGAGTTAGAGTCCATGGAAAAAGGGGTATACAGTCTGTGGCATTTGGTGATTGGGCTGGCTTCTAACTGAATTCAGTTGTCCTTTTAGTTTGAAGAGGTAGATGACTGGTTCAGTGAGTCTCTTCGAGATAGTGATGCAGATGATTTCATTCAATGGGGTTTTGGATTGTAGCCAGAGTCCACAAAGATGGTCAGTCAACAAGCAGGATTTGAAAGGTTTCAAGCTGGAATGGAGAGAGAGGGACCCTCACTTAGCGTCTGCTCATGTCAAAGTCCAATTGCTTCTCTGCTGCAAAGAAAAACACCTGCTTAAAAACCACAGATCGGGAGGGGCTTGTCACATGACAGACACTCAGTGATTCAAACATAGCAGTGAGCAGTATTTCTCTGCTTGCTGAAAAGAACAGGTAGTTCCTCTAAACTTGGTTCTTTCTAGGAGCTGCACAGACATTTTGTATCCCTCCTCACAATCCTTTGCAATGTATGATACAGTATGGCAAACTAGGTGATCATCTTAAGCTGCCAGCAGTCATACTGTTTTAAAAGTTTTCAAATTTCTTCAAAAAATATAAATTCACATCTTCAATCAGTGAATCAAAGAAAATTATCATTCAATAAAACACATTGGCATAACAATAGAAAGCGGTATTCCACAAGGATCAGTGGTGCGACCACTATTATTCATAATTTACATGAATAATTTGAATTTAGGAACAAGTAACAATATTAAAATATGCAGATGATGCCAAACTAATGGATATAACCAACACGGAGGAAGAATGCAATATAATACAAGAAGACATTAGAAATCTTTCAGATTGGACAGTTAAGTGGCAAATTAACTTTAATGCAAGGGAATTGTTACCATCAGGTGAGAAAGGGTTGAAAGACTCCCCTTTTGTCCCTCTCCTTGTTTGACTGCAACAGGGTTTATTTCTTTTCAAAAGTAGATATACTTATGTTATGGAAGTTTTTTTTTCTCCATTTAAAAACTAAAGGGGATCTGTGTGCCATTAAGACTGAGAGCAGTTTTTATATTCTCTGGGAACAGTTGTGAGCTGGAAGCCTGTTTCCTAAGCGACAGCAAGAGAGAGAGATCACATGTCATATTGTATCAGTTTGACTGTGTGAAAAGACTGGCTAGAACTGGTTTGAACTGGTAGACCAGCAAAGCATGCTCTCCTGAAGAAAAGAAGGACTGCTCTCAGTCAACAGAAAATCTACATTGGCCTACAGGCTGTGTTTCGCCTAAAGAGGAAAAAAACCCTGGAAAGGAAAATTTGCATAATTGGAGGTAGCAAATTCCTTTTTATTTCCAGTCTCTAAGAAGTATCTGCCTCAGGAGTGACTTTCTGTTGCCTTTCATGTTTCTGAGAGTTCTGGAAACTCATTAAAGTTTCTACTGATAGATTGCTAATTCAAAAATCTAAATAGACCTGTTGTTATATTCCTTGTCCTGTGTGATGCCTACTGCAACTGAAGTACTGTGAACGCCTATCCATTACAGGCTGTTCATCAAACCCACCTGGAGACTTCGAGTGGCATCTGACTATTTGACTCTGAGACACCTCACTGAATTGGGAACGCAACCCACCAAGACTTACAGTTTTATTATTATTTCCAAGAAACAGCTCTAATTTAAACCATCATTTTAGAACTGGTTAACCATTGGTTTTTGAATGTATGTATGAGAGTTAGGAGGAATAAGAAGTTATAAAGTCTGTTCAGACATTGATTTATCTCAGTGTTGTTTAAGATTTAGTTTATTAATAAACAGTTAATTTGTTGTTGTTTAAAGATACCTGGTGGTGTGTTTTATTCCGGGGGTTAATAAAGTGTTTAATTTGGCTAATTTCCAGTAGGTGGGAAACTTTAATAATATGCTGCAACCTGAGGAGTAATGGGAATGAATTGACAGTGCATTACTTCCACCTCGGTCATTACACTTACCAATTCAGTAAGTGTTTAATCATTTTATGTGCTATGATCATAAAAGAACCAATCGGACAGGTTTTCTTGAATTTAAACAAGAAAGAGGTTAGTTTATTGTACTTAAAATCAAAACCCGATCTAACTAAAATAATAAACTATGCTCCAACTTTCATGCACACACACTCTCACACGCACACACCCAAATAGGTTACAGAATGAAGAAGAATAGATTGGTTGGATTAGAGTCCAGATCAAATAAAAGAATATACAGTCTGCCTTCCCTGTGAGTGCTGCCTTCACTTTAAATATGGTGCTTGCGTGTTCTCTGATGGTACATTCTCCCCCCCACCTGCACAGCTTTATTGGCTGCCTCCCATGCCTGCTGGCTTAGTTGGACAGTTGAACAACCCCAAGAGAATTGCGCTTCCTCTTCTGTTGCCCACCCATGCGGCCGCATCACTCCCTTTGCGTAATTCCCTCTGTGATGGCAGAATTCTGCCCTGATTCGCCAAACTCCAACTTGTCCTTCCTACACTGCAATCACTCTCGCCCTTCCTGCACTGGAACGCTGCTGCTCTCTAAGGATGCCAACTCCAGCCAACATTAACCTGCCACTGAGCTCCCGCCTTCTTATCGCTGGTGAAGCTCTGAAGCACCGATCTTCACATACGCCTCTGGTAAGATTTCATTTCCTATGTAAAAAAGCTGCTAATTGGCTCCTCAACAGGCTTCATTGCCTTCCCGCCTCCGAGAAGCACTGTCTCCATCTGCCAGCTCGGCTGCCTCCGGCAAAATTACCAAGTGGCATTGAACATGTCAGGTTTCCGTACCAACACATTCCTCCACATTTTGCCGCTTGACTCACTTCCCAGCCTGTTGCCCAGGGTGTGAAAAGATTCCAACCTTACAGTCACATCAGTTACAGAAAGAGAAATAAAAAGAGGAAATAAAGACATGATTAAGAGGCAAAGAAAAATGGACAGAAAAGTAAAGAGAAAAATTTGAAAAAAAAATTAAATTTGACATTTGAAAAATCTCTGAGAACAATTTACCAACTAAAGGAATGAGACTCCACAGTTTACATTGTTCAATTTCTGGATCAGAGAAGTTGATTGCCACCGCAGTAACAATTACCATGCTGTAAAAAGGTACTTGCACTGTTAATTACTAGACTAAACTTTCTGTGGTGAATTTAGTGGAAAATTGATGTGTAAATTCAGCAAGATTTAAAAAAAATTTTTTTTTTTTTTATTTCCAAAATATACTTTATTCATAAAAATCTGTAAAAATTACATTGCCAAACAGTTTCCAAACAGCACCAAAAAATACAAACATTGCAAGGGAGATCAGTTTCCTTCAATACTGTCATGAGTTTCTTCCCAACCCTTCCGTTTCACAATTGTCATGTCAATTACAGTTTTACATTTACAGCAATTCAGAATATTAACGATACAGTTCGAGGGGTTTCCCATGGATCCAGCCCCTCAGTCTAGCTTGGTGGGGGAACCTTACACTGTGGTCTTTCCCCATTGAGCCTTTGCTGCGGCTGCCCCAAGCTTTAGTGCGTCCCTCAGCACGTAGTCCTGGACCTTGGAATGTGCCAGTCTGCAACATTCGGTGGTGGACAACTCTTTGCGCTGGAAGACCAGCAAGTTTCGGGCAGACCAAAGGGCGTCTTTCACCGAATTGATAGTCCTCCAGCAGCAGTTGATGTTTGTCTCGGTGTGCGTCCCTGGGAACAGCCCGTAGAGCACAGACTCCTGTGTTACAGAGCTGCTTGGGATGAACCTTGACAAAAACCACTGCATCTCTTTCCACACCTGCTTTGCAAAGGCACATTCCAGGAGGAGGTGGGCGACCGTCTCTTCCCCACCACAGCCAACGCGGGGGCACTGTGCGGAGGGGGCGAGACTTCGGGTGTGCATGAAGGATCTGATGGGGAGGGCCCTTCTCACCACCAGCCAAGCTACGTCTTGGTGCTTGTTTGAAAGTTCTGGTGATGAGGCATTCCGCCAAATGACTTTGACGGTCTGCTCGGGGAACCATCCGACAGGATCCACCGTTTCCTTTTCCCGTAGGGCCTTGAGGACATTCCGTGCAGACCACTGCCTGATGGACCGGTAGTCAAAGGTGTTTTTCCGCAGAAACTGCTCCACGAAGGATAGGTGGTACGGCACGTCCCAACTGCACGGAGCGTTCCGCGGCAATGTGACCAGGCCCATCCTTCGCAACACCGGGGACAGATAGAACCTCAGCACGTAGTGACACTTGGAGTTTGCGTACTGGGGATCTACACATAGCTTGATGCAGCCGCACACGAAGGTGGTCATCAGGATGAGGGCCACGTTGGGTACATTTTTCCCGCCCATGTCCAGAGATTTGAACATCGTGTCCCTCCGGACCCGGTCCATTTTAGATCCCCAGACGAAGCGGAAAGTGGCTCGGGTGACTGCCACGGCGCAGGAGTGGGGTATGGGCCAGACCTGCGCCACGTAGAGCAACAACGTGAGCGCCTCGCACCTGATGACCAGGTTCTTACCCACAATGGAGAGAGATCGCTGCCCCCACATGCCCAACTTTTGTCGTACCTTGGCTACTCGCTCCTCCCATGTTTTGGTGCACGCCCCGGCACTTCCGAACCATATCCCCAGCACCTTCAGGTAATCTGACCTGACGGTGAAGGGGACAAAGGATCGGTCAGCCCAGTTCCCAAAGAACATGGCCTCGCTCTTGCCGTGGTTAACTTTGGCTCCCGAGGCCAGTTCGAACTGGTCGCAGATGCTCATCAGTCTGCGCACGGACAGCGGATCCGAGCAGAAGACGGCGACGTCATCCATGTACAGGGAGGTTTTGACCTGAGTGCCTCCGCTGCCTGGGATTGTCACCCCTCTTATGCTCGCATCCTTCCTAATAGACTCAGCAAAGGGTTCAATACAGCAAACAAACAAGGCCGGGGAAAGAGGACAGCCCTGTCTGACTCCAGATTTGATCGGGAAACTTTCAGATTCCCACCCGTTGATTGAGACTGCGCTACTGATGTTTGTGTAGAGCAGTTGGATCCAATTGCAGATTCCCTCCCCAAACCCCATTTTGGAAAGCACGTCCATCATGTAGGTGTGCGATATCCTGTCAAAAGCCTTCTCCTGGTCCAGGCTGATGAGGCAGGTGTCCACCCTCCTGTCCCGTACGTAGGCGATCGTATCCCTGAGTAGCGCGAGGCCATCAGAGATCTTCCTGCCGGGTACAGTACAGGTCTGATCGGGGTGAATCACCAGCTCCAGAGCAGACTTGACTCGACTGGCTATGACTTTGGACAGAATCTTGTAATCAACATTGAGCAGTGAGATGGGCCGCCAATTTCTGATTTCTACCCTCTCCCCCTTCTGCTTGTAAATGAGGGTGATGATGCCTTTTCTCATGGATTCTGACATGCTACCGGCCAGGAGCATACTCTCGTATACTTCCAGCAGGTCCGGGCCGACCCAGTCCCACAGGGCCGAGTACAACTCGACCGGTAAGCCGTCGCTCCCGGGAGTTTTACTCGCCTCGAAAGACTCGACGGCCTTTGTCAGCTCGTCCAGAGTTAGCGGCTTGTCCAGTCCCTCCCTCCTGCTGTCATCTAAGACCTCTGTGATAGATGACAGGAAGGACTGGGAGGCTCTGCTGTCTGTGGGCTTCGCGTCATACAGCCCAGCATAAAAGGATTTGCTGATCCTTAGTATGTCGGACTGCGAAGACGTTACCGAGCCATCTTCTTCCTTCAGGCTGCTGATAACAGAGCTCTCTCTGTGTACCTTTTGGAAGAAGTAACTCGAGCACGTCTCATCCTGCTCGATGGAGCGGACTCTGGACCGGAAGATGATCTTGGAGGCCTCCTTGGCAAAGAGCGAGGCCTGCTGGCTCTTCACCTCTTGGAGGTCCTCCTTGACCTCGACCCCCATTGACTGCAACCGGAGTAGATTTTGCATAATTTTCTGGAGTCGGGACAGTTCCCTCTGTCTCTCTCTCGCCTTCTGAACACCTTTGTGGATGAAGAACCTCTTGATGTTCAGCAAGATTTAAAAAAAATAACAGGGAGGCTAAGGGCAGATGAGGTTTGTGCAAAGCAAATGGTGAGTAGTGTAAATCAACAAATAAGTTCTGGAGATACACAACTTAGTGTATCTCTTCAGCCCCAATCTTGCATGCCAATATGCCCATCAATAACACATCATTATTTTTCCAGTTGGATCCTGCCTAGTGTAACGCTGTGCAGGTTGTTGCAGGTCTGCTATGGGGAAAAGCAGTGAATCCAGCTTTCATGTATTTATATAGTAGTGTTTTTAAGCACTTGGGTTCACAAGTTGTGGGAACTGGTGCACTGTGGTTGTATTGTTGCTGCTGAGTAACAGTTCTGTTTGACTTTATCACACAAAACAATAAGCCAATTTGATGATGACATCACTGACAAGCATCATCACCGCCCTTAAACTATTTTTAAATCTTCACTTATATAGTTACAAACAAGAAAATAGATAATATGGTAGAGAAGCTTTTTGGTTATTTGCTATTTAGATTCTCAGTAAAAAAAAAATGTTTGTAATCCAGATAATCTTTAGATATTTCCATTGTGATTAAATCTAATCCAATTTCAAACATGTATTCACTACAAAGATGTTGGATACAAATCAGTGAAGGAGCCGCCTCACTGGTGCTCCATATTATCATGTATATTAGGCAGTTTCAAATATTGAAATACTTACAGAATCATTGAAACTTAAAGCACATGAAGGGGCCATTCAACCTGTCGTGCCTCTGCCAGCTCTTTGTCAGAGCTATCAATTTAATCCCAATCCTCAGCTCTTTCTCCATTTCCCTGCAAATCTTTCCTTTTCAAGTATATATCCAATTCCCTTTTGAAAGTTATTGCTGAATCGGCTTCCACCACCTTTTCAGACTGTGCATTCCAGACCATAACAATTAAATTATAGCAGAAAATTCTGTTTCTTCCGCCTCCTCTCCTGAAAGTGCTGACTCTTGCTGGGTTATAGTTCCAAAGGCGCTAGCATGCTATACTTCACCCGTGAGTCATTCTTCAAGTTCGAGTTTAGGCAGTAAGTGACCAAAATGAAGACCAATTCCACTTTTATCCAATACGTCAATAAGGACACTTGCAGCCAAGATCCAAGAGCATCTGAAACAGGAATCCTGTGTGATTTCCACCAATCCCCCACCTCCCCCCTCCCTAGTCCAAGGATCCTGAAGCCAATTCTAGCATTCACTGTCATTTCAGCTGAGATTACTGAGCTCAATTCAGACTTGGATTGAACCTGAGACTGCCTGGTCTTGATGGGATAATGTGACACAGGTGGTATCTTTACCCAGCAAATCATTAAGAGAAGCCGAGCTCTCATGTCATAGATTTGTATTTTCCTCCTCCAATTATTCCATCCTATTTTTGATATCCCCCTCCACTCCATTCCACAACTGGAAGAAATTTGCTTCTACTGCTGTGCAACTAGCCCAGAGTGGCTTGCCCTCTGTTTATTTTTTCTCCCACTCTGCATCATGTCTGTCCATTATAACCTGGCCAAGTATGAGAATCTGTCACATTAGGAATCATTGACATAAGCCCATGTCCTTCTACTCCTTGGCAAATAAGGTTAATACCATGTCCTTGCTGCACAACACATGAACATTTCTTAATTCAAATGCTGTGGAAATCAGATATTCAGGAACTTTACCCCAATGCCTCTATTTTAGGAATGAAATAACATTTTAAAGATACTGGCACAGGGCACTAAAACTTGGGCAGAATTGACACTGTATCTGAGTACTTATGGGGACCACGCTCTCATGAAAAAGAATCGAATTGCCAAGTGGGTTTTGTTAAATATCTGACCTATTCCTGTACCCCAAGTGAGGGTACATGATACAGTCAAAGCAATGTAAAGTGGACGCTTAATGTGCCAGGACTGTCATCTCTTAGCTTGGTGAACAGTATCACCAGCACAATGTGTGTGTGTGTGTGTGTGTGTGTGGTGGCGGTGGTAGGAAACGGCAGCTAAATTAGAAAAAAGTACAATGTCTTATTTTAAACCTCCCTACCCACCCCTCCCCCGCCACCCCCATATTGGCCCAAACTGATGGATAGAGGCATCTGTGCTCGAATGATCATGTCTGTCTCATCCTGTTACAGTGTGTCACTTTGGACAGCTGAGATGAAATGTTCTGAGGTGAGATGCGCTCTGACTCCTGATGTCTAGAATATATCATGTAAAGGGAAGTTATCACATGCTTTTTCTGCGAGGCATGCCGCTGCTTGTACTTGTCAGTTAGGTTGACAGAAGCACTGTTCAAAGACTGATGAAGCACTCCCAGTGTGCTTGCAACCAGAAACTTAACAAGACTTGGCTTCCAGTGCTAACAGACATGAGTATATATTTGTGTGTGGCAACATAAACTGTAATATTCTCCAGAGCTGCCAATGTCTGAAAAAAACTCTGATGTAACTTAATGTTATGAAATTTTAAATAAAAGATATGAAATTAAGACTCTTTTGGGTGATGCATTCTTGTTTGAGCATAAAGATATAAATAAAGCAGTAACTTACAGAAAGTAAAGTTATGAAACTGGGCATGGATCAAGATAGATGCTACTGGAAAAAGACTGTTTAAGTTCCTGAAATCGATTAACTAAGGTTAACTTTCTTTGCCCTCAATATTGATAAATCTTTCAGAGATCCTGATTGAAACCTTTAAGTGAAAGAAATGTTACCCTGTATTCAAGCACAGATTCATTTTAAGAATTTGGGAAATTTCCATGATTTTGAATTGTTCAATGTGGTCTCAGAGTGGGGCGGGGTGGGGGGGGGGGGTGGCGGGTGGAGGGGGAACAAGTTCAGCCATGAACTTATTGAATGACAGAGCAGGCTCAAAGGGCCAAGTGGCCTACTCCTGCTCCTAATTCATATGTTCGTATGGCATGCGCACCCTTGTCACACAGTTAGTCCTGAAAGGAAAGTGTAATATGGTTGTGTACCTACCACAGTTTTGAATCTGCTGATTTCTAAAGACATTAGAATCAGTTGTTCAGAGATTGATTTTGTTTTCAAACAATTCAGGACCAGAATATACAGGAATCTGGCCCAACAGGGACCAGTCCTTTTCTCCGCTGCACCACCACCCAACCTTCTTTGCCTTTTAGGTGTTATGGCCATTTGGTGGCTGGGTGGCTGAGTGGTTGAGTGGTTAAGGGGGAACATGCTGCCAAGTCTGTCAATGTTACCCTCAAGACCAATTCATCCTCCTAATACCTCTCCTTCCTAATGGGAAACATCCAGCCTCTGCTGAATATCTGTCCTGTTAGCTCACTCAGCTAGATACCAAGTATTGAGTTTCAGCTTAATATTGTGACACAGAACATTGGCGCCCCAAGACATCCATTTATTTTTCTTTCCAATTTATATCAACCCAGATTTCTCTGAAAAAAATAAACAATGTTTGAACTGATGTTATTCTGAATTGGAAATTTGTAGGATAGTCAGTCCTGAAAGGAAGATAGTTGTGGTTGTTGGAAGTCAATCTTCTGAACTCCAGGACGTCACTGCAGGAGTTCCTCAGGGTAGTGTCCTAGGCCCAACCATCTTCAGTTGTTCCATCAATGACCTTCCTTCAATCATTAGGTCAGAAGTGGGGATGTTCGTTGATGATTGCACAATGTTCAGCACCATTCACGACTCCTCAGATACTGAAGCAGTCCATGTAGAAATGCAGCAAGACCTGGACAATATCCAGGCTTGGGCTGATATGCGGCAAGTAACATTCGTACCACAAAAGTGCCAGGCAATGACCATCTCCAACAAGAGAGAATCTACCACTTTCCCTTGACATTCAATGGCATTACTATTGCTAAATCCCCCACTATCAACATTCTAGGGGCTACCATTGACCAAAAACTGAACTAGAGTAGCCATATAAATACCATGGCTACAAGAACAAGGTCAGAGGCTAGGAATCCTGCAGCAAGTTACTCATCTCTTGACTCCCCAAAGCCTATCTGCCATCTACAAGACACAAGTCAGGAGTGTGATGGAATACTCTCCACTTGCCTGGATGGGTGCAGCTCCAACAACACTTAAGAAGCTCGACACCATCCAGGACAAAGCAGCCCGCTTGATTGGCACCCCATCCACAAACATTCACTCCCTCCACCACCGACGCACAGTGGCAACAGTGTGTACCATCTACAAGCTGCACTACAGCAACGCACCAAGGCTCCTTAGACAGCACCTTCCAAACCCGCAATCCCTACCAACAAGAAGGACAAGGGCAGCAAATGCATGGGAACACCACCACCTGCAAGTTCCCCTCCAAGTCACACACCATCCTGACTTGGAACTATATCGCCGTTCCTTCACTGTCGCTGAGTCAAAATCCTGGAACTCCCTTCCTAACAGCACTGTGGGTGTACCTACCTCACATGGACTGCAGCGGTTCAAGAAGGCAGCTCACCACCACCTTCTCAAGGGCAATTAGGGATGGACAATAAATGATGGCCTAGCCGACGCCCACATCCCATGAGTGAATAAAAAAAGGGGTAAACTTGTTCTTTTTTGCAGATTTGAGTACGTACAGCTCATATACGAAGTAAAAGCTGCCAACCCCTCAAACCTCATACTGTACAACTCATTCATGTCTCTGTCAGCTCCTGCAGATGTGTAAACCAGGTAAGTATTTTTTCAAATTATCAACCATAGCAAAGTATCTGACCTTGGAGATGAGCTGTGTTGATTCCTGTTGCTTGTGAAGATAAGACTATCCTGCCTTTTAAGGCATTGTTATTCAGAGCTAAGTGGGAAGAGTTTCAGCCTTTGGCAGAAGATTTAGATCTCTGGGTTCTATTAGTGAGCTGAGACTCTATTAGCTAGTTAATCATGAACTTTACAAACTTGCCTGACTGGAGTATTGGATTATCAAGTCTACCAGCTCAATCTGAGAGAGATCCCGCTTGTCTCCCAAGCAACCATTGATTTGTCTACTTTCTCAGACAGGTACAACAGTCCTGTCTAGATGGCTACACCCAAGATGTTCATCTCCCATATAAATGGTTTACAGCTCCCACACTGATATCAAATTGTTTGCAAAAGCTATTATATGAACATAAGGAAGAGGATCTGAAAAGTGGTCCTGCAATCCATCAAGACTACTCCTTCTGAAAGACAAAGTACAATGTGAACCCTGGTGGACTCTCCCAATTGATGTAATTTCTTGAACAAAGCAAAGAAATGTAAACACAAGTACATTAAGGGTAAATTTGTTCTCGACTCCAGAGGCAATGAAGAGGAAAAACTGCAAAAAGCCCAGCAAGTAACATTTTTTAATTCAAGGAATAAAAAGAAAAACCACAAGTGCTGAAAATGTGCATTAATGGTTCCAATGTAGTATTCAACCAGGAACATTACCCATCTTTCTCTGTATTTCCTGGTATTATTTAAACCATTACTTGGTGTACTCTACCAATAGCACTGCTTCATTCAAAACAAGGTAGAAACTATATATCATATAGCTCCACGTATCATTTGACTATCCACGCCTATATGCACGCCTATAACTGGAGGAGAAGCATACACTTTTTAATCCCTGCGGCAGCAAAACGGGGGCACCGTTTTCAGCCCTGATCTATTGCTGCTGCTGCTGCTCAGGGCACTCAGTCATATCTGATGAGAGTTTTATGTCTACGATTGCAATCTCACATCTTTGGAGAATGCAGATTCCTGCACTTTAGTGGAGCAAAGAGAAGGTCCTATCTTAATATAGAATGCTATGGACCAGTTTATACATGCGTGCAGGATCCCACCTGCTTGGGGATAGCGCCTGTGCAGAAGGATCATTCAGGACATTGCAGCAAGGAGGTGGCCTATGGTCAGTACAAAATTTTAATGACGCAGCTGAATTTTAATTTTAGTTAAACTCTTTCGACTTCAGGCTGTTATGTTCAGGGTCAGCTAACTTGTCATGATTTCTCCAGGTGAAATAGATACAGCATTTAGAACAGAGGGAAGGAGATCAGGACATTTCAACCCATTTGCTTATGATCACTCTATTTCGGCTACACATAGTCCTCAAAATTACACTGAAATAAATGTTTTAGCACTTTTGTTAAATAGCGGCCAAAGGAATTTAATACTAATATTTGCACAGGGTAATATCAATCCTGTAAGTTTCAGGGCTGCTCAATTTTAGCAATTAGTATCCCAACTGGTTAACAATTAAGAAAATAATAAGACAAATTTCCTGCGTCCCCCACCCCCCCCCCCCTAACTTAATGCAGTATAGAGCAGAGCACCAAATATTGCCTGTCTTAGACCAGTACCATGTCCCTCGTCACCCTTGCTCAGGTTGCCACCCTGTTAGGGAATGGATATTCTCATTTTTAAACCATTTCCTTACAGCCCATTTCCCACCTGACAGGAACAGTTAATATCAGCCCCCTTATTCTTTAGTCTGCCTCCAGTCAGTGGGGGTCTGGGCACAGGCCATAGTGCCATGCATCACTGGGCCACACTGCCTAACAAACAGCCCCAGGAAAAAGATGTGGGTGCCTGGGCTTGCCTCCTCCTACTTTATTAGCATACCTGAGCTGGACCTCTGCCTACTCCAGGTGCAACCTCAGCTCCCACCACCCACAGAAAAGTCCCAGAGATTCTAGGGCAATGTAAAAGGGGCAGTCTCTGCCCCTATTTTTACCTGACCACTTTGCACCCAGAGCAATATCAGAAAAATTGTCCGCAATATTGCTCGCTACTTAATCTAACCTAAA
The DNA here is from genome assembly GCF_036365525.1 of Heterodontus francisci. Lineage (NCBI taxonomy): Eukaryota > Metazoa > Chordata > Chondrichthyes > Heterodontiformes > Heterodontidae > Heterodontus > Heterodontus francisci. The sequence goes on from NC_090401.1 coordinate 32,779,472, forward strand.
GAATAACATTCTCCATTGCACCAACATTGCATTCCTTTTAACAGTCACATGGCCATTCTGAGCGAGGCTGCCCTATTAGTGACAATTCCCATTTGTTTTTTTGACAAAAGAACCTACGTTACAAAAAACATTGCAACTTTTAGATGTAGGGATTATTAGTCTGTATTTAAGAGAGTTGGGATAAAAATTGGATAAGACCCAATAATGGGCAGATCGCATTGTGCGATTAACCCAAGCCTGTTCGTTGTGGTACAAAGAACTATGCAAACTTCATGCTGGCTACTAATTTAAATGATAGTAGCATGCAGCCCAGTGCTAGATAGTGCTGAATGGCACAGGCCTCAGCAGGAGGCTCAAGTTTGTGTAAGGCTAACACCACTTAAAGCCAGCCTGCACCTCTCAAAGGGGATGTACACTCTGGCTGCAGCTTGAACTGTTTGTGGAAGAGTCTATCAGCAGCAAAAAGAGTGAAAATGGTGAAACAGGGCAGAGAACATGCTCCAAGATTCTCTGATGCAGCATTAGAGACTGGTGTAGGAGGAGGAGAGAGATCCTCTACCCATCGAGGGCTAGGAGGCCCTCCAGACAAGCACAGATTAGGGATTGGGAGCAGATAGCCATCCCTATCAATGCAAGCAGTCTAGCCCCAAGGACCTGGATGCTATGCTGAAAGTTTACTGACATCCACAAGTGGCCAAGGTCAGTGAATACATCTTCAAAGGCCATATCCTTCCAAATGAACCATTAGCCTCACACACTGCTCTGTTTACCAGCCTCCCTTCACTCAGCTACCAACAGTTTCGATCAAGCATGAGTCAAACCTCACATTCATTGCCACACCTCACCATCATACTTAGCACTGCTGCAAGCCTCACACCCACAACTCATGGCTTGCACACACTGCCAGCTATTCAACTATGACAGGCACCTCACCCAAACATATTGCACCACACTCACTGACACACTTCCCACACTCTTGCAGGACAAGGTGGTCCATAACCACTGGCAGCAGGAACTAACCACTGAGGGACAGGCACAGCTGCAAGTCCTCAACCCATGGAGGAGACAGTGCTGGCAATCGCTGGTACCGCCATGACTGAGGCCGTGGCCAGCAGTGGGACTGAAACTATCCAAGATGACAGTATGTTCCTACGTAATCAACCTTCTCACTTCCCCCTCATCCCACAATGTCTTCTGACATACTAGCTGCAGATGGAGCAGGCTTTTTACCCTTCCCTCATGGCAACCCTACCCTTGTGCCTTTCCTCTTTTAGATATCCAAAAACTGTCACCTAGTGAAGCACTGGTGGAGGAATGTGAGATGCAAGAGGAGCAGGACATGGCTGATGAGGAGATATTGTTACTCAATCTCACACTCGCAACCACCAGCTCAGATACTGGCACTGCGTGTACTTTAGAGGGTAACACAGAGATCAGACCTGCACATGGTGAGTCACCGGGCATGAGTGGCCTGCAGCCGGAAGAAAGGGTAGCACAGGTGCCAACTTCCTGGAGGGCGAGGTCAAACATCAGTTCTGCTGCAGTGGACTCAGATGAGTACTTCGATGGCCAGCGTACAGAAAATGGCTGATGGCTAGGCACAATAAAATGTTTGGTGCATTGGCAGGCCTGTTAGAAAGCCTGATGTCACTGTCAAGAAGCATGCAGGAGTCCAGCATCAACTTGGCACACAGGGCTTTGTGCAGAAATTGGAGGCCATTTCTTTCAGCATGGAAGTTTTGGCCAACTTCATGGACCCAATCACGATGCAGCATCTGATGGCTGACGTCTCAACTTCTATTGCAGCACAAACATAACCCACCCAAAATCCGAGTGCTACAATGGAAGCTCATACTGAGTTCATTAAATCTCAGCTTTGTTGCCATGCAAGATCAGCCTGCAGCTGTCATTACTGCGGATACCAGTGCTCAGAGGGTTCACTTTATTGTTCAATAGTTCAATTGATCTGTGTTAGATTGTATTAGTCTGTTCACTGTGCTTGATTGCTTAAGCCTAGTTTTTTTGAAACTGAAGCTAAAGGGACAGGCCAGAATGTTCTAGTAAACACAAGTGTTCTGAAAGAATTGTACTGAAATCTTAAGTGGTGAGATATTTTAAAGTACTGTAAATAAACCTGTAATAAAAACAGGAAATGCTGGAAATACTCAGCAGGTCTGGCAGCATTTGTGGAGAGAGAAGCAGAGTTAACATTCCAGGTGAAACGTTAACTCTGCTTCTCTCTCCACAGATGATGCCAGACCTGCTGAGTATTTCCAGCATTTTTTGTTTTTATTTCAGATTTCCAGCATCTGCAGTATTTTGCTTTTATTTATGTAAATAAACCTATTGTTGATTTAGAACTAATGTCATCTCTACATTGCTCTGAGATATATCAAATACATAAAATATCAAGCAAACCGGCGAATACATAACAGCCTCTCTGCCAGTTCCCTCAATGTTGCCCGTCAGCCAGCCAGCCCAGACTACGGTTACCCATGCTGTGGTGGTGCAGTCCAAAGTCAGGTCTTCTAGGCCCAGAGCCATTCAAGGGTGTCCTGCAAGTCCATCTGCAGACTCCTCACAAAGTCAGCAGCCTTCGGCCAGCCATGCTGCAGCTCATGGGGTAGCACTGTGTAGGAGCACAAGGACAGGCAAAGAAATCCATAAATCAGGCACTAAGGTGATACACAAGGGTGATTAGTTAACTTTTGTATGGAATATTGGATGGTTTGTTAGATAAAGTTACTTTAGAATGATTGTTTGTGGTGTCTTTTATTTCAGCTTTGTGGCCAAGAGGACGCTGTGACGGTCAGTGACAGAGGGAAGGTAAGATTTGGGACAGTTGGTGAATGGGGATTTCAGGCTGTGCTCAGTGGAACCACAGTCGAATGAGGCAATAACAGACAACCCAGCTGGATAGGGAATGTGTTGATTGCCTCCTCCCTTCCTCCTTCTTCCTGCTCCTCAGCTGCTCACTGTACACCTGACGGCAAGGGCTGGGCCCTCGTGACAGTGAGGTTATGCAGGCACAGCAGACCACACTGAAGTTAGAGACATGCTCCTCCTGAGCAGTCCAGGCAATGGAGCCATTGCTTGAGCATCCTGATGGCCTTCTTGATGTTGTTTCATGTGGCAGCATGGCTCTCATTATATGATGCTGACCACATGTGGTTGCAGTGCGCAGCAGGGTCATAAGCCAGGTGTTAAGTGGAAAACCTTTGTCATCTAGCAGCCACCCTCTGGTTTGACTTGGTGGTTCAAATACTGAGGGAACAGTGGACTGGCACAGAATAAATGCATGCTGACTGCTGCCAGGAGACAAGCTTTCACCTGCATGATGTGCTGAACATGGTTACACACCAACTACACATTCAGCGAGTGGTAACCTTTGATGTTACAGTAGTCCTCAGCATTTAGATGTGGCGCCATCAAAAGCCACGTGTCAAAAAAAAGCCAAAAGTCAGTGGCATCCTGCACCATGAGCAAGTTTGCAATGCTGGCAAAGCCACATGCACACTCTGCCAGCTTCTCTCTGATCAGGGAGAAGACAACGAACTCCCCTCTAACCCTAATTTGAAGTCAAAACGAAGGCCTTCTCCACATGCAGCATCACTCGCTGTCGACTCCACTAACTTTACCCAACTCTGAAAACCACCAATCACTTTTACAAACTCAAAGAGAGCCAGTAGAAATTAGTCAGTAGTTGATGATCCCTTTAAATAGCGCTGGTAAGGATGTCCTCCCTGCTGCTGAATGCTGAACATGTTCAGCTGCGCCTGTTCAAGAGAGAGCATCAGCTGGAATGGCGAGGTCAGAAATGGCAGCGCTGGCATTAAATCAGTGTTACACGCTGACTAACGTCACAACCTATCTACTCTGCATACTTCCGACACACAGCCCCAACACCTGCACTACTGATCTTCCCAAATTGGCTTCTGGCGTAGGTCATGCTGCAAGTGTGGGCACACAGGGCAGAGGCCCGAAACTATAAGTGCTACAGAGCTGAATTTTGTGACCTTTCTGTTTATCAGATGCATGTTAATCTTCATCTGGGTGCACTTGGTGCTAATACAGGGCTTGAAGAGTCAAACAATACTCCACGCCCCACCATTCACATCTCTCACCTTGATAAACAAAATAACCAAATAAAACCAAATCTAACATTAACATAATACATTAAAAACAATTTAAGTAATGTAGATTAAAAATTGTATGTGGTGTCATAAGAGTTCTGGAAATGACACGACAATACATGCAAGACTCTGTGCTTTGCTGCCAATGCTAATTTATTGATCTTGAAGTGACATTATTCAGAGAGTCAAGAGTGTGTACCATCACTGACAAATTGCTGAGATCACTGATAATATCGTGGAATCCTTATAATGGGAGTCAAATTCCTGAGAGTTGACATCTATCAGTACCCATAATCCAGCACAAGGTTTTTGTGGTTTTCAAGGTGATAGCAAATAGAGTAGGTTTGTAATAAAAACGTATTCACTGTGCTTCTCAAAGCTTATAGCCTGAGGATGAATGATGCTGTATATTTTTGCCATGGTATCAGAGCTCTAATAAGTACCAATATTATTTTCTTTCAGCTTCATATTATTTTAATACACTATATATTTTAATCATTAAAAAAATTAACACATTTGATAACTTATCAAAATAACCTTGCACTATTGTTGAAATGAGGTCCCCAAGCACATAGCAATGTTATCATGAGTACTTTTTCATGAATCATTCAAATTGTTATTAACTGAGTATTCAAATTTGGCAACAATAAACCAAGAGTTTGGGTGTTTCTCCTAGGCTGTTGGAGTTATCAGACCAAAATATGTGGGACAATGTTATGATGGCTGAAGTCCAATTACACTACAACATTGCATATAACAGCGCAACAAAAGATATTACAGCTGGAAATGTATTTGAACTACTTGCTCTATTAATGAGGGAGCTATACGGTGAGACTTCTAGCATAAAAATAAAAGTCCACGTTAATTCAAATAATTTCAGAAGATTTCCATCTGCAAGGACTTTACAGTGCACCCTGTGGAGAATTAGGGAATCACTGACAGAAACTTCTGGATTTCTGCATTTAACTGCACATGTGCAGACGCCAAAAGTTGCTGTCAGTTCCACATTTGTAATGTCAGCGAGCACAGACAGTTTTGCCACATGAGGAGATATTAGGGCAGATGACCACAAAAGCTTAGTCAAAGAAGTAGGTTTTAAGGAGTGTCTTAAAGGAGGAAGAACAGGAAGAGAGGTGGAGAAGTTTAGGACGGAAATTCCAGAGCTTAGGGCCTTGCCAGGTGAAGGTATAGCCACCAATGGTGGACTAATTCAAATTGGGGATGTTCAAGAGGCCAGAATTGGAAGAGTGCAGAAACCTCATTCAGGAGATGGTAGCGTAGTGGTAATGTCACTGAACTAGTAATCCAGAGGACCTGGTTAATTCCCTGGGGGCATGGGTTCAAATCGCACCACAGCAGCTGGTGGAATTTAAGTTCAATTAAGAAAAATCTGGAGTTGAAAACTAGTCTCGGTAATGGTGACCATAAAACTATCATTGACTGTCATAAAGACCCATCTGGTTCACTAATGTCCTTGAGGGAAGGAAATCTGTTGGCCTACATGTGACTCCAGACCCACTACAATGTGGTTGACTCTTAACTGCCCTTTGAAATGGCCTAGCAAGCCATTCAGTTGTCAAGGGTATTAGGGATGGACAACAAATGCTGACCTTGCCAGCGACGCCCACATCCCATGAAAGAACAAAAGAAAAATTGTAGAGCTCAAGGAGATTACAGTGATAGGAGGGGTGAGGCCATGGAGGGGTTTGAAAACAAGAATGAGAATTTTAAAATCGGGCGCTGCTTAACCAGGAGCTAATGTAGGTGAGCGAGCACAGGGGTGATGGGCGAACAGGACTGGGTGCGAGTAGGAACACGGGCAGCAGATACTCTTCCGATGTTTTTACCTTCCTGCTTCCCATACAAAAGTCAATAGGCAAGCCCAGACCTGCTATTAAGTAAAACCTGACCATAAGGATGAAATAATGGGAAAGCATGCTCTGTGGCAAATAATGAACTTGTCTACTATTAAGAGTATGGACTGGAAATAGAACAGGTTGCTACTATACAGGTCTTTCTGATAGATGGAACAATTCAGTGCTGATAGACTTTGTAGCTACATTAATGTATATTGAGAGAAAGCTGTGTTCATAGAAGCAAAAAAGTCAGAATATTAAAATAGCAATATAGTTCTTAAATCTCTCAAACATTTTAAAACCATTTTCTAATACCAAAATAACAGCAGTCTTTTAATGAGGTTTTTGTGCTCATGGAGTTCCCCCTCACCACAGTGGCCTTTATATTTGGTTGAACTGGACACCTTTTCGTGTTTTTACTGTACCCCAAAATCTACACAACCAATGGATTACACTTTGTAATGTAGTTACTTTGTAGTCAGACATGGAAGGCAGGTTCTACACAATAAGATTCTACAAACATCAAATGACCAGATAATATGCTTTTGATAATGTGGGTTCAGGAAGGAATGTTGATTATGACAAGAAATGCTGGAAACACTCAGCAGGTCTGGCTGCATCTGTGGAGAGAGAAGCAGAGTTAACGTTTCAGGTCAGTGACCCTTCTTCAGATCTGGCAAATATTTGAAATGTAAAAGGTTATAAGCAAGTAAAGTGGGGGTGGGGCAAGAGATAACAAAGGAGAAGGTATAGATAGGACAAGGTCACAGAATAGCTGACCAGAAGGTCATGGAGCAAAGATATGTTAATGGTGTGTTGAAAGACAAAGCATTAGTACAGAAAGGGTGTTAACGGACTGAAAATTGAACAGCCGCAAGTACGAACATGAAAAAAACAGTGGGTAAGCAAACTGAACAAACTAAGATGAAATAAATTAAACACAAAAACATTTTTTTTTAAAGGAAAAAGAAAAAAAAACTAAAAATAAAAGTAAAATGGGGGGGCCTGTCATGCTCTGAAATTATTGAACTCAATGTTCGGTCCGGCAGGCTGTAGTGTGCCTAATCGGTAAATGAGATGCTGTTCCTTGAGCTTGCGTTGATGTTCACGCAAGCTCGAGGAACAGCATCTCATTTACCGATTAGGCACACTACAGCCTGCCGGACCGAACATTGAGTTCAATAATTTCAGAGCATGACGAGCCCCCCATTTTACTTTTATTTTTAGGTTTTTTTTTCCTTTTAAAAAATTTTTTTGTGTTTATTTTATTTTATTTCATCTTAGTTTGTTCAGTTTGCTTACCCACTGTTTTTTTCATGTTTGTACTTGCGGCTGTTCAATTTTCAGTCCGTTAACACCCTTTCTGTACTAATGCTTTGTCTTTCAATACACCATTAACATATCTTTGCTCCATGACCTTCTGGTCAGCTATTTTGTGACCTTGTCCTATCGACACTTTCTCCTTTGTTATCTCTTGCCCCACCCCCGCTTTACTTGCTTATAACCTTTTACATTTCTATTATTTGCCAGTTCTGAAGAAGGGTCACTGACCTGAAACGTTAACTCTGCTTCTCTCTCCACAGATGCTGCCGGACCTGCTGAGTGTTTCCAGCATTTCTTGTTTTTATTTCAGATTTCCAGCATCTGCAGTATTTTGCTTATAATGTTGATTATGACCTTGGGAGAACTCCTTGATTCTCTTTGAATAGTACCATAAGATATTTTACATCTGTAACTTCTGTTTAATGTCTCATCTGACTGATGGCTCGTCTGGTAACGGAGTACACCCTCATTACTGCAATGAAGTGTTAGCTCAGAGTTAAACTGGACTTTGTGGTGATACGTCAATGGGCTTAGTCTGAGGGAGCAGCCACAGGTTATAAGGGAGCCTCGTGCTAAGGCGCAGGACTTTAGATAAGAATGGAGCATGATGGTTTTGGTTTTGCCAGTGTTGTGATAAAGGAAATTCTTGCTCATCCAGGACTTGACATCAAGAGTGGTGGCAGAAAGTTAAAGTTGGCTGTCAGGAAGCTGGCCCCATGCCTATGACTACTGTAAATTGTCCCTAGTGTAGGTAGGTGATAAGGAATATGGGATTACTGTAGGATTAGTATAAATGGGTGGTTCTTGGTCGGCACAGACTCGGTGGGCCGATGGGCCTGTTTCAGTGCTGTATCTCTAAATAAAATAAATACTGTCACTAAGTGGCAACATGAAGACAAGGAAAAGAAAAAGAACAAGATTAAAGCTTTGGAGCATACCCAATGTGAACGTATGGAATACAGGATAAAAATCTACTACAGGAGACATAGACCAGGCTGAAACAATTGAAGATATTTGAAAGGCAATGGTAGGAGTGATGGATATGGAGCTGGGAGGTAACATGTCCAATGAAATGGAAATAAGGCGGTATTTAGAGAGGTGGTTCTTTGTGGTAATAGTGGCAACCATGAAAGCTGCTGGGGCAGATCCTCAAATAAGGGATAGTTAAGGATTATTCGGAGGTCATTAAGGATGTGGAGTTGGAGCAAAGATCTGAGAGGTCTGAGGAGAGGACAAGATGGGGTAGGAGACAGCTAAGGTAAATGAGCAAATGATCTCAATCTTTAAGAGGAAAAAAATTGTGTTCCTCATGATTCAGAAGAGGTGGTCAGCCACTGAGAAGAAATGGATAGGATTTTCCCTAATCTCTGAGGAAATCCTAAAATAAGAGTATTTTAATGAAGAAAGGGAGACATAATATTGCCATAGATGGGCAAACCATATTTCACAGGGCGCAGTCTGGTCAGTTAAGTGCCAGGTGCATTCTAATCTGTAGCTATCCCTTTAAGGGTATTGTGATGAGAATTGTAGCAGAGGATCTGTGAGAATGGGAGATAGTGAGGGAATTGGAGAAGACAAAGGCATCAAAGCAGAGGCAAGGAATCTGTTAGTAAAGTTAAGTGGAGATCCAGAGGAGAGAATGTTGAAAGCTTGAGAAAGTGTTGAAAAAAGAACAGGGTGATAGTTCCCCCTGGGACAGGAGATAATGGTAGAGAAATCTGAAGCAGGCAAAGCAATGTGATTTGAAGAAGGATATAGCGTTACTGAAGATAGAGATCTCAGCAGCAGTAAACTTTACAATGCATTGGTCAGACCATACAATTGTTGCTCTTCTTTCCACCCTCAACACATATGTCAATTTTGTAGTGTGTGGTAATTTGAACCCAAACTGTGGAAGTTTGCATTTACATTGTGATCTGCATTTCAGAGAATTTCACTTCAGTAACTGTGGTGCAATCCACTCTGATGTTTGCTTCAGTTGCCACGTATACTAACTTCACCATTGCAGTTAAGTGGAAAGTGCATTGGTATGTAAACATGCACTTTGATCAACATTCACACTTAGGCTTCCCATAAAGTGAGAACGCTGGTCGAGCTGGGTCAGCGAGTGGGAAAGAGGTGAAAATCCCCAAGCCACAAAGCTCAGGTATCCTTCCTGCTGGTATGACTAAGGAGAAGCATTGAAACTGTCCAAGAACTGGCCCATAATGTCTCTCGTCAAAAACATAATATGATTCAAGTCTATTGATAGGATAGATAGGAAGAAACTTTTTCCCTTAGCGGAGGGATCAATAACCAGGATTTAAGGTAAGGGGCAGGAGGTTTAGAGAGGATTTGAGGAAAAACTTTTTTCACCCAGAGGGTGGTTGGAATCTGGAACACATTGCCTGAAGGAGTGGTAGAGGCAGGAATCCTCACAATATTTAAGAAGTATTTAGATGTGCACTTGAAATGCCATAGCATACAAGGTTACGGGCCAAGTGTTGGAAAATGGGATTAGAATAGATAGGTGCTTGATGGCCGGCACAGACAGGATGGGCTGAATGTTTATTTCTGTGCTGTATAACTCTGACTCTAAGACAGCTGCTTTCCTCTTGGTTGAGCTATCAGCTTCAGGGATGGTCAGCTGTAATACAAGTGAACTTTTGTGCCTTTTGACACCAGCAGCATGTTTAATGGCACATTTCCTTTCTGTGCATGGAACTGAACAGTGCTATGTGCAGAGAAAAGATACATATCATGGAGAATTTGCCAATAATCAGTTGGGAAAAAAGTGCTAAAATGCATTGTCAATTTATACTCACAAATACAGTACTGTAAGAATCAGTTTTTCTAGTGTATAGAAAACTATTTGAATTGCTGTGGAATAGATGCGCGCGTGTGTGTGTATATATATATATATAAAAAAATATATAGATAGAAAATAAACTGTAGAATTAGAAAACCTGTGCCACGTAATCCCAGGAGTTTAATTATACAGTTCTATATGAGTAAGATTATTCTTTGACCAGTGCTGTCGGTGAGATGTTACATCAGTGTAATAAATCAGATATTGAACCAACAGTAGCGAGTTACAAAAAATGTTACTTAATTAAGCACTTAATCAAGTTACAGTATCTCTGCAGAAAGTCCATCTTAGAGTCAAGTGAGTTAATTTTCTGGACTTTACAAAACTTTATTAAGCAATATGTTAGAATTAAGAAGTTGGAGAATTTTTTTTAGATTATAAAGTTAAATCATTTTCTTCAATTATTTTAATTTTAAAATTTTAACTGAATTCTGATTAGTGGCCCATTAGTATGTGGGGAAATTTGCTTGGATCTATGGACAGTTTATTAAAGACTGAGAAACCTGAACAATTGTTTCACTCCAGTTTTATTAATCTTTATTCAGTTGTTCCCTATTTATTCCCACAGGAACTGCTTGCCACTTCCTTTAGCTGGATGGGGAATGGGGTGAATGCTTCTCTACACAATTCTCACTGATTGGTGTTGTGTGTGTGTACACCTTTAGGAGGTGTGGCTATGTTATCAGGCCAGCAGTGTAAGAGCTGTGATATAACACACCATGTGACCTTTGGGTTGGGGGCAGTCTTAAGTAAGTACCTGTACAGTGAAGACCTGTCTGTAAATGCAGAAACATCCTTAAACAAAGAGTCCACGTTACCAATCCCATCTTGAGTGATCAGTACTTGGTAGCAGGAATGGGCCATTCAGCCCTTCAAGCCTGCTCCGCTAGTCAATAAGATCATGGCTGATTTGGTTGTGGTCTCAACTCCACTTTCCCATCTTCCCCCCATATTCCTTTACTCCTTTGTCTATCAAAAATCTATTTAATTCAGCCTTGAATAAATTCAATGACCCAGCCTCCACTGCTTTCTGGGGAAGATAATTCCACAGAATAATGATGCTATTGAGAAAAAAAAAATTCTCCGTCTCCATCTTAAAAGGGAGACCTCTTATTCTCAAACGGTGTCCCCTAGTTCTAGTCTCCCCCACAAGAGGGAACATCCACTCTATCAAGTCCTCTCAGGATCTTTTATGTTTCAACAAGATCACCTCTCATTTTTCTGAATTCCAATGGGTATAGGCCCAACCTGTTCAACCTTTCTTTATAAGATCAGCCCTTCATCCCTGAAATCAGTTGAGTGAACCTTCTCTGAACTGCTTCTAACACAATTATATCCTTTTGCAAATAAGACGACCAAAACTGTACACAATACCCAAGATGTGGTCTCACCAAGGCCCTATACAGCTGCAGTAAAACTTCCCGGCTTTTATACCCTAATCCCTTTGCAATAAATGCCATCACTCCATTTGCCTTTCTAATCACTTGCTGTACCTGCATACTAACCTTTTGTGATTCATGTACCAGGACACCTAGATCCCTCTGTACCACCGAGTTCTACAATCTCTCTCTATTCAAATAGTATACAGCTTTTCTATTCTTCCTGCCAAAGTTGACAAGTTCGCATTTCCCCATATTATACTCCATCTGCCAAATTTTTGCTCTCTCACTTAAACCTATTTATATCCTTTGTAGACTCTTTACCTTCTCTTGACAACTTATTTTCCTTCCTGTTTTGGTGTCATCAGCAAATTTAGCTACCACTCTTCATCTAAGTCATTGATACAAATTGGTAAATAGTTGAGACCCCAGTACTGATCCCTGTGGCAACTCCACTAGTTACAGCTTGCCAATCTGAAAAAGATCCATTTATCCCTACTCTCTGCTTCCTGTTAGCCAATCAGTCCTTTATCCATGCTAATATGTTACCCCCTACACCATGCACTCTTATTTTATCTTTGATGTGGCACCATATCAAATGTCACAAGGGTTTTATTTTTGTATTATAAAATCTTAGAATTTTGTGTGTTTTAAAAAACTGGAAAAAAGATTTTCAGTGGACATGGACAACTGCAAATAGCTGAAAGTTTTGGATGCTAACTTTGTATACAAGAATAAGAAAGCAAGCAGTTCCAAGGAAGCCAGCCAGGGGATTTTGGCAACATTTTGAATGACAGGGGAGACACTGTGTCTGGTCATGTGATCGGCTCAGGAAAGTTTACTTTCACATTGGACCCTTTAAAAAAAACAGCGAGTTGGACAAAGAGCAGGCATTTGAAATTTGGTTTCTGACCTGCCTGGATATCAAAGTGGAAGACCCAGAAAAAGACTTCTCTCTGTGAAAAAAAAAGGAAACCTGCATCTCATGAAAAGAAATCCTGCATTTGAAAGGTGGCAGATTCCTGTTGCCTCCTATCTCTGAAGAATTCCTGCAGCCAGTGTGGTTCCTGTTTCCTCCTGTGATTTGCGAAATCCTGGAACCTGAAGAAAGCTTCTATTGCTGCGTTGCTGCTGCAAGTCCTAAGCAGACCTGCTGCTACACCCCTGCTGAAAGACCTATGTGACACCTGCTGTAGTCGAATTGCCTTGAAAGCCTACCCATCACAGACTGTTCATCAACCTCGCCTGGAGAGACTTCAAGTGGAATCCAACTATTCAACTATGGGAACCTCACCCAACCGAAGAATTTCCTACCAGAATGTGACAAACAGAATTATTTTTATTATTACTTTTTATTCCTATGAAACAGCTGAAACCAAAATCCTTTTTCTCCCGGTTAAGCGTTTTTAAAAAATGTATACGCGTGTGCAAGAGGGCTAGGGAAATAAGGAGTTTTTCATATATATAGATTTATCTCATTAGTGGTTGAGACTTAATTATTTTCTAATAAATAGTTAATGTTGTTGTTGCTGTTTAAAGAAACCTGGTTGGTGTGCTTTATTCTGGGGGACACAGAGATTTAATTGGCTATTCTTCGGTAGGTGGGAAAATTCATTGATATGCTGTGGCCCATGGAGAAGTGGAACTGAATTAATAGAGCATTTCTCCTGCCTTGGTCATAACACAAATGCCTTTTGGAAATCCAAGTACACCACATCTACAGGCTCCCCTTTATCCATCTTGCTTGTTACTTCCTTGAAGAATTCTAATAAATTAAACATAATTTCCCTTTCACAAAACCATGTGCACTCTGTCTGATTCTAGTTATGATTTTCTATGTATCCTGCTATAACCTCCTTAATAATGGATTCTAGTAATTTCCCTATGACAGATGTTAGGCTGATTGACCTATAGTTTCCTGCTTTCTGTCTCCCTCCTTTCTTGAATAAAGGTGTCAAATTTGTTATTTTCCAATCCGCTAAGACCCTTCCAGAATCTAAGGAATTTTGAAAATTTATAACCGAAGGCTCTATTATCTCTGCAGGCATTTTTTTTTAAGACCCTAGGATGTAGGCTATCTGGTCCTGAGAACTTGTCAGCCTTTAGATCCAATAGTTTTCCCAGCATCTTTTCTTTGGTGATGGTGATTGTTTTAAGTTCCTCCCTCCCTTTCATCTCTTGATTTTCAAGTATCCTTGGCAGATTTTCTAAGCCTTCTACTGTGAAAACAGACACAATATACTTGTTCAACGCCTCCACCATTTCCTTGTTTATCATTATCAATTCCCCAGACACACTCTCTAGAGGACCAACACTAGCTTTAGTTACTCTTTTCCTATTTAAATATTGTAGAAACTATTATCTGTTTTTTTATTACTAGCTAGTTTTCTGTCATACTCTACTTTCTCCCTCAATTATCTTTTCATCATTCTTTGCTGGTTCTTAAAATCTCTCCAATCTTACCACTAATCTTTGCAGATTTTTACAGTGTTTCTTTAATTTGAGACGATCCTTAACTTCCTTCTTTAGCCACGGATGATGCATTCTTTTCAAAGAATCTTTCTTTCTCACTGGGATAAATCTTTGCTGAGAGTTATTAAACATCTCTTTAATAGTCTGCCACTGCATCTGTACTGTCCTACCTTTTAACCTGGTTTCCCAGTTCATTTTAGCTAGTTGTGCCTTCATACCCTTGTAATTACCCTTTATTTAGGTTTAAAACACTAATCTTAGACCCACACGTCTCCCCTTCAAACTGAATGTGAAATTCTATCATGTTATGATCGCTGTCACCTAGAGGCTCCTTTACCATGAGGTTATTGATCAATCCTGTCTCACTGCATAATACTAGATGTAGAATAGCCTGCTCCCTAGTTGGCTCTGGAACGTACTACTCTAAAAAAAAAAATTGTTCCAAATAATCTGTATGAATTCCTTTTCCGGGCTACCTTTGCCAATCTGATTCGTCCTATCTACATGTAGATTAAAGTCACCCATGACCATTCTTAAATGCCACATTTATTTCTTCCTGTATACTGTCTTACTGTGTAGCAACTGTTAGGGGGCCTATAAGCTTACTCCCACAAGTGACCTCTTACCTTTCCTATTTCTTATCTCTACACAAACGGATTCTACATCTTGCTCCTCTGAGCTAAAATCATCTCTCACTACTGTACTAATGACATCCTTAATTAACAAAGCTACACCACCACCTTTTCCTAGCTTCCTGTCTTTTTGAAATGTTGCAGACCCTTCAGTATTCAGGTCCCAGCCTTGGTCACCTTGAAACCATGTTTCTGTAATGGTTATCAGGTCATACATATTAATTTCTATCTGTGCTAACAGTTATCCATTTTGTGACGAACACTGACTGCATTCAGATACCATTCCTGCAACCTTTGGCCTTATCTGCTGGTGCAGTCTTACGTTTGTATGCTCTATCCCTTCCTGCTACACTCTGGTTATCATTACCCAACTCGCTACCCTGCTCTATTACCTCGTTGTTTCCCTTTGATTTACCACTTGTCTCACAAGATCCCTTCCCCCCACTATTTAGGTTACAGTCCTGTCTACCAGCCTAGTTATATGACTCACCAGAACATTGGTCCCAGCACAGTTCAGGTGAAGACCATCCCAACGGTACAGCTCCCACTTTCCAAAGTACTGGTGACAGTGCCCCATGAATCGAAACCCATTTCTACCACACCAGTCTTCGAGCCACTCATTCACCCCTCTAATCTTAATTACCCTACTCCAATTTGCTCATGGCAAGGTAATAATCCAGAGATTACAACCTTTGAAGTTCTGCTTTTTAATTTAGTCCCTAACTGCTCATACGCCCTATGCAGAACCTCTTTCCTAGTCCTACCTATGGTGACAGTACCCATGTGGATCACAACAAATGGATCCTCCCCCTCCCACTTCAAGTTCCTCTCCAGCACCGAGCAGATGTCCCGATCCCTGGCACCAGGCAAGCAACACAGCCTTGTGTATAGTAGCAGCTAACACAGAGGTTAAGAAAGCAATATGGTAGCAGTGGTGCAGGTTTGGATAAGGGACCACATTGCAGAACTTAACAAATTTAAAGTTGAAATGCGCAACAGAAGATCGGGATGGGGATGCTCTACTTCAGCGCAAGAATGGAGAGGAACCAGCCTGAAGTCAGGAAGAGCTACACACAAAAAAGGCAAAGTCTCTTTAAAACTGTGAGTATCTGATTTTAAAATTGCTGAACTAGTGGTCCAAAGAAGAAGCAGGATCACGCTGTCCAAGTTCGCTGCAGATTGCTCAAGGATTACACCATCCAAGCTAAAAGTAAAATTTAAAAAAAAGCTGTGGCCGCCATCACAGAGCCTCGTCCTGGACTGACTGCTTTGTGGGCAGGGCCTAACAAAAGTGCATGAATCAAGCAACAATGCCACATCCTCCAAGGGGAACTGCAGCCAGCTCTCTGACTGCCTGTAGACAACACACCTTCCCAGCCTGTTCACAAGTGGCACTGCAGCCAGTTATTACAGCAGGAGGCAGTGCAACATCCTCCAAGCCTGTTCACAAGTGGCACTGCAGCCAGTTATTACAGCAGGAGGCAGTGCAACATCCTCCAAGCCTGTTCACAAGTGGAACTGCAGGCAGTTATTTCTCTTTGCCTGTACAGCAGGAGATTTCTTTTCAGTGAACTGGCATTGAGTCCTTGCAAGAATGACAGCACAGTTCCCTACCATCTGATCTGCTATCGGAATTTCAGCTCTTCAAGCAAAGAGTCAAGCTATTTTTCGATGACCTAGCAGTCGCGGATCCACTGAAGCAGGCAGTGAAAATATGCATTGCCATTGGCAATGAAGGCTTACATCGCCTTAGCACTTCTGGTCTTACCAAAATAGAGCAGAAGGACCCCATAAAAATCTGGCCCATATTAGAAGACAAACTTCATGTCAAACTCAATTTTCATGTCCATCGACTTGAATTCATGTCCTTTCGCCAACAGCCGACTGAGGCCATTGACCAATTTGTCAGTCGGTGTCAAGCTAAGGGCCGCAAATGTGACTTCATTGAGACTGAGCTGACAGACCGCATCGATGAGCTTGTGATTGTATCCACTACAATAGAAGCATACCAGAGAGATCTTTTAGAGAAGCCCAAGGGGTATACAGTGAACACCTTGCTCAAAGATAGTCGAAAATTTGAGTCTATCATTGCAGGCCAACAGAGTTTACAAGCCCTATGTGCTGCGAATACCATTGCTGCATTGAGTAAGGATTCCAAGTATAGGAAACCATGTAAAAGGTGCAGGCTCACACATACACCTAAGGGTTGCCCAGCAATTAACATCTGCAAAGCATGTGGTGTCTGGGGTCACCAGAAATGCCAGTGTCGGAAAGCCAAGTCAGATGCTGCCGGTAAGAGTCCTGACCTCAGTCGGGCAGACCGTAAGAAGGCTTCACGCCCTGGCAAGCTTAACAGTCATCCTTCACATCATAAGCAATACATCCACAAGGTTGCACATGACGTCAACACTAGTGGTGATGATGATGATGGGAGTCCAAGTTCAAGTAGGCAAGAGGAACAGTCATTTCACATTGTCAATGTCACCAAATGCATTGATTCGATTACTCCACTGGAGGCGTTTGTATTTATTCGTGTTCTATGTCAAAAAAAGGAAGGCACGCATGTGCTCTGGGTGAAGGCGGGCACGCGTGACAGTGTGAATATTTTACCTTGATGTATCTTAAAAGGCATGCATCTGGGTAAATGGCCATGGTGACACAAACGAACGCCCAACTAATTGCATACAATGGGCCCCCGATCCCGTGTTTAGGAACCATCAAGATTAAATGCAAATAGAATGACTAGGGTTGAAAATTCCAACTTTTTTACATCGTCCAAATGGCTGGACCTGCCAGCGCTAGACTACAGGCGTGCAAGAGTTTGAACCTGGTAACAATGCATGGCATTGGGCATCGCCAAGCACTGCCACCCTCCAGGCCTCAGACACTGACTTGGAAAGGCCCTGAAACAAGTGAGTGCAAGGAAGGCCGCAGTCTCAGAATGATCTTTAAATTTTGCTCATAGTGTGGCCAGGAGATAGAAGCTATTTTCAACTGTTGCCCATTTTATGGCTTCAATATACCTAAACAGGAGACTAAGGAAGTACAGCCTGTTACTGGCCACTCTACAGCATCTCCAGCTCAGACTGTGCCCAGTGCAGAGGCACCCAAAACAAAGTCACACCCCTGTGAAAATAATCTACCCTGAAGTTAGAGCTGCTCTTCTGGAGCAATGGGGGAAGATGAAAGAGATACACAATAGTCACGCTGGGAGCGAGCTTTCAAAATTAGCGATAGAACAACAGGTCAGGATACAGAATCCTGTAACTGGTACATGGCGTGCTGCATAAGTCGCCAGAGTTCGACTAGAACCAAGTTTATAGGAGGTTACTACTTCTACAGGTGCTACACTGCATAGGAATAGAGGTCAGATCAGAACAGTCCATGATCCCAGATCCATGGAAGACGCTATTGCAAATCAAACAAGATTGAAGACAACGCCCCAGGCAGAGTCTATGCATTCCACCTCTATAAAGCCGAGTCCACACACATCCGCTCCAGATTCCAAGAACTAATGAAAGGTCACAGACCTGAAACGTTAACTCTGCTTCTCTCTGAACAGATGCTGCAAGACCTGCTGAGTAATTCCAGCACTTACTGTTTTTATTTCAAAGATTTCCAATATCTGCAGTATTTAGCTTTTATTATCCAAGAATGGTTATCTGGTTTCTAAATCAGACCATTTGATTAAACCACCCTTACACGAAAGGCCTGCTACGCAACCCGAACCCGACAGGACCCGACGACATGTGTCGGGTTCAGGTTGGGTCAGGTCGCACTTCCGGGTCCGGCATTTGGGCTCGGGTCGGGCTGGATCGGACACGCTCTATCACCACCTCAGGTAAGTGACTTTAATGTTAATTTACTTTTTGGTCTTTAAAGGTGGTTTTGCTACAGTTATTTTAAGCTTGTGCAGGTAAAGAATAAAGTGAAAAACGGAAGGTAAGTTAACTGATAGTTGGGTCGGGTGGGGCGCGGGAAAAATTGGAAGGACTCTGGCCGGGTCAGGCTCAAGGTCAGATGGGGTTCTGTCGGGCTCGGGTCGGGTCTCAATTGCAAACCCGAGCAGGCTTTTACCTTACAATACCATGACAGATCTACTTGCATGTTTTTTATTACTGTTTTGTATCATACATATAGTTAATATTACTGTTGTTGAATTGTATATAGTTAACTTTTACCTATGTGAGAGGCATATGTTAGTATTTGGGAAAAGGGGAATTTTTTGTGTGTACACCTTTAAGATTTGTGGCTATGTTATCAGGCCAGCTGTGTAAGAGCTGTGATGTAACACACCATGTGACCTCTGGGTTGGGGACAGTCTTAAGTAAGTTTTTGTACAGCGAAGACCTGTCTGTACATGCAGAAACATCCTTAAGAAAAGAGTCCACGTTACTGATAGCATCTTGAGTGGTCAGTGCTTTGTGTATAGTAGCAACCACCACAGAGGTTAAGACAACACGCAACAATTGGGTGGCGATAGCTCTGCTTCCAGAACAACTAGACAAGGCCAGGTATCTGTCTCAATTCTTCCCCTAACACCCCACCAAAATTTTTTTTTTACCCATCTGATGGCCTACATTGTTGGATTAGTATAATCTATTTTATTAGATATAATGGTTCTTGCAAGATACTAACACTTGTGTACAGAGTTGGAAATGATGGTCATCAATACAAATACATTATATCACCATTGACACTGTGGATGTTACTTTTGAACAGAGCATTTTCTTTGTTAAAGCTAAAACGACTGAAAACCACACTATTCACCATGTTGATGGTGCTATATCAACCACTACATCAACTTGCATGTGACCAAGTTGGCAATATTGCAGCAGAATCGTTTGAGGTAGTTGCCCATAGCTGTTCCAGAAATTGTGCCAGAGCACAAACTAGCATGCCAACACCTCCCCTTTGGATATATGCAAGATCAATTTGCAGAGGACTGTTTAAAAAAATCAGTCACAGGCCCATTGTAAAAATGTAGCAAAATTTTTAGAAGCTAATACTCCGATTAATTAAAACTTTTGTACGTTGACTGCACATAATTGTTAGAAAATGTTTCTCATATTCTACTTAGAAGCAAAAAAGTAATTATAGTCACCCAGCGAGATCAGGGTGCTGACCTCCTGGAGTGCTGTGTGTGACACATAGTAAAACGATCACGTATCTATTTCTGTGGCAGCTTATAACATCAAATCGCCAAGGATCAGGGGAAAATACATTGCGATCTGGTAAGTGGCAGAAGTTAATAATTAGTGACAATGATTGACAGGTATACTCCATCTGCTGCACTGCAGCCGGAGAGCACACATTCAGCAACTGTCTCCAGGCAAAATTAATTCCTCTGGGAAACAGAAAGACTGTGATTGACAGCTACCTTGGAGACAGATCGAGCCACAATGTCGTTGCCAGTAATGACTTTTGTGTGTAAACATCTGAGCGTGAGAACGAGTGTGCAGATTAGGTTAGCCGCCAATTAATATTTTTCCAAAAACAGTTATTCTTCAAATATCTTTTATTTGCCAGTAACTGTTCTTATGGTTTTATTTCTGAAGCCTTTCCATTTCATCATGAGACAGAATATTTAAAAATATTTATATGTTTGCCCATTCTTGGGCAAGATGTGGATGCTGAATAACAAATAAATCCACAAAAATAGCCTTATATTTTGTCTCAGAATTAATTACCTTCTGCTACACTATCATTCTAATGTCTGAGTTGAGAATCCAGCCTACAGTGCACGGAACAACTTACATTCAGTTCAGAAAAGCTAAAATTTGTTTCAATTTACATAGTTAATTTTCAGATGTTTCTTTCAATAAAATGGTCGATGTGCGCGACAAAATGTTTTGCAGTTGTTTAGTCCATTTTCTGCACATGTTGTCATACTGGCAATAATGGTTCAATTATGTGTTTTCTAGTGTCACAGCTGGATGAAGCCAGTTGACAAGCAGCGATGTTTTTCTATGTGTTTGGTATTGATATGGCCATCTGACGTATCTATTCCATCTGATTCAGGTGATGATCTATGGGTTATATACTTATTTTACCAGTCTGTTTCCTTGGTGAACAAGAAGAATCTACCTGCTTAAGGTATCCACTTTCAAACAGAGTCTAATAGGTCAGCTTCTCTGATAGTGTTACAGGTCTGAGGCTTCTATTTCCCAAGTGATCTGGAGCCTGTTTATCAAGGGTGCTTCAAGCAAAGGGTTTAATCTGTCAAAGGCATCGATTTCCATGGTAGTTTCACTTGTATTTGGACCAGTTTGGCTGATGGTGAGAGAAAAAGAGAAAAGAAATCTGTCTGAGTCATCTATTTCCAGGTGAAAAACAAAGGGAATTTTGTCATCAGTTGTTTGAGACCTCATTACAGTCTTAATCCAAACATGGACAAAAGAGCTCAATTCCAGAGGTGAGCTGAGAGTGACTGCCCTCGACATCAAGGCAGCATTTGACCGAGGAGCCCTAGAAAAATTGAAATCAATCGGAATCAGGAGGAAAACTCCCCACTTGTTGGAGTCATACCTGTGTCACACCAATGTGCTTTGTTGAATGATAATTTTCTTTAATCTACTGATTGGAGATCTGAATTTATATTTTTTGAAGAAATTTTAAAAAGAACAGATAAAAAAAATGACTTTGCTAGCAGCTTAGGATGTCCACCTAATTTGCAACACTGTATCATTGCAAGGCCTGTGAGGACAGAGATGAAATGTCTGCTCATTCCCCAGCAAGAACAAAGATCCAAGAAGTTTAAGGGAACTGTTTGTTCTTTTTCTTTTAGCAAGAAGAAATGCTGTTAACTACTATGCTTGAATGAATGAGTTACTGGCATGTGACAAGCCCCTCCCCATCTGTGATTTTCAAGCTTGTCTTTCTCTGCAGCAGAGAAGCTTCTGGACTCTGACACGTGCAGACCCAAGTGGGGGGTCCCACTCTTGCTCTCTCCATTTCAGTTCACAAGCTTCGAACTCTGCCTGTTGACTGACCACCTTTGCACACTCTGGCTACAATCAGAAACCCCATTGGAGGAAATCATCTGCATCGCTGTCTCCAAGAGACTCACCGAACCAGTCATCTACCTCTTCGAACTAAAAGCCTCAGGACCACCGAATTCAGCTGGAAGCCAGCTGAATCACCAAATGCCACAGACAGTATACTCTTTTTTTTTCTACAGACTCTAACTCAACCAATCCACCTTTCCCCACTCTGTAACCTATTTGTGTGTGTGCAAACCTCTAGTGTGTGTGTGAGTGAAAGTTGGCGCTTAGTTTATTATTTTTATTAGTCCAGTTTAGGTACAATAAAGTTAACCTCCTTCTTTGTTAACTCAGGAAAACCTGTCCACTTGGTTCTTGTTATGATCAGAGCAAGTAAGTAATCAAACACCTACTGAATTGCCCTGTGTATCCACTTTAAGAAAGAATTAAACTTGTTGTGGTCAAACAAGGAGCGAGAAAAGAGGGAAGCCCTTCAACTGCTCCTCACTTGACTGTAACACCTAGCACAAAGGAAGATGGGTGTGGTTGTTGAAGGCCAATCATCTCAGCCGCAGGACTTCCTCAGGGCAGTGCCCTAGGCCCAGCTGCCTCATCAATGACCAGCCCTCTATCAGAAGGTCATAAGTGAATGTGTTTGCTGATAGTTGCACAGTGTTCAGTCCCCTTCGTAATTTCTCAGATAACGAAGCAGTCCATGACTGCATGCAGCAAGCCCTGGACAATATTCAGACTTGGGTTGATAAAGAGCAAGTAACATTTGAGCCACACAAGTGCCAAGTAATGAGCATTTCCAACAAGAGAGAGTCTAACTATCTACCATTGACATTCAATGGCATTATAATTGCTGAATCCCCTCACCATCAGCATTGACCAGAAAGTTAAAAGCAAAATACTGCGGATGCTGGAAATCTGAAACAAAAACAAGAAATGCTGGATTCACTCAGCAGGTCTGGCAGCATCTGT
The DNA here is from genome assembly GCF_036365525.1 of Heterodontus francisci. Lineage (NCBI taxonomy): Eukaryota > Metazoa > Chordata > Chondrichthyes > Heterodontiformes > Heterodontidae > Heterodontus > Heterodontus francisci. Next base: position 32,802,082 of record NC_090401.1, read on the forward strand.
GGAAAGAGAAGCAGAGTTAACGTTTCGGGTCAGTGACCCTTCTTCGGAACTGACAAATATTAGAAAAGTCACAGATTATAAACAAGTGAGGTGGGGGTTGGGCAAGAGATAACAAAGGAGAAGGTGCAGATTGGACCAGGCCACATAGCTGACCAAAAGGTCACAGAGCAAAGGCAAACAATATGTTAATGGTGTTTTGAAAGACAAAGCATTAGTACAGATTAGGTATCAATATACTGAATATAGAACATCAGCAAGTGCAAACCTGAAGAAAAACAACCTGAAAAAAACAGTGGGTAAGCAAACTGAACAAACTAAGATGAAATGAAATAAATGCAAAAAATGTAAAAAGGAATGCAAAAAAAAAAGGAAGAAAAAATAACTAAAAATGACTAAAAATGAAAGTAAAGTGGGGGGCTGTCATGCTCTGAAATTATTGAACTCAATGTTCAGTCCGGCAGGCTGTAGTGTGCCTAATCGGTAGATGAGATGCTGTTCCTCGAGCTTGCGTTGATGTTCACTGGAACACTGCAGCAATCCCAGGACAGAGATGTGAGCATGAGAGCAGGGGGGAGTGTTGAAATGGCAAGCAACCGGAAGCTCAGGGTCCCCCACCTCAATGAATTTCGCGCTCGGCATGACGTTGAGCTCTTCTTCCGTCGCCTCCGCCTCCGGGCTCACTTCTTTGACCAGGAGTCCTCCCCCCGACCAGCAGACCCATTCACCCGCCTCCAGCATTCTCCCTCTACCTGGACCCCTCACCCTGGCCTCTTACCCGCTCTTGATCTCTTCATTGAAAACTGTCGGCGAGACATTGGTCGTCTCAATTTCTCTGCCCCCCTCACTCACTCTAACCTGTCCCCCTCTGAACTTGAGGCACTCCGTTCTCTCAGGTCTAACCCCGACATGGTCATCAAACCTGCAGACAAGGGTGGTGCTGTTGTTGTATGGCGTACCGACCTCTACCTTGCAGAAGCTCAACGCCAACTCACAGACACCTCTTCCTACCTCCCTCTGGACCATGACCCCACCACCGAACATCAAGCCACCGTCCAAAGGACTGTCACTGACCTCATCTCCTCTGGAGATCTTCCCTCTACAGCTTCCAACCTCATAGTCCCGCAACCCCGGACAGCCCGCTTCTATCTCCTTCCCAAAATCCACAAACGGGACTGTCCCGGCAGACCCATTGTGTCAGCCTGCTCCTGCCCAACTGAACTTATTTCTTCCTATCTAGACTCTATCTTTTCTCCGCTGGTGCAGTCTCTTCCCACCTACATCCGTGACTCTTCTGACGCCCTACGTCATTTTGACAATTTCCAGTTTCCTGGTCCCAACCGCCTCCTCTTCACTATGGACGTCCAATCGCTCTACACCTCCATCCCCCACCAGGATGGTTTGAGGGCTCTCCGCTTCTTCCTGGAACAGAGGCCCAACCAGTCCCCATCCACCACCACCCTCCTCCGCCTGGCTGAACTTGTTCTCACATTGAACAACTTCTCCTTCAACTCCACGCACTTCCTTCAAGTAAAAGGTGTCGCTATGGGTACCCGCATGGGTCCTAGTTATGCCTGTCTTTTTGTGGGATATGTCGAGCATTCTTTGTTCCAGTCCTACTCAGGCCCCCTCCCCCAACTCTTTTTCCGGTACATTGATGACTGTATCGGTGCCGTTTCCTGCTCCCGCCCCGAACTCGAAAACTTTATCAACTTTGCTTCCAATTTCCACCCTTCTCTCACCTTTACATGGTCCATCTCTGACACTTCCCTTCCCTTCCTCGACTTCTCTGTCTCCATCTCTGGGGATAGGTTGTCTACCAATATCCATTATAAGCCCACTGACTCCCACAGCTACCTCGACTACACTTCTTCACACCCTACCTCCTGTAAGGACTCCATTCCATTCTCCCAGTTTCTCCGTCTCCGACGCATCTGCTCTGATGATGCTACCTTCCATGACGGTGCTTCTGATATGACCTCCTTTTTCCTCAACCGAGGATTTCCCCCCACTGTGGTTGACAGGGCCCTCAACCGTGTCCGACCCATTCCCCGCACCTCTACCCTCACCCCTTCCCCTCCCTCCCAGAACCGTGACAGGGTTCCCCTTGTCCTCACTTTTCATCCCACCAGCCTCCATATCCAAAGGATCATCCTCCGCCATTTTCGCCACCTCCAGCGTGATGCCACTACCAGTCGCATCTTCCCCTCCCTTCCCCTGTCAGCATTCCGAAGGGATCGTTCCCTCCGCGACACCCTGGTCCACTCCTCCATTACCCCCACCACCTCGTCCCCGTCCCAGGGCACCTTCCCTTGCAATCGCAGGAGGTGTAATACCTGCCCATTTACCTCCTCTCTCCTCACTATCCCAGGCCCCAAACACTCCTTTCAGGTGAAGCAACGATTTACTTGTACTTCTTTCAATGTAGTATACTGTATTCGCTGCTCACAGTGTGGTCTCCTCTACATTGGGGAGACCAAGCGCAGACTGGGTGACCGCTTTGCGGAACATCTCCGCTCAGTCCGCAAGCAGGACCCTGAGCTTCCGGTTGCTTGCCATTTCAACACTCCCCCCTGCTCTCATGCTCACATCTCTGTCCTGGGATTGCTGCAGTGTTCCAGTGAACATCAACGCAAGCTCGAGGAACAGCATCTCATCTACCGATTAGGCACACTACAGCCTGCCGGACTGAACATTGAGTTCAATAATTTCAGAGCATGACAGCCCCCCACTTTACTTTCATTTTTAGTCATTTTTAGTTATTTTTTCTTCCTTTTTTTTTTTGCATTCCTTTTTACATTTTTTGCATTTATTTCATTTCATCTTAGTTTGTTCAGTTTGCTTACCCACTGTTTTTTTCAGGTTGTTTTTCTTCAGGTTTGCACTTGCTGATGTTCTATATTCAGTATATTGACACCTAATCTGTACTAATGCTTTGTCTTTCAAAACACCATTAACATATTGTTTGCCTTTGCTCCGTGACCTTTTGGTCAGCTATGTGGCCTGGTCCAATCTGCACCTTCTCCTTTGTTATCTCTTGCCCAACCCCCACCTCACTTGTTTATAATCTGTGACTTTTCTAATATTTGTCAGTTCCGAAGAAGGGTCACTGACCCGAAACGTTAACTCTGCTTCTCTTTCCACAGATGCTGCCAGACCTGCTGAGTGAATCCAGCATTTCTTGACCAGAAAGTTAACTGGATCATCCACATAAATACGGTGGCTTCAAAAGCAGGTCAGAGGCTGGAAATTCTGCAGTGAATAACTCACCTCCTGACTCCCCAAAATCTTTTCACCATCTACAAAGCACAAGTCAGGAGTGTGATGGAATACTCTCCACTTGCCTGGATGACCGCAGCTCCAAAAATACCATCCAGGACAAAACAGCCCACTTGATTGGCACCCCATCTACCACCAACACACAGTAGCAGTGAAGGTACCATATAGAAGATGCACTGCAACAACTTGCCAAGGCTCCTTTGACAGCACCTTCCAAACTCGCGACTTCTACCACCTGGAAGAACAATGGCAGCAGGCACATGGGTACACTACTACCTGCAAGTCACACACCATCCTGACAGAGTGATATCACCATTCCTTCATCACCGCTGGGTCAAAATCCTGGTACTTTCTCCCTAACAGCACTGTGGGTGTACCTACACCACACGGACTGCAGCAGTTCAAGAATGCGGCTCACCACCACCTTTTTAAGAGAAGTTAGGGATGGGAAATAAATACTGGCCTTGCCAGTGATACCCATATCCCATGAACAAAAAAAAAGTACCAATAATGGATTGCTTCAGCAATACGAATTCAGGTGGGGAAACAGCCAAGCTTTTGACTTTGGCATGTGAGAATGAAAACTAATCAAAATCTAAGTCCAAACAGATCTGTGTGCTGTGGATGCCGAAATGTCTCACTGTGCATCTCTTTCAAATCTATTTGTGTAGAATCCCAAGAGCCTGAACCAAATTCAATATCAAAACCACAATTTAAAAAAATCCCAGGTCATTCATAATTCATACAAAAAGAGTTTAATTCCCACAATTAATATTCAACAAATAGCTGCTATTTTCACAGTTCAATGACATCTGATTAATATTTTCTCATTCCGCCTATAGTTTATTCCAGGTACCAGTCTTATGCTCTTTCTGGAATGATTACTGTTTTCAGTTGATGACTTTAAGTCTGTAGATAGTTTCTCTACAACCAAACAAAACAATTCAAACCACCGCTGGCCTTTTTACAGATTACTGGAAGAGTTCAATTTAGAATTTTTCTAACAGCTAACAGGTGTACCTCACCTCCCTAACCTCTTACACCATTAGCTCCCAAATAACTTTGCTTTTGGAGCATGAATATCATACCATCTGGACGTAGGATGAAAAAATTGGAGGGAGAGGGTCCCTTTCAGATTCTTCCTGTGCCTGCCCGGATTCATCCTGATGCTGTTGAAAGAGACGGGACTGTCAAGATGACATCCCCCACCAGATATGCCCATGGTTCCAACTTTCCCGTGGCATCATAAAGTACCTCTGCATGATTCAGGTGTGCTTGCACAAGTAAGACAGATCATTGATAGCTGTAGGAAAGCAGCAACAGGACACTGGAAACCTTTTTTTCTGCCTTAGCTGCAATGGCCTATCTCCCTGATTGGCCAGCTGGGTAAAGTGACAATGGCAACAATTGTATGTTGTAAATTACCCTATCTCCTGGATTTAAGAGGGAAGTTAATGCCGGGACCAGGCTGACAGCCAAAAGTTCCCTGTCCAGGGGCAAGTTAACACTGGGCCCGTGCTATGGGGGCCCTGTCAAAACACACCCTGCTGCAGAAAAGCTACATACAACCACTAGTTCTGTTGCATTTCAATATAGTATATTGTAATGTGATTCACTTCATTATTAACACAATGTGTGAACCTTCTACGAGTCTATTTCTCCATGTTTGTGTTTTAATACATGTGGAAGGGATTTTTCAGGGAGGTCAGAGAGGCTTCAAATATTCTCAGGGCTCAGTGCCCCAGGAATGCTTAATTCCAGCTCTGCACTCACACCTGCACTGATGCAGCAGCCAACTGAGCGTTTTGGGTCAGGCACAGTGAGTGCCACACTCATTATTCCTTTTCTGCATCCAAAGCACTTAGCAATTTTGATAAAGTCTTTTTTTTTTAAAAACACATAGATCTTTAGGTAGAAAATTGACCAGCTTTTTCTTCCCTTTATCCTCTGCTAAGTCAAAATGAACCTTACAACTTTGTATTCCTGTGATTCCGTACCTGACTTAGGAGTGAATTTGTACATAGAACTGCATAGCAATTACAACACAGAAAAGGGATAGGTCTATGCCAGGGTTAACACCAGCCTCCTGCAACCCAACTACATCTCACTCTATCAGCATAACCTTCTATTTCTCCCTCACGTACTTATCTTGCTTCCCTTATCTATGATAATTGCCTCAACTGCTCGATATGCATTCAAATGCACTACCAAGCCAAAGGAAACTCATGATCAGCAATTGAGATTGCTTTGCTCACATCAGTCCCTTTCTCCAATCCTGTACATGCTATCTTTGAACTCCTATTTACCTGCTTGTTTCAAAATACTTTCTGTACCAAAATATGCATCCAAAAATGTAATAAATTGCATATTTCCCATGAAATTGTCCCATTAGATATTAGTGTGTGAACAATTAACATGTGTGTAGTGAGGACCCTCTCTCTAGTGTTTTTGCAGCAACATTAATCAGTTTCAAATGAATAGGTTAACCCCGCCACTAAAATAGGGTAGAGATGAATTCACAAATTCAAACAAATTCAATAAATGCATGTTAGCATCCAGCGGCTTGGATTCAGTCCCATCGTCTAATGGTTTAAAAAGAAAGTTCAGGGGACCGTATTCTTCGGGCCCACTCCTTTCCTGTCACTGGAGAGGAATGATGAGTCTTACCATCAGGGAATCATTTAAAAAAATCAAGCATTTACAAAGAATTGTGATTAACATCCTTTTGTTCTGTTCTTTTTAATCAATAAGAGCTGGTGAAAGGGCTGAGGTACCGACCTGGAAGACTCATTAAGCCCATCAGTGTGAGGGAGCTGATGCTAAATGTTGATTCAATTCTGCATTAAAAGTTGTTCCATTAAAAATTATAATTCAGCTACATTATAGTCAGGTTTAATAACTCCTTTAGGCTAATCTCACGTGATCGTCAGCACTGTGTTTAAGTAAAAAAAATTAACGGATAAAAAACAAAAGAAGTTATCGTACATCAGCATCTTTTAACTTTTACCTTGAACAGGTTACTGATCGTGACCTCTTCTATTGTGCATCCTGTCAGAGTGTGCAATAGTAAGCGGCTGATATATGTGCAGTAGATTATAATAAAACATTACCCAACTTTCCCTTAGTTAACAAAGTCTTCAGCTAAACCCTATTGGGATTCCATGTCTATGCTGGGTAACTAACCCATTACCTGATACTACGTTCTTTACATCTGTGCTTTTCCACAGAAGCACAAGCCAATAATAATTTTGCCAAGGACATCACTTTTTCTGAAAATATGTTACATACATTGAAACCTTTCCAGTGTGAGAGCAATTCAGCATTTTTTTTAATCAAATGAAGTGTTAAACTATGTAACTTAGAAGTTACTGACATTTTGAGGATTCTATTTATTTATGGTTTCAGACTACCCAAAAGTTTTAATAATAGTAATGAAATGTTCCTCAATGCAACTTTGACATATACATAAAAATCTTTTTAAAATGAATCTGAGAATATATTTGCAATGATAAGATTTTGCTAACCTTATTTTACCTTCTTCAATACTTCTTCAGTTGAATGAAATCTGGCACTATTATTTCATTAGCATAACATAGCCCAGGTTTTCCATATTTATCATTCATTGACTATATTTTCACCCCTTATAGCTTGGATGGGCTGGATAGTTTACAGTGCAGAATACTCTGAGTACCATTTATATTCTTTAGCCAGTTGACTAGCCGAGGGTATGATTCCAGTGAGGAGAGCTGGACACCGTCCATTTCTTTTTGCTCCCACACACCAGCATTCCATTGAATAGCAGCCGGGAACATTCAAAGCTCACCTGATTGAGGTATGGGCACGTGAACCTAAGCAAAATGCAGGCAGTTAGCAAGGATCATTCAAACCTTTTAGGGTTTTGAATCTGGAGGCCCTAAAATGAAGCCATTTAGGAAACTGAAGACTAATGCAAGCCAGTGCATGAGACTGCCTAGTCTGTGGGAAATAGACCCCATCGTCCTCTCCCGTGCCCAATATAAAGGAGCACAAGCTCCCACACCCATGTCCACTAAATCCAAGCTGAACCTCCCAGACCACACAGGACCTGCTTCTTTTGTCCAAACTAGATTTCATACCGATCTACTTGGATTCCTTAAACTACCAAGTACTATGATTGCACATTTACCACTAGAGAATCAGAATTCAGTTTTAAAAATTACTTTATTTTCTGATATTGGAGCTTGTTGATTTGAGTCCAGCCACAGACATTGGATGTATTCCATTCAATCAACAACCGGCAATGTACCTGTCATGTTTGAATAGTTTGTATGTTGTTTGTAAGATGTAAGCAAGAAAGTTATACTGAACCTTTATAAAGCTCTGGTTAGGCCCCAACTAGAGGTTTGCATCCAGTTCTGGTCACCACACTTTAGGAAGGATATGAAGGTCCTTGAGAGAATGCAGAGGAGACTTACCAGAATGGTTCCAGAGATGGGGGATTTTAGTTACAAGGTTAGGCTGGAAAAGCTGGGATTGTTCTCCTTGGAGCAAAGGGGATTGAGTGGAGATTTGATAGAGGTCCACAAGATACTGACAGGTTTGAATAAGGTAGACAAGGAAGAACTGTTCCTATTAGCCGATAAATCTGTGTCCCCCTTGTCCCCATACTAAGGTTTCGGGCAAGGGATGCAGGAGGAATGTGAGGAAGAACTTTTTTATGCAGCGAGTGGTAATGACCTGGAACTCGCTGCCTACGAGGGTGGTGGAAGCGGAGATGAATGATTTCAAAAGTAAATTGGATGGGCGCTTGAGGGAAGTAAACTTGCAGGGCTATGGGGATGGAGTAGGGGAATGGAACTGATTGAATTTCTCTACAGACAGCAGGTGTGGATTCAGTGGGCCGAATGGCCTCCTTCTGTACCCTAATGATTCTATGATGTGGCATGCAAAAATAAATGATTAGGAGCCTAAAACTCCCAGATGCCCATTCCACCAGCCTCCCAGATATGGTATTATTTGCATAAATGTGCTGAGCATCCATATCATTTAAGGCACTCTCTAGGTGTCTGTCCTGTGGGGTGTGAAGAATTTTGGAGTGGCACTTTGTCACTGCTTCGGGAGAGAGGAGGTGGCCATTTTGGCTGAGGATTTTAATACCTTGAAAAAAAGTGCTTGGACTTCATCTGGAGTAGTATCTTAATGACAATTAATCGCTGGTAGCATCTGATTGCCACATTAGTGCAGCAAGTACATCAGCTTTGTGCAGACATACGTTACCTTGGCCATAGTAAAGGTGAGACTGATGGGAGTTTTGGTGGGAGACATCATCTCGCTAGTTTCGTCTCTGAGTGATATCATGACAGAAGATGGTGGGTCCAAGAAGTCCTCCTTGCCGTTCGAATGAGAGAACTTAACAAAAAAGTCACAAGACCCTGTGGAACTGGGTACTGCTCCCTATTTCTAGCCCTTTTGCTTGATTTATGCCCTGGTGAATTTCATGGCCCAGATGTTTTATCCTTCTGTATGTGAGCATTGCAATGGTAGACACAGGAAATAGTGTCTCTCCGCAGCTGATTGTTACAATAGTGGGCACAGAAAATCATACATCTTCGCCAATAAAGACTCAAATGGTAAGGTTTGGAAATGGCACTCCTTTGCATAGATGCTTCAGTGGCCAGGCACAGATCTATGCCCTTGTGTACATGAGCATCAGTGTTCTCCAAGGGACAGATGCAAAATGAAAGTACTCGAAACAAGGCTACTTGGCTTAGTTAAGACTACTTTCAGTCGGCTTTGGGTTTTCAGTTCAGTTTGGCATTCACCCCTGCGTGCTGATCTGCTGTTTAAACTTATTCTCCTTAGCCATAAGTAAAATACTCTCCAATGCCATTTCCAAACCTCCATGACAAAATAATTTTAAAATCATTGTCTACCACATTTAGAGAGCGAAACTGTATCAGATCCTTTGGTTCAGCTGTAAAAATGCTATTCACAAGGCAGCTTTTTAAACCTCTAGTGCTGTTTCCTGATTACGTTGGAACACTATGTTCAAAGAATGAATGGTTTTACATTTCAAAAGATAAGTGCTGGTTATTTATTAGCACTCTGAGTACTTAGACTATTTGAATCTTCAAAATAAGTGTGTACTTTTTCTTTCATTCACCTTCAAAAACGAATCAATTTCTAATGCTGATTATAATCAAACAGAGTTGGAGAACTACAGCAAATTAAACAATTCATAGTGCTCTTGGCATGAAATAAAATCTTTCATTTGACTTTGATGCAAAAGTGCTCCTGGAGCCCTCAAAGGTTTAGGGGATGTGCCAAATATAAATTTAAGATTATCTGAATACAGCACAATCCAGTTAATGGTCATCCTGTTTATTCAAATGTTTACTAAGTAGAATAGCTTCCCACATTTCAACTCATTTCCTGTATATTTTATTGCATTTGCTTTATAAGAAAGACTGGATAAAGGGAACATTCTGCTTACTACATGAAATTACTGGTAAATCCCATCATCTGCTAATACATCATTCAACACGATCACAAAAAAACTCTTCACAAAAGCGCTAATATTTTTTAAATGTGTCTCTCTGCAGCTGATAGTCACAACAGTGGGCACAGAAAATCATATCACCCTGCCAATGAAGACTCAAATACGGATAGACGGTAAGTGGCGTGGGTGGCTTCCACTTTTCACCTCCTAACTGACAACAGTCGTTTTTTGTTAAAAATGTGCATTAGTGCTTGAGTGTTTTTAGGGTTAAATAAACAGACAAATAACAGGTTTTCTTGTAGGTTTTTTAAAAAAAGGAAGATAACTATTTTTAAACAATTCCCAAAATGGTTGCAACCTTCACCCACTCATGTATTTACACACACATGCATACACAATAGATAGATAGAGAGAAAATGGTAGGTTGCAATTAAAGTCCAAGGTGATATAACAGTTTGTGGTTTGCAGAATAATGTTGAGTCTTCTCAGGAGGAAAGTCATTTTTAAAGTGCAGGCCTGGATGTTTGCAGTCATGAACTTGCTGAGGTTTTGTAGAGTTCCTGTCATTTATCTCAGCCCAAGGTTGGAGATGGAGAATCTCAAAGTCACTTTGTAATTTCTCTGCTGTAGTGGTTGTTTAGTAGGCTTCTTCTGTTTAGCTGGATCTCTCTCTCAGCCTCTGGCTGGAAAACCAGCTTTCTATGGTCTTGGCTTGATCTCCCCCTCTCTCTCCAGAGGGCTACCTTTTTAAATAAAAATAATTCATCACATTTGAGTTTCTGTTTGGTGACACATGGCCCTCTCCCCTGGTGTGACCATACAATGGACCAGGATATGGAAACCATGGTTATCTATTGATGTTATAATGGTGCTACTTCACACCTATTCATTTTGGTTTGGGCTGTGTGTTAGTCTGTCTCCAGAACCTTTTTGTTAGTGCATTCAGCTATTTCAGACGAGGTTAATGAGTTTCATCCTCAACAGACAGAGGTGTGTATTGTCAATGCACATAACTGCTATTCCATTTTGTCTGTGGTACAAGTGTCCAGGTTCTTGTTGTTCAGCTTAACAGTAGAATTTCTAATTTTCATAATTCCTCCAATTCATTGTTTATTTCATCGCGGCTTCTTCCGAGCATGGCAGTAGGGTGCTTCATTGACCTGGATGCTCTTCCGTAGACTCCACTTGTGCCCTTCTGGAGGTCAGTACACCTCATCCCACTGGGCATATCAGCCTCCACCCAAAATATCCAGCTCCCAGCCTATTTCCCAGTTTACTGGTGTCAGAGTTACAGCTGGAGTGCGCCAAAAGGCCCATGCATTTTCAGGGCCATCATGACTTCTGCCCGGGAAGTGGGCACTCACGTTCATGATCCTATCTGACGTCACACACAACCTGCACATTGATGGATGGAAACCTTTGCAGTTTATAATGATCATGGGATTGTGTGCAGGATACCATCAATGATGCCCTGAAATTTAAAGAATCCTGCTATCCAACAAAAACTGCAGAATCCTCTCATTCTGCTCCCAGCTTTGATGAAGGCCATTTCCGTTCAACATTTCAAGATAGTTATGCATCTTGCTGCAGATACAGCTTTTTGTATAAGGGCAGTTCACCTCTGATGCAATGTGGCCTACCTCATATCCTTCCTTTAATTTAATCCAGCAATTAAAAATATGGGAGCCAAAAGTCTTAAAAATAACTTGACAAAAATTAGCACTAAAAATAACACCCCTCTCTAAGCTCCAGAAAAAAGCCACTCTTTGATATTCCACTCAAAACATACCACATCCTCATTTGAGTGCAGACTTCATGTCAACTTAGAATATGCCTCTCCTCACCACTATTATACAAGGGGAAAGTCAGTACACAACACATTCCCAACACGAATCACATCAAGTGGTGTTAATATTTAATATGAATCCTAGTATTATACAATCATATATCAAAATTAAGTTCTTGCCTGATTTTGCAACAGTTTCTTAGGCCCAACTGGACACTTGTGCATGACTTAGAACAAAAGGGGTTGAATGAGATTTACCTCCTCTGGTTCTCCGGTTACCCAACACAGGTTCCACTGCAGCACCACCGACAATGGTAATTGGAAAATTTATGCCAAGAGTGCAAGTGAAAGCAAGCAAAGTTGAAGGCTAGCAATGACAGAAGAATTAACCATCAGATGATAAGATTTTCCTTCTTTCCTGTTCTGGATGCAAAAGAGATGCCGGAAGACTGTCCCAAATATGAAACTAGTATTCAAATTTTAGACAGACTTGGGCATTATAGGAAGTTAAAAATGTTGAAAGGAAAATAGCATTTCGCACAAAAGAGGAAACAGTGAGGCCAACAATGTTAATAGACATAATCGATAAGTGTGGCACCACAATAACAACAAATTGCATTTATGTAGCACCTTCAACATAGTAAAATGTCTTAAGACACATCACAGGGGCATTATCAGACAAAATTTGACACCAAGCCACATAAGGAGATATTAGGCGACCAAAGGCTTGGTCAAGAAGTAGGTTTGAACAAGTGTCTTAAAGGAGGAGAGGGAGATAAAGAGGTTTAGGGATGGAATTCCAGAGCTTATGGCCTAGGCAGCTGAAGGCAACGGCAAAGTGATTAAAATCGCGGATGCTCAGCAGGCCAAAAGTGGAGGAGTATAGTGATCTGGAAGGGATGTAGGGATGGAAGAGGTTACAGAAATAGAGAAGGGCAAAGCCATGGAGGGATTTGAAAACAAGAATAAGAATTTTAAAATCGAGGCATCAAAGGTTGTAGTTGTTAGTTGGATTTAAGGGACCCCTGAAGAAATGTCTTCAAAGAATATGGATCTGCCTTACACCAACCCCCTCAGCCACGTACTTTACACCTTGTCTGAACCCATTCTCTGCGAGCCATCTACATCTTTCAGAAAACAATTTGTGAATATTCCTCACCAATTCCACGAATGTTGGGTCTCACTCACCCTGAAATGCACCCTCTGTTAGGAGATCACAAAGCAACATTGACAATTGCAGAGAATGGTGCCAGTGACCTGGGGGGGGGGAATAAAATCAATAGATACTAAAAAAAGAGTTTAAATATTCAATTTCTATTCAAATTGATCATGTAAGTTAGAAATTAAATATATTCAGGTGCAATCATTTGCATAAGGCAAATTCAGAGAGATTACCTTTTGTTCTGGAAAGATTTCATGTTAGGAACTAAACACAATTAATTTGAATGAGATCAGATTCTTGGCGAATGTTTCAGCACACATCTTGCCCTGTCCCTACTCTCCATAGAATATTGATGCTAACCATTTCAAATTGCCAACATGTTCTCCAGCACTACCTTCTCTAAGATTATCCCTACCCTCCCACAGCCACTGCTATCTTTTCAAGGCCATACAACCTCCCAGGGCTACCACAATGTCCCCAAGGTCACTATTGCCATCCTTCAAGATTCCACTAGCCTCCTGAGACAGCCATTCTGTTAGCCATGGCAGTTATTATAACCAAATAGAGCATTGTCTGGTCCCTAGTTGGGTTGAAGATGTATTACTTTTGGAACCAATTTGAATGCATTCTATTAATCTTTCCTTTTCCTATTTGTATTACTGTTTCACTCCCAATCTATGTACAGCTTAAATCTCACTTTTTTCTTCTTATATTTCCCTCATCAGCACATACATACATTCCTCCATTAGATTATCGCAATTACATTGGCTATAAAGTACTCCCACTATACTTTGCTGTTCCTACATTCTATCCATTATAAATCTACCTGTTAATTAGACACACGTAGATCTCTTCCCTCTATTGACACAATGATAACATTTATTAATGTCAGTACCAGCCCTTTGACCATTCTTTCTATCGTTTCCACAAATTTTGAATCCTCGATTTTAACTGGGGGTGAGGGGCGAGCTGGGGCCAGTGGGACAAGAGTCAGGCTCATTTTGGCTCATCAGTGCAAGCCTGGGGCCATTTTAATTCTCAATTGGCATTGTCATTTAAATAAGCTGGGCCCAAATCCCGCCTGAACCCGGCGTCAATGGCATGGCGCTGACAGGCGAGGGGGGGAAGGAGACCACCACTGGGGCCCACACAAATGTAAGTCTAGAGGAGGGATACAAGAGGCAATCATGGAGTGGAGGGAAGCCAAGAACCAGAGAGGCTCTAGGAGGTCCTTGTGGACACCAGCGGAGCAATCCTGCTCTTCCTGGAACACAAGGAAATATTTTTTAAAATATTGATTAGCCTTATCGGCCGTCTTCTAGGCCTGCTGCTCTGTGGTGCCTGGTACTCCTGGCAAGGCCAGCACCAGGCTGAGAGTGCATGGCTGCAGATTTAAATGGAGTTGGGATCGGAATTACATTGACAGACACCAACATCTATATTTAAATGAGGCCCCCTGCCTGCGGTGAGGCTACAGCATGGGGTAGCCTGAAAATTCCCCAAACACCTTGACAAGAGGGCGGGGGGAGGGGTGGTGGGGGCAGGGGGTAAATCCACCAATTTTCCCTGCTAACCAGAATCAGCTCCAAATTGGGTGAATTTCTTGTGTTGCCAGAATTTACAGGATCAGCCTAATTATATGGCCATTCCACTTCTGTTTCCTCTGAAGCATTACCTCGGTCCCAAGATAAGGGTGAACACTGAAGGTATGGGGAGTTGGGACTTGGCTGTGAGACTGATCTTCGATAGAAGAGACAATATAACCTAGAATAACATAAGTAAAGGAGACCCACACAACCAAATATGTTTCCCACTTACAATTAGCCCCCTTCACAACTTAAAAGAACTTACAATCCTTACCACAAATTCTCATGAAGCACCAGAATGCCCTTTACATTCCCAGCCTTCACCTGGGAGTGTTCCTTCACTCACAGCCTTGCATGTATTCAGCCCCAAAGAATCCTCCCATCTAATGTACTGTTGCATATACAAGTGATCACATTCTCTATGGGATACATGCTAACACGTGGGTATTACTGCTTTTCATCTTAACTACTGCAATTTCTCAGTTCCTGTACTCTTTTTCTTAAAGAACAAGACAGCCTATATGACTAGCAGAAACCTGTGACCAACAATGGATTCACAAACATCATACCTCTAACCCCTGTATGAGGAAACAGTTCTGGAAATCCTTGGGAGATAATGGAGTGTAGGAGAGAGGCAAGAGGGTGGCTGTCTCAATGGCTGGCACGAATGTCTGCTGCTATTCTTGTTCTCTCATTTGTTAACTACTAGCAGAGTGTATGCTACGCTCTTCACTAGGTCATTCCTTCTCCTAAAGGCTATACATGAACATTGTGACGGAAATCACACCTGCCAAATGGAAACATATTAATTTCGCCATATGGAACACTGCTTGAAACTTTTACTGGACATTGCAAATAACTTCTTTAAAAGTAGAACTGAACAGCTGAAAATGGTTGCACATTTGCATTCTGAGAAGACAAGGGATGGCTAAGAGACAGAAGGAAATTAACCAGTCTAGCTGGAGCAATGAGAGGTGTTCCCTGATTCAATTAGCGGGATTGTTTTTTTCAATAGAGGTAATCAAAAGACACTGACACCCCTTTGGCTTTGTAAGAGCCAAACTCCACCCCCCACCGTGTGTGTTTGAAAGACTCTGAATCCAGTAACCCTCTAGAAGTTGCTGTTTCAAACAAAGAGATGGTGGCATGACCTACCTGTTGGTGTTGGACTGGGGCTTTTGAATTGTGCCTCTCAGAAAGCAAAAAAACTGGAGCTGCACTCGAAGAGAAAAGTTTCTTTCTCTCTCTGTCTCTCTCTCCAGCAAAGTTCCAGGGAAACCCTAAAGACTACAGACTTTACAGGTGACCAGCAAGAAAACAACTGGGTGTCCTCGTGCATCAATCACAGAAAACTAGTATGCAGGTACAGCAGGTAGTAAGGAAGGCAAATGGAATTTTGGCATTTATTGCTAAAGGAATAGAATATAAAAGTAGGGAAGTGTTGCTGCAACTCTACAAGACATTAGTGAGACCGCACCTGGAGTATTGCGTACAGTATTGGTCCCCTTATTTGTGGAGGGATGTAGTTGCATTGGAGGCAGTTCAGAGGAGGTTCACTAGATTGATTCCAGAGATGAGGGGTTTGTCTTATGAAGAGAGAGAGGATGTTTCCTCTTGTGGGGCAATCTAGAACAAGAGGTCACAGTTTTAGGATAAGGGGTAGCAGATTTAAAACAGAGACGAGGAGAAACTACTTCTTTCAAAGGGTCGTGAGTCTGTGAAATTCACTACCCCAGACTGCGGTGGATGCCGGGACATTGAGTAAATTTGAGGAGATAGACAGATTCTTAATTAGTGAAGGGTTATGGAGAACGGGCAGGAAAGTGGAGTTGAGACCGAGATGAGATCAGCCATGATCGTATTGAATGGCGGAGCAAGCTCAAGGGGCTGAATTGCCTACTCCTGCTCCTAGTTCTTATGAACTGAAACCTCCCTTCAGCCTTCTGGAGCCAAAGAAGCAAGCCTGAAATTGTGCACGTGGCTCCCAGTGAGGACTCCAAGACTTTGACTTCAATTAAGGACGTTCCAACCCAATACTTGCATTCCATTTATTACCAACTTCACTGCAACCTCCGAACTATTTCTTCCCCTCTATATCTATGTGTGTGTGTGTGCCTCTCATATGCATGTGAGCATGGATGCGTCATATAATTTAGTAATTTTAACCAGGTTAGAGTGATAAGGTTAATAAACTTACATCTTTCTTGTTTAAACTCAAGAAAACCTGTCTGATTGGTTCATTTGTAATTATATTTGAGGAACAGTGAACAAGGGCTCACAGAGGTGGTAAGCTAAAATCACTGTTTTGAAAGATAAATCCTGTTGCGGCCAAACCTGAGAAGGGGCAATAGGGGAGCCTGAGACCACTTCTTCACCTGATCGTAACAACATGATCACCAGGACACCATTGTAATTTCACTAATTGTACCAGACAACAGCTGTCCAAATGGATGAATTTTAACTCCCAAAAATCAGTGGGTTGGGGTCGGGTCCGATGAGATTTTTAAAATCTCAAACCCGATTCCAACCCGCCCACTTCCTGCAGTGCTCCAGGAGGCGGGTTGGCAATTGAAATGTTTTAATGAGGCTGGCAAACTGAGGTGTAACCTGCTTTCTAGGCTTTACAGTGGCTGGCTGAGTTTCTCAGGCCTCAGAAAACCTAGCAGCTCAAGGGAGGTGAGGACAGCTTTGTGGAAAAGGTAAGTGCCTTTACAGCACTGCTTGTGGGCCAAGAGGAATAGAAATGCTTTCCCACCCCGGCCCCTGAAACATAATTTTTTTCCCTTGGGTTTGCCAACCACCCCATGCCCCCATACAAAGGCCACACATTCCCCGTACCACCCCCAAGGTTGGGGATCAAACCCCCCCAACCTCCCCATCCCCAACCCCACCACCAGGATCAAGGATCAGACACCCTCCCCACGATCCCAGTAGCAGCTACTGATTCTCTACCTGGGGCTGCAACCTGTTCTGGAGTGCTCTCCCGCACAACGGGAAGCCATGCCTATCAGTCAGACTGACTTCCAGGCAGGGATCCTGCCAAAGACAAAAGGCACACACTAAAACTAAATAACATGTGGGGAAATATAGTAACTGAAACTCCGTCCTCCCAACCTACATAATTTGCCCTTGTCAAGATCGCAGCCTGAATGTACCAAGCCATGTTAGTGCATCACACCATAGAGTGTCACTCATTCAATCTCAAGCATCAGATACATCTACCCCAGAGGATATGTATAGTGAGCTGGAGAAGATTGCACTGGGTGAAATAAAACAATATGAATGAAACTGGCTATTTCTATCAGCCACCATAGGATTGATTAGTTAGAGAACCCCCCGAGGGGCAACTTCATTCATATCAAGATATCATTAAATCTACTATGATGCTGATCAGTGGCCATGATGAGGCAGTGCATAGTAGCAGGGCCATGGCTGGAATGGGCACAGATGCTTTTGCTGTCTCTCAGTACGATGAAAAAACTAGACCCTTCTGCCATTCCACTTCGAAACTAGCACAGGTGCCAGAAACGCGCAGCCCCAGGCCTGTTCATTCAGCTGTGTAACTACTTGTAGCCTGCAGATCCCCCTCAGAACTCAGCTGCCAAAGGTTACATCAATTCCGGGAGGCACTATTAATGCAGCAGCCAGCCATCTCTCATACTCCTGCCACTGTACTAGTACCCGGTTACCCAGATTAGAGTTACTAGTTACCCAGATTAGAGTTAAGAGGACTTGTTTCACAGCAGGAGAAAGCACCGTGGTAGAAAACAATAAGCACGCACAGGCAAACAGCTTTGCCAATGCAGAGTGTACTCTTGCCAAGGGTCAGGAACAGGTTTCATCAAGTGGCATGTGACATATTTGTGAGTAGCACTGATAACGAAAGGGATGTTAGGAAAAGCAAATGTGCAAATGCCACGGAGAAGTTGTTGACAAGACTTTAATGCAGTGCACGCTGGTGCAACTTAGAGGTAAGAGGTTCGCCTGTATGAGAGATGCATGAATTTCTCTCGCAGCCAGCATAGGACTGCATCTTCATACTGCTCCAGCTCCTCTTACTGGTGGTGCTAATTGTGCCTGGGGACCTTCCTTCTCTGCAGCTTCCATAATACCGCTTTGCAGAGTACAGTTGAGCGGCATGCATCAGACAGCAACCCTTGGCAGATTCAATGCAGAATGTCCTCAGATCAATCCAGGTATCTGAAGCATTATCTCAACTTACCAAAATTGTGCTCAGTGATCATTTTGGTGGAGGCATGTTTCTACAAAACATATATTCAGCTGGGGTACCACATTGGTGTCCTGAACTACCGCTGCAGAAGATAGCCTCAGGAGACACCTCTAGCCTTGTTTTTTGGGTCAAATATTGTCGGGTCTGCTGTAATATGAAGCATTGTGACAGCTGCCAGGGAAGCGAACAAGTATTTACATAAGACAGTGCTGATGGCTGCAGACAAGCTGAATATTGAGAGCAGAATCCTTTCCAATTCATTTAGGTAGTGGCATTGTGTGATGAAGCATGTAGGATCATGTGGGTGCAATCTGTAACTTTGGCATCCTGTATTCTGCCACTCTCTAAAATTGCTCAGTCCTCTCATGTTGCTGTCAGTTGTCCATGGGGAAGGAGATGAACTACAATTGCTGAAGAAAAGAAAGGCATCTGTGACTTGCTTCACACATCTCTGCACAGCTGATTGGCTGATATTTACAAGGTTCTTAATGACAGCTTGAAAAAATGTTGACACACAACATTCAGTGCGACGGTGACTTTTACAATCACTAACAGTACCATGCCTCTGTGAAGCTTGGAGGTGATAGTCTTTGCTCAGTGATGAAACTCTCGCCTGAGTCAGAAAGTAGTGAGTCAAACCCCACTCCAATGCTTCTAGGCTGACATTTTAATGCAGTACTAAACTTCAGCTCCCTTTTTGGCCAAGTGTATAGCACTGAGAATAATGAGATTCATACTGTTAACTACTTTCAGGAAAGGTCCTACTTTTTAATCTATCAACTTCAAACTCCCCTTACAAGACTCAACCTTTCCTGTATTATTGGTTCATACATGAATTTCAGCTGCCCACCCTACCTTTCCAGGAGCTTATTTTCCACCATTCCTTCCCAAAGGTCCCCATTGCTCTCTGAGGGCCACCACAAAGCTCCTCAAGGCCGCTGCTGTTGCCACTGATTTCCTGGCTGAGACTCTGGCTCATCCATCACGCTTGTCCTCGCTGACCTACCTTGACTCCCAGTCTCCCTTGACCTCCAATTTAAAACTCTCATCTTTGTAGTCAAATCTTTCCATGACCTCACCCCTATTCTGGAATGTCCTCAAGAAGTCTTCTACACCCTCTCGAACACACTGTTCTTCTGACTCAAACTTCTTGTACACCCCCTCCCCCATCGCCCCATTATTGGCTGCTTTGTTTTCAGCTGCCGAGACTCCATGGTCTGGATTTCTCTCACAAAACCCCTCTGCCTCTCCACTTCCCTCTTTTCCTTTAAGACCCTCCTCAAATCCATCTCTTTAACCAAGATCTTGATTACCCCACTCCAAAATCTCCTTTGACAGTCTCCATTTTCTGCTGATACCTCTGTGAAATACCATTGGACATTTTTCTGCACTAAATGTGATATGCAAATACAAGCTGTTATTGTAATTCTATAAATAAAAGCAAAATACTGCTGATGCTAGAAATCTGAAATATTAACAAGAAATGCTGGAAATACTCAGCAGGTCTGGCATC
Source organism: Heterodontus francisci (assembly GCF_036365525.1). Classification (NCBI taxonomy): domain Eukaryota; kingdom Metazoa; phylum Chordata; class Chondrichthyes; order Heterodontiformes; family Heterodontidae; genus Heterodontus; species Heterodontus francisci. The sequence goes on from NC_090401.1 coordinate 32,822,114, forward strand.
TGTGGAGAGAGAAGCAGCGTTAACGTTTCAGGTCAGTGACCTTTCATCAGAACTGGCAAAGGTTAGAAATGCAATAGGCATTAAGCAAATAAAGTAGGGGTGGGGCAAGAGATAACAAAAGGAAAGGTGTTGATAGGACAGGGTCACAGAGAATAACTGACAAGGTGGTCATGGAGCAAAGGCAAACGGTATGTTAATGGTGTGCTGAAAGACAAAGCGTTAGTGCAGAGAGGGTGTTAATGGACAGAAAAATGAACAGTCCTGGCTCAAAGCACAAACATGAAAAAAGTGGGCAGACACATGGTAAAAAAAAAATGAATGATGAAACAAACTAAAATAAAATTAAAAGAAAAAAGGAAAAAGAAAAAATAACTAAAATAAAAAAACTGTTATTGTAGTTAACACACTAAGTAATTGTCAATAGGTATTTAAAAATAGTACTTTATCTGCAATGAACACCCAACTACTTAAATAAGATTTGTAACTAATATTTTATTTATCATAAAATTAGTTCAAAATTTGAGGGAGCTCCCTCCCATCTTAAGACCTCCATCATTCTTAAGGACAGCTGTGTTCGCTGGGCAATTGTATAACAATTGAGGATTTCAAAGGACTACATTCTCAATGAGGAACAAATACCATCTGACCAGTGTTATAAATCTTATATAACATCATCCATTTCTCTTCCCAAGTCTGCCTCTTGTATGCAGAGTCATTTCAAACAGTTGTGATACTAGTAGTCATCCTTCCATCACTATAAGAGCTTCATTAATTAGTTCAAGCATCCACCACCCTCTCAAAATTTGTAACATCCTTGCTTAATACTGTCCTCTGAGTAGGCTATTTCACATTTTCATTGCCCCCCTGCATGAAGAAGTTATATGTTGACAATTCATCTACCTCTTTCCATCTAAGCTTGAGTCTATGTCTTACAACTTTGGTTAATATTGAACTAGCCTCAAAGATCCAGTTCCTCCATGTGTTTAGAATCTTAAACATCTCAGTAAAATCACCTCCAAGGCACGCTTTCTTCCAGTGTAAACACCCCAACTACATGAAGTCTTTCCTCATTGCACAGGTGTGCAATCTCATTTAGCAACTTAGTTACCTTTTCTTATTCTCCTTGAATACAAAGATGTTACTGTCCAAAGCTATAGATAATGGGCCGAACTTTGCGGCCAGCTTCAAAGCAATGCTGTTCGCTGCTGACCATGCTGAAAAATTCACAATCACCTGGCTGCAAAAGGTTTTTAACTTCTGGCTACAGCATTGCCTGATGATGGGGGGGAACAGCAAGGCCCTGCAGCAAAGCGTATTCCAGGGGAAGCCCTGGTGCCCAATGACATCATGAGCCGAAGACACGCCAATCTTCAGCTGAAAGGTAGGTGAGTGTTTTATACCGATTTTTAAAACTTTTAAATAAAACTTTTAAAAATTTGACATATTTTGATAAACTTTTAAAAACTTTAAAATAAATGGGCAAGTGCATTGGGCAGTCTTTAAAAAGACAAACTAAGTAAAAGTTTTTTGTAAAGCATTCGTTTTGATAAAAAAAATCATATATTTAAATATCTAAAAGTCACTTCAATCTTACAAGAGTCTTTTACATTGAAGTCAGATAAATATTGATATAAAAATTGATAAAAGGTCATATACATTTAAAAGATCTTTTAAAGGTCACTTCAATCTTGTTAAAAAAAATGTCTGATAAATAAAATCCATCTTAGACGTCTGATAATATAAGTTTTTAGCATGGCTTAAATAAAATTCAACATTTAAAATGTCTGCACTTGTTTCTGAAAGTTCCCTCCTTGTTGGTGCCTTCCTGGAATCCTGGAGCTGCTGAACACAACAGAAAAATCCCTCCTGAGCAGACTCTGTGCCTGATAACAGCGGCTCTAAACAAACCCACGAAAAAGTCAGCGTTAGTTGTGGGCAGATAGCCCAAATTGACAAACTACGAGTCCTGCCGCTTTACAAAGCAAGTCAGTGCAACCATCATCAGAGGCTCCTCTGGAGTGCATTCTCATGCACCGCAACTTCCAATTTTTGGCGCAAATGTGTGCATATGCTGGAAGTTGTGGTGTTGTTGCAACCCTCAATAGCAGCAAACATTACAGCATTCACCACAATTGGGACCACAAAATGCGACCTAATACTCGAGGGGTTGTCCCTTCAACAAAAAGCCGCACTTTATCCTGAGCGTAAATTTCAGCACGTTCAGTGCTAAACCATCGGTGATGACCTAACGGTTGTAAATATTGGCATATCTACCAATTCTATAAATGTGTGTATAACAAATGTTATCATTAAACTATGCATTATGACATAAAGCTGTCAAAATAGAATTTCAATTTATTAAAAATAATATTGAAGTATCTGTCTAAAACACAGTATTTGCTTAAAATATTGTTGGTTGGTAACTGGGCTAACACAATGAGAGCATGCCATATGTTTCATTCCAAGTGAAATTATGCTGAACACTAATGGAAAAGCTTCTTAAGCATGCAATGGGTGCCAGGGCCTAAGCATCCCATTACTAGCATAAAATAACAATATGCCATTTTATAAGAAGCTGTGAAAAGGATTAATGTACAATTCTTTACAAGAAATTAGTGACCTAATGAAGTGGCTAAGAATACTGTCATGGATTTTTTATTAGATCTAAATTATGTAGTACAGGAGTTAAGTGCCTAACACATAATGACATAATGAATAATGACTGGAGCTGGGCTGCTAATTTGTCCCAACTCGAGTCAAGGCTGAGGGTTAACTTGCCAGAAAATGTTATATTTTCATACCATTTAGAGGCTTCTGGGATGAGTAGAAGAAGCCATTGACACTAAACCTTGGGGTGCATCAAATAAGTTTTGTACAGTACAACTCTGAGTATACTGATGTCTATAGAGTGGATTTCATTCCAACCTGGACAAATTCCACAATTCAGTAGCTCGGTCTTTGCAACTCTAGAGGTTGTTAACATTTTCTTATTTTACATTATGTACATATGACATCAGAGCACTCACAAAGAGGATGAACATTTGTGAAACACTGGTTCAGCCTCAATATTTTGGGCACTGCACTTTGGGAAGAATGTGAAGGTATTAGAGAGGGTGCAAAAGAAAAGTACAAAAATTGTTTCAGGGACTTCAGTTACTTGGATAGATTGGAAATGCTGGGGTTGTATTCCATAGAGAAGGTTGAGAGGAGGTTTAAGAGAGGTATTCAAAATCATGAGGCATCTAGACAGAGTAGATAGAGAGAAACTGTTCCCATTGGCAGAAGGGCTAAGAGCTAGTGGACATAGATTTAAAGTGATTGGCAAAAGAACCAAAGGCAACATGAGGAAAATCTTTTTTATGCAGCAAATGTTTACAATCTGAAATGCACCATGGGAGAGGTTGGTGGAGGTAGATTCAATCATGGCTTTCAAAAAGGAATTGGATAAGCACCTGAAGAGAAAAAAAATCAGGGCTACGGGGAAAGGGCTGGGGAGTGGAACTAGCTGAATTGCTCTTGCAGAGAGTCAGCATGGGTTCAATCAGCCAAATGGCCTCCATCTGTGCTGAAACCATTCTATGATTCTATTCTATCTATTCGATAATTCAAATGCAGAGTTCAAGACTTAATAACTCAGCTTTAATCACTTGGATTTGTAAAGTCGCACAAACAAATGCATATATCTATCTCAGATGCCTGAAAAGTTAAAGGCTTCAAGGCAATCTTGGGGTCCAGGTGATATGCATCACCCACTTGGATTTCATTCATGTTTTCACATCTTCAAGCTCCATGACAGAGCCAAGCACATAATTTAAGGGGTTAATTTTAATTGTGCCCACCGGGCAGGAAACAGAGTGGCAGTGGGTCAGCCATCCATTTTATACCCCACTCATTTTCTACGCAACTCAATTTCCCTTCCCCTGAAGTTAATAAAGAGGAAAATCTGGCTGGTGTTGAAAGAGTAGCCAACTGCTGCCACCTGTTTCTCACCCAGCGGGCATATTTAAGATTGGGCCCCTAGACTGTCACTTCTGTGCAGTACTGAAAAAGCGCTGTATTGTCACAGGGGCTTCTTCTTTGGATGAGACAGTAAACCGAGGCCATCTGCCTGCTCAAGTATAAAATTCGACAATTTGTGGAAGAATGAGGACTTTTTCCAGTTCTCCAGGCAAGATCACGAAAAACGAATTATCTTGTCATTCATACACTTGCTGTTTGTGGGACCTTGCTGTGCACAAATTGGGGTGCTGCTTTTGCCTACATAGCACACTATAAAAATAATCCATTGGGTATAGAGCACTTTGAGATGTCCTGAAGATTTAAGAAAATGCTTATATAAAAGCAACATTTTCTTTCTTCTTTATCCCTTGTAACATTTTATTCAAACATCTTTAACTCTTAAGAACTCAAATCAAAGCGAAATGAAATGAAATGAGAGAACTCCAAATTTTTGCCTGTGGTATTATTAATCACATTTCTTATTTATCTGCCTGAGCTTGTGTTTTACACTATCTTCAAACATAAGTGTTCAGTTTTAAGTGTGCCTCACACACAGGAAATAGCAGGTTGGATAAGACCATGAATTAGATTCTCAATTTAATTCCGATGTTCTGTTCTGAATATTGAATACTGTTTTGTAAAATAAAACTCTGCAATAATAGTTAGTAGTTGTTCCTAACAAAATATTGAAGTGGTACACCATGGAGTATGTGTTTTATAAAGAAAAAAAAACTTGGCATTTGTTAAATTATATGAGAATGCATTGAATAGTCAGTTTTATTGAGGCTACAATGCAGTAAGACGCCATCTACAATATGGACTGTCATTGTGGTTATACTGGAGAGCTGAAAATGTAAAATATATCCTCTAACTGGTCTGTAAACGGTTGCCCATTGACCTGTTCTTAATACTAGGTCCATAATATATATTTACCTGAAGACCAGCAGCGTATATTAGAAATTTAATCACGTTTATCCAAAGTAAGCATTTGTTCAGTGTTTTCTGTTTTGAGATTGATTTGCTGAAAGGATGAGTGCAAAGCAGTGCAATACAGTTCATTCAAAGTGTCTCTCACCTGCAATGAATAGGAGTGCTGATCCGAATATAATCACGATCCACAAAGAAGTTCCTCAGGAAACCAAATAATGCATTTATCAGAATTCGACTGTACAGATGGTACAAAAGTTTCATTACTGAATTGTTGAATAATTGTTCCCACCCTTTTCAAATGAAATTGTTGGTATTCCTGTCTTTCCTTTGCCAAAGTACTTCATATAATTTACATCACCACAGAACTGTTCTGGCAAAAACTTCACTAGAGCCATAATCAAAATGAATGACAAATTTTATTTGTTTGGCCTGAAGTTTTTACAGAAACTATAAAGTAATATTGACAGTAAACATGCTGATATTGAGCAATAGTTCAGAGAATTTCAAATTGCAATACCACAAATATGAGATGACAACTTACCTCTTCTACAAAACCAAATATGTAACCTTTCCTTCCCTTCTTCACCTCCTGTTCTCCTGAAGGTAGAGAGTGTGTTGGACAGTTTTACAGGCACTAATCACCCTTCAAAAATTAATTTAAGTGTTCATTATCCGTGATTGATCCCAGACAGTGAATATTAACATATATGCTCAGCCATATAGAGTCATCAGACAGGAGCCTCATCCTATTCCCATCCTTCATATATTTTTATAATTTATTCGTTCATTGATGGGGTTGCTGATCTCTGGCAAGGACAGTATTTATTGCCCATCCCTAATTGCCTTTGAGAAAGTAGTGGTGAACCGCTTTCTTGAATCACTGTACACGTAGTGTAGGTACCAGTTCCAGGATTTTGACCCAGCGACGATGAAGGAACGGCTATATAATTCCGTCGGGATTTTGTGTGACTTAGAGGAGAACTAGCAGGTGGTGGATTTCTAATGCATCAACTACCCTTATCCTTTTGCATGGTCGAGTTTGCAAGTTTGGAAGTAGGGAGAGGGTGGTGAGAGTGAGGAAAGTATTCACTCCCACTGATCTACTCTTTCATTTATTGGACCTGGTGAACTCACTGTACTTTGCCAGGATTTTATGTTTACATTTCAAATTTGGGCCCAAGGGTTTCTGCCAGCTTTCCTGTGTTCTCCATCTCTCCCATTTTCTTGTATTTTCCTTAATTATTTGTGGATTCATGTTTCTTTAATGTATTTTATTTCTGTAATTCTTCTGTCCATCATTTGACTGAGAAGATCAGTTATATTATCCAGCAATCATTCCACTCATACTTGCTCTGTGTTTGTTTATCTGTCTGTTTCTTATTTCCACCACCAGCCACCACCCCCGCCCCCAGACCCTCTCCCTTGATTCCATTAATATGCTCCTCCATCTCTTATTGTTCAATTTTGAAAAAGGATGCAAATGCAAAACATGGATTGTCTGCTCTCCCCAGTGGATACTGATTGACCTGCTGTGTGCTTTTTCAAATTTTCTTAAACCAGCTTGTAAGTGTTAAACGTATAATGATTTGAAAACTATTTATACGCCTGGGAACTGCATTCCTTGACAAAAATCAAACTGTCATTTCTCGCCTTGGCTTTTCATATGCCAAATGCTCAAGATGACACTCTTACTTTGTCAAGAAATGCTGCTACCAGGCATTTGAATGCATAACAAAAAATAAAGTGTTTATTTGATTATCAGCAAATTACATTGCTGATGGGTGGATCAGCAAATGAACTTGACCTTTTCAGAATTGCTTTGTGAGACACATTTTATGCCACCTCAGACTGCCCATATCATATCAAAGCAATTAAAACAAATTAGCATCACCAATAGAATACAGCTCCTACAAACCTAAGGTGTGCCCAGTCAAAGTGGTTTCCTGCAGACCAGCTGCAAGAGAGCTGCTTGAACATCAGTTATGGATGCTGCCTTCTAATGTCATGTCACCAGTTTAATGAGACCTCAGGGACTTCCTAATACTTTTTGGCATAAATTGTTTTTTAATCTTTATGAAATACTGCAATAATAATCTGAGTAGAATCTAGATATCTGTCAGAAGGAGGTTAGATTTCACTCAAAAATGGCACTTGGTGCCAATTATGGAAAAAATGTTTCCTTAATCAACATACTTCTTTGTTTTCTTTACGAATATATATATATAATTCAAGGGCCACAATTTTGCTTTCCTATTATGATATGCTCAACCCATTCTCTTCAGCAAGAAACTCTGAACTGATATGTCAGAGCTTCTGAAAAATCCTTTTGTAGAATTTCAATTTTGTTTCAATGTGAACATATTTTAATTTGACAATATTACTAATGCTCAGTATTAATTTTTACTGGCATTGCATGTAAGAATATTTTAAATCATGAAATTAAATTAAAATCTACACAAAATTATTTCAGATAAATATTCAAGTTTAGGATTTTGTTGTCATATAGTGATTTTGCACCCATTACAATAATTTTGAAAATCTGAATAGAACTTTTAAAGGAGAAGAATAGCTGCTGAGGTTAAATTAAACAATTTAACCAGTGTTTACCAATACCTGCCATATAATCATTGGCCAAATCAGTTGTAAAGAGCTGGGCAAGCCTGCCACCTGCTGACACATTCCATTAAATACAAACAAACTACGTGAGCAGTTCTTAGGGATTCATCATCTTGAGGCTTGAATTCTGTAAACAAAATACCAGCACAAATTCAGCATCGAGTAATTCCTAGAACCAATAACAAGCTGTGTCTTCATTATAGTTGTCTCTGGTTGCACCCCTATTGTTATTCCTCTCATGTTTGTTCACCCCATATCATAAATGTTTGGATCCAAGATTGATGAAAAGTATTTCAAATTAAACCAGAATATACTTTTTCAAAAAAAAAATTAAAATTTCCAGAGGGTTGGGTAATCCACAGATATCCTCAGGAATGTGTGCCCTGACATGCAGCATGGTAAGGGATATGCATCATTTTGAAAGAGCGCGTACAATTAGAAATTTTCCGCTTACGCTTGTAAGTCTAGAAGAAAATATTTTAGTAACTTTACCCTATTTATACAGCAAATGAATAATTCTTTCTTTCATGAGCCAGACCTAGCTAGTGAACAAGTGAATTTGGTATCCTGGATTATCACTTAGGACTAGGAAAGATATTGATCCTCAGTCTGCAAGGTGTTTGGCGATGGGCCTCAGAAATAAAGATCAAATGTTCATAGCTGAATAAAAACTGACAAAAGTTGGACTGACAGCTTAAAACAAAGATTGATACAGCCCCAGAAAACTGTTATTGACACATGAAGGCACACCGTTCGATTGAAAGTGCAGCAGTACTTGGGCTTGTCATAACTTAAACAATCTTTTTTGCAATACATAAAGATGCAGTTTGTAACAGCAGTTGATTTAGAAATTACTAGAGAGAATGTAAGTACTGAAGGCATGAAGTATATTTTATCGGGGCATTTCCCCCATGGCCAAACTAAGTTTGAACAAACAATCTGGTGCATTTTCTAGCTAATTGGAGCTTGTTATAATTGAATAAATCTCAGTAATTTCTTTCAAGTAGAACTCATCACAATTCCAACCCCAGTCCAAATGTTAGCTTTGAAACCCAAGCAGTGACAACAATGCTCCAAAGCAATTACTGCATTCAAACCAGAAACATCCCTTATATCTCAAGAAATCAGTTACAACCAGTCCTGAAGAAAATAAAGCTTCACACACGGCAATAGCCTGGCATACCCCAGAACGTGTGAGGAAAATAAAAATAACATGCCTTCAAAGGTCCCATTTTAACAGTAATATTTGTTATGGTGTGGCTGGTCTCCACTGTTCACCTCCCAACTGACCACAGTGTTTTTTGTTTAAATTAGTGCTTCAGCCCGTTTTGTTGACCAAATAAACAATGACAAGTTTTCTCATGAGCTTAAAATAGATTAAAAATTTATTGAACACGATTCATCACCCATGCAAGCATGCACTCTCACAAGCCCACTCAAGAGGAGATAGATAGAGGGTAAAGGGTAAGAGGTGTTAAGAGTTAAAAGTGCAAAAGTCTGTTGTTTCAGAAAAACCTGCGAGATCCTCTCGGAAGGTGAGTTTTAAAGTTGCAGACCTGTTTGCTGGTTTTCTTGTATTTGCTGGGTTGCTGAAGACTTCTGGCTGTATATTTCTGTTTGGAGACCATGTTGATATTTTTAGTTCATGTTACGACCAGGTGAGAAAGGTAACTAGGTGTCTCTTTCAGCCTTCACCTGGTCTTATTGTAACAGGATTTAATTTTTAAACATAGTGTTTTGAGCTCCCCCTTTGGTGAATCCTTGTTCATTGCTTTCCAATTATCAGGCAAAGAAATGAGCATAAATAGGCTTTCTTAGATTTAAACAAAAGTGAAATTTATTAAAACTTGAACTCTAATTCGGTTAACACCTATGGTTACACGGCACGCCCACGCTAGCATACACACGCAGTACACATATGCAAATAGGGACAGAAAAGAGAAGAAAAACAAAGTGAAAAAGTTTGAAACAATCTCTGAAGGGGATTTGCTACTGTGCTTCGAGCTCACTGTAGAGTCCCTGATTGTAGGTAGTCTTGCTTTTCATTGGGGCCCGGTATTCTTCTTAAACCTGGTTTACTGTAGGAGACTTTTCTCTCTTGGGGTTCATGTGGCTTCAGTTCCCTGAGAAAGAGATGGGAGCAGACAGGAGAGGCTGCACCGAGCCAGCTACGAGAGGTCTTTTCAGTCCAGGAGCAAACAGCTTTGAGTTCAAATTCTCTTTGGCAAGTTAAAAAAAAAAACAAGTCAGTTAGTCACGTGACTAAACTGGTCTGACTACGTGTGCTCGTGTATTCGGCCATATTAGCAGTCAACCTGGAATGAGAGCTCCTCCACCCTCAACGCCTGGTAAGCAAAAGTCCATTGTGGAATGAATAAGTCAGGGCATGGTCTTTTGTCCCTTTTAAGCACTGTCTGTAAATATGCAAATATCTTTCCAGTTAAGGGCATGGTGTTTGTTTTTTAAACAAGTTCTTTCTTTACTCCAGTAACAGTTTAAAAATCAATGTTCATGTGGCAAAATTAATGTGCCTCATACTTGGCAGGTGGGGCCTGCATGACAGTTCAGTTTTCACTGGTGGAGTTGTTTGAAAGGCAATCTCTTTCTTCTGCTGCTGTTGGCTTTCAACTTGTCTCAGCAGGATTCAAATGTTAGCTGGAACTGGTCCTTTTCTTTCTTAGTTTTGCACTGGAATTCAAGATGGCTTTCGATGTTGACCGTGTGGCTGGAGAGACCAGACTGATGTTGATGACAGAGCTGGAAAAGACCCCATTAAGTCTTAATGAGTTCACCACACCATTAACACACTCTTTTTGCCTTCACCCCATGACCTCCTTGTTAGTTATCTCTCTGGCCCTCTGTCCAATCCCACACCTTACCTTTCCTACCACCCCTGCTTTATTTGCTTAAAACCTATTACATTTCTAACCTTTGCCAGTTCTGATGAAAGATCACTGACCTGAAACGTTAACTCTACTTCTCTCTACACCGATGCTGCCAGACCTACTGAGTATTTCCAGCACTTTGTTTTTATCTCATTAAGTATTAGTTTTGCCCATGTGACTTTAGTTTTCAGTTCCTGCCGGGCCTGGGGAGCCACACTGGGGCTTTTCACTCCCCAGGCCCTTAATTGGCCTTGGGTGGGACTTGCACCTCCTTGAGGCAGGAAGTCCTGCCTTTTGGAGATGCTGGCCAATCAGCATGCCGGCAGCTCTTAATACCAGCAGTACCACCCAGCCAACAGAAGCAAAAGGAACAGCAGCCCCGAAAACAAGGTCGTTTTTGGGGGCCTTGCTGGTGACAATCGGCCAGGCCCCAGTGAGGCGGCGGGGGGTCACTTAGAAATGGAGGTCGGGAGGATGAAGGTTGGATTGTGGGGGAGGCTCTCCACGGGGCACAAGGTGCATGCTCATGAGGGCTCCCCCATCCCACAGCCCGCAAGGAGGTCATCAGGTTTTACCTGGCAGCATTCTGAAGGCCTTTGCCACTCGATCAGTGGTAAAATACCAGCGGCAAAAGGAGGCCCTTAAGTGGCAGTTAATTGGCCACTTAAGGACGTCAATTGGCCTGGGGCCCCATGTAAAATTGCAGCGAGACGGGAAGTTATCAGGAATGGCAGCCCCCCAAACAAGCCCATTCATGCAAGGTGGGGTGGCACCGTAAAATTCCAGCCAGAGTGTCTGGGAGTGCCTTTGTTTTAGCTTTTGAGTATAGCTCACATCTGTGTGTGATAAGCTGTCTCATTTCCATGTAAACGGGATGAATTGATTTCAGTTCCAGTAGACATGGGTGCATTTTAGTACAGTTGTTGTTACGGCTCATGTGACTTATCCTCCATTTTATTGACAGTAAATACACCAGTCTTTTAAAATTTTTTTTTTTTTTTAAATATAACTCTTCCATTGGTTTCAATATTTTCATCACTGCGCTTCTCGTGAGCATGACATATTCAATTGCATGTGGGATGTATGGGGGTTGGTTGGAAGGTATCACACACGCAACTGTGACTCAGAAACCAATAGCTCATTTTAACTTTTTTCTGCCTCCGATTCATGTACAAATTCCACACTCAAATTCACAAACAGATATAACGAAGTGCTTTTGCCAGAGGGAATAGAGATCTCACGTCCTCTTAAATCACTAGTCTTATAACCAGTGAACTACCAGTCCTGAAACAGTGCACAATTATGAAGTGGATTTTTTTTTTACTGTGGAAGTTTTAAGAATCAATGAGTGAAACTGGGTAAGTTGAAGATTTATTTATGAAACAACATATTATAATCTTCAGAACCCCGATTAAATTAGTAACAAATCATAATGGACACTAGGTACAAGGCTGGTTTTAGCTGTGCTTATTCAGTAAGAATCCACGAGGCGGAGAGTATCGTGGATAATACGTATAGAGAGGTGGTCACACCGCAGTCTCAGACTCCACAGGCAGGAGGGGAATAGGTGACCACCAGGCACAGCAAGAGGACGAGGCAGGCAGTTCAGGAATCTCCTGTGGCTATTCCCCTGCAAAACAGATATACTGCTTTGGATACTGTTGGCAGGAATGGCCTCCTAGGGGAAAGCAGCAACAGCCCAATTTGTTGCACCACGGTTGGCTCTGCTGCACAGGGGGAGGAGTAAAAAGTGTGGGAATGCAATAGTTATAGGGGATTCAATTGTAAGGGGAATAAATAGGTGTTTCTGTGGCTGCAAAAGAGACTCCAGGATGGTATGTTACCTCCCTGGTGCCAAGGTCAAGGATGTCTCAGAGCGGTTACAGGACATTCTGAAGGGGGAGGGTGAAGAGTCAGGGGTCGTGGTACACATTGGTACAAATGACATAGGTAACAAAAAAAAAGGATGAGGTCCTAAAAGCTGAATAACGGGAGCTAGGAAGGATGTTGAAAAGTAGGACCTCAAAAGGTAGTAATCTCAGGATTACTACCAGTGCCACATGCTAGTCAGAGTAGAAATAGCAAGATAATATCGGATGAATACATGGCTGAGGAGATGGTGTGAGGGGGAAGTGGGACGAGTACAAACTGGACGGGTTACACCTGGGCAGGACCAGGACTGATGTCCTCGGGGGAGTATTTGCTGGAGTGGTTGGGGAGGGTTTAAACTAAAATGGCAGGGGGATGGAAACCTTTGCAAGGAGTCAGAGGAGGGGGGGATCAAAGACAAGATAGACCAAAATCAATCAGGGCCACAGTGAAAAATAGTGGGAAGGGGACAAGTAATGTTAAAAACACAAGTCTTAAGGCTTTGTCCCTGAACGCATGGAGCATTCACAATAAAGTGGATGAATTAAGTGCACAAATAGATGTAAACGGGTATGATATAGTCAGGATTACAGAGATATGGCTGCAAGGTGACCAGGGATGGGAAATGAACATCCACGGATATTCAGTATTTATGAAGGACAGACAAAAAGCAAAAGGTGGTGGAGTTGCATTGCTGGTTAAAAGAGGAAATGAACGCAATAGTGAGGAAAGATATTAGCTCTGACGATGTGGAATCTGTACGGGTAGAGCTGAGAAATACTAAGGGGCAAAAAACATTAGTGGGGGTTGTATATAGACCCCCAAACTGTAGTGGCGATTTTGGGAATGGCATTAAACAGGAAATTAGAGATGAATGCGATAAGGAACATCTGTAATTATGGGTGATTCTAATCTGCATATAGATTGGGCAAATCAAATTAGTCACAATACCATAGAGGAGGAATTCTTGGAGTGTATACGGGATGGTTTTCTGGACCAATACTTTGAGGAACCAACTAGAGAACAGGCCATCCTACACTGGGTATTGTGTAATGAGAGAAAAATAATTAACAATCTAGTGGTGCAAGACCCCTTGGGGGATGAGGAAACATAATATGATAGAATTCTTCATCAAGAGTGACATAGTTGATTCTGAGACAAGGATCCTGAATCTTAGTAAAGGAAACTACGAAGGTATGAGGGGCGTGTTGGCCATGACGGAGTGGGAAGCATTACTTAAAGGGATGATGGTGGATAGGCAATGGTAAACATTTGAAGAGCGCATGGATGAACTGCAACAATTGTTTATTCCTGTCTGGTGCAAAAGTAAAACAGGTAAAACAGCTGGTGGTGAGAAGGGCCCTCCCAGTCAGATCCTTCATGCACACCCGAAGTCTCGCCCCCTCCGCACAGTGCCCCCGCGTTGGCTGTGGTGGGGAAGAGACGGTCGCCCACCTCCTCCTGGAATGTGCCTTTGCAAAGCAGGTGTGGAAAGAGATGCAGTGGGTTTTGTCAAGGTTCGTCCCAAGCAGCTCTGTAACACAGGAGTCTGTGCTCTACGGGCTGTTCCCAGGGACGCACACCGAGACAAACATCAACTGCTGCTGGAGGACTATCAATTCGGTGAAAGACGCCCTTTGGTCTGCCCGAAACTTGCTGGTCTTCCAGCGCAAAGAGTTGTCCACCACCGAATGTTGCAGACTGGCACATTCCAAGGTCCAGGACTACGTGCTGAGGGACGCACTAAAGCTTGGGGCAGCCGCAGCAAAGGCTCAATGGGGAAAGACCACAGTGTAAGGTTCCCCCACCAAGCTAGACTGAGGGGCTGAATCCATGGGAAACCCCTCGAACTGTATCGTTTATATTCTGAATTGCTGTAAATGTAAAACTGTAATTGACATGACAATTGAGAAACGGAAGGGTTGGGAAGAAACTCATGACAGTATTGAAGGAAACTGATCTCCCTTGCAATGTTTGTATTTTTTGGTGCTGTTTGGAAACTGTTTGGCAATGTAATTTTTACAGATTTTTATGAATAAAGTATATTTTGGAAATAAAAAAAAAAGTAAAACAGGAAAGGTAGCCAAACCATGGCTTACAAGGGAAATTAGAGATAGCATTAGATCCAAGGAAGAGGCATATAAATTTGCCAGGAAAAACAACAGACCTGAGGATTGGGAGCAGTTTAGAATTCAGCAAAGGAGGACCAAGGGATTGATTAAGAAGGGGAAATAGAGTACAAGAGCAAGTTTGTGGGGAACATAAAAACTGACTGTAAAAGTTTCTATACGCATGCGAAGAGAAAACGATTGAAGACGACAAATGTAGGTCCCTTACAGTAAGAAACAGGGGAATTTATTATGGGGAATAAAGAAATAGCTGACCAACTAAATGCATACTTTGGTTGTCTTCACAAATGAGGACACAAATTTCATACCAGAAATGTTGGGGAACAGAGAGGAACTGAAAGAAATCAGTATTAGTAGAGAAATGGTGCTGGGGAAATTGATGGGATTGAAGGCCGATAAATCCCCAGGGCCTGATGGTATGCATCCCACAGTACTTAAGGAAGTGGCCCTAGAAATAGTGGATGCATTGGTGGTCATCTTTCAAGATTCTATAGACTCTGGAACAGTTCCTATAGATTGGAGGGTAGTTAATGTAACCCCACTATTTAAAAAGGGAGGTAGAGAGAAAGCAGGGAATTATAGACCAGTCAACCTGACGTCAGTAGTGGGGAAAATTCTAGAGTCCATCAAAGATTTTATAGCAGAGCACTTAGAGAACAGTGGTAGAATCGGGCAGTCAGCATGGATTTACGAAAGGGAAATCATGCTTGACAAATCCACTAGAATTCTTTGAGGATGTAACGAGTAGAGTTGATGAGGGGGAGCCAGTGGATGTGGTTTATTTGGACTTTCAGAAGGCTTTCGACAAAGTCCCACATAAGAGATTAGCATGTAAAATTAAAGCGCATGGGATTGGGGGTAGTGTATTGCGATGGATAGAAAATTAGTTGGCGGACAGGAAACAAAGAGTAGGGATAAATGGGTCTTTTTCTGAATGGCAGGCAGCGACTAGTGGGGTACCGCATGGATCGGTGCTAGGACCTCTGCTATTCACAATATACATTAATGATTTCGATGAGGGAACTAAATGTAATATCTCCAAATTTGCAGATGACACAAAACTGGATGGGAGGGCGAGTTGTGAGGAGGATGCAGAGAGGCTTCAGGGTGATTTGGACAAGTTGAGTGAGTGGGCTAATGCATAGCAGATGCAGTATAATGTGGATAAATGTGAGGTTATCCACTTTGGTAGCAAAAAACAGGAAGGCAGATTATCTGAACGGTTATAAACAGAGGGGAATATGCAGCGAGACCTGGGTATTCTCGTACACCAGTCCCTGAAGATAAGCATGTACGTGCAACAGGCAGTAAAAAAGGCAAATGGTATGTTGGCCTTCATAGCGAGAGGATTCGAGAACAGGAGCAGGGATGTCTTGCTGCAATTATACAGGGCCTTGGTGAGGCCACACCTGGAATAGTGTGTGCAGTTTTGGTCTCCTTATCTGAGGAAGAATGTTCTTGCTATAGAGGGAATGCAGCGAAGGTTTACCAGACTGCTTCCTGGGATGGCGGGACTGACATCTGAGGAGAGATTGAGTCGGTTAGGATTATATTCGCTGGAGTTCAGAAGAGTGAGGGGGGGGAATCTCATAGAAACCTATAAAATTCTAACAGGACTTGACAGGGTAGATGCAGGAAGGATGTTCCCGATGGAGGAGAGTCCAGAACCAGGGGTCATAGTCTAAGGATACGGGGTAAACCTTTCAGGACTGAGATAAGGAGAAATTTCTTCAGCCAGAGAGTGGTGAGCCTGTGGAATTCACTACCACAGAAAGCAGTTGAGGCCAAAACATTGTATGTTTTCAAAAAGTTAGAAATAGCTCTTGGGTCTAAAGGGACCAAAGGGTATGGGGCGAAAGCCAGAACAGGTTACTGAGTTGGATGATCAGCCATGATCATAATGAATGGCAGAGCAGGCTCAAAGGGCCTACTCCTGCTCCTATTTTCTATGTTTCGAATCAATCAGCTGACTAGGGAGCTGAGTAAACCCGAGCCACTACACATGTAGTGTCTCCCACCCATCCTCCTCCTCTAACCTAATAATAAGACCCTTTTTACCCTCCTCCTCTAACCAAAAAGGACTGAGCAGGTAAGCTATTTACTGTTTTTGTTAATATCTATAGTTGTACTTAACTAAGGGGTAATTGAATAAAAGAAATGGCAGCCAGTGTAGTGTATTGCTCCTCCTGCAGAATGTTCGAGGTGAGGGAAACCTCCGGTGACCCTGCCGACTTCACCTGCTGGAAGTGCATCCGTCTCCAGCTCCTATCAGACCGTGTTAGGGAATTGGAGCTGGAGCTGGATGAACTGAGGATCATTCGGGAAGCTGAGGGGTTGATAGATAGAAGCTACACGGAGGTCGCTACTCCACAAATCAAAGGCAGCTGGGTAACAGTTAGAGGTGGGAAGAGGTCAGTGCAGGGATCTCCTGTGGTCGTTCCCCTCAACAACAAGTATACAGTTTTAGATACTGTTGGGGGGGACGGCCTATCGGGGGCAGGCTGCAGTGACCGGGCCTCTGGCACGGGGTCCTGCACTGTGGCTCAGAAGGGAAGGAGGGAGAACGGGAGAGCACTAGTCATCGGGGACTCGATGGTGAGGAGTACGGACAGGCGGTTCTGTGGGCGCAGGCGAGACGCACGGATGGTTTGTTGCCTCCCTGGTGCCAGGGTCCGTGATGTTTGTGCGTCTTCAGGATCCTTAAAGGGGAGGGGGAGCAGCCAGAGGTCGTGGTGCACATTGGCACCAACGACGTAGGAAGGAAGGGTGGCACAGATATTAGAAGTGAGTTTAGGGAGTTAGGCTGGAAGCTGAAAGCTCGGACGGACAGAGTTGTTATCTCTGGTTTGTTGCCGGCGCCACGTGATAGTGAGGCTAGGAATAGGGAGAGAGCACAGCTGAACACGTGGCTGCAGGAATGGTGTAGGAGGGAGGGCTTCCAGTTCTTGGATAATTGGACTGCATTCTGGGGAAGATGGGACCTGTTCAAACACGACGGGCTGCATCTGAACCAGAGGGGCACCAATATCCTGGGAGGGAGGTTTGCTAGTACTGTTCGGGAGGGTTTAAACTAGTTTGGGAGGGGGATGGGAACCGGACTTGTAATCCAGGGACCAGTGGGTCCACTCAGAAAGACAAAGAGTGTAGTGAGGTATTGGGGAAGGTAGCACTGTCACAGAGGACAGATGGGCACGGAGAAGGGTTAAAGTGCGTATACTTCAACGCAAGAAGCATCAGGAATAAGGTGAGTGAATTGAAGGCGTGGATGGGCACTTGGGACTACGATGTTGTGGCCATCACTGAAACGTGGATAGGTGAGGGGGAGGAATGGTTCTTGGAGGTACCTGGTTATAGATGTTTTCATAAGATTAGGAATGGTGGTAAAAGAGGTGGGGGGGTGGCATTGTTAGTTAGAAATAGTGTAACAACTGCTGAAAGAATTTTCGAGGAGGATCTGCCGACTGAGGCACTGTGGGTTGAGGTCAGGAACAGGAAAGGAGCAGTCACCTTGATGGGAGTTTTCTATAGGCCCCCCAATAGCAGCAGGGAGGTGGAAGAGCAGATTGGGAAACAGATTTTGGAAAGGAGCAGAAGTCACAGGGTAGTAATTATGGGGGATTTCAACTTCCCAAATATTGATTGGCAACTCTTTAGATCGAATAGTTTGGATGGGGTAGTGTTTGTGCAGTCTGTCCAGGAAGCTTTTCTGACTCAGTATGTAGACTGCCCGACCAGAGGGGAGGCAATATTGGATTTGGTACTAGGTAATGAACCAGGGCAAGTGATAGAGCTGTTGGTGGGCGAGCACTTTGGAGATAGTGATCACAATTCTGTAGCATTCACTGTGGTAATGGAGAGGGATAGGTATGTGCAACAGGGCAAGGTTTACAATTGGGGGAAGGGTAGATATGATGCTGTCAGGCAGGAACTGAGGAGCATAAGTTGGGAGCATATGCTGGCAGGGAAGGGCACGGTCGAAATGTGGAACTTTTTCAAGGAGCAGATAGTAGGGGCCATTGATAAGCATGTCCCTGTCAGACAGGGAAGGGATGGTCATGTGAGGGAACCGTGGTTGACAAGAGAGGTTGAGAGTCTTGTTAGGAAGAAGAAGGATGCGTATATAAAGTTGAGGAAAAAGGGCACAGGCATAGCTCTGGAGGGATACAAGATGGCCAGGAAGGATCTGAAGAAAGGGATTAGGAGAGCTAAGAGAGGGCATGAAAAATGCTTGGCGGGTAGGATAAAAGAAAACCCCAAGGCCTTTTACGCGTATGTCAGAAATATGAGGATGACTAGGGGGACCATAGGTCCGGTCAAGGACAATAGCGGGAGACTGTGTGTTGAGCCGGAAGAGATAAGTGAGGTTTTGAATGAGTACTTCTCTTCGGTATTTACGAATGAGAAGGGGTGTATTACTGAAGAGGACGGTGGGAAGCAGACTGGTAAGCTCGAGGAAGTGCTCGTTAGGAGGGAAGATGTGTTGGGGTTTTTGAATAACTTGAAGATAGACAAGTCTCCCGGGCCTGACGGGGTATATCCAAGGATGTTATGGGAAGCAAGGGATGAAATTGCAGAGCCGCTGGCAATGATCTTTTCATCTTCTCTGCTGACGGGGGTGGTACCAGGTGATTGGAGGGTGGCAAATGTTGTGCCCCTGTTCAAGAAAGGGAATAGGAACAACCCTGGGAATTACAGGCCAGTTAGTCTTACTTCGGTGGTAGGCAAGTTGATGGAAAAGGTGCTGAGGGATAGGATTTCTGAGCATCTGGAAAGACACTGCTTGATTCGGGACAGTCAGCACGGTTTTGTGAGGGGTAGGTCTTGCCTCACAAGCCTGATTGAATTCTTTGAGCAGGTGACCAAGCAAGTGGATGAGGGTAAACCAGTGGATGTGGTGTACATGGATTTTAGTAAGGCATTTGATAAGGTCCCCCATGGTAGACTTATGGAGAAAGTCAGGAGGCATGGGATAGTGGGGAATGTGGCCAGTTGGATTAAGAATTGGCTAACTGATAGAAGGCAGAGAGTGGTCTTAGATGGTAAATACTCAGCCTGGAGCCCAGTTACCAGTGGCGTGCCGCAGGGATCAGTTCTGGGTCCTCTCCTGTTTGTGATTTTTATTAACGACTTGGATGAGGAAGTCGAAGGGTGGGTCAGTAAATTTGCAGATGATACAAAGGTTGGTGGAGTTGTGGATACCGAGGAGGGCTATTGTCGTCTGCAAAGGGACTTGGATAGGTTGCAGTGCTGGGCTGAAAAGTGGCAGATGGAGTTTAACCCTGAAAAGTGTGAGGTCGTCCATTTTGGAAGGACAAACATGAATGCAAAATACTGGGTTAACGGTAGGGTTCTTGGGCATGTGGAGGAGCAGAGAGACCTTGGGGTCTATGTGCATAGATCATTGAAAGTTGCAACTCAAGTGGATAGGGCTGTGAAGAAGGCATATGGGGTGTTAGCGTTCATTAGCAGAGGGATTGAATTTAAGAGCCGTGAGGTGATGATGCAGCTGTACAGGACCTTGGTAAGGCCTCATTTGGAGTACTGTGTGCAGTTCTGGTCGCCTCATTTTAGGAAGGATGTGGAAGCCTTGGAGAGGGTGCAGAGGAGATTTACCAGGATGTTGCCTGGAATGGAGAATAAGTCTTACGAGGAAAGGCTGAACATTCTAGGCCTCTTCTCATTAGAAAGGAGAAGGATGAGGGGTGACATGATAGAGGTTTATAAGATGATCAGGGGAATAGATAGGGTAGACAGTCAGAAACTTTTTCCCCGGGTGGAGCAAAGCGTTACAAGGGGTCATAAATTTAAGGTGAAGGGTGGGAGATATAAGGGGGATGTCAGGGGAAGGTTCTTTACCCAGAGAGTGGTCGAGGCATGGAATGCCTTGCCCGGGGAAGTTGTTGAGTCAGAAACTTTAGGGACTTTCAAAAGGCTTTTGGATAGGTATATGGATAAAGGAGAATGATGGGGTATAGATTAAATTGTCCTTGACAGAGGACAAAGGATCGGCACAACATTGTGGGCCGAAGGGCCTGTTCTGTGCTGTATGTTCTATGTACTGATCACATGCCATCACTTTTGTTGGAGTCTCTGTTTGGGTAAATCTGTGAACAAAACTGACTGCTTCATAAGTTTGGTATCTTCACATTAAAGCCCAAAGTAAGATATTACGAAGAAATATTTTATGCAGTATGGAATGAGATTACATTCAGAATTTAATAATGACAGCATGCATCATAAATATTGAGATAGTAGTCTCTATCCGCAATGCTTTTATATGAAAAGCAACATAGAGCTGAAGATAAACTACAAAAGGGGTGCAGAACAAGAAAACACCATTCAAGGTTTAGCTCAGCAAGTTTCTGAAAAATTGGCAACAGCTCCCAAGAAGTTGCCCTCACCTGACAGATGAGCCTTTCTGGTTGATGCCAGTCCTATCATATGAAATACAAAGACACCACAGACTGAAAACCTATCCTGGAATAAACTAGTTTTCATGGTTAGAGGCTTCCACTGCTCACTGTTTCAAACAAAATGCAACTCTTTTGTGCATATTCTGCCCTCTGCTGGTGCCTCAAAGCCCAAAAACTTCCCAGAAACAAAGATTAAATTTAGTATATTTTACTGCATAAATTAAAAACAATCTATAGAAGTTATTGCAACATTTTTTCATGTACCAGGTTATTTGCAACTTTCAATAATCCCAATGCAAAAGTTATGTTTTAATGCATTTTATTGATTTATCACAATTCAAGTGGGAAATGTGCTGTGAACTTGTGCAAAACAATTTGCTCTCCAAACACACCATCCCAGAATTTGGAGAGATCGTGGGGGGAAAACTACCATTGTTCCTAGGAGGAGAGTTAAAATAAGATACTGACAGATTGGTGAAGAGCCACGTCCACCAGTTTCATTTCACTTCATTCAGCTCTTTATACTTGTATTTGTTGGAGTCTGTGTTTGGGTAAATCTGTGGACACTAGTTCCCCCTCTCTTCTCCTCCCTCCCCCCCCACCCCACCCAACCCCGAGACTCCATTCCCTCTCTTATCCCTCCTCCCCGAGTCCCAGTCTCTCCAATACTGATTGGAGTGGAATTTGGCGTATAAACACATAACTTGGCTTTACTCATCCAGGAGACCACCGATAGAAATTTTGCAAAGTTTCACCTTGGTGAGTATAGAAAGCTGTAAACAGAATCATCAGCTCCTACATTCATCTCTTAGGAGGCTGAAGGAGGACTAACCCACCCCACGCCAGATTCCACTCCAATCAGTATTGGAGAGACTGGGGCTCAGGGAGGAGGGACCAAGAGGGATAAGAGAGGGAATGGAGTCTCAGGGGAAGAGAGGGGGAACTAGTGAATAAGGGTTGGGAAATTGGGGGTGGGTGCAGGAGGGAAGAGAACTAGAGAATGCGGTGGGGTCGTGTGGGCACGGCATCCAGCATTTCATGCAGAGTTGGGGGCAGCAGCAGAGTGGAATGAGTGCCGAGAGGAGCAGCCAGTAAAGGGTCGAGTGCAACTTACGGGACTTTACTATGGGTAGTGAAAAAATTGTTTCCACTGGCGTACGAACAGGTAACAGAAGGGACACAGACCGAGAATTTTCACTGCGCTAAAGAAAATCCCTGCCCTGATCTAACTTTGCAAACTCCAACTCCCATTTGTTCACATCAGGCAGAGAGGGGAGGGTAATAGCTTGCAACACAACTGCAAGCTGCAATCCCACTCCTTCAGTTCCTCTGAGCAACAAATCCCACCAACAACCCAGAGCTTGGTGCTGTGTCTCGGGATCTTGCTTAATTTGTAGCTGGGGCCCAGAAGCTCATCCAAAATTCAGCCTCAGACCTCATTTTAACAATAGAGGTGAGCTACTGGAACAAGTCAGACCTCCAGAGGCAGGTCACCCAACATTGGGGATCAAATTTGAACCTGTTGCACTGCCAAACAGCGAAGTGAAACAAATGCAGGAGGACTGAGCATGGGCTGCTAGTGGCCCACAGTAATGCTTTGGAGCTAGGAGAGGCCCATTTTCCTCTACCAGCTCTTCAGCAGCCTGCAGCAGTCCCTTTCAAAGGCCACTGTTGAACTAGAAAAATTAGTCAAAGCTTGCACCACACATGTTCCCTGTAGTTCGTCACACATTTTGCATAAGAGTCCTGAAACAGGCACAGGACCTTTTTTGCATATTTGAATAATCCAACATAGACTTCAGGCAGCTGCCAGGGACATCTGAAAGCAGCAAGGACCACAATGCAGAGTAGATGCAGACCCTCACCAGAAATCGATAGATGTTCAAAAAAAAAAAAAAAAATGGGTGAAACATTAATTTCTACTCAGTTCTGATGAAAGGTCATCAACCTGAAACATTAACTCTGCTTTTCTCTCCACAGATGCTGCTTGACATGCTGAGTATTTTCAGCTTTATTGTTTTTATTTAATTTCTATCCAAGTGTGTCCAAATGACTTTTGCTGAATACAGCCCACTTTAAGTGCTAGGATGTTAAATCAGACTTATGTAAAATGAGTTTGACACCTCCACCATCGAAGCACTTAAGGTGAAAATCAAAAGACAAAAACGCCAAATATTCACCCAAATTACTTTGCTATACCAGCTATAACTTGGTGTATAGACACTGAATAAACTAGCCTCAACTACAGATTCAAATTCAAAACATTACACATCTAAAGAGTTCAAAACAAAGTGTTACCTACTGTCCTGAAAATAGTGGCTTGCATGAGTTTCCTGCAATTTTGAAAAGACCTGAAGTTTCTTTCCCTTCTGGGCCCGGTATCTTGGATTTTGAAAGACCTTCTTTTGAACTGCACACAATTATGTTCCACAGTACCAAATAATATAAATAGATCAAAAATGGAAGAATTATGCTACACATATTGTTAACAATGTATGTTGTGCACTGATGTTAAGAGATTTAATGGTGTACGTAGACTTGTC
Organism: Heterodontus francisci; assembly: GCF_036365525.1. NCBI lineage: Eukaryota > Metazoa > Chordata > Chondrichthyes > Heterodontiformes > Heterodontidae > Heterodontus > Heterodontus francisci. The sequence goes on from NC_090401.1 coordinate 32,845,498, forward strand.
CTGGTATCAGACTAATACATGGGTGTACAATCCTACCACCAGCATTCAAAGCCAAATACAGAGAACTGTCTCCATATATCAAAATTCACTATTACCCAACAAAAATATAACCTGATATTTTGAGAGACCAACTATTAAAGTTAACAAATATTAAAATAAGCCAATTATAAACTGATTTTTTTTTTTTAAAAAGTGCAGTAAGTACCCTCTAACATAAAATGACTGCCAGTGAAAGAGAAAATCCAATTTTGGCTTCAATTAATGAAGATAAAGAACCAATGTTGCTCTCATCACTTATGACATGATCTGAAGACTTTAATAGGATTACTATCTTGCAATTTCAATTCACTGATACCTATAGTCTGCTATTCTTAAATCATCAATCAGCTGATACTTTAACCACATGCAGCATAGTTTTAAAAAATCTGATATTAGATCAGGAACAACAGAATGCCTGGGACTTGGTCCGGGGTTTGGGAGGGGGGGTGGGCGGTGCGGGGAGAGGCAGGGGAAAACGAGGGAAAAAAGGGGAAGAAAATATTGCAACACTGATGAAAAATTACAGGTTTATTCTTGCACACATTCTGACATCAGAATTAGATTAGATTAGAGATACAGCACTGAAACAGGCCCTTCGGCCCACCGAGTCTGTGCCGAACATCAACCACCCATTTATACTAATCCTACACTAATCCCATATTCCTACCAAACATCCCCACCTGTCCCTACATTCCCTACCACTTACCTATACTAGTGACAATTTATAATGGCCAATTTACCTATCAACCTGCAAGTCTTTTGGCTTGTGGGAGGAAACCGGAGCACCCGGAGAAAACCCACGCAGACACAGGGAGAACTTGCAAACTCCACACAGGCAGTACCCGGAATCGAACCCGGGTCCCTGGAGCTGTGAGGCTGCGGTGCTAACCACTGCGCCACTGTGCATTTACTTTTTATAGACCATACAAGGATTCAGTAGGCTGTGTGTATATAGTCTCATTACACAATAATGAACCTTGAAAAAAATAACAGCACCTTTGCAATGAACAATCAGCTTGGTGAAGGGATTAAAACAGGGGGGCATTTCAAAGAAGCCCATAATAACCAAGCAGGCTCTGTTTTGTGTAGGAAACCAATTCATAAGCACTTTTTAAGAAGTCTTCCCATCTCCAGGTCCCCATGTATTACCCACCAATGTGCAACAGGGAAGGCATGTATAAAACACCAAAGCCTCTGCCAACACCAATTTGTAATTAGACATTATGTGTCACAGCAGCGCAGGTTGCCCACACCTTCCAATCATTTCTTCCTCCTCAGTCATCACATCTAACCAATAATGCATCAACAAGTTGCAAGGCAAATCAAACTGCTTTAGATCAGCTCAAAGATCATTGTTCAGGGCTAAGACGTGGTCAAGATTTCTATTAAGATGGTTTAGACCATAACCACATTTAAAGGCTGTATGTTAACTACTAGCTGCTGGTCATAAGACATGGAAATTTGCCCCTACCCGCTTCAGAACTTGATCATTTTATCAAAATGAAACTTTCATTGAGTGTGGGAGCAGTTTCTCTCACCCTTGAGCTTGATCAAAAACTTGTGATCTACAGCCTTTACAAAAAAAAGGAATATTTTGCAATTAAACCCGATATGCTCCCTCTTGTATCGATAACTGTAGAATATTTTAAGCATAATTGGCTAGATAAGCAGTCACCCAAGTTGGGCCAATTTAAGCACCAGCTTCAATCATACATCTTCAGTGTTCTATGGACTTCTTATTCAATATTTATATGAATAGAAAAGGTGATTAGCATACTTGATCATATAAATATAATTTAATTTCAGATTTAGCAAATCAAAACAGAGGCCCAAGGTTTATGGATGTTTGTATATGACTCTGAACAGTGGTGTCTTTCCATTGACCACTGGAAAATTTGAATGAAACAAGTTCTTGGCATGTGCTAGGCCCAGGTAAATGAAACAAACTTTGTTACTTAGATCTTCGTCATTTGAAATTATAGAATAGTTCTCAGCAGATTCAGAACTTCATGAAAAGGACAAAACATCTGCAGCCAGTTACAGATTTATTGATAACCCAAGTTTAAAACAGATCTGTGAAAGAAAGAAGCTATAAATATAAAGGCATCAAGTTATCAGATCAGGAATATGGAGGTTTAAGTGAATACTGAAGCAAGTCAACATCATAGTACACTCAATCACCTGCAGAGTGTGATGGTATCAGTTCTAATCACACTGAATGCATACAAGTAAAATATACAGTGGCATTTTAAGATGTTCTGATAAGGGAGTGTAAAACACAGTACAAGTAGTAGTAACAATGGGAGTTCTTGTGTATTAGGATATGCAATATTGTTGTACAAGGCTTTGTCATATGGTATAATCATTTAAACACATGCTGATATTACTACTACCCAAATGTAGTATCTCCCTCTTTCACCTGTATTACTTGATTAGCCAATTGACCAATTTTTCTTGTGATTGTGCAGTTGCTTTTTATTAAAGCAAAAACTCAATTCACTTAGTATCATTAATCAATGATGGAAGCCAAGTGGTTATTCATGGTCATTATCGGTAGCATTTTGAATGAAATATTATTCAGCAGAGATCAATGGAACCAAGACAGGCTTCACACTCAATTCACCCAATTACTGGCATGTATTTGAATGTTCTGCACCACTTGTAAACAGAACTAAATCAAAGTTAAATAAGCTTATGACAACAGTTTCCTGCAGGAATTCAGGACACCTGTAATACAACTGCAGAATGCTGACAATCACCACACCAAACCACCACAGCAGGCTTAGGGCCTCCACTTGCCTTCACTCCAGACTCCATTCATTTTCATGAAATCCAAGTGTTTCATTATTTCATTTGTGCATTTTTTGGCATTAAGCTTTTGCAGTGAAGGTATAACTCAAATATTCTGAATCCCATTGAAATTGGAAGGGGGACCAAACTGCAATCTGCAATGTACTGTAGGAATGATATCAGTACCAGCACTGGTGTACATATTCTGGACCATTCTAAGCAGTATGTCATGCTACACAAACTGTCAGGACAAAAGTTATTTATGCATACAGTATCCCCTTTTGCATAAATCCCTCAAAACTATAATTGGTCTTTTCACAAAAGATCAGGTGACTGTAGTTATTTTAATATTGGCAGTAGCAGCATACACCACTACAATTATCTCAACTTTCACCTAGGGTCCACAAACCAAAACCTTTAGATAGGAACGAGTCAAAGAAATGTTGTGGTGTGGTGTGGGTGGGAAGTGGGGTAGGGGTCTTGGGCAGATGATACTTGGAACAATAAATTGACAATCGTAGAAGTTATTGAGCCATGAAAAAGGATGCTATCTTATTCTATTTGTACAACAGTACAAATCAGATCAAAAGGCTGAACCAGTGGAAATATTATTCTGGCATGATTGTGGGTTTGGTACTTTGCAAAGCCACCACTGTACTGACACAGCTAGACCGCCCAGTGTAGAGATACAGAATCGCTTAGCGTTAATCCACAAAAGTTCAGTACACAATGTTCTTCTCATCGAGAAAGGGCACCACTCTAGTCTTTAATGCAAGTCCTGTTGTGCTTTGCTTGCATTTTGTTTTGTCTACTGCTGTGTCAGCAGACTTGGATCGCGGGAAGGTTGGCACAGTCATCCTATGGTTGGGCTACACAGCAGCTCTGGGTGTGCCATTGTGAGTCACTGTCTTCATATTCTGCATATTCACTTGGTGGCTGCTTGGTCTGTGAGCACTCACTCCAACCTCAAATACCTCATGGATGGCTTTACGAAAACAATGGAAATTGTAGTCTATCAAACCTGTAATAGAAATCAGGTACACTCTAAAACACCTTCAGTTTTCCACTTCTTACAGCCATACAACTTCCTGATGGAGGTAGAAGACTTTTGCCAAGATCTATGGGCAGCATAAAAAGGGGAAGTAATCCTGGTTGGAAGTGCTGTAATTTAAGCTAAGCTTCACACACATTGAGAGTTATAAATGTAGGGCAATGTCTTTCAAAATAATAGATCCACTAAGCAACTATTAAATGGTAACTGTGAAAAGCAATTGCAATAGTCTTTACTATTGAAATTCTGAAATGTTACAACTACATAATTCAAATCCTATAAAATGTACAGTTGTGTTATTTAAATGGTGTGCATGGCTTGCATCCATGCCAGGAAATCCTTTCATCTACACCACAGCAAGTGGCTGATAGTACCCAGCTTTTTTTTTTACTGCAATAGTTTCTCCAACAATTCTTGTGGTACAACCATGTTTACCTTTCTGGCATGGGCAAAGGATAGATTGGTCCTCCAGTCACTTCCTAAACAACTTCAGAACACAACAGAAAAGTTTCACTGACTTGGTGTAGGGTTAATTTGATATCATTTTAAAGAAATAGGTAAAATTACTGAATTGGAAATTTTCCTAAAACCAAATGCAAACTCTGCTAGTACACATTGTCGAAATATTGGACAACACTAAATTCAAAATGTTTTAAACCTGGACGGCAACCAGTTCTATCATGTGAAGTTTGTTATTGCAATGCAAATTCATGGCAAAATTCTGGTGGAAAATTAGACGTCTTACGATGGCGTGTGTCTGATTGGTGTCCTGTAAATTATCCTAAGGCAGAACAGGAGCTTTTGGTGTGCTAATACAATTTGCTGAGTAACTAGCTCGATTGTCTTCTACATATCACCTCCTGAACTTAAAAAGGAGTGATGTCATAAGATTAATACAAAAAGTTATTAAAATCATAACAGTATTGTTTAAATACCATTTAAGATTTTGCTAGTGCACCTCAAACTAGTAGGCTTTGCCAGCCTTCAGAACACACGAAAGGTCACAGACGTGAAACATTAACTCTGCTTCTCTCTCCACAGATGCTGCCTGACTTGTGTGTTTCCAGCACTTTGTGTTTTTATTTCAGACAACTAAATAAGGTTGAGTACTGTAGGATTAGTAGGCAGATACTGAGTTGGATAGGGGACTGGCTGCATTATCGTAGATAAATGGTAGTTATTAATGATAGTTCTGCATGGGGATCAATTACTAGGCAAATCCCATACCGATTGACATTAGGACCATTGTTCATTTTTGTCAAGGATCCTGATGAAAGCTTCGGAGGGAAACTGTCCATAGGTTTGCGGATGATAGATACGTGCAGGTGTAAAGATCATACAAGAGCAAAAACAAAAGTCATAGGCAGCTCCAAATGTTATAGGGTATGGATCCATATCTGGCTGTGGTCTTTTGACATAGATACATTTATTATGTACATGTATAGAGGAAATGGCAAGGAGTATGATTACACCACGCAGAGTGGAATGCTCAAGGATGCCGAGTAGAAGGACGACCCTTGGAATTATAGTGCACGAGTCACTAAAGATCCACAATTAGTGCTGCAAGGCTGTTTCAAAAGTGTTAGAATGCATTGACAGATCAATTAAATAAAAAAGTAATGGCACTATGTTCCTCTACAAGACCATGGTTAGGCTTCATCTAGAATATTATGCCCACTTTGGTCCCATCACGTGCTGGGTGATAATGTAGGCACAGAAAAGGCTCTGGGAAGGGCCACTAGATTGATATCTAGTTTAAATGCCCTCAGTTACCACAACAGACTAAGAGTTGGGGCATCATACTCTCAAAAAGTATAGATTTGATTCAGGCTTTTAAAATAAAAATGTAGAACAGTCCACATGGACAGGCATTTCAAACTAGACAGATTAGAGAGAGCCAGGCAACATGAATACAAGTTACTCAAGCATGGAATTAAATTAGAAGTTATGAGGTACTTCTTTACACAGTATTATTGACCTTTGGAACAAGTTGCCAGCGCTGCAGTGAGTGCAGATTTACTACAAACATTCAAAAGGAAGCTGGGCAAGTTCGAGTCTGGCCAACATAACTGCATAGGTAAGTATTGGAGAATGTTTCTCCAATCACCACAGTATCTTGGATCCTGCCCCATATCACTTCAGGGGCCAGAGAGGAATTTCCCAAAATATTTTCTGAAATTGGCCTAGTTTTTCTACCTTTCCCAGGCATCTGCATGGCTGGTTAGCTGGGGAGTGTGGCAACAATCAGGGTCATGGTGGATAGATATTATGCTGACAGTATAGGATAGACCAATGAACGAGCTGATCTTACCCTATCCTTCATTTTTATATGTTCAGGAATATGGAGTGTCTAGAAAAGACAGCGTAGGCTGGAAAGTTAGTTAGTGGTGTAGCCCGAAAGCCCAAATACTTGGAAGCCAAATGAAGTTAGTCTAGTGGGAGGTAGAAAGCTACCAAATGATTGTAGGATTAGCAGGCAGATATTGAGTTGGATAGGGAACTGGTTACATTTTCATACATAAATGGTAGTTATTAATGATAGGAGTTCTGCATGGGGATCAGTTACTAGGCTAGACATTACCAATACAAAAAATCCAGGCTAGCATTAGAGACCACCAGATTAGCACAAGGAGGAAGACAGCTTTCTCAATGGAGAGACAGGAAGGACATGAGATAAAAGGGAAGTTATTTTAAAGGGCAACCAAATATAAATGGGAAAGCTCAAGTGGTTCAGTTAGAGTTTATAATTGTAATGCATCACTGCAGCAGAGAAGCCACTAGAAGCAATACTCATCTTGTTATTTCCAAATGATACAAACAGAGAAAATGAAAGTCATGACACCCTTGCGGGACAGTGACTACAGAATGATTATATTCAACATGATTTGACAATCAGAAATACAAAAATATCTAGGAAACAGGTAAAGCCATTAAAAAGGACTAACTTCAAAGTAAATTAGTGAGCAGCTTCTGCAAATTGGGAAGGATTGTTCAGCAATACTTCTGTAGAGGACAAGTGGAACACCTTTAAAAAAAAAAGATAACGCAAGCCAAATATATATCTGGAACCAGCAGCTCAGGCTAAACAGGTGTAACCCTAAATGGAACAACAAAGCAAAAATGAAGGACGAAAGTGGTCTCGACAAATCGCGAAGGGAGAAAATTCAGCATATTTAAATCAGTAGCAACTCAGACCCTAGTTTGCATTACCTTTTCTCTCAAAGCTTTCCTCTCTCAGAATGCATACAAGAGCAAGAAACCTAGTCACTTCCTTTAAGTACAGGACTGTTGTATTGTTGAGTTTGATAATTGCCATAGACTCTTTATCATATGCACTTCCAGTGCCATCTTCTTTAAGTCTGCAGAGATAATTTATTATATGTATTACTTTCAGATTATTACATTAATTCTTCCGGCTTCTCTAGAATGCAATTTGACACTCATAACTGTTATAAAAAGAGGAAGACTAAATCTACAGAAAAAAAACTCCAGTTAAATTATTAGCATATTACTGCAGTGTATAATTTCAGTCACTAGATGGCAGAATATGCAGATCTTGCCAGCAAAATCCAGTGTGTGAAATATTAAATGCATCTTCCTGAACCAGGACATGGTATACTCCACATCGTGAATTACAAAACTACCATCAGATTTTCCATATCATGGCCTGAAAAAATGTTCAAGAAATGCTTTACTCGTTTTTAAAATTAATTTTTTTTTAATATAAAAAAGCAAGGTGAAGAATTATGAGACAGGATTGAAGGTGACAGGACAAGTAGAGAAGGCCGTTTTAAAACGTTTATAAATCATGGATTAGGCCCCAGGTGGTGTAGTGTGTCCAATTCTGGCCATCACATTGTAGGAAGCATGTCAAGGCTTAAGAGGAGATCTACTAGAATGGTACCAGGGGTGAGAAATCTGTTACGTGGAGAAACTGGAAAAACAGGTTGTTCTCTTTACAGCAGAGACGGTTAAACAAAGGCTTAATAGATGTTCAAAATCCAGACTATTGACTTGATACAGTAAATGAGAAACTCTTTCCAGTGGCAAATGGATCAGTAACCAGAGGAAACAGAAGCGATACAAAGAAACACTATTTTTTTTTTACATAGAGAATTGTTGTGATCTGGAATGCACTGCCTGAACTGGCTTCACCACCTTTCTATAAATTGCAAAAGACAATTGGATAATTATGTGAAAACATTTTCTGGGCTATTGGAAAAGTGCAGAGGAGTGGGAGTAACTTGATAGCTCTTTCAAAGAGCCAGCACAGGCACTATGGGCTGAATAGCCCCCTTGTGTTGGATAATTCTATGATATTGACCTCTACGCTTCAGTGAGAACTTGTTACTCAGAAATGGGCAACACTCACTTTGGGAGTTGGGAACAGCAGAAAACTGAAGGGTTTATTGCAGAATCTGAAATGCAGCTTCAAATAATGATTGATAGAGGTAGCGCAGCAGGATCCTTTGATCATCTGTCATATATCAACTGAAACCAATCAGAATGTACAGCTTCGAGAGGGGCTTTCTGCATCATTAGGGCAGAAAAGTGTGGCAGAAGAATCAATAACTAGAGGATATAGATTTAAGGTAATTGTCAAAAGAACCAGAAGTGAGATGAGTTTTTTTAAATTTTACAAAGCATTCTGTTTTGTTTGAAAGAGTGGTGAAAGCAAATTCAATAACTAGCAAAAGGGAACTGGATAAACACTTGAATGGGAAAAAAATTGCAGGCCATGGGAAAAGGACAAAGGAATGGGACTAATTGGATAGCTCTTTCAGAGCTGGTGCTAGGACAATGGGCTGAATGGCCTCCTTCTGTGAGGTATTATTCTATGATTGGGATCATAGGAAAACACCTCTTCACAACAGAAATTGCAAGGATGGCCAATTTACTCATGCACAAAGTGGAGTGGGTGAAAATGCTCGCAAAATGAAAAAACTGCTGGATTCCATCTTTGTCCCAATCCTCAAATATTTCCTGCAACAATGGTTCTGATTAGTTTGTCTGGTTTCATAGTACAGGCTACAGAAGTGTACTAAAACTGTATATATTCATTAATGCTTGTAGTTACTTACCCATAAATGCAGGAGACATCAATCACCACATCGATCATATCACAGCACAGCTCATATGACTGCATGTCTACAGGCGAACTGTCCGTGGCAATATAGATTTTGCTGACTACATCAAAAAGAAAGGCTTTTTCAATCCCTGAATTCTGCAGAAAAAAAATCAACAGTTTAAACGTCAGGTTTATCATGCTTAGATTTAAAAAAGCTATTGCTTTAAGAAAAGTGATTTTCACCAATTGAAAACCTCAACTGGTTACTCTCGTTTTTGTACTGGACCTCTTTTAAACTGTTACAGCAGCCAGTGCAATAAATGTATACCAGAAACTGCCTTGGATGTGAGGCAGACAGAAGCAGGAGACAATCGGGATAACAATGCCCTATATTTTCTGCTGTAGTCAATACTTGGATGCCATATGAGCTACTCCTCTTAGTTCCAAGTCACTTAATTCAAATAAAAACAAAAAATGCTGGAAATACTCAGCAGGTCTGGCAGCATCTGTGGAGAGAGAAGCAGAGTTAACGTTTCAGGTCAGTGACCCTTCTTCAGAACTTTTTCACTTAATTCAAATTATCTAATAATTCAATTACTGCAGCATTAAGTTCCCACTTTGCTGTGTTACTGATGCTCCTCAATTCACATTGTCATTTTTGCACTGTAAATAATCTTCCAATCAGGAGACTATAATTCTAATTTTATGCACATTTGAACAGCACCATGCATTAACTAATAGAAGAAAAACTCAGGCCAGACACTGAAAACATTTAATGCGATTTGCAAAATATGCACAGATCTGCAAAATTTAAAAACTTATGACACCACTAAATTAAATACAGATCTCCAACAGATCTATTAAAAACGTAATTGATGTAATTTGTTGCGGTATTCACAAAAATTTAAACTGGTCGATAGTCGTTTGCATTTTCCAATCAGCTTTGAAGGACTGATGAAAGGCTTCCCGGTTTCCCAGGTAAGCCGATGACATGCTCGGTGTCTCAATAATGTGATGACCAGGCTTTATGTCCCGGACAATCCACCTCAACCACTGGGCCAGGTCCCATCTTAAAAGGCCTCAATCCCACAAATATAACAGGCAATGAGCAAGTAATTTAAACAAAAACATCTAAAAAAGTGGAACAGCTCAACCAATTGTCTACTGGGACCGCCATTTTTAATTTACATTTCAGTAGGTGGTGTCAAGTTCCAGGACTTCCCTCCTACTGCTGAAGTTCCTGAATGAACAGTAATCCAGAACCTGAAAATGAACTGCAACAGATTACAACATGGTCTTTGTGACTTCACTCCAGAGTTATACTGCACATTTTGCATTGTTGTGAAGCAGGTTTGGCACTCCACCAATGCAAAATGTATAGTTATAACCATCATACAATAGGTATAATATGATCAACTTCAGTGTGAAAACAGATAGAAATGTCCAGCCAGATTTTATTTTTTTAAATTAAGATTAAAAAAAGTCATTAGCCTTCATCCTCTATTCTGGATTGAAAGTGTTATAATCTAGGTACTCACAGATATAAAGATGTTAAGTAGATTTTCCAGTGTTGGCAGCTGTGGGATAAGCTTCTGTACTACTTTACTAAATGCTTCAAATATTGAATGATCATAGATGCTGGTTAAGTAAAAGCTGGTTAAAAAAAAAGGCAACATAATCAGTAATATTGAGCAAGTCTAATTCTACCAAGTCAAAAGCTATTCAACCTGCCCAGAAGTACATCAACAAAATGAAACCTGAAGAAACTGACATTACATGCAAGAAATTCAGCCAAGATTTTAACCCAATATACTTTAGCTAATATTGACCTTCACTTTAAAAAAAAAACTACAAATTTGTGGCAGAGAGAAACTCTAAAAATTGAGACTGCACAATTACATGATTTGGGCGGCGCAGTGGTTAGCACCGCAGCCTCACAGCTCCAGCGACCAGAGTTCAGTTCTGGGTACTGCCTGCGCGGAGTTTGCAAGTTCTCCCCGTGACCGTGTGGGTTTCTGCCGGGTGCTCCGGTTTCCTCCCACAGCCAAAGACTTGCAGGTTGATAGGTAAATTGGCCATTGTAAATTGCCCCTAGTGTAGATAGGTGGTAGGAGAATGGTGGGGATGTGGTAGTGAATATAGGATTAACGTAGGATTAGTATAAATGGGTGGTTGTTGGTCGGCACAGACTCAGTGGGCCGAAGGGCCTGTTTCAGTGCTGTATCTCTAAATAAATAAAATAAAAAATAAATAAAGCAGCTCTGTGACATGGACATGATCAAATCCCTCCAAATCCTCAACCACCAAACAACTGGGGCTAGATTTTAGAGACAACAGATCATGGCAGATTACTGCTCGTTATTCCCAACAGCGCTAGAAGGATGGATTTATATCGTCAAGAGTTTACGCAAGAAATTGTTTCAATTTTTTGTTTAGCAGCAACTGGCCTATCCAGGAAAAAGTGTCCATCCTTTTTGATAGGCCTTTCAGAGGTTTTGCAATTCTAAACCAAAATGCTGAGTTTATGAAACTAATGGTTTACAATATGAATGAACTACAAGGCTGTAATGTAACAAAGCGAATATACTGTGGGTGCAGTGTATTCAAGCTCATCGTTGGCAGGTTTCTACTCGGAACGCCTCATGATGAGTTTCTGATCTCACATCATACAGCCATGGAGAGATATTGTGAAAATGGCATGTACTTTCCAACAGGGGGGCTCTGAAAAGAATAAGGAGGCCAGTTACCCTAGGCATTAATGGTAAATGTCAAGAAGCAGATCTCCATGCATCATTTTATCCAGGGAAAGACAGAAAAAGTTCTCCTTATACTGCCACAGTACAGTGAAACAAACAAGTTTACTGGTTAAGGCACTATTGGTCCCCAGGAGCTGCCAAGTACAGCCATTTAGTATAGCCGCTTTTCTAGTTTACAGATTAAATTGGTTAGAAAAAAGTAAACTAAAGCATTATACAAAAAAAAGGACAAACTAGGATGAGACAGCTGCAAGAACAAGCATTTAATGTTGAATTAAAATTAGTGTTTATTTTCGTAGTTTAAGGTGGTCATAACTTAATAGAACTTTAGTTGCTAAAATGTTAACATTTGCTTAAGTGTCACAAGCTGAAAATGATTAAAATTAGTTGTCCTGGAGACATGGGCCTTTCCCTCGAGGTGCTGATAGCACAAAATGTTACAAATATGAAGTGCAAAATAATCTACCCAAAAGGTCTGGGCTGCAACCATCCTAAAGCAGTCATCAAGGCTATTTAGGAAAAGCTATACTTGTCTAAACAAGGCTACAAATTCAAGATTGACTGAAGCTCTTTTAAACAAAATAGAGGAAGCATTATGAAAAAGGGTGAACTGCAGTTTACGAATAAAAAGAGTTTTATTATTCTTGACTTGAGCAAAAACTGATAAAGGTGTCAAATGAAAAACAAAAACTGCAAATGCTGAAATCAGAGAACAAAAATTAGAAAACATATTGGAAATATAAATCCAGTCAACCAACATCACTTTTTTTGCACTCTCCAGCCCAATATTTTTTGTGCTGTAACTTGTTGGAAGTGCGAGCTGCAAGCAGCATAGCAAAAGCAACAGGGCACCTGGGACCTCAGTCAACGGTGGGGCCAACACTGTATAAACTTAGCCAATAAGATTTAAGGATTGAGAAAGAGGAATGACGAAGTAGAGTAAATTAGACTTAAATCAGGTACAGAAAGCGAAAAGGGAAAGGAAAAAATTGGATTGAAAGAAGGAAAAGAAAAAATGCAAATATTTTAAATGACATTTTTAAAATCCTGAAGGACAATTTACTAACTGAAGGAATGAAACTCCAGTTTACATTGTTCACTTTCTGGGCCAGAGAAGATAATTGGCACTGCATTAACAGTTATCACCTCATTAAAAAGGTACTTACAGATTTAACTATCAAACTTAACTTTCAGTGGCAAGTTGTTAATTTGTAAATCCAGGAAGTTTTTAAAAACAAGTGCAGCTGTCTGTGAAGCAAACTTCAGAGCAGCATAAATCAACCAGCAAGTTCTGCGGCGTTGCAACTCACGACATATCTCTTAATCCCCAGAATTTGTTGAGCAATTTTCACATTTATAGTGGAGTGTGTCATTAACACGTCATTATTTCTACAGCAAGATTATAAAATGCATTAGGATTTAGGACAACCAAAAAGCTGGAAGCAGAGATTTTGAAATAAATACCAAGACTGACAATTACTCCAATGATCCACATTTCATATCAATGGTTAATTACAACATAAATACACCATTTTTCTGAAGCGAATTCAATCTATAGAGCATATTTGATATCAATGAGCCTGACAACAATGCAGCAGTTCTTCTGTCACCCATATTGCTTACCTCAGGTGGAGTTTCTCTAAACCAGCATCAGCAAGGTCATCATTGGCTCGCTGGTGAATGTCTCTTTGGGTTTCTATCTTGTGATCATCTGACAAACCATCTACTTTGTGGATGAATACTTCAAAATTGATTTCAGGATTGACTTTATATGCTCTGGATACTGTCAGGTGAAGTCTTGCTAGAGCTTCCATATAATCATCCTGCCAAGGACACAATATTCATCAGTAAGCCAACATTGGAAAGGAGTGCAACACAAACCACATTACACCATCAGCATCAAAAAAAATCACAGTGCACACTCAGACCAATAAAAAGCAAACACAGGCCAGCTTCTGTGGAACAGCAATCATCCTATTATTTTTCAACATTTGATTTTTCTGTCATCTGACCAAGCAGCAGCTCCAATCACTGATGTGGCTAATTATGGCACATATTTTTGTTTCATTTCTTGTTTAGGGGGTAAGGGAAGAGGAAGAAAAGCAGCTTTAGCAGATTAGATTCCTTTTGATTTTATTAACTATTTCATTCACTGAACAGATCCTGTAAAATGGTTTTATCCTGACAGAAACCAAATTCTAAATCTGGAACTAGCAGCAATTCAGATTTATTGTTGCAGCAGAAGGCAACAGTTTGGGTCCTGGCTTTGTAATAAAACAGATATCTGGGTGAAAATTCACAGCAACTGCTGTCCCTTCTACTATTGTCTGTTTACAGTTCTTCCCCTTTGTTGAAAAGTGAACTTTGAACTAACCTCAAGTATTTTTAGTTATTGCAAGTTGTACCCTGAATCAAATTTGAGCATTGCAGAATGTTACAGCACAGAAACAAACCATTTGCCCCATCAAATCCGCACAGATGAGCTGCATCTAATTTTTGTATATAACCGACAAACAGCACTTACCCAAATGACCATTTCTTCACTTGAGTAGCACTGGGCTGTTCAACTGTAGCAGACATCATCAAGCCACATTCTATCCTATCCAATGTCTACATTTAAGCAGTTTTAAAGTTGCCTTAAATAAAGTTAAAAGGTTGAAATACAACCCTATTTTGTTCCCAAACAGGCATTGAATAAGAATACTTGAACAAAAATTCTAGCTCATTATCCTTCCCAGTTTGGTGGTGGGGGGGGGGGGGGGGGGGGGGGCAGGGTAATGGAGGCCAGTTCAAGATGGACAGAGGATCAAACTTGGGGTCTCACTTGTTTGCACGTTGCAACATCTGACTATGTTTGTGTGCACTTACCCTTTTAACAATGGCGGGGGGGGGGGGGCGCGTGCGATGGTAGAGGAAGCTAAAGTGCTCAAAACTAAATGGGGTAGAAGAGTATTCCTCTCTCATTTGACACCATGCCACTAATGTACCCTTGCAAGTGCCTATGGAATAAGTTTGAATTAAACAAGACTGCAGATTTCACTTAATAACCCCTTGTAAAATAAAGTTATTCAACATTGTTAGAGAAAAAGCATCAGCACAGGAGATTACAGTTATTACTTAACTTGTAAATGAAATCAATTGCTGCTTTTCTCTGAAGTGCAGTCTGTTAGTTCAATAATAGATTGGTCATACTATTAAGACAAGGGCTTTACAAATATACAAAGATAAATTTTGCCCTTTCAAAACAATTGTTCTGACTAATTTAGTACCTTTTCTAAGATGCCTCATCTCCTTTTAGTTATTTATTTCTAACGTTTTTTTTGTAAATAGGGCAGAAAGTTGATTTTCTGTAAAGTCTCTACCAATACCCCTCTGTACCTAGCTGCTGGCACATTGCGTGGGAGCAGCCTATATTTCCTGAGCTCTGTGCATCAGTGTCCTTTCCCACTGCATCACCAAGTAGACCTCCTTTTACTAGTTTCCTCATCAGACAGGACACATGTACAGAAACATCTACAGTTTCGTCACAAACCTTAGAGCACATCAGGTGAGAGGAGAGAACAAACATAACTGCAACATCCTATTAACACTTTACATTCTAACATATGCTTTGTCATCCACTAATGGTTTAAACTTCAAAAAGAATTCAGCAGTTTTGTGGAAGGGTAAATTTGATGCAAAGGTACATTATCTAGGGGGAGAAACAGAATAAGGTGTATTCATGAGACAAAAAATAGCAATATAAAATGCACATATTTCTCTAATTGAAATCATTTGACAAAAAAAATTGTACTTGTAAAACTATTGAATCCCACTTCCCAGGAAAGTGGAAAGGACAGCCACGTTTTAAAAGTTTAACGCTAGCTTCAGAACTCAAGAGTCTCAAATCTCATGAATGTCACGACACACTAAATTGCACATGACTGTTCAGCTTTGAGAAACATCATGACTTGGACCAATCATTTAAATAACGGCCCGGAATTCACTGTGAAAATAACAGTTTAATGTGCATGTATTATTAAAGTGCAAATAATCCAGCAAATTTGTGGCAGAGATACAGCACAAGTTGCAAATTGCTACAAATTGCTGGATGATTTGTGCTGCCCTTTGGCCTCGCAAAAACAGAAGCATGTTGTCAACTTGCCCGTGACTTTGAAGAATTTGCTGCATTTGCACTGTTAAAACAAATTAAACTCACTGCAGAAAATTTTAGTAAAAGGCTCTGATGTTAAGTACTAGTAATGACAAGATTTATGTTCCTGCAATGCCACTTTAACCTTTTCTGGCCCAGAAAGGGAACAATTGAAACTGTGGAGTCTCAATCCCGCAGGTAGTAATTTGTTTCCCAAGTTTTTAAAAATGAAAACTTTTTTTTCTTAGTTTTCCTTTTCTCCCTCTTATTCAATCTTTTTTCCTTCAATTTCTCCTGCTGTGAGTAATATGACTCTAATGCACCCCTTTTCCTTTTCTGTCTTTCCTGTTTCTTTCTCTATTTTTAAATCTCACTGGTTAAGGAGATACTGTTGGACCCGTTGTTCACCAAGATCCCAGATGCTTCGTTGACCCCCGTTATCAGCTTGCACTTCCAGCAATTTGCAGTGCTAAAAATTTGAGCTGAAGGGTGAAGGAAAATGTAACAAATGGGGCATGTCGCAAAATGCCCCACTCCAGCAAATTCTGGGCCATGGCGTGCAATGCTATCAGAAAACACTTCAGGCATCCTTGTCACTGATCTGCAGAGTTCATCTGTCAACCGCACCTAATAAATTGTATGCAGTTAATAGTGGAGAATCAAATCTCAGATCTTAATCACCAATTTCAGCCTTTCAATAATTCAGAAGATAAGCTGACCTCGTGGCATTTTGCACATAGGGATTTAAGACCATATTTTGTAGTCGTGTAAAACAGGGTTGATATAATTAAACCATGGTGCACAGATGTAATTCAATCCCGATTTTAAAGTCAATAATTCTGCTCAAGCTTATATTTCCATTATAAATTCTCATGTATATATTTCTAATAGAAAGTGCCTATTATCACCCCTTCCACCAGTGGTGGCACTGCATCAACTTAGAACCAAAGAAAAATTACGGCACAGAAAGAGGCTATTTAACCGATCGTGTCCGTGCCGGACAAAAAAGAAAACTAGCCGCCCAATCTAATCCCACCTTCTAGCACCTGGTCCTGTTCCGTAGCCTTGCAGGTTACAGCACTTAAAAGAATTGAGGGTTTCTGCCTCCACCACCATTCCTGGCAGTGAATTCCAAACACCCACCACCCTCTGGGTGAAAAAGCTTTTCCTCATGTACCCTCTAATCCTTCTACCAATCACTGTAAATCTGTGCACCTTGGTAACTGACCTCTCCAGTAGGGGAAAACAGGTCTTTCCTGTCTACTCTATCCAGATCCCTCATAATTATGTCACCCCTCAGCTTCCTCTGTTCTAAGGAAAATAACCCTAACTGATACAATCTTTCCTCACAGCTGCAACTTTCAAGCCCTGGCAACATTCTTGTAAATCTCTATACTCTCTCCAGAGCAATTATGTCCTTCGTGTAATGTGGTGACCAAAACTGTATGCAATACTCCAGCAGTAGCCCAAACAGCGTTTTATATTGTTCCAGCATTACATCCCTGCTTTTGTATTCCATACCTCGGTCAATAAAGGAAAGCCTTCCACATGCCTTCTTCACCACTCTACCTACCTGTCCTGCCACCTTCAGGGACCTGTGGACATGCACTCCAAGGTCTCACACTTCAACCCCTCGCAATATCCTCCCATTTATTGTGTATTCCCTCGCTTTATTTGCCCTCCCCAAATGCATTAACTCACACTTCTCTGGATTGAATTCCATTTGCCACTTTTCCACCCACCCAAACAAACCATTTATATCGTTCTGGAGTATACGGCTATCCTCGATCAACTGCACCGTCAATTTTTGTGTCATTAGCAAATTTCGCAATCGTTCCTCCCACATTTAAGTCCAAATCATTAATATATACCACAAACAGCAAGGGACCCAACACTGAGCACTGTAGAACGCCACTGGAAACAGCTTTCCATTCACAAAAACATCTCACTACTATCCTTTGTTTCCCGTCACTGAACCAATTTTGGATCCAACCTGCCACATTCCCCTGTATCCCATGGATTTTCATTTTACTGACCAGTCTGTCATGCGGGACCTTGTCAAATGCCTTACTAAAATCCATGTCAATCACATCCACTGCACTACCATCAATCCTCCTTGTTACTTCCTGAAAAAAATCAACTAAGTTAGTAAGACATAACCTTCCCCTAACAAGGGGAACACTGCAATTACAGCAAGATAAATTTACATCAGCGGTCTCCATTACAAATGTGGACATAGGAATTTATAATGGAAAGATGGGACCAGAAGTTTGTGCAGATGAAAATTTTAATATAGATTCTGCTTTACAACTGCCTTTCCCTCCCCAACACCAAAAATTACCTTAACTGCATTGAATTCTCACTGTGATGCTGCACGGCTGCAAGTACGGACATGCTCAATGAAATTATTTGGGAAAGAGACTTGAAACTTCAAGGTGCTTTTCAAGTGCTTCTTGGAAAATATAGCATTTGCCTTATTCACTGCAGCTATATAAACAAGTGTGTTTATGCTTTCAAACAGTAAATAAAAGAATGGTTGGTTCAATAAATGTTGTATAAACAACCCTGGCACAACAGGAGACTTGAAGGAAAAAGGCCAATCTTATACAGTGTATAATGAAGACTTTTTGTCTGATGTTTAAATTAGCCAGGCCTTAAGGAATAGAAAAAGCTACTTCCTGACCGAAAAAGCAAGTTTTTTTTCCCACCATTGGTCTAAACACACTGATCAGTGACCAGCCCTCATCAGGGGTTGGAACCTTCAGATTTTGAAGCTTCTGAGCTCTGAACTTCGCACAGAGCTTCATAGAAATAATGGTGACAGGTGCAAGTGGAGCAACAGCAGAGATGGCAAGTGCACAGTTAGAAGCAGGCACTGGTGGACTAGACAGGGCCAAAGAGGCCAGTGAGTAGCAGGACAGTAGACCAGGTTGGCAAACGAAGAACAAAAGAGTAATGGAGGTGTAGGGGCTTTAGTCTATGGAGGAGTGGGGTAGGATGGATGTTTACGGTATTGGGGGCTAGGACTTTGTCTATAGGGATTAGGGCACAAAGTGCTGTCAACACTTATACATGCTATGATTTTTGCATATTTTGTTTAAAAATAAGTAATGGGAAAATTAAATCTGAAGTTTTTACATTTAAATTTCTCAGGTGAAATATGAATGGGGGATGGTTGCGTAGTGGTAATGTTGCTGAACTAGTAGAGGCACCAATTAATACTTTGGGGACAGAAGTTCAAATCTCACCATGGCAGCTGGTGGAATTTAAATCCAATTAAGTAATAAATCTGGAATTGAAAGCTAGTCTCAGTAATGGTGACCATGAAACTACTGGATTGTCGTAAAAACCCATCTGGTTCACTAATGTCCTTTAGGGAAGGATATCTGCCATCCTTACCTGGTCTGGTCTACATGTGACTCCAGACCCACAGCAATGTGGTTGACTTTTAACTGCCCTCTGAAATAGCCCAGCAAGCCACTCAGTTGTAACAAACCACTACAGAAAAGTCACAGAATTAAACCAGACGAGCCACCTTACATCGATCTAGGCACTGAAACGACAATGACACACCCTGCCCAGTCAACTCTGCAAAGTCCTCCTTATGAACATCTAGGGACTTGTGCCAAAGTTGGGAGAGCTGTCCCATAGACTAGCCAAGCAACAGCCTGACATGCTCATACTCACTGAATCATACCTTATGGCCAATATCCCAGACTCCTCCATCACCATCCCAGACCCACCAGAGGTGCTGGCACAGTGGTATACAGTCACAAGGTAGTTGCCCTGGAAGTCCTCAACATTGACTCCAGACTCCATGAAATCTCATGGCATCAGGTCAAACATGGGGCAAGGAAACCCCCTGCTGATTACCGCAAACTGCCCTCCCTCAGCTGATGAATCAGTACCCTTCTATGTTGATGATTAGGACAGGTTTAGATAAGGTAGACAAAGGAAATCGGATCCCATTAGCTGATGGTACTAGGGGACACAGATTTAAGGTTTTGGGCAAGAGATACGGATTGTGGGGGGTGGGGGGAAATGTCAGGAAGAACCTAACTCGCTGCCAATGGGTGATGGAAGCTGAGACAATTAATGATTTCAAAAGGAAACTGGATGGGCACAGGAGAGAAATAAACTTACAGGGCTAAGAGGATAGAGCAGAGGAATGGGACTGAATGGATTGCTCTACAGAGAGCCGATAGGGACTTGATGGGGCAAATGGCCTCCTTCTGCGCTGTAATGATTCTATTCCATGATCACCGGAAGAGGCAGGGATGGTAGCAAGGGGACAAAATGTATTCTGGGTGGGGCCTTCAACGTCCATTACCAAGACTGGCTTTGTCGCACCACTACTGACCGAGCTGCCCAAGTCCTGAAGGACATAGCTGCAAGACTGGGTCTGTGGCAGGTGGTGACAGAACAAACAAGAGGGAAAAACCTGCTTGACCTTGTCCTCACCAATCTACCTGCCACAGTTGCATCTGTCCATGACAATATGGGTAGGAGTGACCACCGTACAGTCCTTGTGAAGATGAGGACCCGACTTCTCACTGAGGATACCATCCATTTTGTTGTGTGGTACTACCACCGTGCTAAATGGGATAGATTCAGAACAGATCCAGCAGCTCAAAACTGGGCATCCATGAGGCACCGTGGGCCATCAGCAGCAGCAAATTGTATTCCACCACAATCTGTAACCTCATGGCCCGGCATCTCCCTCACTCTACCATTACCATCAAGCCAGAAGATCAACCCTGGCTCAATGAGAAGTGCAGGAGAGCATGCCAGGAGCAGCACCATACATAACTAAAAATGAGATGCCAACCTGGTGAAGCTCTAACGCAGGACTAGATGCATGTTAAACAGCAGAAGCAGCCTATGATAGATAGAGCTGAGCTATCCCACAACAGATCAGATCAAAGCTCAGCAGTCCTGTCACATTCAATTGTGAACAACATAATAGAAGGCAGCCATTCAGCCCTTTGAGCCTGTTCCGCCATTCAGTTAGATCATGGCTGATCTTCTACTTTAACACCATTTTCCTGCACTGTCCCCATATCCCTTGATGTTTTTAATATGTAGAAATCTATCGATTTCATTCTTGAACATACTCAATAACTGAGCCTCCACAGGCTGCTTGGGGAGAGAATTCAAAAGATTCACCACACTGAGTGAAGAAATTCCTCCTGATCTCAGTCCTAAATGGCCTGCCCCTCATTCGGAGACTGTGCCCCCGGGTCTGGACTCCCCAGCCAGGGGGAACATCCTTCCTCCATCAGTCCTATCGAGCCCTGTAAGAATTTTGAATGTTTGAATGAGGTCACCTCTCATTCTTCTAAACTCCAGAGAACAAAGGCCCGGTCTATTTACCTTTCCTCATAGGTCAATCCCTCCATCCCATGAATTAGTTTGGTGAACCTTAGTTGCACTCCCTCTATGGCAAGTACATCTTTCCTTTGCACACACTACTCCAGGTGTG
This sequence comes from Heterodontus francisci, assembly GCF_036365525.1. Classification (NCBI taxonomy): domain Eukaryota; kingdom Metazoa; phylum Chordata; class Chondrichthyes; order Heterodontiformes; family Heterodontidae; genus Heterodontus; species Heterodontus francisci. Next base: position 32,866,816 of record NC_090401.1, read on the forward strand.
GTCTCAACAAGGCTCTATATAACATACCATTTGCCTTGTTAATTGCTTGATGGTGGACAATTCAACAACTAACCAGATGAGGAGGCTCCACAAACATACCCATCCTCAATGATGGGGGACATAGCATGTCAGTGCAAAAGACAAGGCTGAAGCATTTGCAACCTCTTCAGCCAGAAGTGCCAAGTAGATGATCTATCTCAGCCTCACAGATGAAACTCTTCAACCAATGCAATTCCCTCCACGTGATAAAGACACAGGATACAGCGAAGGCTATGGGCCCCCGACAATATCCCCATTGTAGTGAAAACAATTACAGTCCCATCAGTCTACTGTGCAGAAACCACACCTGCCAAAATGGAAACATATTAATTTCGGCATATGGAACACCATGTGAACTTGTAATGTACATGGAACATAACTTGTTTTTAAAAAAAACACAGAACAGTGGCTGGATACATGGTTCACATTTGCATTGACAGACAGTTGCCAAGAGGAGTGCTCCCTGATTCAATTAGCCAGATGGGTTTTGTCAATAGTGATGATCAAAAGTCATTGATAGTAAATGTCTGTGTAAGAGCTAACATTTAATCCACCAACCTCCCCCCCCCCCCCCCCGCCCCCCAAAGAGTGTGTCTAGTAAGCTTTGAAGAACCAACAAACCTCCCAGTGATGCTGTCTCAAACAAAGAGCTAGTCACATGACTAACCTGCTGGCCAACCTGAGAATTGATTGAACTGTACTCACAGTAAAGTTTTGAGACAGACTGGTTTTTGAAGACCAAAGAGAAGCAAGGTCTCTCTCCCTCTCCCACAAAATTCCAGGGACCCACGGAAGTAACTTAAGCCTCAAGACAGAAGACCCCTGCAGCCTTCTAGTACCAATAAAACAAGTTTAAAAGTGTGCACTGGGCCCCAATGAGAACTGCAAGACTCAACCTCAAAGACTTTATATCCAACCCAAAACCAGTAACTGAATTCCATATACTACTTCAAACCTTCCCCCTTTAATTCTTTCTCCTCCTCTGTATCTATCTTGGTATGTCTATCGTATACGCATGCTAGCATGGTTGCAACGCATATTTTTAGTAGTTTTAAATGAGTTAGCGTTTTAAGGTTAGTAAACTTACACCTTTCTTGTTTAAACCTGAAAACCTGTCTGGTTGATTCTTTTACGATTACAATTCAAAAGCAGTAAGCAAGGACTCACTGAGGGGAAGCTAAAAACATTGTGTTTTTAAAAGTTAAACCCTGTTACAGCCAAACCAGAAAAGGGCCAAGTGGAGAGCCCTAGACCCCTTCCTCACCTGGTCGTAACAGAAATTTGGGGGCTAGCGTCCAATATTGGATCCACAGACTAACGAGAAATTGGAAGTGGGAAGTCAAATTGATCCAAATCAAACTGATCCCAATCAAAAAGAGAAAAGATTTCAATACAGGTTTTCCTGTGGTCATGTGCGCTAGAATACGAACATGTCCGCGACCGAAGCCAGTACACTCCCAAGCCAGGGTGAAGTAACTTGGGATAAGTTAAAGGCACTGTCTATGGAAGAGTTGAGGAATATGGCTGAGCAGTGTAGTATCACTTTCCGTGTCAAGGCTAGGAAATCGGAACTCCTAAGGCTAGTAGCCAACCATTTTTCCCTCGAATCTGAAGCAGACAGGGTTTGAAATGGACTCCGACAGGGTCTTGATGGCAAAGATACAATTGGAACAGAGGAAGCATGAATTAGAAGGCAGGGAGAGAGCGAGAGACCGAGACAGAAATTTCCAGAAGGAACAGGAGGAAAGAGCTGTGGTGGATTGAGTTAGCTAGGGGGCAACACAGTAACCCCAGTGAAAGCATGGAAAATACAAGTGCTGCAGAGCTGTGTACTGAATTTTTTAAAATTTCCAGACTGATTCCAAAATGAGATGGAGACATGGAAGCATTTTTTGTACCTTTTGAGAAACTTGCAAGGCAGTTAAAATGGCCGACTGAGAATTGGACTCTTCTGCTGCAAAGTTAGTTAATAGGAAAAGCCCATGAGGTTCATTCCCTGTTGCCAGATAAACTCAAATTATGAACTGACAAAAAATGCTATTCCCGGGGCATATGAGCTAGTACTGGAAACATACCACCAAACGTTCTGAACCCTCAAGAAACAGACTGATCAAACGTACTTGGGGTTTGAGAGAAGCAAGCAAGCAGCTGGCTTTTGACCAGTGATTGGGAGCTCTTAAAGTGCAGCCCAGCTATGAAAACCTCAGAGAGGTGATTTTGCTAGAGGAATTTAAAAACTCTCTCCCACTCTCCATAAAGACCCATGTGGAGGAAAAAAAGTACATACAGCGAGGCAAGCCACAGTTCTGGCTGATGAATTTGCTGTAAGATACAAGTCGGTTCTCCATGGAAAAACCTTTCCTAGGTCACCCCCACAAATCCAAAAAGGACAAAGTGTGGGGAGGTGATAGGAGCCCAAGCAGTCCCGGGAGAGAAAGAAAAGCAGGACACATAGGGGGTCCTCCTCCAGCCAAAACGGATTGTGCTGTAAGTAGGAGTGAGACCCGGCGATCTGTGTGCTTCCATTGTAATAGGGCAGGTCATCTCAGAGCTGACTGCTGGAAACTACGGGGAAAGCCTGTAGGGTTAATCAAGGCACACCCACTCAGTGAAGGCGAAAGGACCCTGATGGAAAGCACAGCTGAACAAGCTGTAGCTTTGACTGCAGCAGCAGTAAGACCCAGAAAACATACTGCTGCAGGTGCAGGAAAATTTAATAGGATTCCTGAAGTTTATTAGGAGTTTGTGTCTAAAGGGAAAGTAACCCCATACCCCTTGAGTGGGACAAGCAAGCCCACAGTAATCCTCTGGGATACAGGGGCTACTAGATCCTTTTTACTGGGAAAAGGCCTGAACTTTCCCCCGGAGAGTGCAGTAAATACCAGAATGGTGTTGAATGGTATTGGAGGGCAGTGCACACCTGTACCTTTACACCGGGTGCACTTGGATTGTCCCTAGTTTGCCTGTTGACGGGGTTGATCTGCTCCTAGGTAATGATCTGGCAGGGGCAAAGATGGTACTTCCCCAATAGTGAAAGAGAGACCGCAGGAGGTAAGAGAGACAGGGCAATGGCAGGAGACAGTCCCCTGCAGTTCCCCTGAATGTGTAGTGAATCAGGCCATGACCAAACCAGCTCCCCCAGAAGAGACTGAATTGGCACTGCAGACAGATGACCATGAGGTCTGTCTGTCTGAAACTTTCTTTGGAAAGATTAAATGGATCTTCCCTAGCTGAGGCTCAGTGAGCCAGCCCAGTACTGCGAGCATTAGCACAGGCTGCCCAGGCTGAAATTGAAGCAGAGGGAGTCCCTGATTGCTATTATTTAAAGAATGAGGTACTGATGAGGAAGTGGAGTTCTCCTCACAGACCTGAAGACAAAGAGTGGACAGTGGTTCACCAGTGGTGCCGCAGAGGTACCGGAGAGAAATATTAGAATGGCCCAGGAGATTACAGTGGCTGTACATGTCGGTATACGAAAAACCAAAGACCGCATAAGACAGCAGTCTGACTGGCCAAAACTCCACAAAGATGTGGTAGAGTACTGTAGGAGTTGTCATATGTGCCAGGTTGAGGGAAAACCCCAACCCACAGTGAAATCTGCACCTCTAATTCTTGTATCGGTTTTTGGGAAATCCTCCAGCAGAGGGCCGGTGAATTGTAAGGGATGCCTGCCAAGAACAAAAGGGGACAGACAGGCACAGGGCTCGCAAAAAGTTAGAGAGGAACAGGGGAAAAGGGACAAAGAGGACAGGTTAAAGGAAGTCCGGGAGGATTCCCAAATGAAAACCCCTACTGTCTGGTCAGCCCACCCTGAACTGTTTGAAAAATTAGACACCGCGTCCTCCTATGGAAATGCAGACACCAGAAGCACCCCTCCAGAGTGGCTGACAGCATTTACAGAAACCTGCAAGGACAACGCAAGTCCTCAAGAGGGCAGAGAAACAGTGAGGGTGATGCCCACCTGGTCGAAGTACCACAGGGGTGTGTAGTGGAATTTGGACAAAATACCTGTAAGCAGGAGTGTCCCAGTGGATAAAGGGAAGATTAGCAAAGAATTTCCCCCCTCCCCCGCAACCCCACAGTCAGGAGAAAAAGGGAACCGACCATACCCTAAAGTAAAAAGCACTTTCATGACTCATCAGAGCACTGAAAGCGAGGTCAGAGTGGATCCACCCACTGCCAACTCCCATAATCAGAACTCCAAACCAGGATTAATTAAATCTAACCATCCCCCTGCAGACCTCAACAGGAACAAAGGCACCCTAGACAATCATGGAAATGTTCAAACTTCAAAACTCCCCAAAAATCACATGTTTATTGGGATGCCCATTCCCAATGTATTGTAGACGGATAGTGAAAAAACTTTAAATCCCTTGAGCAACACCTAACTGTCTTAGACCCACCTCAAGGTAAAAGGGGTAGTTTAAAGCAGCACTACTACAAAAGAAAAGACAGGCTGCAACAATTTTAAGATTTCTGAATGAAATGAGAGAAATGCATGTGTGTTTTCCTGTACTTTCTCTTCCTTCTAATTTATAATGAAATGCTTCTCCTAATGTCGCATTTCATTCAGCTGGAGGTGGAGATGTGACGGAAATCACACTGCAAAAATGGAAACATATCAATTTCGGCATATGGAGCACCATGTGAACTTGTACTGGACATAGAACATAACTTGTTTAAAAGACATTATAGAACAGTGGCTGGAAACATGGCTGCACATTTGCATTCTGAGAGAGTTACCTAGCGAGACAATGGCAAAATTTAAGTCAATAGAAATCAGGGGAAAACTCTCCAATGGTTGGAGTCATAATAGTACAAAGAAAGATGGTTGTGGTTGTTGGAGGCCCAACATCTAAGCCCCAGGACATCACTGCAGGAGTTCCTCAGGGTACTGTCCTAGAACCAACCAGCTTCAGTTGCTTCATCAATGATCTTCTCTCCATCATAAGGTCACAAGTGGGGATGTTCACTGATAATTGCAGTGTTCCGTACCATTCGCAACTCCTCAGATACTGAAGCAGTCTGTGCCCACATGCAGCATGATCTGGACAACATTCAGGCTTGGGCTGATAAGTGGCAAGTAACATTCATGCCACGCAAGTGCCAGACAACAACCATCTCAAATAAAAGAGAAGCTAACCCTCGCCCCTTGACAATCAACAGCGCTATCATTGCTATATCCATGACCATCAACATCCTGGGGGGTTACCATTGACCAGCTATATAAACACTGTAGCTACAAGCGGTTCAGAGGCTGGAAATTCTGCAGTGAGTAGCTCACCTCCTGAATCCCCGAAGTCTGTCCATCTACAAGGCACAAGTCAGGAATGTGATGGAATACTCTCCGCTTGCCTGGACGAGTGTGGCTCCAACAACACTCAAGAAGCTCAACATCAAGGGCAAAGCAACAGACTTGATCAGCACCCCATTCACCACCTTAAACATTCACTCCCTCCACCACTGGCAGACAGTGGACAGCAGTGTGTACCATATACAAGATACACTGCAGCAACTCACCAAGCCTCTTTTGATAGTACCTTCCAAACCTACAACCTCTTCCACCTATAAGGACAAGTGCAGCAGACGCATGAAGCACTGCCACCTGCAAGTTCTCCTCCAAGTCACACATTATCCTGACTTAGATCTGTATCAACAATCCTTCACTGTCGCTGGGTCAAAACCCTGGAACTCCCTTCCTAACAGCACTGTGGATGTACCGACACCGAATGGACTGCAGCAGTTCAAGGCGGCGGCGAACTGCCACCTTCTAAAGGGCAATTAGGGACAGGTAACAAATGCTGGCCTTGCCAGCAACACTCCCATCCCACGAAACAGACACAGTGAATTGCAAATGATGATAATGCTAAGCCATGTAATAACTGTATTACTGTTGAAAGTTTAAATAGCAGGGTTATTCACTGCACATTGCCAAATCTCAGCACTAAAAAGATGATGAATATTGCTCTGTTACTAAGGCCCCTGAAGATCCAACTTTTTTTAAAAATCGCGTCAGATTTAAATGGCTGGCAAGGGCTCCAAGAAAAGCCAAGTAGATTTTAAGGACTGCATTTGTCAAAACAGATGGGTACACTTTTGCGAAACAGAGCAAACACAGTGCTTTTGTCTCATGATACAAACTGAGAGAGGTATTAAAGAACACAACATGCAAAGCCACTACAAGACCAGCCACAAAGCAGGATTTGGCACATATAGGGGACTTACCTTCCATGAAATGGTCAATAATTTGAAAAATTAACTCACCACAGCATCATATTTTCTAGCTTGCCAAGAGCAATAGTTGGGGGGGGGGGGGGGGGGGGGGGGGGGGGGGGGAAGTCTTTTGGGCCTCCTTATCTCGAGACACACACACATTATAACTAGTCTTCCTTCAGTAAAGATGGTTGCAAAAGCAGCAAGGCCCTCGTCAGGCGAGTGTTTTTTCGAAGCAGCACACGACAGCAAACATTTGCCCAGAGAAGATACGACAATTTCATGCAACACAATTCAAAAAGAGTGCACCAACTGTTTTAAGAGCGCCAAGCAACTGTTTCAAAAGGGTCCTTAGTTTTGTGTGGTACGGGCTTGCTCTGATTAAGACAGCAATAATGTGGACATTGTCCAGCTGGTCATCTTCAAGGGAAGAGTTGGTCACTCCTTCAAACCAGTGACTTCTTTGATCGTATGGTAGGAAATACAGGGAACCAGGAAAAAGAGATAGAAATAAAACTAAACGTGTTTATAATTTCAACAATGAGAAGTAATCTACTGCACTTCCAACAATAATAAAAACAGAAAATGCTAGAAATGCTCAGCTAATCAGGCAGCATCCGTGAAGAGGCAGAGTCAACACTTCAGGTCATAAGAGTTTTACAGCACAGAAACAGGCCCTTCAGCCCAACGCGCCTGCTTCGACCATCCAGCACCCGTCCTAACTAATGCCATTTCCCCGCACTTGGCCCGTAGCCTTGTATGCTATGGTGTTTCAAGTGCTCATCTAAATACTTCTTGAAGGTTGTGAGTGTTCCTGCCTCTACACCCCCTTCAGGCAGTGTTTTCCAGATTCCAACCACCCGCTGGCTAAAAAAATTCTTCAACTCCCTTCTAAACCTCCGGCCCCTTACCTTAAATCTATGTCCCCTAGTTACTGACCTCTTCGCTAAGGGAAAACGTTTCTTCCCATCTATCCTATCAATGCCCCTCATAATTTGTATACCTCAATCAGGTCCCCCCTCAGTCGTCTCTGCTCCAAGGAAAACAACCCCAGCCTATCCAGTCTGTCTTCATAACTGAAATGCTCCAGCCCAGACAACATCCTGGTGAATCTCCTCTGCACCCTCTCCAGTGCAATCACATCCTTCCTATAGTGTGGTGACCAGAACTGTACACAGTACTCCAGCTGTGGCCTAACCAGCATTTTATACAGCTCCATTGTAACCTCCCTGCTCTCGGCTAATAAAGGCAAGTATCCCGTATGCCTTCCTAACCACCTTATCTACCTGTGCTGCTGCCTTCAGTGATCTATGGACAAGCACCCCAAGGTCCCTCTGTACTCCCGAGGGTCCTACCATCCATTGTATATTCCATTGCCATATTAGACCTCCCAAAGTGCATCACCTCACACTTCTCAGGATTAAAGTCCATTTGCCACTGCTCCGCCCACCTTACCAGCCCATCTATATCGTCCTGTAGCCCAAGGCTTTCCTCCTCACTATTTACAACACCAATTTTTGTGTCGTCTGCGAACGTACTGATCATACCCCCATATTCACGTCTAAATCATTCATGTACACTACAAACAGTAAGGATCCCAGCACCGATCCCTGCGGTACCCCATTGGTCACAGGCCTCCATTCACAAAAACAACCCTGTACCATCACCTCCTGCCATTAAGCCAATTTTGAACCCAATTTGCCAAATTACCCTGGATCCCATGGGCTCTTACCTTCTTAACCAATATCCCATGCAGGACCTTATCAAAAGCCTTACTGAAGTCCATGTAGACTACATCAACTGCTTTACCCTCATCTACACATCTAGTCACCGCCTCAAAAAATTCAATCAAGTTAGTTAGACACGATCTCCCCCTGACAAAGCCATGCTGACAATCCCTGATTAATCCCTGCCTCACCAAGTGGAGATTAATCCGGTATCTCAGAATTTTTTCCAATAATTTCCCTACCATTGATGTTAGACTCACCGGCCTGTAATTACCTGGTTTATCCCTGCTACCCTTCTTGAATAACGGTACCAGATTTGCTGTCCTCCAATTCTCTGGTACCTCTCCTGTGGCCAGAGAGGATCTGAAAATTTGTATCAGAGCCCCCGCCATCTCCTCCCTTGCCTCACATAGCCTGGGATACATCTCCTCTGGGCCTGGGAATTTATCCACCTTTGAGCCCGCTAATACAGCTAATACTTCCTCCTTTTCAATGCTAATTTGATCAAGTAAATCACAATCCCCTTCCCTGATCATTACACCTACATGTCCCTCTCCATAGTGAACACAGATGAAAAGTAATAGTTCAAAACCTCACCTATGTTCTCCGGTTCCACACACAGATTGCCTCTTTGATCACTAATGGGCCCCACTTTTTCCCTGGTTATCCTCTTGCCCCTAACATATTTATAAAACACCTTGGGATTTTCCTTTATCTTGTCTGCCAGTGATTTTTCATGCCCCCTCTTTGCTCTCCTAATTACTTTTTTTTTTTAGTACTCCCCTACACTTTCTATACTCCTCTAGGGCCTCCGCTGTTTTCAGCACTCTGAATCTGCCATACGCCTCCTTTATTAAACCTTATCCAATCCTCTATATCCCTCGACATCCATGGTTCCCTTGACCTGTTGATCCTACTCTTCACCTTTACAGGAACATGCTGCACCTGAACCCTCAGAATTTCCCTTCTAAGTGACTCCCACTGGTCTGACTAGACTTTCCTATAAGAAGCTGCTCCTAGTTCACTTTGGCCAGATCCTGTTTTATCATATTGAAATCTGCCTTCCCCCAATTCAGTACGCTTATTTCCGGTCCCTCTATGTCCTTTTCCATAACAACCTTCAATCTGAGAGTGTTATGGTCACTATCCCCAAAATGCTCCCCTTCTACCACTTGTCCGGCTTCATTCCCTAGGATTAAGTCCAATACCGCTCCTCCTCTTGTAGGAGGCTCTACGTGCTGGCTCAAAAAGCTCTCCTGAATGCACTTGAAGAATTCTGCTCCTTTTAAGCTTTTTGCACTAATACTATCCCCTCTAATAAAGGGGAAGTTGAAATTTCCTACCATTACCCTATTATTATTGCACCTCTGAGATTTGGCTACATACCTGCTCCTCTACCATGCCTGACTGTTTGGAGGCCTACAGTACACCCCCAGCCAACTAATAGCCTCCTTTTTGTTTTTAAGTTCTACCCAATTGGCCTCAGTAGAGGAACCTTCTAAGATATCATCCCTCCTTACTGCAGTAATTGTCTCTAATCAACAGTGCAATGCCACCTCCTCTTTTACCCCCTCCACTATTACATCTGAAGATTTTATACCCTGGGATATTAAGCTGCTAGTCCTGCCCTTCCCTCAACCATGTCTCAATGACAGCAATATCATATTCCCATGTGTTAATCAACACCCTCAATTCAGCTGCCTTACTAGTAAGACTCCTTGCATTAAAATAGATACAATCCAGCCTTGCATTATTTGCCTGAACCTTAACAGGTCTACATTTACTCTGTCCTCCGGACTGACTTTGCTTCACATTTATATTTAATTGCATTGAAGGAGTGCAATAGAGGTTACCACGGGGAGATACGCCGAGCTCGACCATTGTTTGGTAAATTTTTGAAGAATGATTGAAAAGCAGCTCGATGGATATCATCTACTGTGGAACTCGTCGTCCGCCTGGGTTATGTAGGTCTACTCGTCCTGGTGCAGCCACTGTGTGAGCTATGTGCCCAACTGGAAGGCGCTGGCCAGGGACGTGAAAGGCGGCCCAAGTGCCCATGAGGCGGTCGAGGCTCAGGGCCTCAATCCGGCCTCGGTCGCCCTTCCGCCGTCACAGCTGGGAACCGGGAAGGAAGCTCCATCGTGAGCTGGATGGCGACCAAGAGCGCAGCATCAGCCTGGAGGATGCTGATATCGAGGAGACTGTGCAGGCTGTGGGCTGGCCCGCTCGCCAGAGTCGCGCCCCCGCTGGACACCTCCCCCCAGCACCCCCTCCTTTGCACCCCTTTCCCCCTCCCCCCACACCCCCTTCCTGCGATCCCTTCCCCAGTTCCACCTCGCATTGCCCACACCCCCTTCCCTCCATGAAATCACACAGCTTACTTGTTAGGGCCCCTGCTTAGAGATAGGAGCCAACAACCCCACTGCCTTGTGGGCATCTTGGGAGAGACCAAGGCTAAGGGAGTAAACCCTAACAGAAAAATCCGGAGCGGAACCCCGAATGCGGTCATGTGTCACCTTTGGCACGTTTCCGGCAGTTCCAGCAGCCATATTAGTGCCAAACTTCGTGCTCTACACTCCTTTGGACCCCACTAGGAAGGCCGAGAGGGGGGGTTTTGATGCTTGGGCAACTCACAACCTCCCTACATCCGCCCAGGCATGCGCCATGGAGAGGTCACTCCATAGTCGCCTCACAGCTACCAAAACAACACAGAAGGTAGCAGTTACGAATTATAAGTCCAGCTCAATTGGCATAGAGATTGGGCGCCACAGGTTGCCTTTGTCGGTGGGAGAGGTCATCGCATCTCACTGGACAGCTACCGCCCGCCACAAACTGGGCAGCCCTCCCCGTCAGTAAGGTTCTGTCCCGCCACAGTCCATCTGCTTCAGTGGGTGCTTGGAGCTCAGGGTCATTGCCCGAAAAGTGGACTGCAACACCGCACCTAATAGCATGACAAAAAAAAAAAGAGGTCCAACCCTTAATTCTGACGGTCTAGCTTACAAAAATGTGTGTCCTGGCCTGTCGGAAGACCTTGCACAAATCAACAATTCTCGGAAGACTGCCATCATTAACAACAAGCTCAGTAGACTCAATGTGGACATTGCAGCACTTCAGGCGACAAGCCTCCCTGCAAGCAGATCTCTATGAGAGCAAGACTACACCTTCTTCTGGCATGGCAGGGATCCTGAAGAAGCAAGACAGCATGGAGTGGGCTTCGCCATCAGAAACTCTTGGCTCAGCATGATAGAGCCACCTTCAAATGGCTCAGAACGCATACTGCCCATCCGATGGCTCACCGCCTCTGGTCCAGTACACCTACTCAGCATCTAGGCTCCAACACTCTGCTCCCCACCTGAAGTTAAAGACCAGTTCTATGAAGAGCTCCATAATATCATTAGTAGCATTCCCAATACTGAACATTTGTTCCTGCTGGGAGACTTTAATGCCAGGGTTGGGGCCTCATGGCTCAGCAGTACCACATAACTCATGGCCCTACTGCCTTGGGCGCTATGGCATTGGAAGGATGAATGAAAATGGACAGAGACTGCTGGAGTTGTGTACCTATCACACCTCTGCATCACTAACTCATTCTTTCATAGTAAACTCAGTCACCAGGTTTCATGGAGGCACCCAAGATCACGTCGTTGGCACCAGCTGGACCTCAGTCACAAGGCGAGCCTCTTTAAACAGCGTTCAAATCACACGCAGCTTCCACAGTGCGGACTGCGACACCAACCACTCCTTGGTGTGCAGCAAAGTTAGACTCAAACCAAAGAAGCTACATCACTCCAAGCAGAAGGGCCGCCCACGCATCGACACTAACAGAATTTCTAATCCACAGCTGTTACATAAGTTTCTAAATTCACTTGAAAAAGCCCTTCAAAACACTCCTACAGGGGAAGCAGAGACCAAGTGGGCCCACATCAGAGATACCATCTATGACTCAGCAATGACCATCTATGGCAAACGTGAGAAGCAGAATGGTTTCAATCTCACTTTGAAGAGCTGGAACCTATCATAGCCGCTAAGCGCACTGCACTGTTGAACTACAAGAAAGCCCCCAGCAAGTTAACATCCGTAGCACTTAAAGTAACCAGAAATGCTGCATAGAAAACAGCTGGGTGGTGTGCAAATGACTCCTGGCAACGCCTATGCAGTTGTATTCAGCTGGCCTCCGACACCAGAAACATCAGAGGAATGTATGATGGCATTGAGAGCGCTTTTGGGCCAACCATCAAGAAGATCGCCCCCCTCAAGTCTAAATCAGGGTACACGATCACTGACCAACGCAAGCAAATGAACAGCTGGGTGGAGCACTACCTAGAAATGTACTCCAGGGAGAATGTTGTCACTGAGACCGCCCTCAATGCAGCCCAGTCTCTGCCAGTCATGGATGAGCTGGACGAACAGCCAACAAAATCGGAACTCTGTGATGCCATTGATTCTCTAGCCAGTGTAAAAGCCCCTGGGAAGGACGGCATTACCCCTGAAGTAATCAAGAGTGCCAAGCCTGCTATACTCTCAGTACTCCATGAACTGCTTTGCCTGTGCTGGGATGAGGGAGCAGTACCACAGGACATGCGCGATGCCAATATCATCACCCTCTATAAGAACAAGGGTGACTGCGGTGACTGCAACAACTACCGTGGAATCTCCCTGCTCGGCATAGTGGGGAAAGTCTTCGCTCGAGTCACTTTAAACAGGCTCCAGAAGCTGGCTGAGCGTGTCTACCCTGAGGCACAGTGCGGCTTTCGAGCAGCGAGATCCACCAGTGACATGCTGTTCTCCCTTCGCCAGCTACAGGAGAAATGCCGTGAACAACAGATGCCCCTCTACGTTGCTTTCATAGATCTCACCAAAGCCTTTGACCTCATCAGCAGACGTGTTCGCTTCAGACTTCTAGCAAAGATCAGATGTCCACCAAAGCTACTAAGTATCACCTCATTCCATGACAACATGAAAGACACAATTCAGCATAGCAGTGCTTCATCAGACCCCTTTCCTATCCTGAGTGGCGTGAAACAGGGCTGTGTTCTCGCACCTACACTGTTTGGGATCTTCTCCCTGCTGCTCTCACATGCGCTCAAGTCTTCAGAAGAAGGGATTTCCCTCCACACAAGATCAGATGGCATGGTGTTCAACCTTACCCGTCTAAGAGCGAAGACCAAAGTACGGAAGGTCATCAGGGAACTCCTTTGTGCTGATGCTGCATTAACATCCCACACAGAAGAGTGTCTGCAGAGACCCATCGACAGGATTGCAGCTGCCTGCAATAAATTTGACCTAACCATCAGCCTCAAGAAAACGATAATGCGAAAGGATGTCAGAAATGCTCCATCAATATTGGTGACGACACTCTGGAAGTGGTTCAAGAGTTCACCTACCTAGGCTCAACTATCACCAGTAACCTGTCTCTAGATGCAGAAATCAACAAGCGCATGGGAAAGGCATCCGCTGCTATGTCCAGACTGGCCAAGAGAGTGTGGGAAAATGGCGCACTGACATGGAACACAAAAGTCCGAGTGTATCAAGCCTGTGTCCTCAGTACCTTACTCTATGGCAGTGAGGCCTGGACAACATATGTCAGCCAAGAGTGACGTCTCAATACATTCCACCTTCGCTGCCTCCGGAGAATCCTTGGCAACAGGTGGCAGGACCGCATCTCCAATGCAGAGGTCCTCGAGGTGGCCAGCATCCCCAACATATACACCCTACTGAGCCAGCAGCGCTTGAGATGGCTTGACCATGTGAGCGTTATGGAAGATGGCAGGATCCCCAAGGTCACATTGTACAGCAAGCTCATCACTGGTATCAGACCCACCGGCCACCCATGTCTCCGCTTTAAAGACGTCTGCAAACGCGACATTAAGTCCTGTGACATTGATCACAAGTCGTGGGAGTCGATTGCTAGTGATCGCCAGAGCTGGCGGACAGCCATAAAGGCGGGGCTATAGAGTGGCAAGTCGAAGAGACTAAGCAGTTGTCAGGAAAAAAGACAGAAGCGCAAGGAGAGAGCCAACCGTGTAACAGCGCCGACAACCAATTTTATCTGCAGCGCCTATATAAGAGTGTCACTCTAGAATTGGCCTTTATAGCCACTCCAGGCACTGCTTCACAAACCACTGACCACCTCCAGGCACTTACCCATTGTCTCTCGAAACAAGGAGGCCAGAGAGAGGGAGAGAGATCACCCTCTACTGTGCTTCCACTTAGTATCCCATCCCCCTGCCAAATTAGTTTAAATCACCTCCTCCCCCCCACCACAGCACAAGCAAATCTCCCAGCAAGGATGCTGGACCCGTTCTGGTTCAGGTGCAACCCGTCCATCTTATACAGATCCCACCTTTGCCAGAAACAGGCCCAGTGATCCAAGAATCTAAAGCCCTCCCTCCTGCACCATCTCCCCAACCATGCATTCATCTGCTCTCACCTCCTATTCATATACTCACTAACCCATGGCACTGGAAGAAACCCAGAGATTACAATCTTTGAGGTCCTACTTTTTAATCTGCTGCCTAGCTCCTTAAATTCTTTTTGCAGGACCTCAGCCCTCTTTCTACCCATGTCATCGGTACCAATGTGGACCACAACCTCCGGCTGTGCACCCTCACCCTCCAGAATACTTAGTAGCCGTTCAGTGATATCCCAGACCTTTGCACCAGGGAGGCAACATACGATCCTAGAATCACATCCGTGACCACAGAAACGTCTATCTGCAACCTTTCATCAGAACAGAACAATTTTTGTTAAAATATAGTGAACAGGATATGACCTTTTCCTGCATCTTGAGCAGGCATTTACATGCCTGAAGCTGTCACAGGCTACTTAATGGCCTGACTACTTGTGCTGCTACAGCTACGCATGGGGACAGATATGGAATGGTTAAGGCTGTTTGTCAAGATGGTGCCCATCAGTAAGATAAATGAGTTCCGAAAAAGAGTCACTGACCTGAAACGTTAACTCTGCTTCTCTTTCCACAGATGCTGCCAGACCCGCTGAGTGGTTCCAGCATTTCTTGTTTTTATTAATAAGATAAATACTGTCTTTTGTTATTTTCTGTGCTGTCATCGGGAAAGCAGATAGATTAAATTGTCCCATTGGTGCTGCAAGTTGAAAGAGCCAATTCAAGCCACCACCACTGCATAGCACATCAAGCAGAATCATCAACCCACTACCAGCCATGGACATGGTCCTTTAGTCAAGCAAGAGACTTGACCATTGCCAGTTTTGAAATCTGATGAAGTGCACAATACAAGATCCTGCTGTCTTTATGTATGCTGGCTCAACCACTACGCAGTATTCAGATGTTCTTTATATTGTACCATTAAATACACAGACCTATTCATGGAGTAGGAAGAAAAAACCCTGCTAGAGCTCTGACATGAAGCATGGCTACTGGACCTTGTATTTCACAAAGCACCAACTATTCTCAACAAGAGGTGGACCACGTTTGGCACGAGTGTTTAGTCATGTGTATGCTTGAGAGAGCAAGATTCAGTTGTTTGACAGCCAGCTGGTTTATGGCCAAGTTATTGCAATTCCCTCAGGTGCTGCCATCCAAAAGGCCAAGACTGCAGCCATTATTCTTCATCAATGGGGTGGGGGGGGGGGGGGGGGTGGGAAAGAAAGGGGGCAGGGAATGCAACTTTGCCAGCCATTTCAGACTCCAGTAACTAACTGCCACAACTGGAAGTGTTTGGAAGCCTTTTTACTTTCAACATTTACAGTGCCCCAATACCTAATGGGATGGATGGGTTCCAGTGCAACGACCTGTCGAAGATTAAGTTCGAATAGGTGCACCAACATTCTACGTAGCTGTTGAGAAGAATTTGAAGTCTGTGATGTAATGCTATTATTTGGTAGGATGCAAGTGTACAAATATTCTCACAAATGAACTTGCAGGACACCTGGTCACATTTGCAGGACTAGAATGTCTTTGGTTTTCCAAGCTGAAGCTGACATCACTAATGAAAGACCAGGAAAAGCAGAAGCAAGCTCATAACTGAAAAACTGGTCAATGGTGTTATGAAACAAATAGTTGCCCAATAATTAGAAGCATTTTTTGTTGTAAATATAAAGCCATGATCTTACATGCTAAAGATGTGTGAATGTTTGTTCAATGAACGTGCAAATGTTTTATTGAAAAAGTGATGCAGTCATTCACAGCATTTAATCGTGATTCTGTTTGATCCAAAGCGATTCCACATGTGCAGACTACTAGACGATTTTGCTTTTGTACATCTGATACCCTACTCTAAAAGATTAGCCTTCCCTGGCATAATGTATAAAAGCTAAAATAATTTAATTTTTTAAAAATTCATTCATGGGATGTGGGCGTCACTGACTAGGCCAGCATTTATTGCCCATCCCTAACTGCCCTTGAGAAGGTGGTGGTGAGCTACCTTCTTGAACCGCTGCAGTCCATGTGAGGCAGGTACACCCACAATGCTTTTAGGAAGGAAGGGAGTTCCAGGATTTTGACCCAGCGACAGTAAAGGAATGGCGATATAGTTCCAAGTCAGGATGGTGTGTGACTTGGACGGGAACTTGCAGGTGGTGGTGTTTCCATGCATCGGCTGCTCTTGTCCTTCGAGGTGGTAGAGGTCGCGAGTTTGGAAGGTGCTGTCTAAGGAGCCTTGGTGAGTTGCTGCAGTGCATCTTGCAGATGGTACACACTGTTGCCACTGTGCGTCACTGGTGGAGGGAGTGAACGTTTGTTGATGGAGTGCCAATCAAGCGGGCTGCTTTGTTCTGGATGGTGTTGAGCTTCTTGAGTGTTGTTACAGCTGCACCCATCCAGGCAAGTGGAGAGTATTCCATCACACTCCTGACTTGTGCCTTGTAGATTGTGGACAGGCTTTGGGGAGTCAGGAGGTGAGTTACATGCCGCAGGATTCCTAGCCTCTGACCTGCTCTTGTAGCCACGGTATTTATATGGCTACTCCAGTTCAGTTTCTGGTCAATGGTAGCCCCTAGGATGTTGATAGTGGGGGATTCAGTGATGGTAATGCCATTGAATGTCAAGGGGAGATGGTTAGATGCTGTCTTGTTGGAGATGGTCATTGCCTGGCACTTGTGTGGTGCAAATGTTACTTGCCACTTATCAGCCCAAGCCTGGATATCATCCAGGTCTTCCTGCATTTCTGCACGGACTGCTTCAATATTTGAGGAGTTGTGAATGGTGCTGAACATTGCTCAAACATCCCCACTTCTGACCATATGATTGAAGGAAGGTCATTGATGAAGCAGCTGATGATGGTTGGGCCTAAAACACTACCTTGAGGAACTCCTGCAGTGATGTCCTGGAGCTCAGATGATTGACCTCCAACGACCACAGCCATCTTCTTTTGCGCTAGGTATGACTCCAACCAGCCGAGATTTTTCCCCGATTACCATCAACTCCAGTTTTGCTAGGGCTCCTTGATGCCATACTCGGTCAAACGCTGCCTCGATGTTGAGGGCAGCCACTCTCACCTCACCTCGAGTTCAGCTCTTTTGTTCAGGTTTGAACCAAGGCTGTAATGAGGTCAGAAGCAGACAGCTTTTTACATTTTATGACCGATTGACATTACACTCTGGGTACAGCTAGAACAGAAACAAAAACCTTTCTGGAATTTTCAGTATAAAGACATAAAACCATTATCTTTTGTCAGTTTGAGTTTAAAAAGCAGCAAGTGATAACACCTTTAATTTGAAGTTTTAGCTCAAAAATGTTTCTTATATTTATCTTCCAGCTTGTTTTCAAGTCATTTGGAAAAACAAATTGAACAGAGGTGTTACCACTGAGAAAAATATTTTCGATAAACAATTCAAAAATAAAACTCAAGTGTTTTAATCAATTAATTTAAGCACTTAATAGTTTCAGCATAAAACTTCCTGAAAAGCTTCTAAATTAATTCTCATGTTTGTTGGCAATTATGAGAAAAAACTCATCCTATTCAAATGAGAAATTATATAAAAAATGATGCAGATTAGGAAGTTCTTCACAGTGCACAAATTCAGGTGACAGGATACTGAGAATTACAGGAACTGACTTTGTACTTATATAGAATAGACTATATATGGTTTGAAAGATTGTAAGTTTTTATCTTCAATGAACAAGTAGTCAAAAGTTTTGGAATAAAAGCCCAGCCATTAGAAAATAATTAACTGCATTTATATGGAATCCTGTGGCAACACAAAATACTTTCAGGATGCAAGAATAAATCACTAGTACCTAATCTTCTGGTTTACATAACCATTATATCAGCGTGTGAACACTTTAGAATCTTTAAGTATGAATGAATCACTAACGGCCAATTAATGATAGTGACTGCAGAAATGTTAGGTACACTAAACAACAAAAAGAACTCGGTGTCAGAACTTAAAATCAAGGCTACACTTGACATTTCTTCAGATAGATACAATTTTTAAAACAAAAATGATTGCTCGCTGTCAGTTGTCATCCTCACTTGCGTTTCATCAACTCTTCCATCTATGAAAACTGGCACCTCATGGTGCAGGAGTAATGCAACTCACCAGATGGAGCAGTATATAAAAAAAAAAATCACAGCTCAGTTTATTTGGTGGTGGGTGAGGGTGGCTGCACAGGACCAAAATCTGTAATAAATTGCAGTGTGTGAACCCCCATCACCCCCAAAAACAAATTAGATCCACTTTTCCTTCCAACAGTTGGAGTTGGAAATGTAAACTGAATTGGCATTGCGAGGGAGTGTGTGTGGATGTCTGTTTTATAAACGGAATTGAAGGAGTGTTGATCTAAATAAGATTGGAACAAAAAAAAACTTACAGCAATACCTTACAATATCAATACATGCTCCATAATTAAAATAAATATCTTACAGCTGCATTGTACTGAAGAGCAAAACCTGCTTTTGAAGCAAGGCAAGTCAATGCTGATCTCAAAGTCTTCTTTTAAATGTATACAAGAAAACTCGATCAACTTTCATATAAAAAAGTACATTTGTAAATGAGTTAATGCCAAAGTGCAGAACCTTTACGTAATCTGAACTATTAAACCCAGAAAAATAGCAAAAATGAATCTTTTCTAATTTAAAATAAAGTGTATGCTTTATCTGGACAGCTTCTAAACCAGCACCTTTTAAATCCTCAGCATTTGTATTGTTAGTTGCGTTGGCCTCTATACACATTCCAATTTGGAGGAAAGCACACTAACGAGTCCATTGCACTACAAAAAAAATGGAGCCCAGACTGCAAGTGCAGGAGGATTGGAAAGAAGGAAAAGGACAAGGAGGAATCACAACCATAAATCTGCACACTGGCTAAGTTATCTGCCTGCAGGTGGGGCATAGAGGTAAGCAATGCTTAGTGTTCGTTTTAGGGAATTTCAAATAAGGTAACAATTTAATGGGGAAAATGTTTTGCTCTAAGAGTCTCACCATTAAGACTGACTTGATAGACAAGTAACAAGTACTAGTTAATAAATCATTTGGCCAACATATTGATTTAAATATAATGGGTTGCGCTTCGAAAATGTTACAACATCTGCTGTTGTGAAATTGGTAAATTTACAAGCACTAGAGGAGTTCAGTATCATCACCTCATTCCATGACAATATGAAATGCACAATTCAACATGGCGGCTCATCAGACCCCTTTCCTATCCTGAGTGGCGTGAAACAGGGCTGTGTTCTCGCACCCACACTTTTTGGGATTTTCTTCTCCCTGCTGCTTTCACATGCGTTCAAGTCTTCTGAAGAAGGAATTTTCCTCCACACAAGATCAGGGGGAGGTTGTTCAACCTTACCCGTCTAAGAGCGAAGTCCAAAGTACGGAAAGTCCTCATCAGGGAACTCCTCTTTGCCGGCGATGCTGCTTTAACATCTCACACTGAAGAGTGTCTGCAGAGTCTCATCAACAGGTTTGCGGCTGCCTGCAATGAATTTGGCCTAACCATCAGCCTCAAGAAAACGAACATCATGGGGCATGACATCAGAAAT
The DNA here is from genome assembly GCF_036365525.1 of Heterodontus francisci. Taxonomy (NCBI): domain Eukaryota; kingdom Metazoa; phylum Chordata; class Chondrichthyes; order Heterodontiformes; family Heterodontidae; genus Heterodontus; species Heterodontus francisci. Next base: position 32,886,754 of record NC_090401.1, read on the forward strand.
GCTCCATCCATCAATATTGGCGACCACGCTCTGGAAGTGGTTCAAGAGTTCACCTACCTAGGCTCAACTATCACCAGTAACCTGTCTCTCAATGCAGAAATCAACAAGCGCATGGGAAAGGCTTCCACTGCTATGTCCAGACTGGCCAAGAGAGTGTGGGAAAATGGCGCACTGACACGGAACACAGAAGTCCGAGAGTATCAAGCCTGTGTCCTCAGTACCTTGCTCGATGGCAGCGAGACCTGGACAACGTATGTCAGCCAAGAGCAACGTCTCAATTCATTCCATCTTCGCTGCCTCCGGAGAATACTTGGCATCAGGTGGCAGGACCGTATCTCCAACACAGAAGTCCTCGAGGCGGCCAACATCCCCAGCTTATACACATTACTGAGTCAGCGGCGCTTGAGATGGCTTGGCCATGTGAGCCGCATGGAAGATGGCAGGATCCCCAAAGACACATTGTACAGCGAGCTCGCCACTGGTATCAGACCCACTGGCCGTCCATGTCTCCGCTTTAAAGACGTCTGCAAACGCGACATGAAGTCCTGTGACATTGATCACAAGTCGTGGGAGTCAGTTGCCAGCGTTCGCCAGAGCTGGCGGGCAGCCATAAAGGCGGGGCTAAAGTGTGGCGAGTCGAAGAGACTTGGCAGTTGGCAGGAAAAAAGACAAAAGCACAAGGGGAGAGCCAACTGTGTAACAGCCCCGACAAACAAATTTTTCTGCAGCACCTGTGGAAGAGCCTGTCACTCTAAAATTGGCCTTTATAGCCACTCCAGGCACTGCTCCACACACCACTGACCACCTCCAGGCGCTTACCCATTGTCTCTCGAGATAAGGAGGCCAAAGAAGAGGAGCTCAGTGGCTTTGCACAAAGGATGACAGAAGCCCGAGGTATGCTGCAAATGCACCATTGTGGGCTTACATGATTACAATCATTTCACACCAGTCCTGCAGTTGCTTACCATTACTCATTCTCTCTCCCTAGTAATTTCCCCGGTACAGCCCTCATCTCCTCTTAAGTCCAAGTGACGCAGACTTGAAAGGATATCCTCCACCAGATCTCGCTAGACCACATAAAGCACGATCAGATCCTGCTCTCATCTGCCAAAATTGCTCAATATTCCAGGAACATCCTGGAATGCAAAGATAATCCCCGGTTTCATTTCTGTACTGAAAACCATCTTAAACTCCACTCCCCCGTCTCCTCCACCTCACCTTCAAAAGTGCAAGCAGCTCATGGACTTCTTTGTCACTAAAGTTGAGACCATCTGATTAGTTGTCTTTGCCACATCCCTCTCTTCCACTAGCCCGCCGGGCCAAACTTCTTCTAAAGTTCCCTGCTGCCCCAGCCCCAAACTCAGATCTTTCTTTAGTTTCTCTCCTTATGCCCTCACCGAGCTCATCTTGTCCATAAGACCCACCTCCTGATCCCTCGACCCTATTCCCACTAAACTGACCACCCAACTTCCCCTCCTGGTCCCCACGTTTCCTGATGTTAATGGTTCTCTCTCTTCAGGTGTTGTGTTTCTTTTCTTTAACACTGCCGTTATCACCACTCTCAAAAAACAACCCTGATCCCACTGCCCCTGCAAACTACCACCCCGTCCCCAATCTCCCTTTCTTCTCCAAAGTCCTTGAACGTGTTGTTGCCTTCCAAATCCATGTTCATCTTTCCTAGAACTCCATATCTGAATGCTGCAAATAAGGTTTCCGCCCCTACCAAAGCAAGAAGTGGTTCTTATCAAAGTTACAAATGACATCCTGCGGCTGTGGCAAAGGTCAACTTTCCCTCCTCATCCTTATCAACCTCTCTGCTGCCTTTGGCACGGTTGACCACACCACCCTCCTCCAACACCTCTCCACTGTCGTCCAGCTGGGTGGGACTTCTCTCACTTCCTTCCATTCTTATCTCATCACAGCCACAGTATCACTGGCAGTGGTTTCTCTTCCTGCTCCCCCATCATTGCCTTTGGTGTCCACCCAGGTCCTCCTATTTCTCAACTTCATGCAGCCCCTTGGTGACAGCATCCAAAAACAAAGCATTAATCTTCACATGTATGCTGACAACACCACACTCTACCTTACCACCACTTCTCTCAAATCTTCCACTGTTGCTAAATTATCAGACTGTTTGACCGACATACAGTATGGAATGAGCAGAAATTTCTTCCAATTGAATTTTGGGAAAACTCAAGTCGTTGATTTTGGTTCCTGCTCCGAACTGTCTTCCCTAGCCACGGACTCCATCCCTCTCCATGGCAACAGTCTGAGACAAAATCAGTCTGTTCACAACCTTGGTGTCATATTTGACACCGAAACGAGCTTCAAAGCTCATATCCGCATGATCACTAAGGCCACCTACTGCCACCTCCATTAAGATCGCCCAAATTCACTCCATCTCAGCTTATCTGCTGCTGAAACCCTCGTTTATGTTTTGTTACTTCTAGAGCTGACTATTTCAACACACTCCTGGTTCGTTTCCCACATTCCACTCTCCGTAAACTTGAGGTCATCCAAAATTCTGCTGTCCATGTCTCAACTCGCACCATGTCTTATTCACCTATCACTCCTGTGCTCGCTGACCTACATTGATTCCCAGCCAACATCTTGATTTTAAGATTCTCATTCTCGTTTTCAAATCCACCCATGGCTTCGTCTCCCCCCATCTCTATAATTTCCTCCAGCAGCACAACCCTCCTTGATGTTTGCGCTCATCTAATTCTGGTCTCTCAAGCATCCCCGATTTTAATTGCTCCACCATTGGTGGCCACGTCTTCAGTTGCCTAGGATCTAAGCTCTGGATTTCCCTCCCTACACCTCTCCACCTTGCTTTCCACCTTTGAGACGCTCCTTAAACTTACTTTGAACAAACCTTTGGATAAGGAAGGGTGTGGCTGCATTGGAGGCGGTTCAGAGGTTTACTAGATTGATACCTGGAATGAGCGGGTTGCCTTATGAGGTAAGGTTGGACAGACTGGGCTCGTTTTCACTGGAGTTTAGAAGAGTGAGGGGCAACTTGATTAAAGTATATAAGATCCTGCGCAGTCTTGACAAGGTGGATGTGGAAAGGATGTTTCCTCTTGTGGGCGAGTCCAGAACAAGGGGGCAGAGTTTTAAAATTAGGGGTCGCCCTTTTAGGAGAGACGAGGAGAATTTTTTTCTGAGGGTTGTGCGACTTTGGAATTCTCTGCCTCATAAAGGTGGTAGAGGCGTGGTCGTTGAATATTTAAGGCGGAGGTAGATAGATTCCTGTTAGGCAAGGGATTATCGGGGGTAGATGAGAGTGTGGAATTCGATACAGAAACAGATCAGCCATAATATTAAATGGCAGAGCAGACTCGACGGCCCAAATGGTCTATTTCTGCTCCTAATTCGTATGGTCGTACCTGACCAATATCTCATGTGGCGAGGTGTCAAAATGCTCCTGTGAAGTGACTTGTGACGTTTTATTACTTTAAAGGCACTATGTAAATAGAAGTTGCTGTTGTAAAATGGAGCCAAATTCAGTGATAGGTTCTAACACCAGAACAAGATATTCCCTGGAGTTTGGGCCTTCACATTCAATTCACACACCACATGTTCATCAGTCCAAAATGAAACTGGTTCATACCAGCACTGAAGCTGTAATACAAATGCACTATTAGAGACCAAATGACCCAAATATTAGATGCAGCATATGCAAGGAGCAAACCTGAGGCAGGACTGGGAATAAATAGCAGGCAATAGCTGAGGCCACATGAAAGTCAGAGGTCTGGGGACAACCAGGTGGAAGCAATGGCAGATTTTACATGCTCGTGATGCTGTCAGAAGCCTGTTGCGACAGGTTATGAAAGCTAGTTATGATTTTTTTTTGCTTGTAGAGTTGGCTACCAATGTTAGTTCAGAACACTCAGAATCATAGAAAGTTTAAGGCACAGAAAGAGGCCACTTGGCCCATCGTGTCTGTGCTGGCAGCAACACTCGCACCATCTGTCTCAATAACCCATTCAGGCAAGCTTAAAATGTCATCACACTTAGTTTAAACAATATTCAAAGTGGATGGGATAGAAGTTTTGATAATTAGAATGACTTCAAATTTTTTTTAAAACACATCCCGCACTTCAAACTCATCACAGCAGAGCTGTGCCATTACAGTACAATACAAGCAAAATGACTGATCTTTTAGGTTGCCTCTAGTCTCTATTTTGTCAGATAATGTATTTCAACCCATTAGAATTGTGTGACTGTCTCTAAGTGATCTCACACTAAAGCCTGGCTCAGGTCTAAAATTAAAACCCGACCCGAACAAAGCCAACCTGAACCCGACCCATTTAATTTTTTTTTGCGCCCAGCCCGACCCAACCCGAGTCTTCATCTGTTCCTGCAGCTGGAGTTGTGGGGAATCATGGGTAAGCCTCATCCCATGACTTACCGGAAGCAGTATCCAGCCCAACCCCGAATGCTGGACTTGGAATTTCGAACTGACCCGACACATGTAGTCGGGTCCAGTCGGGTAGCCAGGCTTGATCTCACACTATTCCTTCCCAAAGTCACAAGTTATACTGTAACTTTGTTGCAGCAACACAAAGTTGCAGTATAATGAATACTGCGAAACACAGGAAAAATTTATTGATTCCAATTCAATAGAATTGAATTGCTGAAGGGAAGAGACTTGTAGCCACAAGCTGATTTGCAGTATTGAAGTAATGTTGACTCACACAACAGATACAAAGAACCATTAACAAAATGAAAGAGCAATGGAATAAAGTAACTTATTACTGCTAGAATCAAAGACTCAAATTTCATGTGAAATATACAAGAGACATTAACTTGTGTAATGCAAAATGTAGAAGAAACAAAAAGATACTATACCAAGTAATGTTTGCCAAATCTGGGGAGGCAGAGAAGCAAAGAAAGAAAATAAATGACGACCTGAACATAGCTACTTACACGTATTCAGTGTAGTCACCACAGATTTATTTCAACAATATATTTTATTCATAAAAAATCTGTTAAAAAAAAACAAATTGCAAAACAGTTCCAATTTGACATTCCAGAAAGTGCAAAAGAAATCAGTTTCCTTCGATACAGAATGTGAGTTGCCTCACAATTTTTGCTATTCCATTTTACATGCAATGTACATTTGCATTACACAGCAAAACAATATTTTGGTGCATACAACCAGAGGGGTTTTACATGGGTTCCAGCCCCTCAGTATACTACGGGGGAGGGCCTTACCCCACTGAGCCTTTGTTGCAGCTGCCCCAAGCTTTAGTGCGCCCCTCGACTCACAGTCCTGGACCTTGGACTGTGCCAGTCTGCAACACTCGGTTGTTGAAAACTCTTTGCACTGGAACACCAGCAAGTTTTGAGCAGACCAAAGAGCATCTTTCACCGAATTGATGGTCCTCCAGCAGCAGTTGATGTTTACCTCAGTGCGCGTCCCTGGGAACAGCCCATAGGGCAGTATCCTGCGTTAGAGGTGCTCAGGATGAACCTCGACAATAACCAGAGATTGCAACCCTCCAATATAACTGTCAGAGGAATGCATTGTCCTGATACACCATTCTAAAGCCCTTTACTTGATCTGCATCATCAATTCAGTTACACTGCTGGCACCATTTGCAAAGCAGTGCCAAGAAAAAGGCAACCATTTGCAATAGCTGCTCACATCTACATGTGAACTTAAAACAAAGTCACAGAGCAAAGTCAGTTTTACTGCTAGTATATTTTCTTGCGATTGTCAGCTTGTCTCAATGAGAGAGAATGGAATGGTGGTACAAGCAAACTCAAATAAAAGCACTCAAAAGCACTATAAAAAAAACAAATGTAAGCTGGCACCATTATAGTCTACTCCCGATTCGAGCATCCGAATTCAAACTGATGATTCTTTTCAGTACTAGGTTCCAATTTCCTGTGTTATTTACTTCACTTAATTCAACTTATTGGATAATTCAAATTGTTAAGGCAAAGAAACTTAGAATTATAAAATGACTTACAATTAGACTGTACTACACTTTTAGGCTTTTGTGAACTCCAGTGCAACTTTAGGCCCAAAAGCAAACAAGAGTGCATCATTTTTAATTTACCAGAAAGCTGCTGAAACATCCAATTGTAATGAGATCTGGTAACTTACTTTCCTCTCTAGACTTCAGATTCAGAAATAGAATATGGTCGGAGACCAAGAGGGGTACAATTAGGAACAAATCACAGATAGTCAAATTTATTCCAAACACAACTGAGAAATGGAACTGCACTTTGAAAATGTTTAATTATTAAAACTGCATGTTTCAGCTATATCTGTTTAACAATAACTTCTAACAGTTTCTGCACCTGGTACCTTAATTTCAAGAACCAAGAGAGGATCTGAAAGTGATGAAAGAATTCCCCTACCTGCACAGCTGCATGATGGGCACCACCACTAATCAGGAAGTATAAATACAAAGAGAACACAGATGAAGTGCTGAGACACATCAAGACCAAAGTTGTGATTTTGGTACTGAAAGTGTGAATGTGACATATTAAATGATGTGACTTAACAGGATTGGCAAATGGAGACTGACTACTGAAGATGAAGTGCGAGTCCCGAGCTTAATTACAGGAGACCCAGCAAGTTCTGTACAAATATAGAGCACCTTCAACAGAATAAAACATTCTAAGGCGCTTCACTGGAATACTATAAAACAAAATATGACACCGAACCACATATTAGGTCAGTTGACCAAAGGCTTGGTCAAAGAGGTAGATTTTAATGAGTGTTTTGAAGAAGGAAAGAGGCAGAGAGGTGTAGGGAGGGAATTCAAAAGCTAGGTCCTAAGCAACTGAAGGTGCAGCCAAAGGTGGAACAATTAAAATCAAGGATGCTCAAGAGGCCAGAATTATTTGAGTACAGATGAGAGGGGGTTGTGGGATTGGAGGAGATTACAGAGGATAGAGAGGGTTGAGGCCACAGAGGCAAGGATGAGAATCTTAAAATCAAGACATTGCTTGACTGGGAACCAATGCAAGTCAGAGATTACAGGAGTGATAGGGGAACAGTGAGAGTTAAGACACAGGCAGCAGAATTTCAGATGACTTCAAATTTAGACAGTAGAATGTGGGATACCAGCCAGGGGTACATTGAAAGAGTCAACTCTAGGGGTAACAAAGACATGAATGAGGGTTTCAGCAGATGAACTGAGACAAGGCGAATTCAAGCGATATTACGGAGGTGAAAATAGGCAGTCTTAGCGATGGCGCAAATGTGTAGTCAGAAGCTCATCTCGGGATCAAATATGACATCAAGGTTGCGAACAGACAGTTTTCTTTCCCCCAGACTATTGCCAGGGAAAAGGATGGAGTTGATAACTAGGGAACGGAGTTTGCAGCAAGAACAGAAAACAATGGATTCAGTCTTCCCAATATTTAATTGGAGGAAATTTCTGCAGTCTGATTATTTAGCAAAAATGGAGGAGTTGAGAGAGGTGGCAGCAAGGTAGAGCTGGTTGTCATCAGCGTACATGTGAAATCGAATGCTTTGCTTTTGCTGCCAAAGCAAAGCAACACATCAGTGTTAAAAAGAAACCAGGAAAGGTGGTAAAGATCAAGGTGGCAAAGAAACCTCTTTTTTTTTCCTCTAAAAAAAGTCTAAAGCGTTCCATTGTTTCTTTAAAATGAACAAAGTGGGAAATTTCAGTGCTGGAGGGACAAAAATCAAAGGGGAACTATATGAAATGCTGCATTGCTACGAGGTCAAAATAAACAGTACATGTGAGCCAACTGGAAAGAAAGACTGAACTTCATGAGTAATCCAAAGATATATGCAAAAACAACAAGATACTGCACAAATCGTTATCTACCATCTGTTGCGCTAACATACTTATTTTGGGGAAATATGCAGTGGTTATATGCTGACATGTAATGAAGAATAAAACTGCAATAAGCAGATGGCTATTTGTAATAAAAGGAACAATTATGCACATCAGAACGATGTATTATGGTTATTTGATACCAGAAATTAGTTAATACTGGAATGAGCGCATCCTACCTGACATGACACAAATGTGAATATCATTTACTTTCTGTAAAACCAATAGCAATACAACATACTACTAAAGATTATCAAAACAATAGTGAAAAGCAAGTGGCATTTCATATTTATGTAATATATTGATTAACAGTATTTTTTTGGAGTAAGACAGTTTCCATGCTGCAAGTAAACGGAAAAAGAATGGATGTAGCTGTATGATCCTAGCTTAGCACATAACACTACAAGGACCAACATGAGACTGGTATTTGTTCAGACAGCTGGAAGCTAGATTCTGCATCTTCTTTAAGTAACAGTTCTGTGCTTGCCTTTGTTACCCCTAGGCTTGATAATTCTAATGCACTCCTGGCTGGTCTCCCACATTCTACCCTCTGCAAACTTGAGGTTATCCAAAACTCCACTGCCCATGTCTTAATTCACACCAAGTCCCATTCCCCTATCGTCCCTGTCCTCAACTACCTACATTGGCTACTGGTCAATGTCTTGATTTTAAAATTCTCATTGCATTTTCAAATCCCTCCATGGCCTTGCACCTCCCCACCTCATCCAGCCCACCACCCAATGGTAGCCATGCTTTCAGCTGCCAACGCCCCAAGCTCTGGAATTCCCTCCCTAAACCTCTATACCTCGCTTTCCTCCTTTAAGACACTCCCTAAAATCTCTCTCTGACCAAGCTTTTGGTCATCTGACCCAATATCTCATGTGGCTATAATTCTCCTGTGAAGTGCCTTGGACATTTCATTACATTAAAGGCTCTATATAAGTTATGTAGAACAGTGCTCCAAATACAAGTTTTAATATTAAAGAGCTGATAGGACAGGGTAGCTTTGCAATTTAACATTTCACAGGGAATTTATTAAACTCGCTTTGTTCCAATTATTGTGCAAACATTACCTTCTTGAGGGTGTGTCACACCACTTAACTTGACCTAGGCACCTGATTCAGACACAACAGAGGCACATCCAGACCAGTCAACACTGCAGAGTCCTCCTCACCAACATCTAGGGACTTGTGCCAAAGCTGGGAGAGCTGTCCCACAGACTAGTCAAGCAACAGCCTTACACACAGTCATACTCACGGAATCATACTTTTCAGCCATACTCCATCATCATCATCCCTGAGTATGTCCTGTCACACTGATAAGATGGACCTACCACAGGTGGTGACAGAGTGTTATACATTCAGGAGGGATGGAGTGACCTTAGGAGTCAACACTGAGTCTGGACCCCTTGAAGTTTCAAGGCATTAAGTCAAACATGGGCAAGGAAACCGGATTACCAGCTACAGCCCTCCCTCAGCTGATAGATCAGTACTCCATGTTGCACACCACTTGGAAGAAGCACTGAAGGTAGCAAGGGCACCAAATGTACTCAGTGGGGGATGTCCATCACCAAGAGTGGCTCAGTAGCATCATTCCTGACTGAGCTGGCAGACTGTGTGGCAGGTGATCAGAGAACCAATACAAGGGGGAAAAAAACCTACTTGATCTTGCCCTCACCAATCTACCTATAGCAAAGGCATCTGTCCATGACATAATCGGTGAGACTGACCACCACACAATCCTATGGAGACGAAGTCCCACCTTCGCTGCGAGGATACCCTCCATCATGATGTGAGACATTACTACCATGCTAAATGGGATAGATTCAGGACAAATCTGGAAGTGCAAAACTGGGCACCCATGAGGCATTGTGGGTCATCAGCAGCAGAACTGTATTTCACAAGATTCTGTAGCCTTATGGCCCAGAATATCTTGCACTTTACCCTTACTAACAAGGCAGGGTTCAATGAGAAGTGTAGGACAGCATGTGAGCAGCATCGGGCATACCTAAAAATGAGGTGCAACCCGGTGAAGCGGCAATGTAGGACTACGTGCATGCTAAACAGTGGAAGCAGCATGCTATAGACAAAGCCAAGCAGTCCCACAACCAACAGATCAAATCAAAGCTCTGCCACATACTGTTGTCAACAGTGGTGGACAATTAAACAACTAATGGGAGATGTAGGCTCTATGAATATTCCTATCCCTAATGATGACAGAGTCCAGCAAGTGAGTCCAAAAGACAAAGCTGAAGCGTTTTCAACCATCTTCAGCCAGAAGTGCTGAGTGGATGATCTAGCTCATTTCCTGAGGACCCCACCATCACAGCTGCCAGTCTTTAGCAAATTCAATTCACCCCAAGTGATGTCAAGAAACAGCTGAGCACATTGGTTACAGTTAAGGTTATGGACCCTGACTGTCATGCTCCAGAATTAACCATGCCCCTAGCCAAGCTGTTTCAGTACAGCTACACTGGCACCTACCCGACAGTCTGGAAAACTGGCCCTAGCCATACAAAAAAAAAAACAGCTCAGGTATGTCCTGTCCACAAAGATTAGGACAAATCCAACCCAGTCAATTACCACCCCTTCAGCCTGCTCTCATTCATCAACAAAATTATGAAAGAGGTTGTCGACAGTACTATTAAGCAGCGTTTACTCAATAATCTGCTCACTGATGCTCAATTTGGGTTCCACCGGGGCCGGTCGGCTCCAGACCTCATTACTGCCTTGGTCCAAAATGGACAAAAGTGCTAGATTCCAGAGGTGAGGTGAGTGTAACTGCTCGACAGCAAAACAGCATTTGATAGAGTGTGGCAACAAGACAACCCAGGAAAATTAAAGTTAATAGGAATCAGGGGATGACTCGCCAGTGGTCAGAGTCTTACCTAGCACAAAGATAGATAACTGTAATTATTCAAGCACTATCAACTCCATTATAAGGTCAGAAGCGGGAATGTTTGCTGATGATTGTACAGTTTTCAGTTCTATTCGCAACTCTTCAGCTAATAAAATATCCATGCCCGCATGTAGCAATATCTGCACAGCTTTCAGGCTTGGATTGATAGTAGCAAGTAATTTGTGCCACATAAGTGCCAGGCCATGCCCATCTCCAACAAGAGTCTAAACACCTTCCCGTGACATTCAATGGCACCAAGATCATCAAATTTCCCACCGCCTGGGTGTCACCATTGACCAGAAAGCTAACTGGAACAGTCAGCTGAGAGATTGTTTCTGCTGGTCGGGGAATCTAGAACATGGGGGGCAGCGCCTCAGGATAAGGGGCCAATCATTCAGGACTGAGATGAGGAGAAATTACTACACTCAAAGGGTTGCGAATCTTTGGAATTCTCCACCCCAGAGGATGCGGCTGTTCCATCGTTGAATACATTTAAGGCTGGGACAGATAGATTTTTGGTCTTGCAGGGAATCAATGGATATAGGGAGCAGGCAGGAAAGTGGAATTGAAGCCCAAGATCAGTCATGATGGTATTGAATGGCGGAGCAAGCTCGATGTGCCATATGGTCTACTTTTGCTCCATGTTCTTGTGGCTACAAGAGAATGTCAAAGGCTGAGTATTCTGCAGCAATTAACCCACCTCCTGACTCTCTACAGCCTTTCCACCACCTTAAGGGCACAAGTAAGGGGTGTAATGAAATACTCCCCACTTGCCCAAATGAGTGCAGCTCCAACACTCGAGAAGCTCAACACCAGCCAGAACAAAGCAGCCCACTTGATCAGCACCCCATCCACCATCTTAAGCATTCACTCCCTCCAACACCAGTGCAATGTGGCTGCAGTGTATGCAAGATGCATTGCAGCAACTTACCAAGACTTCTTCGACAGCACCTCCCAAACCTGCTACCTCTACCAGCCCCAGGATATTGCTGCAGGAGGTCCGCAGCGTAGTGTTTGAGGCCCAACCATCTTCATCTGCTTCATCAATGATCTTCCCTCCATCATAAGGTCACAAGTGGGGATGTTCGCTGATAATTGCACAGTGTTCAGTACCATTCGCGACTTTTCAGATACTGAAGCAGTCTGTGCCCAGATGCAGCAAGACTTGGACAACATTCAGGCTTGGGCTGATAAGTGGCAAGTAACATTTGTGCCACATAAGTGCCAGGCAATGATGACCTCCAATAAGAGAATCTAGCCAGCTCCCCTTGGCATGTAACGGCATCATCATTGCTGAATCCCCCACTATAAACACTCTGGAGGTTACCATTGACCAAAAACTGAACTGGAGCAGCTATATACTGTGACTACAAGAGCAGTTCAGAGACTGGGAACTCTGCGGTGAGTAACTCACCTCCTGACTTGCCAAAGCATGTCCACCATCTACAATTACACAAGTCAGGAGTGTGATAGAATACTCTCCACTTGACTGGGCGAGTGAGGCTCCAACACCATTCAGGAAGCTCGATACCATCCAGGAGAAAGCAGCCCGCTTGATCTGCACCTCATGTACCACCTTCAACCTTCACTCCCTCCTCCAGCGATGCACTGTGGCAGCAATATGTACCATATGCAAGATGCACTGCAACAACTCCCCACGCCTCCTTCGACAAATCCACAACCTCTTCCACCCAGAAGGACAAAGGCAGCAGACACGTTGGAACACCATCTGCAAGTTCCCCTCCAAGCCACACAACACCGATGTCCACATCCCACGAAACAAAAAAACCTAGGACAAAGGCAGCAGGCACACATGATCATCACCCCTTCCAAGTCATACATCATCCTGACTTGGAATTATACTACCACACCATCATTGGATCTAAATCCTGGAACTCCCTACCTACAGCACTATGGGAGTATATTCACCACATGGGCTGTAGCAGTTCAAGAAGGCAACTCACCACAACCTTCTCAACAGCAATTAGGGATGGGGCAATAAACACTAGCTTTGTCAGTGACATCCACATCACATGAATAAATAAAGAAACTCATTTGGCAATGTCATACTTGCATTACAACACCAGTTGCAACAAAGCAAAGCTGCTCTAATGAACGGTAATCAACCTGAAACTTTTAACTGTTTCTTTCTTCATAGATGCTGCCACACCTGCTGAGTATTTCCAGCATAAAAACAAATACTAAATAAATAATCTCTTGAATATAAAAACAAGAAATGCTGGAACCACTCAGCAGGTCTGGCAGCATCTGTGGAAAGAGAAGCAGAGTTAACGTTTCGGGTCAGTGACTGAAGAAGGGTCACTGACCCGAAACGTTAACGCTGCTTCTCTTTCCACAGATGCTGCCAGACCTGCTGAGTGGTTCCAGCATTCCTGGTTTTTATTTCAGATTTCCAGCATTTGCAGTATTTTGCTTTTATTTTAATGCAAAGCTGAATTTGGTTTACACAGACACAGTGTATCTTGCCTCTTGCATTACCTATGTAGCAGTCAACCCACTTCAAAAGAAACGTGAAACCCTCACGTCACAAAACATATACATCACCTTTGCAAATGGGAGAACTGAATAGGTGAAACCAGAACTATCCCAAATGTAGTATGTCAGTTAACACACTGGATGAGAAACAAAACAAAGCCCCCTCAATTCATTCAGGTAATCGGAGAACACTTCAAAATATGGTTGGGCTAAATAAAATACAGATGTCCCTATGTTTCGCCAAACAGATTGAGAGATAGACTTTTTTAAAACATTACAATGCAACATGATTTCAATTGTTCAGAGTTTTGCAGTGAAATGACCACTCAGAGAAACTAAAACCTAAGAAGTTATCAGTTCCCTCCCCTCCATCTTAAACAGATTACATCATTGGTTTAAAGCGCTCTGTGCAATGCAAAAGCCCTCAGTCAATGCTGGGCATTTTACCTGAGCGTCAATGACGAAGATGAGAGCCCCGGTGCCCCTGAAGATCATCTCATAGTCGAAGGTGGGGTCGAAGAAGTCCACCTGGCCAGGGAAATCCCAGATCTGGAAGTTAACGAAGGAGCTGTTGGAGATGTCGTCCTTGTAGATCTTGTTGGTGCTCTCCAGGAAGAGAGTCTCATTGGGGGACATCTTGTGGAAGACCACCTTCTGGATAGAGGACTTGCCGCTGCGCCTGAGGCCCATCAGTAAGATGCGGGGCTTACTGTCTGACTGCGACTCGCTACCTTCCATGTCGGCCTCTTCCACCCCGTAGCCGAACTCTTTGGGGAAAGAGTCCGCCACGCCGTAGATACACCCCAGCTGCTCCTCTTCGTCGTACTGTATGGACATGTCGGAATTTGGGAGGGCAGAGGGAAGGAGAGGAAGCCGCCCGGACTCGGCACCGCTCGAGCTAAGCCTCCAGCGCCGCTTCGCGCACCACGCAACCTAGCTCACCTCACCTTACGTCCCGCTTCCTCCTCACGCTGCCCCACCGCTCATTGGCTGGCAGGCGTCCCCTCCTCGGCCGTTTGCTCCCCGTCCTGCAAGGCCATTGGCCAATATTCACGTCCATCAATACTCGGCCGCCAGCAGGTTTGGTTGACGCCGTCATGTGTTAACATCACCTGATTTCTGCTGGGGACCTTTGACCCCCTTCCTTGTGCCAGGAAGCGGCCAGTGTTTGGCAATGGGCTGTAGAGAAAGCGGTTGCAGGTGGAGGGAGAAGCGGCCGCATAGGCGCATCAGGGCGGGGTGGAAGAGCCGGGGTGATGGCAGGGAGTGCTGATGCTCCTGGGGAGGGGGGAATGTTTAGTTTTGATGTGATTGAATTTCTGAGAGTGGGTTGGGTTCACTCCCAACAGGTGGATTTCAATCAGGGTGACCAGAGTACAAGCACCATCATGTGACTGGTGGAAAGGGATTTGTTTACAATGAGATATCAGATTATAACGTGCAACAACCCCCGATTCATTCAGCTAACTCCAGGCAGTAACCGCCTGTGATTTGATTGTGGAGGCTGCTGCATGCCATGACTTCTCTCACTGAACAGAACTATAGAATGGTTACAGCACAGAAGAAGGACATTCGGTCTGTTGAGCCTGTACCGGCTCTCTGCAAAAGAACAATTCAGCTAGTCCCACTCCTTTTGAAAACTATGATTGCATCTGCCTTCACTGCCCTTTCGGGTGGGGTGCATTCCAGATGACAACCACTCGCTGCAAAGAAAAATTTCTCCTCATGTTGCTGTTGGTTCTTTTGCCAGTCACCTTAAATCTGTGTCCTCTGGTTCTTGACCCTTCTGCTAATGGGAACATCTGCTCTCTACCTACTTTGTCCAGACCCTTCATGATTTTGGACACCTCTATCAAATCTCCTTTCAACCTTCTCTGTGGAGAACATCCCCAGTTTCTCCAATCTATCCACATGACTGAAGTTCCTTATCCATTAAATAATTCTTATAAATCTTTTCTGCACCCTCTCTAATGCCTTCACATCCTTCCTAAAATGTGATGCCCAGAAAAGGACACAATATTCCAGTTTAGGCCGAAGCAGTGTTTTATAAAGGTTCACCGTAACTTCCTTCCTATTGTACTCTATGCCTCTATTCGTAAAGCCCAGGATCCTGTATGCCTTTTTAACTGCATTCTCAACCTGTACTGTCACCTTCAACAATTTGTGTACATATTGTAGATATATATAAAAAAATTAAATACCATGTAATACATTCCAAGATCCTAATATAGAGCAAAATGTCGATAAACTCCTTAGGTTTTGATCCTGTCGTCAAGAACATTGTCTTGCATTTATGTTGTGTCTTCAATACAGAAAAATATCTGAAGATGCTTCACATAATCAGACTTAAATGGAGAAGACAAACCAAGCCAAGCCAAAGATCAAGCTATTAGAAGGGATGACCAAATGGTTAGTCAAAGGAGTGGGTTTCAAGGAAGGTCTTGCAGGGGGAGAGAGAAGTGGAGTGCCAGAGTGGTTAGGGAGGGAATTCCAGAACACAGGGCCTAGACTGAACCACAGTTTATGATTCCATCTCAATCATTGAATTCCAAAATTAAGGTTAAATCCAATAAAGTTGGCGATATCAATTTAAGCGTGCTGTGACACACTCAGCCATTTCCCTTTTGGGAACAGGATGCACTTCATCTCTACTAACAGGAACCATCAATGTAGTGCATATGTAGATGGATAAATGAGGTTTCATGGGAAATGGGCCATGTCAACCCCTCATGAATTAGTTGTAGAAAAATATTTTATTTTTCCTTCAAGAATTATTGGCTGATCAAATATTATTTCATCCATTGTTTTCTGATGATGAACATTCAGTTTTACTGTTAATGTAATGTACGTATTTGCTCAAAGTTGGTTTCACATGCAATTTTTTGGGAAAATCATCTGAGAATCAGAAAGAATGATATGTCTAGGGTACGCCACCCTTCTGTCATGTAAAATAAAATTAAATGTGATCTTTGCTTCAATTTAAATTATCTAGTACAACATCGCTGCAGTTCATGGCAGCTGCCCACCATGACACTGTCAACATAACAAGAGAAATAAGTTACAACATGGGCAAAATGAATTAAAACCACTATCTCTCCCCCTCAACCAAAGTCCACCTTGGCGCACTGGTGCTATTAACACAAAAATATATTTATACAGCACGTTCTTATCTAAAAGTTGACTGCTTTTATATATTGTGAAGAGGATTGCACAAATGAGATGAATGACTAGTTAACCTGGTTTTAGTGCTGTTGGTTGAGGGAGAAAAATTAGCCAAGATATCAGTAGAACTCCCAAACCTTGAACAGTGCCATGTGACCTTTAATATATATTTAAGTAGCTAGACAGGATCTTAGTTGAACATCTTGTCCAAAGGATAGTACTTCCAAAAGCACAATACGCAGTCAGTACTGCACTATAATGTAGACTTAATGTGCTTGAATCCTGGAACAGGACTGGCTCAGAGGTGATCGTGCTGCCATCTGAGACATTCCGAAAATAATTACAGAGGGGATTTTAACTCCCTCCACCCAGAGTACAGGAGTTAAAATCAAGATAGTAGATTAATGCCTGGTTTCCTGCTTCATCATCATCATCATCATCACATCACTAGCTTAATAGACAGCTGAAGCACTTGCCTAGCTCAGGCAGGAAGTTCATAAATACATTTCAGTTGGGGTCCTATTAAATAGCTAAGACCTCAAAGCCATTTTTATGGTCTACTGGACAAAGAATCCAATGTGAACATTCTGCTCAGTGGAACCTGTTGGCCAAGAAACGGACCATCAAAGGAAGGCAAAAAATTATTTTTTGTGGGGCCATGAGGAGTAGCAG
The DNA here is from genome assembly GCF_036365525.1 of Heterodontus francisci. Classification (NCBI taxonomy): domain Eukaryota; kingdom Metazoa; phylum Chordata; class Chondrichthyes; order Heterodontiformes; family Heterodontidae; genus Heterodontus; species Heterodontus francisci. The sequence goes on from NC_090401.1 coordinate 32,903,811, forward strand.
TGTTCTTCACAATGACTGCAATCGCGAAACCCACCCCCAGAGCTTGGTGCCAGCTGAGGCTACCTCCGCGTCACCCAATATTGCAACAGCCTAAATTCAGGAAGCTGCATTGGGGTAGCTCATCAATTCTATTTAAATAAGGCCTGTCCCTCGAAATGGTCCCGATCTCCCACTGTGCCTCCTGGGCGATTGGCCAGCATATTCCACCAGCCATCTGCTCAAATGATAACATACTACCTACTATTTCAAGGATGTAATCCATCTAACTGCAGCTAACTGGAGTGTGAGTCAGAAGTTTGTAGGTGCAAGTCACACAGAGACTTGAGCACGAAATCTAGACTGACCCTCCAGTGCAGTACTAAGGGAAAGTTCGCTGTCAGAGGTTCTGTCGTTAGGCTAAAATAAGTTGGACATAAAAGATCGCATGGTACTATTCAAAGAAAAACAGAGGCTTGAGCAATATTTATCCCTCAACCAACATCACTAAAACAGCTTATCTAGTCATTATCTATTTCTATTTGTAGGACCTTGCTATGTGCAAATTGCCTGCTGTGTTTCCTCCAGAACAATGGCTACACTTCAAAAGTACTTCACTGGCTGCAAATGCTATAGGATGTTGTGAAAGATGTTATATAATTGCTAGTCTTTAATTGTGTTGCAATAATTTTGGAAACCAGTAAAACAATGTAATTATCAACAAAAGGTCATTAAAATTCTGATCTATTTTGCTAAGCGTTGCTTCAAACATGTGGTAGGAAAGAATACAGCAATAGAACTGTATTGGCCAGTTTCCCAAATTAATTTGATGGAGATTATTGAGCAAGGTGAACCCTATTAGAAACCAATGGTGTAAGGAAAATACAATGATGTCAAGGCCAATATCTTATTAATATGGCAGTTGTAAATGTGCTATGTTTTCTACATAGGTAGCCCAACCTATCTCATATTAACAGTTTATTTAAAAGAACAAAATTGCAAGTTTGAAATGTGTTTTCAGGTACAGGTGATGCCATCTAGTGGTTGTACTTTATGTGATTTAATTTTCTGTACTGATACATCTTCATTTACAGCATTCCCTTTAAAATGAGGCAGGGTTGGTATATACCAGAGGTGCACCATTGAACTGTAACAGTGTTCAGTTGGAGCAAGGGAAAAAAGTTCATGATAACATTGCACAGAAATTTAAATATTCAAACATGGAAAAAATAAAGCGAACACACAATGAACCAAAAGCCTTCTTAATTCTGAACTATTTGGGCCACCTTTTATATATTCATTTCTTTATGGGTGTTATATCTAATGTATTTTTTAACCAAAAAGTCAAATACAAAGCACATTTTAAGGGCTCAGTTCTGGAGATTGTTTAGTCTCCATTTGTTTAGTCACATATTGGAGCCTGGACATATGAGCCTCATCTGCCAAAATGCCAGTAAATGGTACGTCATTTCAAAATTAATTTCTTAGCTGACAAACAAATTCTTAATGCAAGAAATTAAAACCATTCCACATTCATTTGCTTTACTTATTCCTACCTCTAATATTTTAGACTGCATTGTTGGAGGTGTTGTTTGGATGAGATGTTAAACTAAGGCTCTGTCGACCTGTTTAAATATATATTAAATATGCCACTGCAATGGTTAAATGTCAGTGAGTACTCCTGGTGTCTTGGCTGATGACTGTTCCCTCAATCAACACCACCAAAACCAGATTAACTAGTCATTCATCTCCTTGCTATTCATGGGATCTTGTTGTGCTTAGACTGCCTTTATAAAAAGTCTTAGTATTTCATTGTGTGTGAAATGTTTTGAGATAATAAAACATTATTGCTCAGTTTTCTTTACTTAATTATTTATTTTGTTGTTTAGCTTTGTGTTGTGTTTTTCTCTGTCTCTGCCTTTCAGTTTGATTTGCCCCCTTGTCTTGGCCACACAATAGATAAATTGAGAGAAACAGCAGAAAATATACAGAAAGCCCAGAGATGGATTCCTAATGTTTTGATGAACCTTACAGTCCAGATTCAATTGGAGTTTGCCTATGTGTCCTTTTGGTATATTAAATGTTGTACCATATGCCTATTACCCAATGCTTTCACCTGCCAAATATTGACTTCCATAAACATTCGAACTGTCATGCTCACAAAGGGAACAGTGATGAAATATGAAATGAACTGGAGGAGTTAGGAAATGAAAGTCAAATGTTGAACTGAATTAAAAGAAAATGGACAAATTTGCACTTCAGACAAATTGGAGCAGAGGTCAGGTGACTCCTGTACTGTCAATAAACACATTTCTCTGTTAAAGACGAAACACATTATCTGTGCCTGAATTAGCTTTGGGGGGAAAACATTGAAATGGAAAACAACCCATTCCATGCTAACAATTCCTATCTGCAGGAATGGAGCTAACAAAGACTTTTGGAGACTGACTGACTCCAAAACCAAAGCCAAAATAAGAGCTGTGAAGTGACACCTATTTATCAAAATGGATCACATTCAGACACCATCAGGTAACAGTGGTTCCTATATCCTGGAATATTGTATGAATCACCCCAGCGGAGAGAGCCCTTAGTCACCTGACTGACACCCCAACCTGACACGTTTCTACCTTAAAAGGTATCTCTCTGGAGAGAGAGGCAGAACAGCAAAAGAAGGTCTTTTCCAGCCAGAACAGCTGTGAGACAGTTCCAGCTAAGCAGGAGCCTGCTGACAAAGCCTTTTAACTACTGCAGCAGAGAAATTGCAAGGTAACTTTGGAACTCACCCACCCGCAAAAGTGATCCAGGATATTCCCCCCATCGATTTCAGATTAAGGTTTAATCACAAGGATCCTGCAACACTTCATCCTTTTCAAGACAAAGAACACTCAGGCCTGCACCGTTGAAAGATTTTGTCCCAAAAAGCTTCAAAAAATTTTCTTAAAACAACAAACTCTTTTACACAATTGGACTCTAACTGCATGCTACCACTCTACTCTTTCTTTTTGTGCGTGTGTGTGTGTGTGTGTGCATGTTTGTGTGTGTGCATGTTTGTGTGCTAGAGTGCATGCGTGAGTGAGGTCCCAAACATTTTTTGGTTATTGTGTGAAATAAATATTTATCTTTTTTAACCTACAAGAAAATCTGTCAGTTGTCTGTTTATTTGACCCGTAAAAACACTCAAGAACTAAAACACATTTTAAAAAATGCTATCTTCTGTCAGTTGAGAGGTGAAAAGTGGAAGTCACCCACACCACCTCCCACCTGTCTGTAACAGAACACACAACTTGTTGAAATTTTTCTTTACTTACAACGATTTAAATTCCGCAATACGGTAAAGCCTCATGAGGCATTTCCAAAACAAGGAAAATAAAGGGCTGAATATTCCCAGCCCGCAGGAAGGCTGGCAATATGGTGGGGGAAGGCGTTGGGAGGGGAGCCCACATCTTCCCAGTACCATGGCATATTGTCAGTGGTGGGAACCTTAGCGGCGTGGCCGCCGACCCACTTAAGTGGCCAATGCCCCTATCAGCATTTTGCCCATGTCAGGAGGGCCTGCTGCCACATGTGGAGACCTCCAGATAAACCCTGGCGGCCTCCCAGCAGGTTTCAGGGGAAGGCCCTCCTCGTTGGATGTTCCATGGCCTAGGGAGGGGCCCCCAACATCAATGGCCATACCTGCAGCAACAGTGTCGTTGATGCACCACAACACTCACCCCCGATCGTCGGGGTTTGCCTGCTGGGCCCCGCTTCCTCCAACCAAACTTACCGCTCTTTGAGGGCACCCCACCATTGAGACATGCTCATCCTGCAGCTGCAGCCTCAGCACTGTTCACTGCTGCTGAGCTGCCAGCCCTCTGATTGGGTAGGCAGTTCTTGGAGGTGGGCCGCCTTCTCAAATGGATGGTGACCCCAGCAGCGGCCTGATAATTGGCCACCGCCAGTAATATGCTGCCCCAGGGTCCCACTGCCCGCCAAAGCGGGGTCACCTCCCACTTTTGTCTCCGGCAGCAGGACTTCCAGGTAAGATGAAAAATTCAGCCCAATGTCCTAAATCCTGCTTCTGCATAGATTTCCTCTGGCTTTGAGTTTCTATGTTCCAGACTAACTGTATTGTTCTGCCTGTTAATCTGATGTCCATGGACCTCATCAGTCACATGTTTTCTAAATGTTCATGTTTTTAGTTTAGAGATACAGCACTGAAACAGGCCCTTCGGCCCACCGAGTCTGTGCCGACCATCAACCACCCATTTATACTAATCCTACACTAATCCCATATTCCTACCACATCCCCACCTGTCCCTATATTTCCCTACCACCTACCTATACTAGGGGCAATTTATAATGGCCAATTAACCTATCAACCTGCAAGTCTTTGGCATGTGGGAGGAAACCGGAGCGCCCGGAGGAAACCCACGCAGACACAGGGAGAACTTGCAAACTCCACACAGGCAGTACCCAGAATTGAACCCGGGTCGCTGGAGCTGTGAGGCTGCGGTGCTAACCACTGCGCCACTGTGCCACCCTTTCTTCAGGAAATTTCCCTATGGTTTACAGTATTCCCACTTCATAATGAAAACCGTTATTCTACAAATATAGATCACAATCCATAGAATTTGGGAATGTGAATCAGTGAATTCTCTGTTAAAAAAAAGTTCTACTATTAATTTGCAGCATTGCATAATGCTTTATTCATACAGGTTAGAATACTGAAGATATAATTACTGTTTGTGACCAGTAGAGGCCACTATAGCAAGATAAACAAACAAATATTTCCAAAATGTCCATCTGTGGTAAAATAATTATTGCCTTTTACAAAGTAAACTGGAAATTTTTTTCCCTTAGTTTAGAACAGATTTCTAATTTTAAAGTCTTTTTTTTTGAGATGACCAGGTAATGAAGCTACTGTTTGCTGGTGGTTATGTCAACTCATTATTAACACTGACACCTAAGGAATCCCCACCCCCACTGGGGTTTACATGATTCTATGTGCTGATGTTTTATTAATGTTGGTAGAGTATTAAAGTCCCATTGAACATCACAATCCAAACACTCATTAGATTAACTAACTTCACATAACTTTACATAGTATTTTATGTTTAAACGGTTATACTGTGCATTGATATATCATTGTGCTTTGCAATTGGCATGGTGTAAGTTCATGCTACTGATTCTGCTATTCTAAGTTCCCAATTTCAGTCGTGCCATCAGAGAGAATCACTGCACAAGGAGAATCAGAAGGAGAATTAGCAGGAAAAGTCATCCAGGCATGTACAATCAGGCAAGAGGTATGCACCATTACAGCTCTTGAAGCAGGTTACCTAGTCACCCTCTCAGTCAGGGAATGGTACATAGCATGGGTAAGATAAAGAGAGGAAACAAAATATATTTTAAAATGGCAGCAGTGAGGAAGAAGCGGAGAATTATTTTTAAGGTTTATTCTCCAATCTGCAAAGTACCATTTTGCAAATAATTGACGTTATTAATTTACAGCATTGAGAGAACCTTAGCATTTGCGTCAACATAACTAGATGCAAAAAATCCTCATATAAATCATTTCTTTTCGACATCAGTTTTCTCTCTGTTTTTCTCTGCCCTGTCTCTTACCTCCTTTTATATTGTCAATTGAAGTTTCCCAACCGCCAAAGACTTGCAGATGAGGGCGGCACAGTGGTGCAGTGGTTAGCACCACAGCCTCACAGCTCCAGGGACCCGGGTTCAATTCTGGGTACTGCCTGTGTGGAGTTTGCAAGTTCTCCCTGTGACCATGTGGGTTTTCGCCAGTTTCCTCCCACCACCAAAGACTTGCAGGTGATAGGTAAATTGGCCATTGTAAATTGCCCCTAGTGTAGGTAGGGAATATGGGATTACTGTAGGGTTAGTATAAATGGGTGGTTCTTGGTCGGCACAGACTCAGTGGGCCGAAGGGCCTGTTTCAGTGCTGTATCTCTAAATAAAAAAATAAATAAATAAGACCTAAATTGCAATTTGCTAGAATAATCTCCTGAGCTTGATTTTAGAACTGGTCCCAACTTCAAGTGTACTACTCTTTAGGACAACTTTCCTCGTAGGCCAAGATCAGAAGAAGCTGAGCAACCTGAACTCCTCCTCATGTCACACTGCATTATCACTGAAATTCCTACATTATCACGGAATTCCGAGCACTGTGAATTTTAAAATACTTGTTTCAGACCTGATGCAGAAGGACACCAAAGAATGCAGTTGGTAGTGACTTTACTTTGCTAGGGATTGATTCATATGTAGGAACCACAATACACTACATTAGTACATTCAACATTCACATGGATGTTCATACTAAAGAACAAAATACCACACATATTAATATGGATTATTTTATCTTTATTTAACATCATTTAGCTCTCTGTAAAACTGCTACAAAATGTTTGACTGAATTTGCATAAGAAGGAACACATAGCATTGTGGAGAATAGAAATGTAACAATGATCAGAAATTACAAACATTCTTCCATTCACCAAGGTAAAGGGTGATCATGATAAATGCTTTGTGGTTCACCACACTCTCCCTTCCCTGCACTCCCTAGCTCAGGTATTGTACAAAATGTGCACTGTTAAGTTCTCTGTATGCTACCCAATCTCAGAAGAGCAACGTCACAGCACTCGTGTAGCACTTTCCTTACACCAATCTTCTTGTGATCCTACAGAAGATGATTTCCAACATGTGTTAAGTTCACAATAGGTCTGTGCTGTGGCCTTTTGGCCTACAGAAACTGGACTGTGATCTTTTCAAACTTATTTCACTCAAGGAACTCACAGACTTCATTCTCAGTCAGTGGTGGATTCAACTTCAAGTCTCAGAGGTTGTAGCACATTGGGCAGTATCTTACTGGTCCCATCAAGGTAGCTTTGAATGAATATAGGATGTTAGGGCATCAGGTCGACAGGCAGATGCATTCCCACTTCCAGCCGAACTTGCCAGAGGTGGGATGAAACCGGCAATGACTACCAGTGTAATAGCGCAGGTAGCCAATCCACATATTTAAGGGACCACCTAGGGGCAGATTGGGGATGCCACTAAGATCTTCCTGCAGTGGACTGGTTTTCTACCCCCCCCCCCCCACACTCCCGCTAAGGCCAAACCCTGGCAGGTGCTTGGAGACGCCAGGCCAGGGTGCCCGCGAGGCCTATTTTAGTTCCTCACCCCACTGGAGCGGCAGGGATCAATGGGCCACAGCCACAGGCCATCCTGTGGAGGTCTCCCCTCCACTCTGGTGGCTTGGCAGTTGTGGCCAGTTTGTTTTAAAAAGGTTGAAACCTCTTCAGAGGGCCCCTTCTGATCAGGCCTGCAGCCTCAGGAATCCGTCCACCATCCTTAATTGGACAGTTGTCGAGGAGGTGGCCAATTAGGAGGCCGTCTCCCATAAGATCTTGCTGGTGGGCGCACTGCCAGCAAGTGTGGGGTTGGGACCAGGACATGGTCCTGACCAATGCTTATTTTGAAAGGGGATAACAGCCTATTCATTCTGTGCCACCAAGTAACCAGTAGAACCTCCAAACAATTCTGAAATGTTACATTAATTGGCTATTGGAAATTCTTTTTACTTGCTGTATTTCCTGCCATTCTGGTGGTTTGTAGTTTTCCATAAGTTTTGTCCATATTCGTCGTTCATATTTGTGGACTAAATGATCAGAGGTAACATTATCAAATAACGGTAGAAATCTGGAGTGTTCACCCCTAAAAGGTTCTGGATGCTGGAACACTTGGAGCTTTCAAGAATGAGATCGATATATTTTTGTTAGTTAAGGTTATGAAGGCATATGCAGCTAATGCGGATAAATGGAATTGAGTCACAAATCGACCATAATTTACTGAATAGCAGGACACGCTCGAGAGGCTGAATGGTCTACATCTGTTTCTGTATTCCAAATGTAAAAGAGTAGCAGACTACTCATTTGGCACCATATTGCCTGAAACATGAATCAGTGTTGTGCTAAATTAAGTTTTAAGCATATTTTTGGATTACTAATTTTCAGCTTCCTGTCCATGTGGTTGCACGAGTCCACCTACAAGCATTTCCTAAGAGATTTCCTCAAAATGTCTCACTCCAACTCTGAATGCACAGTATTTATTTAGATAATGCAAGGTTGTCATCTCCTTTTGTCTGAGGTTTAAATGTTAAGATGGGGACTTTCATTCTATTTTAAAATGGCCACAATAATTTCTATTAAAAATACTGAGAAACCAGCAACTATAATCAGAGTGAATTTTGGAGACAATTCCTAGATACATTCACTTTCACACAGATGGTATTTGATCAATTACAGTAGCTACCTATGAAGGTGCCTAACTGAAGTCCAACACCATCTTTCATAGTTTGTCTAACACTTTCAGTATCATTAATAAAACTGTCACTGTGAAGCTTCTCTAACTCCAATTAGGGTGAAGTGAGCAGCTATTTAAGCCAAGAATTCCATCTGGTTGTTTAATTGGTAATCATAAAACCTGTAATAAGAGATCACATTGATTATCTGTATATGTAACCTGGAGTCAGCACCCATATGGACACATTATGGACAAATTTCACTGCAGTGTACATCCATGCCCTCAAGTCCTCCACACAAGATCATGGGCAGTAAAGTAGATCAGGACTGATGAACAAGTGGGGGAGGGGCAGAGTGAATGAGATGGTTGAAAGGTTATTTAAAAGATATTGTCAAGATGAAAGGTTTTGTTGATTTTTTTAGGTATGGGAAAATGTTGCTGGGGTTTAACAGTTTAATACAGCAAGATGGAAACATTAACTTTTACCACTACATTTAAGCTTTTTCACAATTATCAACAGCAAGAAAGCAGTAGAGATTCTAATTTTAATTTTTCAGGGCAATATGACATTAAAGTTAGATCGTTTTCTCTGATTAAGTGATTCTCTCTTTTCAAATAGCCTTACCCTATAAATTCACATCAAGATACTGTTCATGAAAGATGAGGTTTAACTTTACAAGAGAAACAAAAGTAGCATTATTGTAATTTTGTGAAATTAAAAAATAATAATTTAAGGTGCGCGATTGAAAATTGGAAGAGCCCATTTAGTGTGCTGAGGATGTTATTGGCTGAGGTTTGAATATTTGTTGCCCAGTTGTAGACGAAAACATCAATATCAGTCTTTCTGTTTATCTGACCTTAACTTCCATGTTTCCCCCTGTTGGAGGTTACTTACCAGGAAGGCAAGACAGTGTTGGGCATAGAATTCTCCAAACTGCTGCTAATGCTTCACACAGTTCAAGCAGGACGGATAATTTTTATGCTCACCAGTTTTCCTCTGAATGCTTGTTCCAGTAGTCCTGTAACTAAATACACTCAAGTATGCAAGTCAGTGGCATTTTGGGGGCAGTTTTATCCCTTCTCCCCCACACCACCAGGATGAAAAAAATCTGAAACCCAACCACAATGTACCTCCAATGCATTCACTTCCCGTACTGACAGAGGTGGGTTGGGGGCAGGCAACTAGCCTGTTCTCAGAATGCAAGTCTATCATTTAAATATTTTAATGAAGCTACTTGTCTCAAATTTGACCACAATTTTACTCAATGCCTGTGGGCTGGGTTTCCCACGGCTCTTGAAAGCCCGCAGCTGAAGTGGGCCAAGAAGGCGGCACAGTGGTGCAGTGGTTAGCACCGCAGCCTCACAGCTCCAGCGACCCGGGTTCAATTCTGGGTACTGCCTGTGTGGAGTTTGCAAGTTCTCCCTGTGTCTGCGTGGGTTTCCTCCGGGTGCTCCGGTTTCCTCCCACATGCCAAAGACTTGCAGGTTGATAGGTAAATTGGCCATTATAAATTGCCCCTAGTGTAGGTAGGTGGTAGGGAAATATAGGGACTGGTGGGGATCTGGTAGGAATATGGAATTAGTGTAGGATTAGTATAATATGGGTGGTTGATGGTCGGCACAGACTCGGTGGGCCGAAGGACCTGTTTCAGTGCTGTATCTCTAAAAAAAAAGGGCTGGATCCAGCAGGTAAGTGCCTTTCCAGCACAGCTTGTGGACCAGGAGGAGCAGAAGTGCTTCACCCCAGTTCCCCAAGCTCACCCGCTTCCTTCCCCACAATTCTCTAACCACCTGCCCATCGCAATTGGAACGCTCCACCACGCAATTGGACCTGTGCAATCAGACGATCCTGTAAGCGAACCCCCCCGCCCCCATCCTTCCTACAATCAGATGTCCGCCCCCAATCTTTTCCCCAGTCTGCGATGCCCTCCCTGGCCTATCCTCTCCTGCCCCCACCATGTCCCGACAAACCACAATCTCTGCCTGCTTCCTCTCTGATCACCAGTTGCGGCCTTGTGCTACAGACCTTCCAGCCCACTTGCCAGCCAACCTCTCAATCTGGCTGACAGACAGCTGCGAAAAGGAGTCAAAAATTTAAACGAGGTCCTGCCATTAAAATTAGCAGGACCTCTCTGTTACCCATAATTCCAGGTTTCCCAGCTTCTACAACATTCCCCGCCCTCCCCCCACCCTACCTCACCTCAACTGCCACTCCCTCTCTGTCTCCTAGCAAATATTGGGGCCTTTGACTCCCAAGTTCCAGTAGAGAAATCTTGTTCCAACTTAACTATACTTGTAATGCTTGGAGAAAGATTCAAGCAGGAATCATCAATATTTCTAGTACTACCATGTAGCACCTGTCTAACAGCTTTAGTTTTCTAAGAAGATTGCTCACACCGAGAATACAGACAGTAACTTAGTTTCTTTAATCACCACTGCTGGCTGGGCTCTGTAGTCTTTAAATGCAGTAGATCCTAAAATAGAACATGTAGCACAAGTCATACGTATGATCAATGCTATCCCTATCTCCAAATTTCCACATGGAAATACATGTCCTTCTCGATGTGCATCTTGCCATATGGAAACTGGAATGAACATTTCTGATAAACGTAAGAATCTCAGTCTGATTATGTATTTGGTGTTGCTGAGTGGACTTGCAGCAATTGAAATTTAGTGGTCTGATTGATTTTTCAAGCTGGAGTTTTTGGGTACTGTGAGCTTCACCCCTGTTTAATTATGATTCTAGCAGTTATGCAGTATGATTTTATAATGGTACATAGTTACATTCCCATTAATGAAGTATTCTGTTGGTCAGTGAAAGTTATTGTAGTATCTTAGTACAGCCTAAGCCACTATAATGATGCCAATAGGACTGCACTAAAAGTAATGATAACAGCAGAAATATGTCCAACACCATCACAGAAATTTTGCAAAGTGGAGATATAGTATAAAACGATCCTTTTAAAAATCTCCGCTCTGTCATAGCAAAGAGTGCAGCAGATTTGCCAGACAATAACTTTCTGCATGTAGCAACACCGTAAGTCACCTGAGACTAGCTGTTCTGAGATGAATTAGAGAAAGAGAGAGGGCCATGTGCTTCAAGGAACTGTGACTAGAGATGGCCTAGAGAGAATATGTTGCAGAGAGAACCCTTCACTTTGAAGGAACAAACTGCTAAGAGATGTGTGTTGATACAACAACAACTTGCATTTATATGGCACCTTTAACATTGTAAAACATCCAAGGCATTTCACAGGACTGTTAGAAAAAACAAAATTTGGCATCGAATCATGTATGGAGTAGCACAGATGACCAAAAGCTTGGTAAAAGAAGTAGGTTTGAAGGAGAGTCTTAAAGAAGGAGGGAGAGGTAAAGAGGTTTAGGGAGGGAATTCCAGAGCTTTGGGCCTAGGTAACTGAAGACTTGGCCACCAATAGTAGAACGATTAAAATCAGGGATACACAAGAGGCCAGAATTGGAGGAAAGCAGAGATCTTAAAGGGCTGCAGGACTGGAGGAGGTTACAGAGATAGAGAGCAGTGAGGCCCTAGAGGGATTTGAAGACATGGAGGAGAATTTTAAAACTGAGGCGTCGCCAAACCAGGAGCCAATGTAGGTCAGCAAGCACAGGGATGAAGAGTGAATGGGACTTGGTGCAAGTTAGGATACAGGCAGAGAGTTTTGGATGAGCTCAGTGTCATGCAGGCCCCCACCTGCCCAGAATGAGGCACACATTATTTCACCACATGAACATTAAAAACTTTTAAATGTTGCTGGGAAGAAAAGAGGGCCTATCACAGGGAATTGCGAGGCCCCTCACCGGAAAGACGTTTTTTTGAATACTAGCAGACAGTGTTGGAAGAAGACCTGGTCAGACCAGTTTAGTCACACGACTAACTGGCGGTTTGAATTTGAACTTGCCACAGAGTGCTTGAAATTCAAAAAGCTCTCTGCTCCTGGACTGAAAAGATCTCTCTCCTTTCTGCTCTCATCTCTTTCTCATGGAACTGAAGACCCCTTGAAGATACATGAACCCCAAGAGATAAAAGTCTCCTACAGTGAACAAGGTTTAAGAAGAATACTGGGCCCCAATGAAAAGCAAGACTACTTACAAAAGGACTGCAATGAGCTCGAAGCACAGTAAACAAGAAACTCTTCTGATATTGCCTCAAACCTCTCTATTTTATTTTTCTTCTGCTCTTTTCGCATGTGCGTATCGCATATGCATGCTAGCATGGGGCGCGGCATGTATCCGTAGGCGTTAACCATATTAGAGTTTAAGTTTTAATAAATTTCACTTCTCTTCTTTAAACCTAAGAAAACCTGGTGTGCTCATTTATTTGCCTTATAACTGGAAAGCAGTGAACAAGGATTCACCAAGGGGGAGATCAAAACACAGTGTTAAAAATCAAACCCTGTTACAATAAGACCAGGTGAAGACTGTAAAAGACTCCTAGACACCTTTCACACCTGGTCGTAACAGAAATTTGGGGGCTCATCTGGGATTTTACCCACAGAGGAGAGAAATTGGAAGTGGGAAGTCAAATTGTTCCCAATCAAAAAAGAGCAAGATTAATAGTTTTTTTGTGGTTGTGTGTGATTAAATACTAACATGTCTGCAACTGAAGCTAGTAGCTCTCCAAGCCACAATGAAGTAACTTGGGATAAGTTAAAAGCACTGTCTATGGAGGAGTTGAAAAAAATGGCTGAGCAGTGTGGGATCACTGTATGTGGCAAGGCGAGGAAGTCTGAACTTCTAAGGCCAGTGGCCAACCATTTTTCCCTTGAATCTGAAGAAGTAGAAACAGGCTTAGAAGTAGAATCCAACAGGATATTGTTAGCACAGATACAATTGGAACAGAGGTCGTAACATCAGGTTTACATAAGGTGGAAGATGGGAGGTCATTCAGGAGAGCATTGGAATAGTGAAGTCTAGCAGTAACAAAGGGATGAATGAAGGTTTCAGTAGCAGATGAGCTGTGCCGGGGCAGAGTCGGGTGATGTTACAGAGGTGGAAAGAGGTGATCTTGGTGATGGAGCAGATATATGGTTGGAGGCTCATCTCGAGGTCAAATACAACAGTCTGGTTCAGCATCAGACAGCTGCCAGGGAGAGGCATGGAGTCGGTGGCTCGGGAACAGAGTTTATGGCTTTGGTCCTCCCAATATTTAGGTAGAGGATCTTTTTACTCATCCAGTGGTGGATGTCAGGCAAGCTGTGTGACAAATCAGACACAGTGGAGGGGTCAAGCGACGTGGTGATGATGTGGAGCTGGATGTCGTCAGCGGACACGTGGACCCTGGCATTGTGTTTTCGAATGACGTTGCCAGAAGGCAGAATGTAGATGAGAAATAGGAGGGACCAAGGATAGATCCTTGGGGGATTCCAGAGGTAGCAGTGCAGGAGTGGGAAGAGCTAGGACTGGATAGCTAAGAAGGGAAACAGGCAAGACTACGCATCTGGACAGAGGAGAGGCACTGGAGGAGGATGGTGTGGTCAACCGTGTCAAAGGCTGGAAACAGGTTAAGAGGGATGAAGAGGGATATTTACCTTTGTCACAGGCACATATGGTATAATTTGTGACTTTGATAAGGTCCATTTCACAACTGTGGCAGGGACAGAAACCTGATGGGATTCAAACACGGGGCTGAATTTTACCGGCCGCTTGACGTTGCAGGTCGTGGTACAGGGGCCAGTAAAATGCTGCAGGGAGAGGCCCGCCTTGACCCACAACGTCGCAAAGGGCCCGCTGCATATCACTGGCGGCAGGGGGATTTCGGTGCGACCCCCCCCCGCCGTATGGCAGTGGGCCCTTCATCTAAACATGCAAATACACATATATTACATGCTAATAAACTTACCTGCAGACGGCGGACATCCCATGCCAATTTTACCAACTCTGAATGCAGCTTGCATACCTTCTGAACTCTGTACGGAGTTCTGGGCAATAACCTGGTGGGGAAGGGGGAGGAATAACATTTTCATGGCAGGAGGGATGGAGGAGCGGAGAAATCAATTTTTATTGGATGTGGGGGTGGTGGGAGGGGTTGAAGGGCAAAATATTGAAGGTTGGGGGGGAAGGTTTGTGTATTTGAAATATCAACTGATGGTCATTTAATTGCTTGAAATTACCATGGGGGGGGGGGATTGGGGAAGGGCCTCCATCACTTGTTTTTCAAAGTATTAAACATCATTCACATTTACCCTTTAAATACTGAATTTCTTTGTAAGGACTTAAAGACCTTTAAAAATGGCGCCAGCACCTACTTGTGGCGCCGGACACCCTTGCCGGGGATGCGGAGCCGCCGTCTCTACGTCATCAGGGGCGGCCAATCCACCCCCTCTATTTAAATAAGCCCCTGCACGTAATATCGCGGGGGCTCACGGACGGCGCATCTGTGCGGGATGCGCACAGTTCTTAGAGTGTGCCGCCGCAAACTGCGGCGCATTCATAAAATTCAGCCCATGGAGTTGCAGAAAAGATGGACACATGTTTGGGGGGGTGACATGTTCAAGGATTTTGGAGAGAAAAGCGAGGTTGGAGGTCGGGCAGTAGTTTGCAAGGACAGCGGGTTCAAGGTTTTTTGTTTGTTTTTTGAGGAGAAGGCTGATGATTTCAGATTTGAAGAGCAGGAAGACAGTACCAGCGGAGAGGGAATTGTTAACAATATCAGCTAACGTGGGGCCAGGAAAGGAAGTTGGATAGTCAGCTGTTTGGTTGGGATAAGGTGGAGGGAGCAGGAATTGGGTGTCATGGACAAAGTGAGCTCAGAAAGGGCATGAGGAGAGATAGGATAGAAACTAGAGAAAGATGTGAGTTCAGGGCTAGGACAAAGGGGGACTGTAATTTTTATTTTAACTTTGTTTTAACATTGCAGTGCTGTGGATTGATGGAGGGGGTGGTGATTTATGGAATGTGTGATTATCACATCCTTCACTTGTGAATTTCTTATGGTAGGACATGAAGAAATAGTCATGGCCAAAATGTTACACAATTATCATAATCTTTTTCACTATGTATGTAAAATTCTCCCTGGCTTTTTTACCCCTGTCATTTTACCTTTCACTAGCCATGTATCAGTTAGTCAATTTTCTCCTATACCTCTGCTTGTGCCTCTCTATAACTGACTTTTCAGTAGTGTGCAACCAGAGCCATGGTGACTTATAAATGTTAGTGTTCTCTGACTTTCTCTTTGGGGGAATTGCTTCTCAGATGATTAACACTATCCTGTAAGTAAGCTGAGCACTGAAATGCACCATGTGACATAATGTGGGATAAAACCTACAGTCCATTACTCCTAGCAGCACAGCTCATTACACTGGACCATCTTTGTAGCATCACCGATGTTATACCAGCACTCTACAACCAGGAGTCAGCAAAGTATTAGAACTTTATAAAATCCAAATCAACAATTGGAATATAGTTGACTATAGCTGTTTTTTTTTTTGGAGCATTAGTGTTATTCAAGTGAGGTGGCAGCAGCATTTTCCTTACTTAGAAATGTCAGTCTATTATTTTGATAAGGATACCTCTTCTAACTCTCAGTGCAGGACAGTGAGATCTGTCTATTCTCAGCCTATTAAGTACAGGGCCCGCAGTACTCCCAGTGAGTGGAGAGCATGTAATAATCTTTTCCAGTTCAAATGCAAAATTTTCAGCAGCTCCTAAAGCCATTGGTCACTGACTCTGTTTTTTCATAATGGTTAAAAGCTGAAGTACAGTGATCTGAAAGGAAAAAAAAAGGAAAAGAGAAAACAATCATACCAGAGGAATTAGGCAACATTAACAATCATCTTACAGATGAACAATGAGGAATCAATTGCCACATTTTACCAATAAAGAAAATGTTGCAGCCATAGATTGCAAGGCTTGGTTACAGAATTGTAAGATATGTGCTTCCAGCACATAACAGGAATGCCGAAGTATAAAATCCCAGCAGTATGTTTAATACATAGTCATACCTTATCTTGCTATCATACATAAGATGTATAATCTGTTATCATTTACAGTCCCCATTACTGTTAAATATTAAGCTAATTCTCCATCATATGTATCCTCATAACATAGTATGTTTTCCCTTTAAAAACTCAATTAATTATTCTTCATGCAGGCTGATAATACTATCCTTCTATTAAATTGATAATTATGAATGTTTCTTGGCCATCACTTGATTTATTCCCATCTATTACTCAGACTTAGCATCTGATTAATAGTTTAGGTACATCTCACTTTTACTCCCATCAGTCCTCCTTGGATATATAGGCTGTCTAGCATTAATTAATTCACTTTTACTTTTGTTTGAATCCCAACTTTAAAGAGTTACATATAAATGAAGGAGAAGAATAATCATGATTTTGTGAAGGAGAAAGAGGCATGATGATAGAAAGGTCCACCCAGTCTGAACCACAGTAAGGTGTGAACCTAAATAACCCACCTCATCATTTATCAGATCCTGTTTCCAAAACCACAAGATAGCAAAAAACACAAGGTTCTCTGGCTGCTGCTTGAACCAGTCACCCATCCCCTCCCCTCTGCCCATGCTCCTCCCTGCCAAACCTGGGGCTAGACCCATCATCTTTTGAAGAAGATTTTAAAGTACTATGCTAGTTACTGTAATTAAGACATTTCTTTTAATACTATACTGCTTGCCTAAAGTATTTCCAGATGTACAGTAGACAACCATCATTGAGACCATTTAAGGCAGTTAAAGAGCCTAGTAAAAAATATGACTTGAAGTCCATCAATGAACTTAATCCTGTATTTAATTAATCTGTTCATAATGTTTCACATGAAATGAAATCTAAAGACTTGTTATTGAGAAATAAATTAATTATTAGGAGTGGAGAGGTCAAAACTGTATATACCTTGCGAGGAGTTCAGAAAAATATATAAATGGCAGAAGGCAGAAAAAGGGAAGTCAAAGGCTATGAATTTTGGTGTACATACTTAATAGATGGCTCCTAGCCATCTGCACCTCTACGGCCCGCATATTACTTAGAAATATACAATATGCAATATACCATTTCTTTTTAATGAAGCCTTATTGTCTTATTACTGTAGACTCCAAGTTCGTTCCTGCAGTGTTCAACTTGCTCCTGCTCTGCATCTACCGTATGCACCATTGTGCTTTTTATATATATTAAAAAGAATCTAAAAATGTATTCTAAAAATTCATCACTCCAAAATAGTCAAAATCTCTTGCTCCCAGAAATACAGTGAAAACTGATGACAGTCGATGTGAGAGGGAGAAATGTTTTGTATTAAGCTGCTAAAATATTAAAACACACTGTGTTTAATTATATTTGTAAAGAAAATTTGCTTTTGAGGGCCCACATCGTCACCATTGAGTACATTTACAGGTGGGGTCGTTACAAAAAGGCTTGGCTGTACATCGTGTGTCATTATAAATGGGAAGTTCAGGATTAGAACTAATTAGCAAATTAGCTAAAGTTTGGCAACCACTCCTCTAACTACAAGATCACTGTCACAACCTTCCTCCTATTGGCCTTGTTTAGTCTTCATCCATTCTGTCTGTCTGTCTGCCAAATTGCCCTCTACAACCATCCATCCATGCTGTACTCTACAGGGATGTTTTGCATATGAAGGGTTCTCTATAAATGTAAGTTTTTTTAATTGTTGTTGTTAAAGAAAGGTATGCAAGCTCATGAGCATCTCCATGCTGCTGTTTGAACAACTTGACCCACATCTCTAAGTTAAGATGTATTGTGCAGCTGCAGATTATGTCCAGATCAAAGTGATAGTTCAGCTTAAATACACTTCAGGAAAGGGAACCAATGGAGTCCGCTGCCCTACTCACACCCAATAGTACAATATTCCAAGTTAGAGGTGTCCACTCAAGAGAGCTGAATTTGTGACAGGCCTGAAATATATCATTTTAAATGAGATAAAGGCCTCTTGTTGACCTATTTGCAATAATGTGCCATGTTCAGGGAATTGTATTCAGTAAGTGGCTTCGGACTAAACCCAGATTTCAAACATTTAGAAAATGAAAAAATTCATGATCAGAACAATTGGTCGTAAGAAGACTTTAGTTACAAAAAAACAATGTACTTGCTTTTAGAGTACTTATTTGTCCAATTTTGGGAACAATGTTTCAGAACCAGGATATTACAATTCATCCCACGTCTTTCTCAACCGTGTGAAATATTTTAAGTCAATTGTTAAAATTGCATTCATGAGTTTGCAGTTTCAGTGACATGTATGACTAAAGTGGGCAATAATTAGCCTGGGTCTTCTCAGCCAAGAACAATCAATGAAAGGAAACAGGGTTTTATTACACCACTTGTCCTTTTGAAAGAAAATCCACAAAAAAATCTTTTATTCATCTTGCTGGGCACCCTTGCAACAGTGTAGAGAGTGCTGGGAACATCGGCAGAAAGTTCAATTGGGTGGTAAATGGTGAAGCTGGAGTATAGCTTTGGTTGTGTCTGGAATTCACTCCCTAAATTTATCTCCCTCACTACTCTTTTAAGACGCTCTTTAAAACCTACCTTTTTAACCAAACTTTATGTGACTCAGTGTCAAATTTGTTTGATAATGCTCCTGTGAAGCACCTTGGGACATTTTAATACATTAAAGGTGCTATATAAATTCGAGTAGTGACTGTGTTGTTGTGAATTACACAAGATATTGATACCCTAGGTTAGTTCATTGAAGTAGGTTGATGTGCACTGTTTTGTTAAAGTAGGAGAAGCTGATGCTGAGTAGTTTTATAGATGAAATAAAGGAGCAACTAAAACAAGCAAATAAATAACACTTCAGTAGAAGCCATGACATGCAGGGCAGCTTTAAAGGTATAACACTAGCATGCAGGCTAAATACTTTGCAAAACCAGCAAGCTTTAGCTAAGCAAATGTAACTCTAAATGAATCAACAAATAAATGGGAAATGAGCTTAAGAAGGAAAGTGGCCTGTACAAATCATCCAAAGAGAAGGGGGAAGGTGCTCACTGGAATGAATAGAAGAAAATGCTGAAGCATGTTAAAAAGGGTGATCAGAGGGGCAATGAGAAACCTGGGAAAAGACATAGCAGCTGAGGCTAAGCCTAACAGTAAAAATGTCTTTCAGTACCACAACAAATAGAGTGCAGCCAGAGAAGAAACAAAAACCACTAAAAATTAAAAACAGTCTTGTAACTGAGGATGAATGCAAAATGGCAAATACCGCAAATGACTTTGTACTTACAAGGGAAGGGTTGAGCATTGTGTCCTCTCCAAACAAAGATATACCAAGTAGAATTAACGATCTCCAAGGATAAATGATATTCACCCCAGAGTGTTGAGAGAGATGATGGAGGAGATTTGTGAAGTATTGATAATCATTAGGAGAGGGTCAATGGACAGTGGGAGGTACCAGTAGATTGGAAACAGGTTAACATAGCACCGATATTCAAAAAGGGTAATAAAACAGATTGAGGCAACTATAGAATCGTTAGCCTTACTGCTTTCCAAGTAAGATAATAGACAAAATCAGGAGTAACCTTGAGAATCATCTGTACATCAATAACCTCATTAACAGCAGTCAGCAAGGATTCAGAAATGGAAGAACCTATCTAACCAGGTTTCTCTTCTTTGAATAAGTGACAACCCAAGTGGACTGTGGTAAGCTCTAGGACAAGGTGAACCTCAACTTCCAAAAGGCTTTTGCTAAAACAGGAACATGAAAGGCTATTAAATTAAAGTCAAAGCTGTGAGGATTCAGGGTAAACCCTGGGAATGGGTAAGAATATGGCTAAAGGATTGTGAGTACTCGTTAGAGCAGTTATGTTGGAGTTGGAGCTGGTGTACTGAGCTCTGTACCTCAGGGCTTGGTACTGGGACCACTACTGGTTCTAATTTACATATATGACTTGGATTTAAAAACTCAATGCAAAGTGGTCAAATTTGCAGATGATCCCAAGTTAGATGGGGCAGTGAAATCAGAGAAGGCAACTCAGAAGTTACAGAATGAGTTGAACAATATACCCAAGTGGGAAGAACAATGGAAGATGATCCTTAATGCACGCACACGTAGGGGTCCCAGCATCGGCCTCTGAAGGGAATGGGGCCGGAAGATCGGAGCAGCAGCAGCCCACCACAGAACCCAACGCCGGGAATGCCAGACCCAATCTTCCCGGCAGTGGGGAAGCTCCGTGGCAGCACATCTGCCGCTCTGTGGCAGGACCTGAATTTGAATATTAAAATCACTTATTTAAATACATTTAATTGGAAGCCGGTGTGATCTTACCAGCACTTCCCATCCATTTGTAGTGAAGTTGGGGGGGGGGGGGGGATGTTAACTCTGCATTGTCAATGTAGTGATGGCAGGAAAGGGTTGAACTCTGCACTTAGGTCAGTTGGGGGGATGAAAGGGGTCAACTCTGTACTTAGTGTATATTGGATGGAAAAGGGGTAATCGGGGCTTATCTGGTGTAATTGTGGCAGGATGGGTCAAACTTTATTTTTTGTTGCAGTTGGGGGTGCGGGGTTAACTTTCATCTGTCAACGCAGGCCTGGAAGCCCTTTAAAAATGGCGCCAGCGCCTACGCAGAAACAAGCGACGCCATTGACAGCGTTGCCGAGGCCACCCCCGCCACGTGATGGGGAGGGGGGTTCGGCCGCCCTGGGGGAGGGGGTGGCCACCCTGCATATTATAATGAGCACGTCAGCGCACAGCCCGCACATTTTTTTTCACAAAATACAATGCAGCCCATAATGTGCTTCATGTAGAGAGGAAAAATAGACATCATGTATACTCCAGTAAATGGCGTTGAAATAGCTAAGGATGAAACTGAAAGCAGCCCTAGGAGACTTTGTAGACTCAGAATGAAATATATCCAACCAATGCACAGAAGCAATCAATAAATCTAATGCATATCCAATATAGTAGATTATGAGTCAAAGGAGGTAACGATCAAACTGTATAATGCTGTGTTCAGACTGCAACATGAATACTGTGAATGAATACTATGTCTAGTTCTGGTTGCAAGCACTGGAAGCAGTGCGCAGAAGAGCCACATTCCTGGCCCCCAATATCAGGGGTCTGAGATATGAGGAAAGATCAGATAGGCTTGGGGCTTTTCAGCTTGGCAAGGAGGTGTCTGAGATTAGCCCTTACAATGCGTAAATAAAATCATTAAGGGTATAGAGAAAGTTAACCTGAAATATTATTTTGAATTAAGGTGCGAGAGTAGAATAAGGGAATACAGCTTCAAAGTAGGAAAAGGTAATTTTTTGACTGATACCAGGAAATTCGTCACACAAAAAGTGATCAACATGTGGAATGAACAGCCAGATAGCGTAGTGCCCTGGAATTATTTAAGAAACAATGGAAAAACATCAGCGTCTCTCTGGATGGCTGAAATAAGATGGGCCAAATGGTTTTCCTCCATGGTACTTATCAGTAAATAAACAAACTATATAACTATCCCTTTCTTGATATTATCCCAATAATATGAAAATTAAAATACTTTATCCGTCTAACTCGTTTTTTGATACTGCTGCTTGTACCTTCACAGGTCCAGATCTGTACAATAACAGTACCAAGTAGCTGGAAAGGTCGTAGCAGAATGTATGTCCTACAGAAGTTCAGAATCATATAACAGAACTACATTATCTACTTTATCAATTTTCAATCTGTATACTCGCTGTTGCCAATACCTGTTTCATGTTTCATTTATTTTTAAACTTGTATTGACAGCAGAGGATGGTTCAATCTGCAGCAATCAAGATCCATGACATTGCACTCACCTACTTTAATCCATTCTCTCAGGACCTCAAAGCTGTGGAACTTTTTAGTTCCCTCAGTCTTTTGTTTGGCTACAATCAACAGACTTTTAAACCCCTAGCTCAGCATTACCTAACCACTATTTCCTAATTTACCTGTTTGTTTAAATCTTGATGGTGTCCAGCACTACGGGTTTCAGCCCCTTCACTCTTGTTTCTCAATTTAAAAAATGTTTGATGGTCTATGTACATAGAGTAGTCTTAGTTTTCGTGGCATCGAATAAAGAAAGATCTGTTTGGGGTATTCGAGTCTTTATTCACTGTCTGTTTCTTGGTCATGTTTTCATATGACATGTTGCACATAACTGCTGATCTAAAGGTGAGCCCAAGTATTTGAAACAAAACAACCCCACTTTACTAAAATCCAAGTATGTACTCTTGTATTTAACAGAGGAAAGGTATTAATTAAACTAACGCTTATATCTGGAGATCGGTGGGAGCACGCCTGCCGCTGGCGTTACTTGCCAATGACATTCTCCGTGAGGGAGAGAGAGCCTGGGGACTGTCGCCGTTTCCGCTATGCTTCGACTCTGAGCTGGATTCACAGATTGAATCGGGGGTGTCAGGTCTTCTGGGCCGTTTGAGATCCGTTTTCGAAGCTGCCCGGACCCTTGTAGCACTGAAGCCAGATCTTCCCTTGTTACTTGGTTCAGATTCTGTGGCAGAGCCGCTGCGCTCGACCACTGTGGCGCAGTTAAATGAGGCGCTGACTCGGCGTAGTTTGCGACTGGTACTGGCTGAAATTGCGGGGAATGATGTGTGAAGGGACGGGTATAACATACCGGCTGTTGACAGCTCCATCTGACTAGCTGAATGTGAGTTTGGGGTGGAACCACCAACAGGCAGGGAGACAGCGTTGGAGTGCTCAATAAGTTCTTCACTCCTTTGGCTGGGAACCTCTGATCCATTTGATTTTTTGGGGCCTTCATTGCAGCTTGATGCTGTGCTAAACTGTGTATTAAATTGATTGGCCATTGGATGCTCCTCTTGCTCATCTTTATGACTTTGTTTCCGATCATCTTGGATGGGTTTAAACCCAGAGGGTGGTGTAAATATTGGATACATTGTGGGCTCCGCTTGTTTCTCAAATAACAAATTGTAACTGCTGGGGGCAGTAGGGATCATGGTCTGTGGGTGTCTAGATGTGGAGACTGAGATTTGCTGAACACTTGAGTTCTTCTGTGATTTGTTTATGCAGAGATCTCCCACTTCCTCTTTGAGTTTGGGATAATATCCAAAAAGTCCCACTTCAATTTTCTTACAGCCCAAATGAATGATTTCGAGAATGTTTAAAAACAAGGAAACTGCTGCAATGCACAACATGAATAACATGAAAACGGTCTTCTCAGTGGGTCTTGATACAAAGCAATCAACAATGTTGGGGCAGGGGAGCCGTTTACATTTGTACAGAGGATCCAATTCGAGTCCATAGAGCAAAAACTGACCCATCATAAACCCTACTTCAACTACAGACCTGGTGAGAATGTGCAGGACGTATGTACGTAGCAATGACCCTCTCAGTGGTGCTTTGTTTAATTTTCTGCGCTCCAACTGTCTTAATTCTCGCTCCAATCTACGCCTGTCTTCCACCATTGTCTCAGCCTCTTCCAGTTCACCTTTCAGCTCTACTTTCTTCTTCTGTCTTTCTTTCTCCAGTGCTCTGAGTCTATACAGAGCATGGCCCATATACACTAGGGATGGCGAAGACACAAAGATTACCTGCAAGACCCAGTATCGTATGAGAGAGATTGGGAAAGCCTTGTCATAGCACACGTTTCTGCAGCCTGGTTGGTCTGTGTTACAGATGAATTCCGATTGCTCATCATTCCACACGTCTTCAGCAGCCACTCCAAGAACAAGCATGCGGAATATGAAAAGAATTGTCAGCCATATTTTCCCAACAATGGTGGAGTGGACATGAACTTCCTCCAAAATTCCTCCGAGGAAGTTCCAGTCGCCCATCCTCAGTGCTTTATTTCAGTACAGAGTCCTAACAACAGAAATCATTGCAATTTTAGTTGGGTAGTTTGTTCAATGTTGATATCTTGTAAATTGCTAGATGTTTGTTACGCAAGGGTAATAAGGGTTATTGAACCAAGGAAGGTAGATGGAGTTAAGATACAGATCAGTCATGATTTAATTGAATGACAGAACAGGCTTGAGGGGCTGTTCCTGTGCTTAATTTCAACTAAAGGTAACTTAATGGTCCCAAAGGAGACTGGCAGATTCTATATTTTATATACTGTACTTGACAACATTACATTATTGAATGTCTATTCAATGTACCTGTTACCAATAAATACCCTAGAGATGCAGGATGAACATCAGAATGAACTATTTTGTTGAATTTCACAAGTGAAGCATGTATTAGCGATATTGGGAATCTATAATCTAGACTCTACTGAACCATCACATTACAAATCGATAATCATGCTCATTTTTAATCAGTATTTCTTTTCACAGACTCTGGGGGGATTGAGTGAATATTTGCACTGTATGGTGCATTTTTCTTCTAACAATTACCTTTGATTAATATTGAAGCAGTTGTTCTAAAGATGTATTTATCTAATACGAAAACCTGATTTATCTTCATAAATCCTCCTTTATGCACACTGAATAATAATTACACTAAAGATCAACTTTTATTTTGGTAAAGGTTATCTCATCAAAGGATGGAAAGGCCACAAGTGACATGAACCAAAAAAAGAACAGCATTAAGCAGGCTTGTGTGTGAAAGAAACAGAAGGTTCATGAGACTGAAACAATGGGGGAAAAGTACATAAGAAGATCTACACACAAGTGGGATTCCCTGTAACTTCAAAGTAAAGGATGTGTTTATTTTATTATAGATAGGTGTGATTTTTCTCATGTAGTCTCCCCTACACTGGGGAGACCAAATTCAGACTGGGTGACCGCTTTGTGTAACACCTCAGTGCAGTCTGAAAGTGTGACCCCAAGCTTCCGGTCGCCCGTCATTTTAATTCTTCACCTTGCTCCCACTCTGACCTTTCTGTCTTGCTGCAGTGTTCCAATGAAGCTCAATGCAAGCTCAACAAATAGCACCTCATCTTTCAACTGGGCACTTTACAGCCTTCTGGACCCAACATGGAATTCAACAATTTTAGATCATAACCTCTGCCCCCATTTTGTTTTGTGTTTCTTTGCTGTTTTTTTCTTGTTTTTCTCATTTCCTGTACTTTTCATTTGCAAAGCAGCTATTCAGGATCTTGCCATTCACACCTCCTCTAGAGACATGTTTTGTTTCTTTACTTGTCCCATTACCACTCCCTTTGGCCTTGCACCATGAAACCTTTTATCAGTTAAGCTCTCCTGCCCTTCACCCTATCACAGACCTTCACTTTTATTCTTCTTCCCACCTGCCCCCTTTCACTTGCTCAATACCTATTACATTTCTAAGTTTTCTAGTTCTGATGTAAGGTTACAGGTCTGAAACCTTAACTCTGTTTCTCTCTCCACAGATGCGGCCAGACCTGCTGAATATTTCCAGCATTTTCTGTTTTTATTTCAGATTTTCAGCATCCACAGTATTTTGCTTTTGTGAATTTCCCCATGTAGATTTCTGGCTAATTGTGTCTGATTGGAATCCCAGTGCTGCCAGTCACATTCTGCCACATTTGCTGAGAGCAGACTCCACAAATTCTTATGGCACTGCCAGATGGAGTATTGTTTGCCATAATGATG
Organism: Heterodontus francisci; assembly: GCF_036365525.1. NCBI lineage: Eukaryota > Metazoa > Chordata > Chondrichthyes > Heterodontiformes > Heterodontidae > Heterodontus > Heterodontus francisci. The sequence continues at coordinate 32,929,571 of NC_090401.1, forward strand.
CCAATTAGGATTTTAATAGTCGAGCACCTTGTTAAAGGACAAAATTTTAATGAGGCATGGAATTGAAAATTATCGTAATCAGGCCAGGATTTCCTGCTACCAGCCATTTCATAGAATCATAGAATCATTGAATGGTTGCAGCACAGAAGGCCATTCAGCCCATCATGCCCAGGCCAGGTGTCGGCAAGAGCATCTTAGCTAGAGCCACTCACCCACCTTTTGCCAAAAGCCCTGCAATTATTTCTATTCTGATAATTATCCAATTCTCTTTTGAAGCCATGATTGAATCTGCCTCCACCGCATTTTCAGGCAGTGCATTCCAGATCTGAACCATTCACTGTGTAAAAAAAGTTTTTCCCATGTCACCTTTGATTCTTTTCCATTCACCTTAAATCGATGTCCTCCTCTTCTCAACCCTTCAAAGAATGGGAATAGTTTCTCCCTTTCTACCCTGCCCAGACCCCTCATGATTTTGAACACCTCTATCAAATCTCCTCCCAATCTTCTTTTTCTAAGGAGAACAGCCCCAGCTTCTGCAATCTATCCATGTAACTGAAGTCCATCACCCCTGGAACCATTCTTGTAAATATTTTCTGCACTCTCTATAATGTCTTCACATCCTTCCTAAATTGTGGTGTCCAGAACTGGACACAATACTCCAGTCGAGGCCAAACCAGCATTTTATAAAGATTCACCATAACTTCCTTCCTTTAGTACTCTTTATAAACCCCGTGATCCTTTATGTCTTATTAACTGCTTTCTCAACCTGCCCTGGCACCTTCAATGATTTGTGCACATATACCCATAGGTCCCTCTGCTCCTGCACCACCTTTAGAATTGTATCTTTTATTTTTTATGGCCTCCCCTCATTCTTTCTACCAAAATGTATCACTTCACATTTGTCTGCATTAAATTTCATCTGCCATATGTCTGCCCATTCCACCAGGCTGTCTACATCCTCTTCACTGTTCACAATACTTCCAAGTTTTGTGCCATCTGCAAATTTTGAAATTGTGCCCTGCACATCCAAGTCAAGGTCATTAATATAGATCAAGAAAAGCAGGGGTCCTAACACTGACCCCTAGGGAAACCCCACTATGTACCATCCTTCAGTCCAAAAAACAACCGTTCACCACTACTCTTTGCTTCCCGTCATTCAGCCAACTCGTATGCTGCTACTGTCCCTTTTATTCCAAGGATTTTAACTTTGCTGACAAGACTGTTATGCGGCACTTATCAAATTCCTTTTGGAAGTCCATGTACACCATATTAACCGCATTACCCTCATCCACTCTCTCTGTTACCTCATCAAAAAACTCAGTCAAGTTAGTTAAACATGATTTGCCTTTAACAAATCCATCTTGGCTTTCCTTAATTAATCCACACTTGACCAAGTGACTGTTAATTTTGTCCCTGATTATCATTTCTAAAAGCTTTCCCACCACCAAGGTTGAACTGACTGGCTTGAGTTGCTGGGCTTATCCTTCCACCCTTTTTTGAATAAGGATGTAACATTTGCAATCCTCCAGTCCTCTGGCACCACCCCTGTATCTAAGGAGGATTGGAAGATTATGGACAGTGCCTCTGCAATTTTTACCCTCCTTTGCCTCAGTATCCTCGAATGCATCTCATCCGGTTCTGGTGACTTATCAACTTTAAGTACAGCAAGATTTTCTAGTACCCCTTTATCAATTTTTACCCCATTCTGTGTCTCAACTACCTCCTCTTTCATTAAGACTTTGGCAGCATCTTCTTCCTTGGTAAAGACAGGTGAAAAGTACTTATTTAGTATCTCAGTCATACCCCCTGCCTCCATGTGTAAATCCCCCTTTAGATCTCTAATCATCCCCACTCCTCCTTTTACCAACCTGTTACTATTTATATGCCCATAGAAGGCTTTTGGATTCCCTCTTGTGTTAGCTGCTAATCTCTTCGCATACTCTCTCTTTGCATCTCTTATTTGTTTTTCACTTCCCCTCTGAACGTTCTATATCCAGTCTGCTTTTCACCTGTATTATCAACCCGACATCTGTCATATGCACTGTTTTTTGTTCTTCTGCTTCATCTTACTCTCTATCTCTTTCATCATCCAAGGAGCTCTGGCTTTGTTTATCCTACCTTTCCCTCTCATGGGAATGTACCTCAACTGCAGCCGAACCATCTCCTCTTTAAAGGCAGCCAATTGTTCCTTTACATTTTGATTCCAGTTTACCTGGTATGTGGCACTTTATAAAATTTCTTTTGGAAGTCCACGTACACCACATCAACCACATTACCCTCATCAACCCTCTCTGTTACCTCCATCAAAAAACTCAATCAAATTAGTTAAACACAATTTGCCCAAAACAAATCTGTTCTGGTTTTCCTTATTTAATCCACATTTGTCCAAGTGACTGTTAATTTGTCCCCTATTATTATTTCGTAAAGCTTTCCCACCACTGAGGTTGAACTGACTAGCTTACAGATCTGTTTTCACCCTGCCCCAATTAATTGCTTTTACTCTGGATTTCTCCTTGTCCTTTTCCATAGCTAACCGAAACCTTATGATACTATGGTCAGTGCCATCTAAATGTTCCCTCACTGGATCCATTTGACCCACCTCATTCTCCAGAACCAGATCCTTCCTTCCTCGTTGGGCTGGAAACATTACAGGAACTCTTCCCTGGAGATGGTGGGGAGGGAATCATCAGCGACCACAAGGAGGATCATGCAAAGAATCAACAGTAGGTGCAGGAAGGGTCGGGGAGAGAATCAGCAGTGGGCACAGGGAGGAAGGTCAGGGGTAGAATCAGCAGTGGACACAGAGAGGAAGGTCAGGGGTAGAATCAGCAATGGGTACAGGGTGGATCGCGAAGCAAATCAGTAGTGGGACCAGGGAGGAAGGTCAAAGGTAGAATCAGTAGTGGGCCCAGGGAGAAAGGTCAAAGGTAGAATCAGCAGTGGGCCATTGGTCAACGCTCTATCCAAGAAGCTGCTTCAGAGCATCAGGTGCCTAGTCTTGGAAGCGGCCCTTTTGTCTGCAATTATTGCACAGCCCAAAAAGATTGATTTAAAAAATAACAAGAAATAGAAAATATATTATGAGTTCTTTAGAAATTCTATGCTTTAAGCATATTGCATGACTGACAAATATGACCTTTCCTGCATGTTTTCTTCTTGTTGATCATATGCATAACATTGTTGAAGTTACCACAAACACTGCATTCTCATATCAAAACACTACTAAATTTGTAGTGTTCATAATATAACCATTATAATAATCTATTTCTTCTTTTATTTGCTATTCTTTCCTAAAATGGCATTTTAGCCTATGTCAGCATTTTTATATAATTGTCTCAATGTAGTGATTACTCTTGAAATTTGATCGCAATTTTCAGTGTGTAACAGGAGTGCAGTTGTACAGAGTGCAAGACAGTGAAGAACTGACCTGTGTTAAATCCATTGAAACACCTGAGCTGTAGAATCCAACCACATTTGTGCTTTGGCTTCAGCGATCTGCTGTCAAGCTGGGAACATGTTGAAGTAATTCCAAATAGTGTTTGTGTGTGTCACTGATCTCTGCTACTGCCAGCATAGCATTTATAGCAAGAGAGAAATCAATTTGCAGTAGATTGCGTGGTGACTGCAAGGAGAATAACCTAAATCAACATCCCTGTACTTACCAACAGGGATGCCCGGAGGATATACTATCTGGCTGTATGCAAAATTGAATTAAACTAAAACATTTTAACAGATAAGGAAAGAAGAAAGGATTTACATTCATATAAAACCAATATTACACATAGATTTCAAGATTAAATTAGTCATTTGTAACGAAATCATGCAGAGGACAAAGCTTGCTTTGTGGGGACCATGTCATGTGGGTCGAGTGGGTGCAAACAGCTGATCAATAATTTTGTGTTTTACAGCCAGGAACCAATCAATCGGTCACGTCCCATTTCACAGTTAACTGAATAGTCTCTTGCTCCATTTAAAAACATACTGCTCCTACACATGAGGAGGGTTGACTTTCTTTAATGTGTTTATGACAAATTATAAATTGGTTGTGCAAGGTGCAGGTTTGATGGGCCAGTGATTATTTCCTATTCAATACTGAATGTTGCCATCAGAACCAGTAGTTTTAAGTGGGGTGGGACTCACTTACTGGATGCTATGAGTGCCCTTAGAGCTCCAAAATGAACCAGAATTTTGTCTTGACGATGGGGGTCTCGACCACCAGCAAAAGCGCCAGTGAGACCACACGTCGCCCCCTCTGGGGAAGGCCCGCTAAATCAAGGACCCCAGCGATGGATGTCCCGTTGCTCAGAGCTGTCGGCCAGAGGTTGGCAGCTCTATAACTGAGCCGCGCCACTATGGAGACAGTGACTGCTGCCAGTACAGCACTCACACAAGGCTCTGGAACCAGGCCACAGGTAAGTCAGGACGGGAGGATTTCATGGGGTGGGGATCACAGTGGGGGGGGGGGGAGGTGGGGGCCGGCAGCAACTGCAGGGGTTGGCTCTCAGTGCCCCCCCTTTCCTGATTCCGATCCCTTGTTCAGGCACCATGTGCCTTTTAACGAGGGACAGCCCCGCCCCCACCCCCCCGCCAACAGAGCCGACAAGCAAGGGCCTCAATTGGTGGTGGGGCAGGAAGGCCGTTCACTGGCATTCCCACCTCAGATCTCAGATGTAATTTGGGTGGAGGCAGTAAGATGGCGGGATCCACCCACCACCAACCCGCCTGATTATATACTCTCCCCACCTCTGAACCCACTGTGGGGGAGAGCATGTCATTCCTCCCATGGTGTCTGGGGCACGCGTGCACACAGTGTGGGGCTGTCCCACATTAGCCAGGGCGTTAGCACGCACACAATGAACGGCCACTGGAAGTATGCAGAGCGGGCAGATCATGATGTTCATCAGCATGCAACACTGATTTGATGCCAGCTATGCCATTTTGGAGCTCAGTGTTTCACTAATTCCCTCTCTGTAACTCAAACAGCTGGACACACCTTCAGAAGCAGGAAAGCCCTCCCCCACCAGTGCGATTGAAAGGGGTTATCAGCAACTTATTGGTTAGTTGCTGGTTGATTTCCTCTGGCTGTTTCTACAACTCTACAAGCGTTTAGTGCTTTCTATAGTTGTTCAAGTTGCAAAGGTCTACAGGGAGTGGTGTGGCAGGTGCTGAAGGACTTGTTGCTGACTTCAAGGCATCTGCACAAACCAGTTGCTCCCAGGCATGGGTGCATTAGTAGCAATCCCCCTTGGAATACAGCCTGACTTGGACAATGAGCAGAGGCAATGCAGAGCAGGACAAGCTGCCGGAAGAGGGAAGAGGAGGAGTGGGAGAAGGGCTCTCAACAGGAGGCCATATCCACCTAGGGTGTAGAGGGAAGAATTCCCCTACCTGAACTTCAGTGAGCAACAATGTGTGAGATGTTTGTGCTTCAGTAAGGACAACCTCACTGAAATCTGCCATTTGCTGCAGCCACAACTACAACCTCAGACCAGGCAAGGACAGCATTGTCAGTGGCTGTGAAGGTGATTGTGGTGATGAACTTTTATTCACCTGGCTCCTTCCATCTGGATATTAGCAACATCTCCCCAGTGTGCATGTTATGCAAAGGAGGTCACTGAGGCTTGCTACTTGATCAGAGCTATCCACATTTCATTCTCTCTTACCAGACACAAGCAGGCAGAGTGAACATGTGGCTTCAACTAGGATTGCCGGCTTTTCCATGGTCCAGGATGCCACTGACTGCAGACACATCACTTTGCAGGCACCAGAACCATAAGGCATTCCACTCCTTCAATATCCAGCTGGTGCATTACCACAGGCAACAGATCATGCAGGTCAATGCCCAGTATCCTGGCAGCAGTCATGATGCTTTCAATCTGCTGCAGTCTGCTGTGCCAGCTGCATTTCAGCCACCTCTGCAAACCAAAGGGCGGCCATTGGGTGACAAGGGCTATCTGCTGATGACATGGCTGATGGCCCATGTACATGTGCACAGCATGCATACTTACAAAGCCATTCTGCCACAGGAAATGTGATCGAGCAGACCATTGGCTTGCTGAAACTATAGTTCTGCTGCCTGGAGTGCTCTGGAGGAGACCCACAGTACTCGGCAGAGCTCGTGTCAAAACGCATGGTGATCTGCTGGGTGCTGCATAACCTCCCCATCCTGAGGGAACAGCCCTTGCCAGAAACTGTACAACAACAACTTATATTTATATAGTGCCTCTAACATAATAAAATGTCTCGCATCATCGTTACAGCACAGAAGGAGGTCATTCGGCCCATTGTGTCCACACTGGCTCTCTGAAAGAGCAATTCCCTCAGTTCAATTCCCCTGCTTCTCCCCATAATCCTGCACATTCTTCCTTTTCATATAACTGTCCAATTCCCTCTTGAATGCTTCAATTGAACCTGCCTCCACCACGTTCTCAGGCAGAGCATTCCAGACCTTAACCACTCGCTGTGTGAAAAAGTTTTTCCTCGTGTCACTTTTGCTTCCCTTACCAAATACTTTAAATCTTTCCCCTCTTGCTCTTGATCCTTTCATAAGTGGGAACAGTTTCTCTCTGTCGACTCTGTCCAGACCCCTCATGATTTTGAATACCTCATCAAATCACCTCTCAGCCTTCTCTTCTCCAGAGAAAACAGTCCTAACTCCCCCAATCTCCAATCTATTTATTTATTTAGAGATACAGTACTGAAACAGGCCCTTCGGCCCACCGAGTCTGTGCCAACCATCAACGTTCCATTTATACTAATCCTACATTAATCCCATATTCCCTACCACATCCCCTCAATTCCCCTACCACCTACCTACACTATAGGCAATTTACAACGGCCAATTTACCTAAACCTGCAAGTCTTTGGCTGTGGGAGGAAACCGGAGCACCCGGTGGAACCCCATGCAGTCACAGGGAGAACTTGCAAACTCCACACAGGCAGTACCCACAATCAAACCTGGAGCTGTGAGGCTGCAGTGCTAACTGCTGTGCCGCCCCAAATCTATCTTCATAACCGAAATTCCCCATCCCTGGAATCATTCTCGTGAATCTTTTCTGTACTCTCTCCAATGCCCTCACGCCTTTACTCAGGTGCAGCGCCCAGAACTGGACGCAATACTCCAGCTGAGGCCGAACTACTGTCTTATACAAGTTCAATATAACTTCCTTGCTCTTGTACTCTATGCCCCTATTAATAAAGGTCAGGGTACTGTATGCTTTATTAACCGCTCTCTCAACCTGTCCTGCCAACTTCAATGACTTATGCACATATACACCTAGGTCCCTCTGCTCCTGCACCCCCTTTAGAATTGTACCCTTTATTCTATATTGTCTCTCCATGTTCTTCCTACCAAAATGAATCACTTCACATTTCTCTGCATTGAACTTCATCTACCACCTGTCTGCCCATTCCACCAACTTATCTATGTCCTTTTGAAGTTCTACACTATCCTCCTCACAGTTCACAGTGCTTCCAAGTTTCATATGATCTGCAAACTTTGAAATTATACCCTATGCGCCAAGGTCTAGGTCATTAGTATTGATCAAGAAAAGCAAGGGTCCCAACACTGATCCCTGGGGAACTCCACTACAAACCTTTCTCCAGCCCGAAAAACATCCATTAACCACTACTCTTTGTTTCCTGTCACTCGGCCAATTTCGTATCCATGTTGCTACCATCCCTTTTATTCCATGAGCTACAAGTTTGCTCACAAGTCTGTTGTGTGGCACTGTATCAAATGCCTTTTGAAAGTCCATGTACGCCACATCAACAGCATTGCCCTCATCAACCCTCTCTGTTACCTCCTCAAAATACTCCAGCAAGCTAGTTAAACATGATTTTCCCTTAAGAAATCCATGCTGGCTTTCCTTAATTAACTCACATTTGTCCATGTGACTATTAATTTTGTCCCTAATTATTTTTTCTAGACGTTTTCCCACCACCAAAGTTAAACTGACTAGCCTCTAATTGCTAGGCTTATCTTTACACCCTTTTTTGAACAAGGGTGTAACATTTGCAATTCTCCAGTCCTCTGGCACCACCCCTGAATTTAAGGAAGACTGAAAAATTATGGTCAATGCCTCTGCGATTTCCACCCTCACTTCCCTCAGTATCCTTGGATGCATCTCATCCGGCCCTGGTGCTTTATTTACTTTAAGTACAGACAGCCTATCTAATACTTCTTTATCAATTTTAAACCCCTCTAGTGCCTGACTTACCTCCTCTTTCAACATTGCCTGGGTTGCTTCTTCTTCCTTGGTAAAGACAGATGCAAAGCATTCATTTAATACCTCGGCTATGCCCTCTGCCTCCATGTGTAAATCCCCTTTCTTGTCCCTAATCAGCCCCACTCCTCCTTTTACCACCCGTTTACTATTTATATGCCTGTAGAAAACTTTGGGATTTCCTTTAATGCTAGCTGCCAGTCTCTTTTCATGCTCTCTCTTTGCTTCTCTTATTTGCTAGTTCACTTCCACTCTGGACCTTCTATATTCAGCCTGTTTCTCAATAGTATTTTCTACCTGGCATCTGTTATAAGCACACTTTTTCTTCTTTATCTTAATCTCTACCTCTTTTGTCATCCAGGGAGCTCTGGATTTGTTTGCCTTACTTTTCCCTTTCGCGGGAACATACCTTGACTGTGCTCGAACTATCTCTTCTTTGAAGGTAGCCCATTGTTCATCTACTAGTTTCCTGCCAGCTTTTGACTCCAATTTATTCACCCCAGTTCCATTCTTACCCCATTGAGGTTAGCCTTCCCCCAGTTAATTATTACCCTGGATTGCTCATGGTCAGCTTTACAGGAGCATTATACAACAAAGTATGACACCGAGCCACAAAAGGAGATATTAGGTCAGATGACTAAAAGCTTGGTGAAAGAGGTTTTAAGGAGTGTCTTAAAGGCGAAAAACGAGGTAGAGCCAGCGAGGCGCAGAGGTGTAGGGAGGGTTTTCTACAGCTTGGGGCCTATGCAATTGGAGGTGCAGCCACCAATGGTGCAGTGATTAAAATCATGGATGCACAAGAGACCAGAATCAGAGGAGCGCAGATATCTTGTTGGGTTGTGAGGCTGGAGGCAATTATAGAGATAGGAAGGAGCATGGCCATGGAGGGATTTGAAAACAAGGATGAGAATTTTAAAATCAAGACGAGCAGTTGAAGAGCAGGAGCAGAAGAAGGAAAATGAAGAAGATAAAGGAGGAAGAGGAAGGAAGGAGACAATCTAAACAGAATCTTTCTGCCCGGGGTTTCATGAAGAACATATCTGACTGTGATACCAGTAACTGCAACCCCAATTCCTCATTTACCAACAGTCCCATAACTTACCTTCCTTCTGTCATTAACCATCACAGTATCCACGAGGCCACAATGCAAAAATAAGATTTACCACAAAACAAACATTCCAAATTGAATTTATAAATAATATCATGCTAAAATGCATACAAGACGTCCACTAACTATTCTTGTGCTTTCCCATAGTGTCTGTTTTCTGTTTGTTTTTGTCTTTCCTAGCGCTCCTGCGAAGTGCTACCCCAGTGGCTACAGCATGGCTGGTGGAAAGCTGCTAACTTTCATTGGAAGAGACAACTGTGGAGGAAACTTGCAGGGTGATCTTGAGCAGCTCTGGACCAGGAAGGCCCAGCTGCAGACTGCACCATCTCAGTATGGGCTGCAGCAGTCTGGGCTGGCTGCCTGACTGGCAATAACAAGGGCATTGGTGGAGTGGCAGGGCTGGACTGGGAGGATGAATGCTGTCTTCCTGAGAGTGCAGCATGTTTGTGCTCCATGGAGCCACTGCCATTCCCCTGGGGGCAGTGCCTCAGCAATTTTAGTAACCTGTTAGAGGACAGATTGCTGTACTGCTGTAACACCCTGCAATCCCCTTTTCATGCTATAATCCACAGCCACAATGGCAGCAAGCTGAGCTTGCATAACAGCAGTCTAAGCTTCCACTGCAATATTTGGACAATGGGTGGCTTCTGCTTGTGCTGCAATAGAAGCTGCGAGATTGGCCATCAGACACTGCATCACGTGTGCTAATGGAGTGGGCCACCATTTCCATGCTGGAAGGGAGGGGCTCCAAGCTCTGGGTAAAGTCATGTGGCAAGTTACTCCTTGGCATTGACCGCTGGATTTCTAGCAGGCTTCCCAATGTACCAAGCATTTCATTGTACATACCCATCAGCATTCTACTGTAGGCTGCCCCATTGAAGAGCTCATCTGAGTCCTCTGCAGTGGAACCATTGTGTGAGACCTCCAGTGAGTTGGCACCTGCGCTATCCTTGCACCCTTTTTGTCTGCAGGCCACTTGTGCCTAGGGTCTCACCACATACAGATCCTGTCTCTAACCTATCATCTAATATACATGCATGGTTCATAACCCACACCCTCACAGTGCAAACACTGCACGATTCATAACCCAAACTCTCAGTGCAAACACTGCATGGTTCATATCTTCACAGTGCAAATACTGCACAGTTCATAACCCAAATTTCACAGTGTAAACACTGTACGGTTCATACCTTCAGAGTGCAAACACTACATGGCTCATAACCCAACACCATCACAGTGCAAACACTGCACGGTTCATACCCTCACCCTCACAATGCAAACACTGCACTGTTCATACCCTCACCCTCACAGTGCAAACACTGCATGGCTCATAACCCAACACCATCACAGTGCAAACACTGCACGGTTCATACCCTCACCCTCACAATGTAAACACTGCACGGTTCATACCCTCACCCTCACAATGCAAACACTGCATGGTTCATAACCCAAATTTTCACAATGTAAACACTGCACGGTTCATACCCTCACCCTCACAATGCAAACACTGCATGGTTCATAACCCAAATTTTCACAATGTAAACACTGTACGGTTCATACCCTCACAGTGCAAACACTGCATGGTTCGTAACCCACACCCTCACAGTGTAAACACCGCACGGTTCATCATTCACACCCTCACAGTGCAAGCACTCAGAGACCAAATCTCCTATGATTTGAAAGATGCACCTTCATTGAGCCCTATGAGCTAAAGTTGGTAGTCTCAGGCCTTGATCTGAGTGGCTCAGAGCACAGGCTGAGAGGCATGTTGATGTGAATTGATTTTCTTCATAACTATGAGGCACACAGCCCAAGGCATGTGGCCTACCAGATGTTTCTGTGGGCTATGCAAATAGATTGAAAGAGGAAAAACAAAGACAGATGCTTCCTCTCAATCAGCCATAGAAGAAAACCTACCTTTGTAGTTTTGATCAGGATGGATGAACTAAAATGGGAAAATGAGCTTTCTTCATCCATATTGATCTTGTGATATAGTTTGTAATACCTAAAATTAACATCAGAATTCAAGGGATTGATGGATGCACTCTCTTTCTCCTTCTGAGTTTGCTGCTCTTTTCAGTAGCCAACAGTAATTTTTCCCTGTGCTACATCTTCATAGTTGTCCTTCCATCATAGATTTTTTTTATTTAAATATGCCACTATTTTGAAACATTTCTGTATGCCTCAGCACCTACTTAATTAATTAAAGCTTATTAATTTTATTTTGGAGCTACTTCAGGCTAGATACTGATGTCTAGTAACTGTTAGCAATTTGTTTGTGGAGCCAATAATTTCCTCTTAACTTTCAATAAACTGATTAACTAGGCCAAGAAGCATCCATGTATTAAAATAATGATTTTCCATGTCATATGCTTGCACTTACACCCATTGGAATCTATGATATCTCTGTGGGTGATTTTGAATTAAACTGTTCATTTACATAATCACAACCAACTTTCCACAGATGGATAACTTGCCATCAGCAGTAAATTACGGTACCTGTGCGAATGCAAAAAATGCAGATCATGGTTTGGTGGCAATTACATGTGGTTTCAGCAGAGTACTGTCAAAATAGCCTTTTCATCCACAGGTCGAATGATCCCGGCCAAAGTAAGTTACAACTAAAACATATTGAACTGCACAGAAAGAAAAAAATTAAAGGCCTGAATAATAAACAAAATCTGCATTTAGATCAAAGGTGCCTGAAATGAAGTAGACTATACACATCAAAATGATCCTGGTTAGTAGACATTTGTTTCCATTTCAAACGTAATAGAAAGTAAAAATAAGAATAATCTCAATATTTTGAATTATGACATTCAACTATGTGCAAGCACAGTTGTCACATTATTGTTTTTTAAAGTTCTGATTCCGAAGCAACAAAATTTTATACTGCTACACAAACAACTCATGGTATGTCCTCAAACTAATGGAAAATTCTATGTGAAAAAAAAATCAATCTTGCTATATTTAACTAGATGTCATTGATGTTTCGATCACTGGCTAAATTAAGACAATCATTACAGTCACTTCTATTTCAAGGAGAACTCAACCTTCCCCTTCTTAATAACACTGTCAGGGGAAGGTCGTTTCATGTGTTTAGTGATTTCTACAAAAAGGTGAAAACTATGCAAAGTAATACCATCTGCTGCTTTTGCACCCCCCAAAAAGTAATATTGGGCAAGGCCTGGGAATGAATCATCTGCCCATCCACTTGGCCAGATAAAAGGTGTTCGGCCTGCACTATGCTCCTGTACAGCACCTATCCAGAATATTGCAGTTGAACTGGAAGGGGATCAGGGAGTTAGTGATGGGGCATCTTTGGGCTTGCTTTCTTCAGAAACCCTGGACAACATTCCAAAATGATGTGCTAACAATGTAGCTTGCAGTTTGGTGAACAACTTTTCAGGTATCTGAATCTAAGTATAATATCAAGAATCTTATCTATCCTTTGTTCACTATCATTTATTATTTTCAAGAGGTAGAAGGGCTTACTTTTCAAAATACTGTAGTACTAAAAGTGTTGACAATGCTGCAGTATATACTAATAGGTGAAAAAACTGCATCCATGTAAGAGGAATGATGTGATACTAATGAAGTAAATCATTTCACAAATGCAACTGAGCATGAAAAGATTCTTTATCTAAACTGTACAGTTTTCATAAGTACTAATGGATTATAAATCAAATCAAAAGGAAGAGAGCACAATTTCTCATGTCACAAAAAAGTCAGGTCTGAATTTCCTGGTCAAGTGGAAAATCAGAGATCCATAACAACATTGATTATTTTAAACCACTGAAGATGAGGTGACAATTGGAATTGTGGAGATGCTAATGATCAAATACAATGCCCAAATGAAACTGCATACACACAAACTTTTGTACAACTTTTACAAGAATTCACAATCTCAATCATGCCTTACCTCATTTTGCCGCTGACAGATGTACTCAGTGTGAAGGTGCACCTAAATATCAGCTAATACTTTTTTATCATAGGATGTTGGCGTCGCTGACAATTATTTGCCCATTTCAAGATGCATTTATTGTCCATCCCTAATTGCCCTTGAGAAGATGGTGGTGAGTCACCTTCCTGAATACAACTGAGTGACTTGCTAGGCCATTTCAGAGGGCAGTTAAGAGTCAACGTTGCTGTGGGTCTGAAGTTACTTTTAGGCCAGACTGGGTAAGGATGGCAAATTTCCTTCCCTAAAGGACATTAGTAAATGTGATTGGGTTTTTGCAACAATCCAGTAGTTTCAAGATCACCATTACTGATACTAGCTTATTATTCCAGATGTATTTAATGAACTCAATTTAAATTCCTCAGCTGCTGTGGTGGGATTTGAACTCCTGCCTCCAGATCATTAGTATAGGCTTCTGGATTACCAGTCCAGTTACATAACCATTATGCTACATTTTTAACAAGGTAAAGGTAATAAAATATTTTTTAAGACGATAATTAATGCAGTAAGAATTCCATTATTGTATCTGGATAATAGAGTGGATCCAAAGCTAGATAAGAATACAATAAAATCTGTGCAAAACAAAATACACTACTCATTCATCATTTAGAGAGCATAGTCCCTCATTAATTTGATTTATTTACTAAAAAATAAGTACAGGATAATCAATTTGGATTTTTCCATATATTAACATACAAAAAATGGCATCAAAATGGTTACAAAATAAATCAGATGTATAAGATACAGTCGAGATTTTTAGAAGAGAATCTGAACTGGACTGGAGCACACTAGGCAGTCTAAAACCAAAATGTGGCTCGATTTATTCCGACAGAAAAAAAAACGACTAACGCAAAATTGCATCACACATTTGGCCCAGGCTGTTGCTGGGAACAAAGGTGCATTTGGCAAAGTTGTTATGAGTACTAAATGGCAGATCAAGACTGGTTAAATACAATGTCCTAAATGGCTGACCACCTGACATTCAGGTCAGTAACTAACACATTTTAAAACATTTTTACCGCTAAACATTTAACAACAAAAAGACAGAAAAACCCTTTAAAAGTGTAACAAATTTTAAAATTCTCAAAAATATGAAAATTATTAAGATTTATCCTAAACAATTATAAAAGTTATGTTGCTTGAAATACATTACATTTTAAAGAATTTTAAAAACACTGTATGAATTTGACAAATAGAATGAATAAAAACAGCAAATTTAGTAACTAACATCTGCAAAAGCAAGGTGAGTGCATGTGCTTAAACTCAAGGTTCAGGCCATCAGTTCCTATAAGCTCAATTCTGGAATTTCGCAACTCTCTTTCTCTTTCCCTGGCACATAGCTGCCTGTGGCATACACTATAGCCTCATCAAGATGCAGAAGGTTGAATCCATACAGTGATTATATCACCACACTGACAATAAATGATGATATACTAAGGACAAAAATAAATAAGGTTGTGTAACAAGAGCTACTGTTTCCGATTTAGGTCAGCATGTCTGAAGAACATCTGCAATTTACTTTGCGTTTGTCATTCCACCCTAGGCTTTTACTGAGTGTCACTGGTTCACAATATATCTATGTGCACTCTAACAATCCCACACAATTGAAAAGATACTGTCTGGTATTTTTGCTGTCAGTATAGTGAAACTTGTCAAGAATGGCTATATTTGGGTCAGACTTTGTAAGCAGATGGCATGACAACACAGATTTAATTATGATTCAAATATGATTCATTGATGTATTTCTGGAACATATGTAAAGGAGGTAGGTCATCATGTAGAGATGATCACAGGTTTTACTTGCATTTTCTAAGTAATTTTATTCGATTGATAAAAATAAAATACACATCGCTGCATCTTTTTTTTTCTTAATGCAAAACAAAATTTTAGCTTCCTTCACTTCTCTCCACAGGAGCAACTCTTGTTAAACAAGCAATTGAATTTTCTACCTACATACTCACATGTATCAGTAAATGTAACAGTTTCGATATTTCCCTCCTATCAACTATATCCTGTGTGACATGTAGGATAGTTGGAGGCCTTGCAGCACTTTGTGCCCTGTTGCTTTCAGAATGGAATTCTTCTCATTCCAAACATTTAAACACTGATTGTAAAGGCTATAATATTTAATGTGTGAAATCAAACTTTACATCGCATTAATGTAGTTAGGGGACCCTGGATAAGCCTTCATACAACCTTTGAGCTAATTCGAAAATGTGGATAACAACTGTTAATATTTAAAATACATTTAATCTCTACCTTCTACGATTCATAACACACCCTATAACATCACTGTGAACAAGAGAAGGTGTATGCCACATTGTAAATAAGGATCATTTAGCAAATCTGCCTATCTGGCCTGAGCTTTGTCCACTGCTAGCATATCTCCAGAATTGTGGAGTGCGTGCCCCAAACTTTTTCACCCATTAATATTAATAGATAGAAAATAATACTTTGCAACATAGTGGATATATGCCCGAATTCCTGGTATGTGTGTTCAGCCACCAAAGATTCTTGCCAGAAAAGCAATTTAGCAGAATTACCTGTCACCTGCAGTCAGAATAGCATTAGGCAAGTAAACCTCCTATACAGGCCTCATTATTGGCTGTCAAAAAAGACAACACCCATTATCATCATAAATTCTTCTCTAGAATTGTCTTTTGGCTGCTTCTAAACAAAATTGGCAAGTAATTTTCAACCTATGGTAATTCTATTAATGTAGTAGCTGCAGAATTATGTCCTGCAAGTGCACTTGGGGCTGAATTTTCATGTTCAGGCAGGAAACAGGAGTCAGGACTGTTTCCAAGTCCTGAACCTGCCCCCGGGAGAGAATTCACTGAGCAGGATTCTCATGGAGCCGCCCCCTTAATTTGCATGGAGACAGGTTCCCTGTCCAAGTCAGGATGGTGGGTGGGTTCTCAAAGCTTGAAGGCCAATCAGAGGCTTTCCAGTTTGTGTGGAGCAGTAGCCTGCAATGGATGGTAAGTAACTGACAGCGTGCTTCAACATGGAAGTGCCGTCTCACCAACGTTTTTGAAAACTTAAATAAAAAAACGGAAAAAGCAGCCAGGTCACACTGTTGGGGCTTGGGGATGTGGGGGGGGGGGGGGGTGGGGGTGTGTGGGGGGTGTGGGTGTGTGGGGGGGCAAAATCCCTCTCATAGTAGCCTTTCGCTGCACCTGCATTCAGGCAGGCAGAGAGGGCATGTAGTCCTTCCTGAAGCACTGGCCCTTCAGCCTGTTACTTGATGCCCACCTCCAGGCAGTTCAACTGTCCCCGCCGAGTCAGGAAACTGGAGGCTAAACCAGTTAGCTTCCTTTCAGTGTGTTTAACAAGGCTCTTAACAAGCCTGATTACCTGCCTGCCTCAGGAACGGCATTGGAAAACTGGCACGCCAACCAGCACCAGTATTTTTGGGTCCTGTCCACCTCTGTTCCCGACTCAGTGAGGTGTGGAAATTCAGCCCTTGATGTTTCGTTTCAAGTATGAGAATAAGGCCAAATTTGAGATATTTACTCAATTAATCCCAGTTAATCCAATCTGGTTACATTGGTTATAGAATTCAGTTTTCTGCTCTTCCCTTTAAAAGTGTGACTATTTGAGTACACTAGAGATTGAAATTTCAATACCAGGATTGATAAAGCCTTATAGCACCTCAGCACAAAAAAAAATAGAATAATTTAAAGATAAGTCACATTTTCAACACCATGCAACTTAACCTAAAAAACAAATCAATTCTCCACTCATTCATCTCTTTCTCCAAATTCAAGTCAAAACACAAAGTGTTATGTGATGATGATGAATAAAAGTTTTCTCTACAAGTAAAGCCAGTGGCAAAGTGTTACAAATAGATCACTGTCATTGTGTAATGTTAAGAAGCTTGTGGGAAATGATTGTTCCAAATGCCCTTCAGGAGTTGTGATGTGCTTCTTGTCATCCGTGTTCAATGAATACCAGATAGACTGTAACGGTTCAAGAAAGCAGCTCACCAGCACCTTCTCAAGGGCAATTAGGGATGGGCAACAAATGCTTGCCTTACCAGTGATGCCCACATCCCATGAAATGAATAAAAATAGTGTGTACCCTTACTCTACATTAAAAAAATTCATCATGACCAATCCATTTCCCACCCCACCGCTGCCACCCCCATTGTTTAAGGAGCAGGAGATAGGAAGATGTTGAATATGATAGCAAACACTATGCAGGCAATATACGCCAAAATTGAAGCCCAAAATCTGGGATCCTTTAAGAGTTTCTGGTCATAGCAGCTGAAAATCACATAGCCAATGGTCATTCCAGCTAGACCGCCTGCAATGTGAGCCACAAAGGACACCTATAGGAAGCAGAAGCATAATGTTAGAACAAATAATCAAAGTGATTGTTTTTAATGTCATAATGATATAATGGAAAAACAAACTCAATTTAATTCCTGCAAATGAATCTATGGAGCTCAGCATTTTTCTGATTGGTAGCATGAACTTTACATTCACACTGTAAAAAGACTAATTTGCTGATCTACTTTCACTTTCCCATACACTCATTGGAGTTTGGCAGCAGCAGTTGAGGAGAACAACTCAGAATTCCTGTACGATATTTTCTTCCATTTGTTATGTTAGTGAAAAAGTTGATATGAGTATAAAATAGTCTTCCACTTTTTCACACATGCTAACATTGGTGAATGAAGGAAAATATATCCCCTTGTGTGAAAGCAGTATTCTTCCCCACACTAAAAATAAACTTATTTACATTAATTTAGTATTTTAAGCTTTCAAATGACCATCACCACGTTGTTCCAAAATGGTATTGTTGCAGTGTTGTTTATGGGACAATTTTTCATCCCTGTTTATTTCTCATGTGTAGATATACCACCCGGGATCCTTTAAGAGTTTTTAATACATCAGTGGATAAGTGCAGCACATGGTGTGATTTAGAACCATAAGGACCAGATGGGTCCCAAATTCAATCTCCAGACTGTACTAATTGATCTCAGCTAAGGAGGTAAGTGAAGGTCCCGCAATTGATCTCCTGCCATGAAATCAGCTAATGTTTCGAATGATTTCTACCTGGTAACCTTTGCTGAAAAGTCCATCTAAGAGGACATAAAGTGGTTGACTGTCTCGGGCTCAGCGGGGACACATTTTATAGATGAAAAACCTAAGGAACCTGACCACCTTGCAGAATGACCAATTAAATGATGCATTGGCGGCCTTCTAGAATGTGTTAGATAATATCCCAGCATGAAATTACTGCCTGAAGAATAGGAGGTGAAGAGAGAAGAGAAAACTAAGGGAGAAGCAATGCAACTACAGCAAAAAGGTATGGATGCAATTACCTGAGCCCCAGTTTCTACGGCTACTAGACTGCCAACCTGGATTATCAGAAATGATATGGGTCCTAATTTAAGGTAAACTGCTTGTTTAGCATCCTGCTACACAACATCAGCATTATCGTTTGTGGGGAAATCAGTATTCATTGTCAGCCCTTAAGCCTCCAAGTGTAGTGATTATCAGTTATTATCCACTTATGGAGAGGGTGGATAAACTCGGATTGTTTTCACTGGAACGACGGAGGTGGAGAGGCGACATGATAGAGGTTTACAAAGTTATGAGCGGCATGGACAGAGTGGATAGTCAGAAGGTTTTTCCCAGGGTGGAAGAGTCAATTACGAGGGGACATAGGTTTAATGTGCGAGGGGCAAAGTTTAGAGGGGATGTGCGAGGCAAGTTCTTTACACAGAGGGTGGTGAGTGCCTGGAACTTGCTGCCAGGGGAGGTGGTGGAAGCAGGTACGATAGCGACATTTAAGAGGCATCTTGACAAATACATGAATAGGATGGGAATAGAAGGATACGGTCCCCGGAAGTGCAGAAGGTTCTAGATTAGGCAGATCGGCGATGGCTTGGAGGGCCAAATGGCCCGTTCCTGTGCCGTACTGTTCTTTATTCTTTATACTGGCTGCGGTTTCAAAAATTAAGTAATTAGATGAAGTTTACAATCATAGTTCTCAATTGTTATACATTTTGTGGAGTGCAACGAATAGGAACCCCAATAAGAATTTTGTGTTGTTCCCATCATTCAATGTTGTTAATAAATGTTCCAGGGTTTTAATGATTTCGGAATTAGATCCTCATCAGTTTATTTCTAAACTGAAACACTTAGTTCCATATCTTCTTTCACCCCTTACCACAAGGCAATATATAAATATTTCAAATTAATCTCCAAATAAATTTGGCTGTCATGTTGTGAAAAACGTGCTGCATAGTTTTGGCACTCCACATTGGTACTTTAATAAGTTGAGTGATATTGTATACAGAGGTGACCCATAGTGTGCTCTTGTCTGAAGGTAAATAAGAAAAGCATTATTGCACACTTTGGCTCATGCCTATTATTCAAAAAGAAATACAGCCTTTCAGCTCTTATGACTCACAATATTGCATATTATTCTCATCCATTCCCTGCAGTCCCTTATCACGATTTATACTTGAAGAGATTTGCTCTTACCTTCTGTGTGTATCTGTGGTTCAATTTTTCAAAGTAGGGGTTAAAGAAACTCTCAGCAGAAGGAAATCACAGCAACAAGGAAGGAAAGCCAGAAAAATGTATATCTCAAAAAAAGCAGAAAAAAAGAAAGGTAGAATGAGGAGGGAAAGTTGAAAGCTACACTGCGGGAACCACCAGAACATTTCCAAGCAAATAAAACTAGCACCAAACCATTCATATTTATTTCTTCCTAACATTATAAGCTTTCAGGAACCAGAGCTCCACAACTGATTATTAAAATCATCTAAACCACAGGACATTTGCTGCAGGAGTTCCTCAGGGTAGTGTCCTAGGCCCGACCATCAGCCGCTTTGTCAATGAACTTTCCTCCATCATAAGGTCAGAAGTGGAGATGTTCTCTGATGATTGCATGATGTTCAGCATCATTCGTGACTCTTCAGATACTGAAGCAGTTCGTGTCCATATGCAGCAAGACCTGGACAACATTCACGCCACATAAGTGCCAGGCAATGACCGTCTCCAACAAGGGAGAATCGAATCATCTCTCCTTGGCATTCAACGGCTATACCATCACTGAATTCCCCACTATCAACATCCTGGGGGATACCATTGTCCAGAAACTTAAATGGACTAGTCATATAAATACTGTGGCTACAGGAGCAGTTCAGAGGCTGGGAATTCTGCGGCAAGCAATTCATCTCCTAAATCCCCAAAGTCTGTCCACCATCTACAAGGCACAAGTCATGAGTGTGATGGAATACTCTCCACTTGCCTGGATGAGTGCAGCTCCAACAACACTCAAGAAGCTCAACACCATCCAGGACAAAGCAGCCCGCTTGATTGGCACCCCATCCACTACCTTAAACATTCACTCCCTCCACCACAGACGATCAGTGGCAGCAGTGTGTACCATATACAAGATGCACTGCAGCAACTCAGCAAGCCTCCTTTGACAGCACCTTCCAAACCCTCAACCACCTAGAAGAACAAGGGCTGCAAATGCATGAGAACACCACCACCTGCAAGTTCCCCTCCAAGTCACACATCATCCTGACTTAGATCTGTATCGCCCTTCCTTCAGTGTCGCTGGCTCAAAAACCTGGAACTCCCTTCCTAACAGCATTGCGGCTGTACCTATATCAGATGGACTGCAGCAGTTCAAGAAGAGGCTCACCAGCACTTTCTCAAGAGCAATTAGGGATGGGCAACAAATGCTGGCCTGGCCAGCGACATTCACATTCCATGTAAGAATAAAAGAAAAGATATTGTCAAATGTTTTGTTGCCTTTTACAGCCATTCAACGCCTCAAAGTTTAATGGCCCTGCCACACCTGCCTAAATGCACAACTCTGTGCAAGTCTCCCCCTTATAACCAACTTCCCCTCACTCTTTTAAAGTGTTGGAGTAGCTTACAGCAATGCCCATGAGGTAATGCAGCCTTCATACCCTCAGCTTACACCTGTAAGTCATACAGAAGCACATTGTTTACCACTCTCAAGTGGGCTCCCAGTCAGAGATATTTAGAATGCTTTGAGCTTGTGCACAATATGCAAATTAAACTGATCCTAGAAAATACAGTGGAGTCAGTGTTAGTGGCTGCAAGTCCTGCCCTGCCACACTTGCATGCATGGAACATAGCTGCTTGCTGCACACCCATGGTAATACCTGGATTTTACTGCAAGTCACAGGAAGAAAAGGTTATTCGCTCTGTATACATTCTTTCTTCAAGAAGGCAACCCATAAAAGCTGGAAGGGACTGGTGACAAATGGCAGGCCGCCAAACTCAACAACTCATTCCCCTCCTGCTCTTCCCCCAGGAAGTAATGGTGGAGGGGAATTGCCAATAGGAAAGCTACTTGTCTCTTGTCTGAAGGAGTGGGCAACAGCAAACAGCAGAAAAGACAGACAGTACAGTAGCGGGCAGAAATAAAAAAAAAATCCAAAATTATTGAGCAATGTCTATTCTGCAAAGCTTTGCAATACCTGCTTGGATCTTTAAATTTACTTCCACCTTTTATCGTGCGCTGAACAACCCCAGGTAACCATTGTACACCGATGTGATTACAGCTCAGCATGCATGAGATAGTAATGACAATGGAACAAATTAACCCACTGTGTGTAACTAATAACTGTCTTGTTTATATATGCTCACCCAACTTAGAGTGGGCATTACTGTCATCTGCTAGAAATGACACTGGAAAATTAAATAGTGGCTAAAGTGGGCAGGGATCTGGAATAAAGCCCCATTTCCCACCTGAGCCTGCCAATCCACCTGTTAAGAGGAGGAAAATCCAAGCTAGGAAAAATCACATCTACAATACAAAAACAACAGAAAGTATGGAAATTAAAAAATTACTTCTCAGTAAGCCAGCAGTTAACAAGATAGGCGAATACCCAAATATTTTCCTATGACTGTGAGACTCTAGGTTATCAACCTAATATTATAATCTACATCATTCAACCTTGACTGGCTGCATTCCACAATTTGTAGTCTGACTGAAACCATCCTCCCTAAATATAGACCGCTTTTAAGAACAGTAGCGTTCACACACAAAAAAATTCCACATGAAACCAAGTGCAAGAATACCTTTATTCTAGAAAAACCTCACTTTCCCTGTCAACAAGACATGTAAAAAGTGTCTATTTAAATAGTCTTCAAGTGAGCTTTGGCTATTTTGTGCCTTTGCATCATAAAAAGCAAACAAAGCACTAGGGTTCGTTTATAGAGTGATAGAATTGAAAAGCAGTGAAATTATGTTAAACTTATAAAGAACCTTGGTTAGACCACACTTGGAGTACTGTGAACAGTTCTGGTCTCCATATTATATAAAGGATACAGAGGCACTGGAGAAGGTGCAAAAAGATTTACTAGAATAATACCAAAACTAACAGGACATACCTATTAGAAAAGATTAAACAGGTTGCGCACTTATCTCCAGAAAACAGAAGACTGAAAGGTGACCCATTACAGGTCTTTAAGATTATGAAAGGGTTTGATAGGGTAGAAGTAGTGAAGATATTGCCACTTCTGGGGGAGACCAAAACTAGGGGCTATAAATATAAGATAGTCATTAATAAATCCAATAGGGAATTCAGGGGTGATTATTTACCCAGCGGTGATTAGAATGTGGAGCTTACTACCACAGAGAGTAGTTGAGGCGTGCAGCATAGATGCATTTTAGGGGAAGCTAGGTAAACACATGAGGGAGAAAGGAATAGAGGATATGTTGATGGGGTTGATGAAGTAAGGTGAGAGGAGACTCATGTGGAGCATAAACACTGGCATGGATCTGTTGTGCTGAATTGCCTGTTTCTGTGCTGTAAATACTTTGTAATATTTTATAATCAGAGCTTTATTTTTGTCATGGATAGAAGCAATATTACTAATTTCACAATTTTTCTTTTTATTAAACCAAGAGATATGAAGCCAACCCTTTTGAATAGGAAACATATTTGCTTCCAGTGTATATTTTTATCATAAAGATGGAAAAAAAGTCATTGGATAACAGACAAGAAACACTAATATATCCAGATATGGGTGGAATTTTAAGATTTCCCTTGTGGCGGGTTTGGTGGGACCCCACCACCATCCTGCCTCCGCTGAAATTTAGTCCGGGGCGGGAAGTCCTGTGAATGGCCTTCCGCCCAGTTGCCAATTAAGGCCATTAACTGGGTAATTAACCACTAGTTAAGGGCCTCTTCCCGCTGCAGCCACAATAACCTGTGTGGCGGGCAGCCCTGTCACCGCACAGGAAGCACAGCATGAAAAGCCCTGCGGCTGCTTCACAGCTGTGGAGGGGAGCTCCCTCGTTAAAAGGCACTTAAGTGCCTGAACAAGGGACGCGGCATCGGGGAGGGTGGGCCCGCTGAGGCCTCTCCCCCTGCCCATGCTGCTGACACCCCTGCCCACCCATTCCACGACCCCTACCCCGTTAGACCCCTCCAGCCCTGACCTACCTTGAACCCAGTTCCAGTGCCACTCCTCGGTGTCCAGTGGCTGCAGTTACAGCAGCAGCCACCGCTTCCGCAGTGACACTGCAGCTGCCAGCCCCTGATTGGCTGGCAGCTCTGTGAGGCCGGAACGTTCGGCAATGGGGTCCTAAGTCATACAGAAGGCCCGAGCTGTCAAGTAAAGTGCCTGATTGACACTAAATTCAGCAGGCCTTCCATATATGAGCCGACGTGGGGATCTCAGCATTGGTTTCCCCCAATGTTGAGAGCACCCCCATCCTCCACCAGTACAAAATTCCACCCATGAGTTGAATTTTGCTAGCTCCCTGATGTTGGGGGTCCTGGTGGGGGAGCCCGGAGAATTCTTCCGGGAGATGCCCACCTCGACCCCCAACATTGAGGAGGCCCTGCCGCATTTTACCAGTGGCATGAGGCCGTAGTGCGTTCCCCCACCCCCCGCTGCATGGCAGTGGAGCCTTCATTTGCATAATAAAATTTAATCCAATGCATGTTAATGAACTTACCTGGATCGGGTGGCCGTCCCACGTTGATATTCCGGCCGGTGGCCAGAAGTCCCATGCCTTCGGAGAACCGAGGCAAGACACTGGTGGGGAGGGGAAAGCAGTGTAATTTTCAGAGTGGCGGGGGGGAACAGATAAAACTGATTCCATTGGCTGAGGGGATGGTGGGAAGGGGTTGAAGGGCAAAGATCATAAAGTTTAGGGATGAAAGGTTTTCTCGGAGGGGAGAGGGAAATACATTTATTGTTTGATGATGGGGGGAGGGGGGGAAGAGGGACTTTGATGTGACCTTTACTGTTTTTATTTAAATTAGAGGTAATGTTTCCTTTCAACATTCAGATGGTCTGTCAGGGCTTGAAGCCCTTTAAAAATGGCGCCAGCACCAGCGCGGTGGTGCCTGGTGATGTTGCTGGGGACAGAGCGGCACCCCCTCTACGTCATCAGGGGCAGCTGCTCCACCTCCTCCATTTAAATGAGCCCTTGCGCGAAATATCGCAGGGGCTCAGCGGTGGCAGCTCCGCACGGCCAGATCGCCAACTTCAAAGCGCGCTGTCACGATTTGCGGCGCACTAGTAAAGTTCAGGCCAGTGTGTCACAAAGCACTTCACAGCCAATCAAGTACTTCTGAAAAATGGTCACTCCTGTTATGTAGGTAAGCTTAGTAGCCAATTTATGCACAGCATGGTCTCACAATAGCAATGTCATAAATGACCAGATAACCTGTTTGAGATGTTGGGTTTAATGAAACCACAGATTTCGGAACCCTGACATCAGGACCAAATCGGGGTCCCAAGCCTGCATTTGCCAGCAGTAAGACTGTCTTGGCAATTATACTGGAGGTGGCCTCCTAATTGTCTGCCTCCGGGCCTGTCATCCAATTAAGAACAGTGGGGGGAGGGAGGGGGTGTGTCTTCTGATTCTGCCAGCCCAACCAAAGAGCTGGCAGCTCTGAAGATTCGGTAGCCGCACCAGGAGCGGTGGGTGCTGCTGAGGCAGCTAGGAGATTTCGGACAGACAAGTATTATTTCAAATTCTGGATGGCTGAGGGCAGAAGACCCCGTCAAACAGAGGAGAAACCCCTCCAGAGGGATCGTTGAGGTCTCAAGGGCTATCTTTCTTGCCTGTGGCCCCTTCTGTGGCTCTGATGGCCCTGCACCCACCCACCCCACCCCCCGCCCCCGGGCTACTGGAGGAAGTCCGCCTCCATGAAGCTGGAAGGGTCCCCACGCAGTGGGAAGCTGCTCCGCCGCCAGAAAAATGCCATTGGCCCGGGGAAATCACACTTAATAGGGCTTTGAATTATTTAAATTAGCTACCAAATTCCATTAAGCATGCAGCTGATCTGCAGCCAGTCCCGCAGTTAGGAAACTTCCCCGGTAGCAAGAATGTGCAGGCAGCCATCCCAATGTGGCTCCCCGCTATTTTCCCAGCTCCACCACCTCCCATCCCCTCCGAGCCTGCCACCCCAGGGCTGGGAAAATCCTGCTTGTTGGTTCAGTGATAAATGTTGGCCAGGACAATGGGAAAATCCTCCTGATCATCTGCAAATAAGGTGCAGTTGAATTCCTTATTTCCACCTGAGAGGGCAGATGGGGCCTCAGTTCAATGTTTCATCTGAAAGATGGCACCTCCGACCTTGCAGTGTTCCTTCAGTACTGCACTGAAGAATAAGCCTCCACTACGTATTTAAGAATCTGGAGTGGAACTTGAACCCAGAAACATCTGACTCAGAGGTGAGATTGTTACCACTAATCCAAGGCTGTCATACGCCATCGTTATCAAGTGCTAGTTTGCTTTCTGCTAAACAAACATTTGATTTAATTCTTAGTTTAAGTCATTAAAGATTGTGTGCAAGAATGCATCAGAAGTGAAAGGTTAGAACAGACGTCTATGGTACTTACACGGAAACCATCTCCTTCAACAAGGAATCTTCTGTATAGGGCAAACCCCACATCAGTGCCCACTGCAAATAAATATTAAAATGATTAATTTAAAACTTATCATTGAATAACCAGAAAATATAGACTAATGACAACAGTAAACTAAATTTAAAATATTTTAGGTGTAGGGTTCCCAGAAAATGGTCAATACAGAAACTAGGGCTGAAATCATTCATGGCAGAAATATATAAATAAACCATGCATGACAAGCACATGGAAATGTTTGTTTCCAACTGAATAATTGGATGGAACATAGAGAGACTTGCAATGCAATGAGCAATTAAATTCCACCATTCTGTTGAAATGAATGCTACTTATTCATGCATGATTAAGAACATTTCATCTGGTACTCCAGATTTGATATGATGGGCAGGATTTTCTTGTGGGCTTCAGGACCCCACTGTCAGGTTAAAGTCAGGGTCAGAAGCCTGCCATTTTTGCGAAAGTCACTCAACTGTGATTTTCCCTGAAATGGCCAATTAAGGACAGCGGGTGGGCTCTCGAAGCTGGAGGGCTAATAGGAAGGTCTCTAACTTGAAAGCAGCAGCTTTTAAGTGAGGAACAAGGCGCCCCAAAAGAGCACCAACATTTTCAAATTTAAAATAAAATATGGCCTTTGCAGTGGGCTACCATTGTGGGTTGGAAACTCCTCCCAATAGTGGTCTGCAGCTGCTGCTGCTGAACCCAAGCCGGCAGGGAAGGCCTATAAGCCTACCTGGAGTACTCGCTCCCCCACCCCGCCTCTCCGGTCAGGAGGCCACCTCTAGGCATCTGCACTGTCCCCCATCGCCTGCAGAGACTTGGATGCCAACTGGAAAATCCCAGTTGGCCTTTGACAATAGGCTTTAGTGGGCCCTTAGGCAGCTCAGTAGGCTAGCCAAAACCTTACAGGTGGGTAGACCTACTGTTCCCCACCCCCCCCCCCCCCCCACCTGCAGGAAAATGGTCCAGGCGAGGGATAGAACCAGGGAACTGGCATGCCAGCCGGCAGTGCGAAATTCTGCGCCCGCCTGCCTCTGTTCCTGCTGCAGCAATGGCTGAAACTCCAGCCCAATGTCAGTTAATCCCCTCCCATACAAGGCAATAGCGTTACTGAAAGCTGCAAAGCATTGTTTCCCAATATTATCTAACTATAGAGTAGCTGTTAGCTGCACCTCTACAGTCAGAAATTCCCCTTCATCTCAGATCATGACATCTTTACGAAGTCAAATAATCAAGAAGGAAATTAGAGGAGGGGGATTATAAAACATAAATACAAAATGTAAAAAAACTTACCTATGATCAAAATAAAAGCTAATCTGAAAACACCAAACAGTGGCACCATTTGTTTAAAATTCTGCAATCAAACAAATAAAAATATTATGGAGCTACAATTGTTTTTAATTGTGTCTAGATTTGCCACATAGTCCCATATGTCATTTTTGAGCTGATATCCATGCTCTGGATGTATGGCAAAATCATGCAGTTTTGCTGGTGATAATGTTCTGCCTGCAACTTGTACTTGATGTTGGTGAATTGATCTAAGCAGTTCAGTGTAAAGATGTTACAGCTGAGTGCTTAGCTCATTTAAACAGCTACCTCTCCAGACTTAATAAATGAACATCTAATACAGCAAACAAGAACATGGTTGAAGTACTCAAAAAGTGTAGTTAGTTCACTGAGGAATAGAGATTTGGTACTGAGGCAGAAGGTAAATGAAAATGGCTCCTGGTGTTTGTGTTGTTTCTCCTTAAAGGCAAGAGCTCAATTGGCTTTATCGCCCTTGTTAGCTTTCAGGAACGCTGTAATTGCTTGGGACTATTCAGAGTCATTAAGGCAGAAAGCCACATTTAATTTTTCTGGTACAATTTTTTGTCGCAGGAATGCATGAGTGTTTGTTTATCCATCCATGTTTAGTTTTCTTTGCCCTGTGCAATATTCATTGTTTTTTTGGAATACAAAATATGTAAGAAGGCCAGTTTAATCTTTCATGAATCTGGTCATACTTTAATGAAGTAACAGTTGCATCAAAACAGAACCAATGATCCCCAAAGTCAACCCAAGGATTACTGATCTTCAAGTCCATTGAAGAAGCTAAATTAGATGGCAAAAAATATTGTAAAGGATTAAGTATCAGCCGCATAAATCAGCTTCCAATCTGTGTCAATGTAAATCTGGTTTGGTTTTACAAAAAAACTACAGAAAAAGAACTGATAAATGGCAAGTTGGATTTTTAATATTAATTTGTGATATTTGAATTTTTCACAAATTACCAATCCTTTAGAGTTTCAATATAGGAACAGGAGTAGGCTATCCAGCTCATTGAGCCTGTTCCACCATTCATTGAAATCATAGTTGATCTATACCTCAACTCCATTTACTTGCCGTTGTTCAATATCCTTTGATAACGTTACTGAATACAAATCTGTCGATCTCAGTCTTGAAAATGTCAATTCACCCAGCATCCACAACCAGTTTGGGGAAGTGAGTTCCAGGTTTCCACTACCTTTTGTGTGTTAAAGTGTTTTCCTGATTTTACTCCGAAATGGCCCAGCTCTAGTTTTAAGATTATGCCCCCTTGTTATGGATTTTGCCAGAGGAAATAGCTTCACTGTATCTAATCTATCAAATCCTTTTATCATTTAAGACGCACCAATTAAATCACCCCATAACTTTCTAAATTCAAGGATATACAAGCCATGTTTAAGAAAAGCTGTTGACATAACTTAACCCTTTAAGCCCTGACATCGTTCTGGGGAATTTTTTTTAAATTTCCAATATATACTTTATTCATAAAAATCTGTAAAAAATACATTACCAAACAGTTTCAAACAGCACCAAGTCAAAAAATACAAACAGTGCAAAGGAGATCAGTTTCCTTCAATACAATCATGAGTTGCCTCACAACCCTTCCATTTCCTTTGTCATGCCATTAACATTTTTACATTTTACAGCACACGAAAATTTTCCCGATACAGTTCGAGGGGTTTCCCATGGATCCAGCCCCTCAGTTCAGCTTGGTGGGGGGACCTTACACTGTGGTCTTTCCCCATTGAGCCTTTGCTGCGGCTGCCCCAAGCTTTAGTGCGTCCCTCAGCACGTAGTCCTGGACCTTGGAATGTGCCAGTCTGCAACATTCGGTGGTGGACAACTCTTTGCGCTGGAAGACCAGCAAGTTTCGGGCAGACCAAAGGGCGTCTTTCACCGAATTGATAGTCCTCCAGCAGCAGTTGATGTTTATCTCGGTGTGCGTCCCTGGGAACAGCCCATAGAGCACAGACTCCTGTGTTACAGAGCTGCTTGGGATGAACCTCGACAGAAACCACTGCATCTCTTTCCACACCTGCTTTGCAAAGACACATTCCAGAAGGAGGTGGGCAACCGTCTCTTCCCCACCATAGCCACCGTGAGGGCATTGTGCGGAGGGGGTGAGACTTCAGGCATGCAGGAAGGATCTGACGGGGAGGGCTCTTCTCACCACCAGCCAAGCTACATCTTGGTGCTTGTTTGAAAGCTCTGGTGATGAGGCATTCTGCCAAATGACTTTGGCAGTCTGTTCGGGGAACCATCCAACAGGATCCACCATATCCTTTTCCCATAGGGCCTTGAGGACATTCCGTGCAGACCACTGCCTGATGGATCGGTGGTCAAAGGTGTTTTTTCGCAGAAACTGCTCCACGAGGGATAGGTGGTATGGCACAGTCCAACTAGATGGAGCATTCCGCGGCAATGTGACCAGGCCCATCCTTCGCAACACCGGGGACAGATAGAACTTCAGCACGTAGTGACACTTGGAGCTTGCGTACTGGAGGTCTACACACAGCTTCTTGCAGCCGCACACAAAGGTCGTCATCAGGATGAGGGCGACATTGGGTACATTTTTCCCGCCCTTATCCAGAGGTTTGAACATCGTGTCCCTCCGGACCCGGTCCATTTTGGATCCCCAGATGAAGCGGAAAATGGCTCGGGTTACCACCACAACACAGGAGTGGGGTATGGGCCAGACCTGCGCCACGTACAGCAACAATGTGAGCGCCTCGCACCTGATGACCAGGTTCTTACCCACAATGGAGAGAGATCGCTGCTCCCACATGCTCAGCTTGTGTTGTACCTTGGCTACTCGCTCCTCTTAGGTTTTGGTGCATGCCCCGGCCCTTCCGAACCATATCCCCAGCGCCTTCAGGTATTCTGACCTGATGGTGAAGGGGACAAAGGATCGGTCAGCCCAGTTCCCAAAGAACATGGCCTCGCTCCTGCCATGGTTAACTTTGGCTCCCAAGGCCAGTTCGAACTGGTCGCAGATGCTCATCAGTCTGCGCACAGACAGCGGATCCGGGCAGAAGACGGCGACGTCATCCATGTACAGGGAGGTTTTAACCTGAGTGCCTCCACTGCCTGGGATTGTGACCCTTGTTATGCTCGCATCCTTCCTAATAGACTCAGCAAAGGGTTCAATTTAGCAAACAAACAAGACAGGGGAGAGAGGACAGCCCTATCTGACTCCAGATTGGATCGGTAAACTTTCCGATTCCCACCCATTGATTGAGACTGCGCAACTGATGTTTGTGTAGAGCAGTTTGATCCAATTGCAGATTCCCTCCCCAAACCCCATTTTGGAAAGCACGTCCAACATGTAGGTGTGCGATATCCTGTCAAAAGCCTTCTCCTGGTCCAGGCTGATGAGGCAGGTGTCCACTCTCCTGTCCCTTACATAGGCAATCGTATCCCCGAGTATCGCGAGGCTATCGAAGATCTTACTGCCGGGTATAGTACAGGTTTGATCAGGGTGGATCACCAACTCCAGAGCAAACTTGACTCGACTGGCTATGACTTTGGACAGAATCTTGTAGTCAACATTAAGCAGTGAGATGGGCCGCCAATTTCTGATTTCTGCCCTCTCCCCCTTCCGCTTGTCGATGAGGGTGATGATGCCTTTCCTCATGGATTCTGACATGCTGCCGGCCAGGAGCATACTCTCGTATACTTCCAGCAGGTCCAAGCCGACCTAGTCCCACAGGGCCGAATACAACTCAACCATAAGTCATTGCTTCTGGGAGTTTTACTTGTCTCGACGGACCTGACGGTCTTTGTCAGCTCATCCAGAGTTAGCGGCTTGTCCAGTCTCTCCCTCGTGCTGTCATCTAAGACCTCTGTGATAGATGACAGGAAGGACTAGGAGGCTCTGCTGTCCGTGGGCTTTGCATCATACAGCCCAGCATAAAAGGATTTGCTGATCCTTAGTACGTCGGACTGCGAAGACGTCACCGAGCCATCCTCTTCCTTCAGGCTGCTGATAACAAAGCTCTCTCTGTGTACCTTTTGGAAGAAGTAACACGAGCACATCTCATCCTGCTCAATGGAGCGGACTCTGGACCGGAAGATGATCTTGGAGGCCTCCGTGGCAAAGAGCGAGGCCTGCTGGCTCTTCACCTCATGGAGGTCCTCCTTGACCTCGACCCCCATCGACTGCAGCCGGAGCAGATTTTGCATACTTTTCTGGAGTCGGGACATTTACCTCTGTCTCTCTCTCATCCTCTGAACACCTTTGAGGATAAAGAACCTCTTGATGTTCTCCTTGATTGTTTCCCACCAGTGAACTGGAGACTCAAAGAGGGGTTTCACGGTTCTCCAACCTTTGGAATCCCTTTTGAGTTCCTCAACGTTCTCTGGGGTTAGCAGTGTAGCATTGAGCTTCCATGTCCCCCTGCCAACCCGCTGGTCATCCTGTAAGTGACAGTCGGCCAGTAAGAGGCAGTGGTCGGAGAAGAACACCGGCTTGAAGTTGGTGGACCCGACCGTGACAGTACGGGACACAAAAAAGAAGTCAACCCTGGAACAGGCAGACCCATCCAATCTTGACCATGTGTATCTACGCTGCACTCCATCTGCAGGTTTGCTGAAGACGTCATGCAGTTTGGCATCTTTTACTGTTTCTATTAGGAATCTGGACATAGCGACATCGTTCTGGTGAATCTGCACTGTTCCTGCGCACCCCACTCCCTCCCACCCAGTACAATATATCCTTCCTGTACAAATGAAGCATCACTTCCTCCCCGTTATAGTCGAATCCCTTGAGATTAAGGCAAAAATCCATTAGCATCTTTGATTACCTTGTGTACTTGCACACTGGTTTTTAGTGTTTTGTTACCTAGACAACCAAATCCTTTTCCCCCTCTATAGTTACTAGTCTCTTGCCATTAAGGAAATATTTCAATTTGCATTTCGTGGATCCAAAACAGATGACCTCATATTTCCCCACATTGAACTCTGTCATGCTAGGCCCCCACCTGCCAAGAATGAGGTACATTAATTTTGTAATGAACATTGATTTTAAACTGTTACTGGAGTTGAGAAAGGATTTGTTAAACAGATCAGCCGTGGCTGGAAAAGACATTTGCATATTAACAGACGGTGTTTGGAAGGACAATGCAGCCATTCCCTGACAAATTCAACTCACAAAAGAACTTTGACTACAGACGTTGAAGGTGGGGGAGCTCACATTCCAGGCTGACTGCTAAGATGGCCGCATACACAAACGGACATGGTCAAACAAGCTAGTCACATGACTAACCTGATGGGCAACCTGAGTTTTTTGAATTTGGAATTTGTACAAACAGTTTGGGCAAAGTGTTTGTTTGCTCCTGGTCTAAGAAGATCTCTCTCCTGTCTGACTGCTTCCATCTCCTTCTCACAAGCCTATGAATCACTGAAGACACATGAACCCTAAGAGAGAAAAGTCTCCGACAGCAAACAAGATTTAAGAAGAATACTGGGCCCCAACAAAAAGCAAGATCTATCTACAGTCAAAGACTCTACAGTGAGCTCGAAGAACCGTAACAAAAACACTTCAGATATTGCCTCAAACTCTTCCATTTTATTTTTCTTTTGCTCTTTTCTGTCTCTATTTGCATGTGTGTATCCCGTATGCATGCTAGCGTCAACCGAATTGGAGTTTAAATTGAATAAATTTCAACTTTTCTTCTTTAAACCTAAGAGAGCCTGTTTGTGCTGGTTTCTTTGCCTTATAATCGGAAAACAGTGAACAAGGATTCACCAAGGGGGAGCTAAAAGCATGGTGTGTTTAAAATTAAACCCTGTTACTGTAAGACCAGGTGAAGGCTGCGAGGGACCCCTAGACACCTTTCTCACCTGGTCATAACAACTCCAATTGCCATAGTTTTGACCTCTCATTTCATTCTATGTCCCTTTGTACCTTCCTGCTTCCTTCTACGCAATTAACTGCGTAATCCAACTTAGTGTCATCTGTAAACTTGAATATTTAACTCTCTATTCCTTTATCTAAATCATTGATATACATGGTGAAAAGCTAAGATCCAGTACAGATCCCCAGGAACTACTGCTTGTTGCATCCTGCCAATAACTGTACATTCCCTGTATCCCTGTACTCCATCACCTACCTCAATCAATTATCAAATCATGTCACAAGGTTATCTCCAATTCCATACACTGTTATTTTTGACAATAATCTCTTGTGTGGAACCTTGGGGGGAATTTTATCCTGGCGGCGGGGATCTCAACATAGAGAGAAACTGACACTGAGATCCCTGTGTCACCTCTTTTCTGGAAGGCCCGCCGAATTTTGCGCTAATCAGGCACTTAAGTGGACAGCGGCGGGCCTTCCATAGGATCTAGGATCCGTCGTCAGAAGTCCAGCTCTTGGACAGCTGCCAGCCAGAGGCCGGCAGCTGCAGCACCACCGCGGAGGCAGTGGCTGCAGCTGGAGGCCAAAGAGCGCTGCTGAAGCCAGGCATCAGGTAGGTGAGGGCAGGGGGGAGGGTCTCACAGGGTGGGAGTCATGGGGCAGGGGGGTCAGCAGCAAGGGGAGGGAGTGGCCCTCAGCGTCCCCCCCCCACCCCCCCCGCCCCGATGAGAGGTCCCTTGTTCAGGCACTAAGTGCCTTTGAATGAGGGACCCCACCCCACCTCCCCCCGGAGCCATGAAGCAGCCCACACAGTTTTCCGTGGCATCCTTCCTGTGCAGTGAGAGGGCCTCTTCCCACCGCATGGCTAATTGCAGCTGTAGCGGGAAGAGGCTCTTAATTGGGGTTAATTACTCAGTTAGGGGCCTCAATTGGTGGCAGGGATGGGGAAGGCATTTCGCAAGACTTCCCGCCCCAGACTAAATTTTAGCATCCAATTTTAAGCTGTCCCCATCTCCAAACCCGCCTCCTATAAAGATAACATCCATTGACACTCCCGTGTCCACTATATTAGTGGCCTTTCCAAAAAATTAAAGTAGATTAGTCAGACGTGACCTACCCATCACAAACCCTCTTTGAAGGCACTATACTGAAGAATTGCCTGTCACCTTTCATGGAGGATTCAATTTTAAAGTATTATTTTGGAAAATTAAGCAATCTTCCAGTGATTCTAGATAACATTGTAGCTAATGTGTAAAGGATGCTGAACAAACTGCCCAAATTACCCAATCTGTTACCTTTTAGTGAACTACTGACTAGAAGCAATGTTGCAAACCTGAGCCCATAGATCATTCAACATGGCAGCTATAAATACCATGAATGGCATTCAAAGGCATCGAATTAATGGTGTGTGAGACAAGCCTCAGACTACATGGCACATTCACAGAAGTTCTTATCTCTGCTATTTTAACACACATATCAATCCATTAAAAATAAGTAGGTGGCACCTTCTCAAGCACAGAGGAAGAGAGCATGACTGGGAACAGTAGCATAGCAGTTTTATTACTGGACTAGTAATCGAGAGGCCTGGACTGACAAACTGGAAATATGATTTCAAAATCCCTCCATGGCAGCGGTGGAGTTTAAATTCAATTAATTGAACAAACCTGGAATAAAAAACTAGTATCAGTAACGGTGACCATATAACTACTGGATTGTCATAAAAACCCTTCTGGTTCACTAGATTTCCTTCCCTAAAAGACATATTGTTCTTATTACGTCTGGCCTATATGTGACTCCAGGTCCTCAGCAATGTTGTTGACTCCTAACTGCCCTCTGAAATGGCCAAGAAAGCCATTCAGTTTTTAAGAAGGTGGTTCGCTGCCACCACCTTCTTAAGGGCAATGAGGAATGGGCAATAAATGCTGGCCTTGCCAGTGATACCCACAACATTTGACCCCAAGATGAGCTTCCAACCTTGTATTCATGCCATCACTAAGACCACCTATTTCCACCTCCGCAAAATCACCTGACCTCACCCCGTCTCAGCTCATGTGCTGCTGAAACCTTCATTCAAGCCTTTGTTACCATTAGACTTGACTATTCCAATGCACTCCTTGGTGGTGTCCCATATTCTACTCTCCTTAAACTTAAGCTCATCCAAAACTCTGCTGCCCATGTCTTAAATCGCACCGTCCCGTTCCCCTACCATCCCTGTGCTCACTGAGCTACATTGGCTCCCAGTCAAGCAACGTCCTGATTTTAAAATTTTCATCCTTCTTTTCAATTCCCTCCATGGCCTTACCTCTCCCTATCTCTGTAATCTCCCCCAGCCCCACAATCCTCCAAGATACCTGTGCTCCTCAAATTCCGGCCTCTTGAGGATCCCTGATTTTAATCACTCTGCCATTGGTGGCCGCGTCTTCAATTGCTAAGGCCCCAAACTCTGGAATACCCTCCCTACACCTCTTTGCCTCTCCACCTCATTTTCCTCCTTTAAGACACTCCTTAAAACCTACCTCTTTGACTAGGTTTTTGGTCATCTGACCTAATATCTCCTATATAATATAAAATAAAAACAAGAAATGCTGGAAATACTCAGCAGGTCTGGCAGCAACTGTGGAGAGAGGAGCAGAGTTAACGTTTCAGGTCAGTGACCCTTCATCGGACCTAATATCTCCTTTTGTGGCTCGGTGTCATACTTTTGTTTCATAATGTTGCTGTGAAGTGCCAAGAGAAGTTTTATGACGTTAAAGGTGCTATATAAATATTAGTTGTTGTTGTAGTGATGCCCACATACTGTGAATGAATAAAAAGAGTATGAGCTGGATTTTATGCAGGTGGTGGGGGTTCTGACACCAGGCCAGAAAGGCAAGGGGTATCCCACTTCTTCCATTCTGAGGGATCCAAGGCCACATTTAATGGTGCTCAGTCAATTAACTTCCTGGTGCCAGGGACCCCATCATTTTAAGGATAGGGATCCCGTCTCCATCTGATTGGCCGGCAGCTCAGCATCCCAAGCAGCGCCACCGAGAGCAGTGGTCACTGCTGGTACTGCAGTAGGCCCAAGACCAGGGGTAACCATGATGCCCCAGACTGCAGGTAAGCGGGAGCGAGCTCACCAGGGCCAGTCAGGCAGGCCCTGGCAAGGGGTGGGGGAGTGGATAGTTGTTGAGGGCAGGAGGATGGATGTTGGCACAAGGGCGGCTTTTACCTCTGGAGGGCCTCTGTGGGTCACAGATTGCTCAAGCGGGAGAGCCCACCATCCACCAGCCCACAGGGAGACTACCAGGTTTTAGCGGGCAGCCTCTCCAAGGCGGGGCATCCACCAGCCACTGGTAAAATACCAGTGGCTGCAGAAAGAGGACCTTAAGGGCCTCAATTGGCCTCTGGGCAAGGAGACTGTCCTTGGCTTTCCTCGCCCCTGACAATTTTGAATGGCATCAGGAAGGTGATGGGCACTTCACCCACCACCTTCCCTTGCTATTTTATGGGACCACACCACCCTGCCTGTCTCTACAGGGCTGATAAAATTCAGCTGATGTATTCAAATACGATGCATTCAGTGTCATTTCAGAGCTGATGTGTTTGCAGTTGAAACCTACACACTCTTTTTCTTTGCCTCTTTGACTCAATGTCAGGTTGCTTTATCTACCTTCCTCAGAGTAACTCATTTCTTCCTTCCCAGAACCACAAAAATGAAAACAATAGAAATAAAAGTCACTCGATAAAGTAAAGGAGCAAAGTGTTGAGTATTTTGCCATCACAGAGATTCTGATGCAAATTATTAAAATAATTATAAGATATTGGTATCTGCAGTCTGGATTATATGGCCACAAGGTCAGCCTATGGTATTTTTACATTAAAAGCCACTATTGGGCAGAGACTGAAATTATATATTGGTGTTTACAAGATTTTGCTTCCTCCAATTTTCTCCTAACTTCTCCTGAAAGTGCTCATCATGAGGTACCATTATACCATTGTTGAGATCCCTCCAATACCTAACACAAGTTGTCATTCCTCATGTGTTAGACCAATCCTGTGCTTACAACATTCATATGCACATTTTACGAGAGGAGTCACAGAATAGCGATCAGGAATTAGAACACTGACTGATTGAATTTTCCTCCATTCATTGTCGAGAGGGATTAATTATAGTGGCCGTACCACCACCTAGTGCAGATAATCTAACTCATTATGCAAGGATGATTGAACTTGGTGGTATTTCCTTACTAAAATGTAAATCAAGATGTTTACCTAGCCTGAGCCTGATTCAAGTCATTCTCTCACCACATATCACAGTACCACACCAAGAAAAACTGTACAAACAGGAAAAGTCAAGATTTCAGTCTGTGCTGAATTAGTTGATCTCCATTGAAAAAATTGGTTAATGGAAGAAAAATAAATAAATAAAGGGGGGAAAGAACAAAATATAACAAGTTATGAAATGCAAATTGAAAAGAATAGAAAAAAGGGGTTGAGGATTAAGAAAACAAGAAATGTAATTAAATATTTTTTTAAAAACATAAATGTACTGAAAATATGATGCAAGAAAGATACTAACCCTTTGATTTTAATAACTTTATAAAATAATTTTCAAAAGCTCAATGCCTCAATTACTCAAACTAGCACAAGATTTGCTAAGATCAAATGAGCAAAGCAACTTTGCTGTCTTTAATACATTTTTCAGCATTAACTACAATGGGGAATGGAGAGGGGGAAAGAGAGGAAGAAATAATCTAGATAAGAAAGGTTTGAACAAAAAAAAAGTGGCACATTAAGTTAAAAAAAATACATTAACTGGTCAAAACTCTTTTTTTCTACTACCCACCACCCCCTCCCCCACACTACAATGTGAATGAAATATTAATTAATTTGAACCACTTACCACTAGTACATTCATAAAGTAGCCTCCCATTAGGGCATAGCCTCCACCAGAAGCTCCAACTAGTCCAAGCATAGGATCAAATACTGAGCTAGCCAATGAACCTGCAACAAAATAATGACAAAGGATAATAGGACCTAACTTGCCTTGCCCAACTTCAGGATACAAGCTTAGACATGAACTGTTTCACCTGAGTACAATGCAACTTAACAGAGCTAATGGCTCATTCACAGAAGTTCTGGTCTGATGAAATTTTTTTTTATATTTCCAAAATATACTTTATTCGTAAAAAAACTGTAAAAAATACATTATAAAACAGTTCAAAAACAGCACTAAGTCAACAATACAAAGAGCGCAAAGGAGATCATTTTCCTTCAATATAGGAGTGAGTTGCCTCACAACCCTTCCATTTCATTTTACCTGCCATGTAATTTTTGCAGCAAACAAATATTTTCTGGATACAGCCCGAGGGGTTTTCGATGGAACCAGCCCCTCAGTTCACCTTGGTGGGGGTACCTTACACAGTGGTCTTTCCCCATTGAGCCTTTACTGTGGCTGCCCAAGCTTTAGTGCGTCCCTCAGCACGTAGTCCTGGACCTTGGAATGTGCCAGTCTGCTACATTCAGTCATGCACATCTCTTTGCGCTGGAAGACCAGCAAGTTTCGGGCAGACCAAAGGGTGTCTTTCACCGAATTGATAATCCTCCAGCAGCAGTTGATGTTTATCTCGGTGTGCGTCCCTGGGAACAGCCCGCAGAGCACAGACTCCTGTGTTACAGAGCTGCTTGGGATGACCCTCGACAGATACCACTGCATCTCTTTCCGCACCTGCTTTGCAAAGACACATTCCAGAAAGAGGTGGGCAACTGTCTCTTCCCCAACAGAACCACCTCGAGGGCATTGTGCGGAGGGTGTGAGACTCCGGGCGTACAGGAAGGATCTGACGGGGAGGGCGCTTCTCACCACCAGCCAAGCTACATCTTGGTGCTTGTTTGAAAGTTCTGTCGATGAGGCATTCTGCCAAATGACTTTGGCAGTCTGCTCGGGGAATCAGTTCTGGTCTGATTAAATATGAGACTAAAATCTATCCTCTTCATGAATCCGGCTCTTCTTGTCTCCACCGTGGCCCTAGGCACATGTGCACGTATACACAGCACACTGAAGAGAATCAAGTGCTTTTGTTAACTGTAGAAAGTACAAATGTGCTTGGATTGTCGACTTGACTGTTGAACCAGTGGAAGTGTATTATGGCCAGATTTGTGCCAGTCACAGGGATGTTCCCTTGAGCCAGGCTGATTTGCCAGCCTGAGGATCATTTGCCTCCATGGAGGGCACGTGGAGATTGGCTGCAGCAGACATCAGTGGCATGCTACAGTATAGTGTGCTCAGCCCTGTTTAAAAATGGCGCCTAATCCTATGCAATAGATTGCATTGGTTTCTTAACCACATAAACCTTAAAAGGGACACTCAACTACCCCATACCCTATAGCATTGCTGCACACCGGGGACAAACATATTCCAGCACTGCAATTGTCCATATGACTGGAAAAACATCAAAACATATTTATATAATGTTTGAATAGGTCTAAATTTAGGCGGGTATATTCCATGTGGCCCCACCCTCTTCATTTCTGCCAAGAATCCTGTAGGCGGCAGAGACAAGCAATTATCTCGCTTGAAAAATTTGGGCCATAGTTTCTAAATTATTCGTCTCATCACATTCAGTGTATTGCATTATAATGCAACACACCACAAAGGAAGCTCCTATTTTAGGAGCAGGAAGCATAAGGCCTGTCCAGATGGAATATGTAGATACCCTGGTTATAATAGTACAGTACAAGTTCCTTGTACAATCACAGAGGAGGGAGTTAAACTGGTCACAAATGCCAGCTTGTAAGATAGGACTATCACAGCAACATGCATATATGGGGCTTGCTGTTAGCACAAGGAGAGGGGTGGAGTGGTGGTTACAGGAAGGTGCGGAGGAAGTGGGGCAACGATAGTGGGTGACAAATGCATAACATCGTGGCACGCATGGGAATGTATGTTTTCAACAGGGATTCCTCATCATTATTTTATTTCTGGGTTTCGCGTCTCCATTGCACGTGAACCAGTGTAATACAAACCCATTTCAAGACCCATTTCACAGACGCAATGGTTGAAGAGGGTTGGAGATTTGTGTATTGATTTGAATTAAGTAGAAGCAGAATAATGGAAGTCAGGAGGGCAAAAGCAGCACCCAGGTACAACAAGGTGTCCGTGGATGTACTGCTGGGTGCAGTAAGGGCAAGAAAGAAAGTTCTGTTTTCCAGCAATGGGAAGAAGCACGCTGTAGCCACAACAAAGAAGGCATAGCTGGAGATAGCCCAAGAAGCGAGTAGTTTCAATGCACTACTTCATCTCCCCACTCCTCCATCAACCAATGCTACTCACCCCACTCATCATGTAATCTGATGCCATCAGTCAGCTCCCCTGATTCTCAGCACACGTCTTCAAATGGCACTGTCAACATGTTCCTCAAATGTATGCAAGTGCCAGTGTCACACGTGATGTATCTATTTGATAGTCATCATCACTGAATGCACTGCATCTATCAGATGCACACATGTCTTACAGACACTCATAGGTCTATCATGCCACCTTTGCAGCAGCCACAGGGATTGCCCCACATAGAAGTGCCAAAAAGAAAAAGATAAAAGCTCTGTAGTTCACCGAGTGCATTCACATGTTTTTTAAAAAATTTGTTAATTCATTTAATTTATTAAATCATTTAATACACTACTTTGCACCACTTTCCAGTTCCCCATTCTGACGCATGCCAATTCTGCTTTTCGTTTGTACGGTGCTGAATGTTGTCATGCTCAGAAGGAGCCGTAATGAAATAAACAATGAACTGGAGAAATTATGAAATGAAAAAGTAAAAAACTGTGGTACTTGACTATCTAACAAAATAGAAGAGGTCAGGTGATACATCCTCCCCCTCCCGCACTGGAAATATACATGTTTGCCTGCTGAAGATGAAACTCGTTAACCTCATCTGAATTATCTTTGGGGAGAACACATTGAAATTGAAAGGAGCCCATTACATATTGATGACTCTTAACTACAGGAATGAACTCACAAAGACTTTTTGCCAAGGGCACCTCGATGGGTGTAAAGTACACCACATCATTGAAAATGGACCGCAATCAGCCCATCGTGCAACAATTATTCTCATATCCAGAAGCATTGAATGGTCACCACAGGGGAATGAAACCTTAGTCACCACACTGAGACTCAAATCTAAGGGCTTTTACCTTAATGGTAGCCTTTGGGAGACAGAGGGAGATCAGCCAAAGAAGACACTGAAAGCCACATTCCAGCAAAAGGCTGAGAGATCAGTCCAGCTAAGCAAGAGGCCCTGCTGCTGATACTATACTTCAACTTGCTACAGCAGAGAAATTAAAGAGTGACCTTTTTTTATAAAAATCCCCACCTGTGGAAGTAAACCAAGAATTTCCATCACCGTCTCCGGACTGAAGTTTTAACCACTAGAAATCTACAACATCTCAGCAAGTGCAAGACTGCAAACATCCAGGGCTGCACCTTTGGAAAGACTTTCCTCCCAGCAAGATTCAACAGGTTTCTGTAAACCATGAATTCTTACACCACTTGGGATTTTAATTGCATCTTATCCTTTTCCTTCTATCTATCTATCCTTACTTGTGCATGTGTGTGTGAATGAGTGAGTGGGTTAAGGTTGAGAACAATTCGGGTTTTGCTGTTTAAATAAAAATGTAACCTTCCTTTTTTTGAACCTACGAGTAAATCTGTTGCTGTCTGTTTATTTGGCAAACAAAACACTCAGGGGCTAAACACCATTTTAAAAAAAATACTGTCTATGGTTAGTTGGGAGGTGAGAAGTGGATGTCACCCACACCATTTCCCCACCTGTCCATAAAAATGTGAAGACATGGAATTAATTGAGACCGGTTGATTCATGTGCCTTCTGGCTCAGTGTGAGTAACTAGCTTATCTTTGAGTTATTGAGTTATTATGG
This sequence comes from Heterodontus francisci, assembly GCF_036365525.1. NCBI lineage: Eukaryota > Metazoa > Chordata > Chondrichthyes > Heterodontiformes > Heterodontidae > Heterodontus > Heterodontus francisci. The sequence continues at coordinate 32,971,838 of NC_090401.1, forward strand.
AAACCCTGGCAGCAATGTGATTGCTTAGTCTGGCAATGGGATCCCCATATTTTTCCTCCTCCTCAGCATTGGAATCCTCATCAGGAGTACTGAGCAGTTTGTTCATCTTGCACCTCATGTCCTCATTGCTGCATTATGTTGTCCAGAACACAGCACACCATGATTATCCTAGAGCAGGGGATAGGCAGCCACATTACAATTACATTACAATTTTTGTCCTACATAAGGAGCCGGTGAAAAAATTTTGGAAAGATAAAGGCATTAAAAATTTATTGTACTATTAATCAAAACAACAACAAACCTGCATTTTTGTGAAGAAGCATTAAATGAGAAGACTAATTTATTTTGACTTACTTTCTCATCACTATGTTGCACATTGATTTAGTGACATACCTGGCATTGTTTTTGCTTGCATAAGTACTCAATCTCTGCCCGCAAACTTGATGTAGCAATGTGGAGTATTTTGGATAGATGTCCATCTGTCAGGACTAATCTAGATCTCTTTCTTCCCCCACCCCCCTCTCACTCCCTCCCCTCTCTGCTTCTATCTCTCCCCCCAACTCTCTCTCAATCACCCTCTCTGTCTCTCTCTCACTCTATCTCTCCGTCTGTCCCCCCTCCCTTTCCCTTTCTCCCCATATCTTTCTCCCATCTCTCCCCCTCTTCCTCTCCTTGTATCTTTCTCCCCTCTCTCACTGTCTCTCTCCCTCTCTCTCCCACCTCTCTCCGGGTCTCTCTCTCTTCCCCCATACCCCCATGTCTCTCTCTCTCTGACTCTCTCTGTCTCTCTCCCCCTCCCCCTCTCTGCCTTTCTCTCCCCACACCCCCGTGTGTCCTTCTGCCCCGTGTTCTCTGTCTCTCTCTCTCTCTCTTCCCGTTCTCTTTCTATGTGTATCTCTTACTCCCAGCTCCATGTTCGACACTCCCCACTCCTTGTTCCCCACTCTCCACTCCCTGCATCCCGCTCTCCCCACATGCTACTCCCCACTTCCCCCCTCGCCACTTCCTCCACTCTCCACTTCCTGCTCCCCCCTCTCTACGCTCCGTCTCCACTCCCAGCACCCTGTCTGTGCTCGATTGTGAGTCATCAAAGTTCTCAATATTTTTGCCTCTTCCTTCCAGGGTACTACCAGAGACACAGTGAGGATTTCGCAGTCTGTGGTACATAAATGCGTCAGGCAGATGATAGATGGATTGTTTACGGGCCTGGAAGTGATGTACCCTTCCCCTCTGATGACAATATCCACAATGAGCGGGCACATGGAATCACATCTTTGGTTGACTTCTCAGACTGCCAGATCCAGAAGGAGCAGGTCTTCTTCTAGGAGGCCGCAGATGTCTGCAACCCCACCTGACATGACAACCTCAGATGTCGGAAGCACTGCTCCTCTGACAGGTCAAGAAAGCCAAGCCTCTGCCTGTAGATCCTGTTGGGTGAGTAGTGTCTCCTCCAATCTCAAACCCTCAGTTGCTCCCCTCTCTCTTATCCACCTGCATTTCCCTCCATTGCACAGTCTTACTACTGATGATGCTCATTCTCTTCCTTGTCTGAAGCAGCCACATGCCACCCACCGTGATGTTCTCTGGGAGCGTCTCCAAACTATACAAATAAGTCTCCCACAGCAAGTATTCTTACCAAACTATTTCATCGAGGGAACTGGGAAAGCAGCTGTGAATGCTGAACATTTTTTGAAAATGGATCTTATGACCTCCAAACACCTTGATAAAGTGCCTCGCAATCTCACCTCGTTTTCACTGCCAGGTTTCCCGATGCCTTGGAAACCTGTGCAGCAGCTGTTAATTCCAAATCAGGCTCACAATTGCATTATAGGAGTGTGATTTAAATATGTTAAAGATGGACTGGCCTCTTCACGGAGGGATATTTGGACACCCTGATATCTTCCTCTGAATAAAACAGCAACAGATGCGTGTGTGATAGGTAAGAGTTGTATTCGTGCATTTGATTTAGCTCAACCCTCTCCCACCCACTGTGCAGGGGTTAATATTGAAGCTATGGTCTTTTACATGTGGTACATGAGACAGAAAATAACTTTGTTTCAAAATAACTAGAGAAGGATGCTTTTTCAAGTTGTGTCTTGCAGTGTGGAGGTGTCAAGTGAGAGTTACACTGCAACAGAACGTTATTATGTTGCTCCAAAAACTAGCTCTTCCAGGTTAGATATGGAAATGTTCAAACAGGTTTGGATTAGAGTGGAATGTTGCATTACCTAGATGTCAATTGTATTACACAAAGATAGTGCACAATACTGCTCACAAGTATATATCATGAATTAGTATGTAAGCACAGAAATGCTTACTCCTGCTAGACCTTCACCCAGACTTTCCTCACACAGTATTTGACCCTTCTTCCTAAAACTAAATCATTCCTCAATGCTAAACACATGATTTGGAATAGCATACAAAGGATCATGAAACTGTAAAATTAACTCACCTGCAATCACACCTGCAAGGTAGACCAGGCCAACCCGATGGCCTTTGTGAACCAACTCTAATGGAATTCCTAGAATAAGCTGCATAAATAGGTTCCCTATTATGTGCTGGACTCTGCAGGTACAAAAGGAGGACAGGTTATTTATGGTTATTTGCAGGTGTACATTTCACAAAAAACATCACCCTCAAGAATGACTGCTTCACAAAAAAAATGTACGTTGGAGACAGCGGTACAGTGGTCCTAATCATTCTGATAGACCACTAGGAATGTAAGGTCTTCACCACTACAAACCCACATTCTTTGATCCTCACTGCAACATGTGTTCTAGCAGGCCACTGGCCATTCATGTTTCCAAACAGCATAGTCTCCCTTCACTACAACATATTTTATACAGTTTGCAGAAATGCTGTTCGACCTGTTTGGTCAGGCATGATAGATCCTTAACATTGTATTGAAGTGATTTGATTTTACTTGCATGTCTTTTCATTTTGTCAGCTTCAATGACATGGATTGGGGTTTTCTGTTTCTGTGCTTGCCATTATTTTCGCTCCATTAATGTGAATGGATAGAAAACTGCAGTTGGCAGGTGAAGAAGCAGAAAACCATGGCCATTATGTCTGGCAAAAAATCCTTTCAATCGAATGTATGTTAAATATACTTTCAAATTACTAACAAGCCATATTGTACAAACTAAAGAAAAAAGGAAACTAAACCCAAATGAAGCTATTCCTTGTAATATTTCATTATTCCCTGAATGTAAAAGGCTTGTGATGCCCATGTATTTCCCAGTATTGAGGCAACAAAAACAGCTGAAAATCAAATCTGTGTGGGGAAATGTCACAGAAATGGGATTAAGAGTGTGACCACATCCCACAGAGCCAATATAGACATGATGGGCCAATTACCTCATTCTGTGTAGTAAAATTCTATACTCCCATAGCCATTGGTCTGTCACTACATTTACCCCTGGGAGTCTAGTGGATTAAAAATATACATTTTCATCCGTAGTCAATCTTGAAGGTTAGAACATAGTTAACAAATTTTTTAACTACTGACTTTAAAGCCTTTACTTCAAGCCCCTTTATTACATAAAATGGGTCAGATTCATTATTCCCTCTAAGCTGCATCGATGCAGCAATCGGGAACTTACCACGCAGGACATAAACAGAACACACACAAGCAGTGGTCCCTTTAAGATGCACGCATGCACAGCCATGCGACAATCTTAAAGGGACCATGCAGTTCAAGAAATGGGTCATGTACAACTAAGGGAAATTAGAGGGAACACTAGTTGGATTGTTTTTTTTTCCATATACAATACCCACATAAATGTAAAGTCATAATAGTGTCGTGCAACCAAACAGCAAGTTAAATTACTTCATAGAAAATAGACACAGGATTTGTTGTTGGACTGCTAAATGTATGATTTGTAATTATTAGTAGAAATGTAATATTAAACCTTATAATAATTCAATGACTGACAAAGTCAACTACTGGTTATACAGAATTTCACCCAACAGTACAGTCTTCATTTGCAAGTGTGCAAAGACTATACAAATATTTGAGGAAGAATTGCCACTCCCAATCTTACTTCCACCTGAGCAGAACATTGGCTATCTTTTTTTCATTCCTCCCTCGCTGTAAACAAGCAAGCCAGTTGTAATGCCCCCATCATTTCTGCAGATGACAACAGCCAGCCCATTTGGTCAGTATAGCTGAGTATCATGTTGGCCATTGTCATCATGATGCCCAGTTGTTTTTTAAAAGTCAACACTAAGAACTAAGAAAAAATAGGTGTGTGATTTCAGACATTTCCTGTGCTTTATTTATCCATAAACAAAACAACATTTGTGTGAGGAACACTTACCCGGCATGTACTAACATGTATGAAACAAATCTCCAGGCTTCCTTCCTCTTGTCTGGCCTATATATGAATGGACTTTCCCATACCCCTCTGTCCAAGGTAATCCACTGCTTCTGAGGCATCCAGACCGCATAGTAAACAAAAATAGCCAGCTGAAAAATAAAATGAGAATTTCGCAATGGAAGATTTAAGAAGTAAATAATTTAACAAACCAGAGTATAATTGCTGCACGTTGTGGTAATTATGAATTCCCAGAAATATGGAGAGGTGGGGATTTGGCTTTTTTGTACCATTCAGAGATCCAATAATAGCATATTTGTACACTTGAATCCAAGAATCTGATCCCATACAACATACAAGAGTCTTTCTAGGCCACCAAGGAAAATGACAGGTACCTCATTTTATTCTCATTTTCTCTTTCTCTCCCTCTCAGAGTATTGTGTGGCACTGGAGAAAATTGATTAACACTCCCCTGTAAATGACCAACCTCGATGTAACCGGCCAACAGCAAAAGAGAAAATAAACACTTATTTAGGCCATGAAGGAACCCAGACTCTCACACCCCCAATGGTCGAATGAATGGGATAATTAGGGAGGATGTAGATCCCTTTTAGTATTGTCACTGCTTCAACCACAAAAGGACAGTGGGTGAAATGTGCAGTGATATAGCTGGAATTCGTGCTTAGTTTTTGCCCCTGCATTTCCAGCCCTTGCCCCATATTTTGAAGCAACAGACCTCCCTAAAATTATCCATGGCAATATAAAAGTATTTGTGAGTTAATTCAAAATGGATTTGGCTTATATCTCAATTCTACCAACAAGTATTGTGAATAACATTGATGTTGTTAAAGTCTGTGTATACTTTTTGTTTTATTCGCCAAAAGTGAGTGATGGCTTTCTTAAATCATGGAACTAGGATCAACCCAAGAACAAACTGCAGTATTGTATCAACTTAAAGAATAGAAATACAATTCTCAGTAGCATAATTTAAGAATTGCATAAGCTATAAAATATCTCAGACAAATCAGGCTACCCTGAGCAAGTAAATCAGTAATGCTCCTTGACTTTTCACATACCGATTAGCAATTGTGAAGTAGACAACAAACTGTTGATTCTCCCATCCCTACACCCACAGTAATTGTTCTACACAACTCAAATAAATTATATTTAAAATTCATGCACAAATTGTTTTCATTTCTCAAAAACACTATTGAGTTTTCAAAATATCTTTTTCACCACCCAAAAGGCATGTGTTTTTTTGCATATTTTTTCTCACCTTTAAGGGATTTCCAAAGATATGTCAAGCCTAAGGTGTAGGACAATAGTAGCAAAGACAATTTAAAATGGGTCGATTGTCTTCATATCACAGATTCCAGAGTATAAGTTTTTAAACTCTGCTTACCCAAATCCTAGGGATCTATATGGGATCCCAGGGTCTAAAGGTCCTATTGATCAGATTGCTGTATTTTTCTTTATTTGTGGACTTGCTAGCACAATGTTTCTGTACACTAAATAAAATATTTTCTTTGGGTATCAGACACCTTCATTCGGAATTTAGGGCTTAGGTTTCACCAAAGTGTCAATATTTACAGGAGATCCCTACGCAGAAGAGCATGAAAATCAATGCTCTTGGCCAATACGAAAACAATACTGCAAACACAAACAGAATGTTATAAATTCCTCAAAGAAATTGTATTGTACAATGAAGGCGATAGAAAGATGTCAGTTGGTAAGAAGTAGGAGTCAGTACCTCAACATTTCCAGTTTATTGTTTAGTGTACTAGCCTTGAAGATCTAGTGAAGATAGCAACAATCAAATGTGTGTATTTATTTAGCACCTTTAGCATAAAGAACATCCCAAATATCTTCACTGATTGATGTAAGAAAAAGAGATGGTGAGTAGGAGGTTTGGAGGAATGACCAAAGGCTTGTTCAAAGAGTTGATGTCAGAAGTTTCATGTTGGTAGGATCGTATCTTCAATGTCAATATAAGAGGTTCCATCTCCAGTATAAGTGATTCCATGTAAATTAAAAGTTTCTTTGCCATAATGCAGTAATTTACAGTTACATCGATATAAATGGAACACACAATGGAGGAGAGTGCAATGGGTCTTTCTCCATTAGTTTATGAGAACTTCAAAACACACTTACTCATCAGGTTATCAAATCTTCCTTACTTGTGGAAAATTGAATAATACTGGATTTGTACTATTTGATTAGGAGAAGATAATTGAGATCAAGCATTTCTGATAAGAATCTAAAATGCAAGAGAAGGGCTTGAAATGCTTGTTCATAAGCTGAATACTGAGTCTGGATTGCTGCCTTCTAATAAACATCTATTATTCATATAATGGAGAATTTTTTTTTGATGATGATTGCTCCTTTTGATATTTCAGATTACTGTTGAATAACAGAAGTTTTCATTGGATATAATGATATGATGTTGCATCTCTGAATATACAAACATAGGAATGTAAAGTACTGTATAAAGTAATTTTGATTAATCTGGCCAGCAGCTACAAGGAGCTGTAATGTGAACTCTTAGAAAGCTAGCTTATCTGCAGTGGCAAAACAATTCACTCTTCCACAATATACATACTCATCAGTTACAGTTGTGCACTAAAGGTTGTATTGTTTTAATGTAATGTGGACTCTACCTTGTTAATCTGTTAATTGTGTATCAATTGTTTGATTATATGCAGGTGGAGCATGTTAATTGGGGTCTTACTTGAGCACTTATAATCAGACACTTACTGAGACTGGTGAAGGGTTTTGAGTGAGGAGCCGCATGTTTTAAATCCTTTTATTCTGCATAATAAATGTGAAACTGAGTAAAGATAGCCTCCAGCATTATCTTTCCATAACAAGCTTTCTGGAATTTAACATACCTCAGCTAAACTTATGGAGATAATGAAGACCGGTGGAGGAAGGCAATTTGCTCTTTCCATATAGCGACTTCTCGTGTCTTCAGGAAGCATCCAATTAGACACCGTTGTGTGAACCTTGTGACACCATGGACAGCATTGTGGCAATTCCCTATTCCCCTCTTCATTCAGATTTTCATTTTCCGCTTCTCTTGGCTTCATCTCCATCTTGAGCACCTCAGTAAATCCTAATTCAATGTTATCTGTTGTTTTTTAAAAAAAAGTCACAACATAAACAATTACCAAAACACCAAAATCCAACAATTCAGAATCACACTGGCCAAGATCAGTGACGTACTACTCTTGGCTGATCAGCAGAAAATAATATAGAAAAGAAAGCACTTATAAGCAGACACTTACTGAGACTGGTGGAGGGATTGAGTGAGGAGCTACATGTTTGTAATCCTTTTACTCTGTACAATAAATGTGAAATGTAAGTGTGATATAGTGTTCAATTCCTTCCCCAATATACCATCAGACTGTTACAAGTACCAGTGTCAAACGAATAAAAGGTCTGATCTCAGATGCAGAATAGTTTCACTGAATTACCTATTGCACAGCATTTCAGATGGAGATGAAGCCAAGAGAAGCAGAAAATGAAAATCCTGAATGAAATATCGATCTAGTCTTTAAGTGAAGGCAATCCTGATTAAGACTATTTTGGCTGAGCAGAGAAAAACATGTGATTGTGTTAGATCTAGTGATTAATTAACCTGCCCCTCCATTGTCTCACCTTGCCTGGTTTCACCCTTACCTGTCCTGTCCTAGCCAGAGAATATCCTGCAAAGGCTTCTCTTCCTGCAAGTCCCCCAAGGATCTATCTTTTGGCCCCCTCCTATTTCTCATCTACATGCCAAGACATGAGGCTGGATTTTAAGGAGCCCTCGACGTTGAGATCCGTGGCGGGGGGTGCCTGAAGATGGCTCCGGATGAGGCCCGCCATGGCCCGCCCGGCCCAATCCTCCCGACAGTGGTGAGATACCGTGGCAGCTACCCACCACCCCTCCCCCCCACAAACCCGCTGCTCGACGATGGGACCACATCACAATATTCAAATTAATAAAATTAATGCATTTACATATACTTACCTCAGATCTTGATGGCCTGCCGTGATCTTCGGCGTGGCAGCTGGCACTCCCACGTCTTTGGATCCCTGTCCGGGGAAATGAGGCGCGACACTGGTGGGGAGGGGGGAGGAATTAAGGTTATAAGTGCGGGATGGGGGGGTGGTGGGGGCATGGGTGTCAGGGATGGTGGGCAGGGTTGTTCTTTAAACTTTGTGCAGTTTTTGGGGGGAAGGTCAGATGTTAAAGGTAAGTGTTTTGGGGGAGGAAGGGCAAATAATTAATGCTATTGTTATTGGGGGTGGGAGAGGGGCAAAATAAATGGATTTATTTAATTTTATTGAATATGTCTTTAAATATTTAAATAAGCCAGCAGGGCTGACTGCCCTTTAAAAATGGCATTAGCACCTGCGCACAGGCAGCTGACATCATTGCCGGAGACGGACAGCCCGCCCGCTCCTCATGATTGGGGGGGGGATGAGGTCGGGCCACCCCAGCTATTTAAATGAGCCGCCGTGCTTAAGATTGCAGTGGCTCTTTGGCGTGTGGTGCGCACGGGCAGGCCGCCATTTTTTGAGCTCGCCGTTGAAATCCAGCCCATGATATTGTGCAGTTCTGGTCGCCTCATTTTAGGAAGGATGTGGAAGCCTTGGAGAGGGTGCAGAGGAGATTTACCAGGATGTTGCCTGGAATGGAGAATAAGTCTTACGAGGAAAGGCTGAACATTCTAGGCCTCTTCTCATTAGAAAGGAGAAGGATGAGGGGTGACATGATAGAGGTTTATAAGATGATCAGGGGAATAGATAGGGTAGACAGTCAGAAACTTTTTCCCCGGGTGGAGCAAAGCGTTACAAGGGGTCATAAATTTAAGGTGAAGGGTGGGAGATATAAGGGGGATGTCAGGGGAAGGTTCTTTACCCAGAGAGTGGTCGAGGCATGGAATGCCTTGCCCGGGGAAGTTGTTGAGTCAGAAACTTTAGGGACTTTCAAAAGGCTTTTGGATAGGTATATGGATAAAGGAGAATGATGGGGTATAGATTAAATTGTCCTTGACAGAGGACAAAGGATCGGCACAACATTGTGGGCCGAAGGGCCTGTTCTGTGCTGTATGTTCTATGTTCTATGTTCTATGATATCAAGTTCATTTTTCGAGGGTTAGGCGGAACAAGCCCAAAAGAGGAGTTGAAGCCTGGGAAAGATCAGCCATGATCTTATTGGATGGCGGGGCAAGCATGAGGGGCTGAATGGCCTACTCCTGCTCCTATTTCTCATGTTCTTATGTTCCATTGGTACGTTGATGACAACCAGCTGTATCTCATCACCACCATCTCTCTTGCCTCCTCCACCGTCTCTGTGTTGTCAAATTGCTTGTCTGACATCCATCCTTGGAATAGCTGAAATTCCCTCCAACAAACCATTGGGAAGGTTAAAGCCATTGTCTTTGGCCCCCACCACAAACTCCATTTCCTAGCCAACCACTCGAACCCATCCTTGCTCATTGTCTTAGGCCAAACCAGACTGTTCGCAACCTTGGCATTCTATTTAACCCTGAGCAGAAACTTTGACCTCGTAGCCTCACCATCATAAAGACTGCCTATTTTCACTTCATTTCTGCCTCTGCTTCAGCCCATCTGCTCCTGAAACCCTTATCCATGTTTTTGTTACCTCCAGTTTTGACTATTTTAATGCTCTCCTGGCTCGACTCCCATCTTCCACCCTTCAGAAATCTGAGCTCATCAACCCTAACTCGCACCATATCCCATTCACCTATCACCCCTGTGATCACTGATCTGCACTGATCCCCCCCTCAAATCTAAATCGGGGGACATAATCACTGACCAACGCAAACAGATGGACCGCTGGGTTGAGCACTACCTAGAACTGTACTCCAGGGAGAATGCTGTCACTGAGACTGCCCTCAATGCAGCCCAGCCTCTACCAGTCATGGATGAGCTGGACATACAGCCAACCAAATCGGAACTCAGTGATGCCATTGATTCCCTAGCCAGCGGAAAAGCCCCTGGGAAGGACAGCATTACCCCTGAAATAATCAAGAGTGCCAAGCCTGCTATACTCTCAGCACTACATGAACTGCTATGCCTGTGCTGGGACGAGGGAGCAGTACCCCAGGACATGCGCGATGCCAACATCATCACCCTCTATAAAAACAAAGGTGACCGCGGTGACTGCAACAACTACCGTGGAATCTCCCTGCTCAGCATAGTGGGGAAAGTCTTTGCTCGAGTCGCTCTGAACAGGCTCCAGAAGCTGGCCGAGCGCGTCTACCCTGAGGCACAGTGTGGCTTTCGTGCAGAGAGATCGACTATTGACATGCTGTTCTCCCTTCGTCAGATACAGGAGAAATGCCGTGAACAACAGATGCCCCTCTACATTGCTTTCATTGATCTCACCAAAGCCTTTGACCTCGTCAGCAGACGTGGTCTCTTCAGACTACTAGAAAAGATCGGATGTCCACCAAAGCTACTAAGTATCATCACCTCATTCCATGACAATATGAAAGGCACAATTCAACATGGTGGCTCCTCATCAGAGCCCTTTCCTATCCTGAGTGGTGTGAAACAGGGCTGTGTTCTCGCACCCACACTTTTTGGGATTTTCTTCTCCCTGCTGCTTTCACATGCGTTCAAATCCTCTGAAGAAGGAATTTTCCTCCACACAAGATCAGGGGGCAGGTTGTTCAACCTTGCCCGTCTAAGAGCGAAGTCCAAAGTACGGAAAGTCCTCATCAGAGAACTCCTCTTTGCTGACGATGCTGCTTTAACATCTCACACTGAAGAATGCCTGCAGAGTCTCATTGACAGGTTTGCGTCTGCCTGCAATGAATTTGGCCTAACCATCAGCCTCAAGAAAACGAACATCATGGGGCAGGATGTCAGAAATGCTCCATCCATCAATATTGGCGACCACGCTCTGGAAGTGGTTCAAGAGTTCACCTACCTAGGCTCAACTATCACCAGTAACCTGTCTCTAGATGCAGAAATCAACAAGCGCATGGGTAAGGCTTCCACTGCTATGTTCAGACTGGCCAAGAGAGTGTGGGAAAATGGCGCACTGACACGGAACACAAAAGTCCGAGTGTATCAGGCCTGTGTCCTCAGTACCTTGCTCTACGGCAGCGAGGCCTGGACAACGTATGCCAGCCAAGAGCGACGTCTCAATTCATTCCATCTTCGCTGCCTTCGGAGAATACTTGGCATCAGGTGGCAGGACTATATCTCCAACACAGAAGTCCTTGAAGCGGCCAACATCCCCAGCTTATACACACTACTGAGTCAGCGGCGCTTGAGATGGCTTGGCCATGTGAGCCGCATGGAAGATGGCAGGATCCCCAAAGACACATTGTACAGCGAGCTCGCCACTGGTATCAGACCCACCGGCCGTCCATGTCTCCGTTATAAAGACGTCTGCAAACGCGACATGAAATCGTGTGACATTGATCACAAGTCGTGGGAGTCAGTTGCCAGCATTCGCCAGAGCTGGCGGGCAGCCATAAAGACAGGGCTAAATTGTGGCGAGTCGAAGAGACTTAGTAGTTGGCAGGAAAAAAGACAGAGGCGCAAGGGGAGAGCCAACTGTGCAACAGCCCCGACAAACAAATTTCTCTGCAGCACCTGTGGAAGAGCCTGTCACTCCAGAATTGGCCTTTATAGCCACTCCAGGCGCTGCTTCACAAACCACTGACCACCTCCAGGCGCGTATCCATTGTCTCTCGAGATAAGGAGGCCCAAAAAGATATCACCCCTGTGATCACTGATCTGCATTAGCTCCCAGTTCACCAATGCCTTGGTTTTAAAATTCTCATCTTCATTGGCCTTGCCAAACCCCCATCTCTTTAACCTTCTCCAGCCCTACAACTCTGGTCTTTTGTGCATACCTGCTTTCCTTCGCCACCCTTGGTGGACAAGCATTCACCTATTGAGGCTCTAAGGTCTCAAATTAATTCCCTAAATCTCCTCAGTTCTCTGCCTTCTTTTAAGACACTCCTTAAAACCTAACTCTTGACCAAGTGTTACGACCAGGTGAGAAAGGTGTCTAGGGGTCCCTCTCAGCCTTCATTTGATCTTACTGTAGCAGGGTTTTATTTTAAACACAACATGTTTTGAGCTCCTCCTTGATGAATCCTTATTCATCACTTACCAATTACAAGGCAAAGAAACCAGCACACACACAGGTTTTCTTAGGTTTAAAGAAGAAAGTTTGAAATTTATTAAAACTTAAACTCTAATTCGGTTAACGCCTACGAATACACGCCACACCCCACGCTAGCATACATAACGCGATACACACATGCAAATAGAGACAGAAAAGAGCAGAAAAAAAATGAAGTGGAAAGGTTTGAGGCAAGATCTGAAGAGTTTTTTGTTATGGGTCTTCGAGCTCACTGTAGAGTTCTTGTTTGTAGGTGGATCTTTATTTTCGTTGGGGCCCAGCATTCTTCTTAAATCTTGTTCACCTTAGGAGACTTTTCTCTCTTGGGGATCATGTGTCTTTAATGGATTTCAAAGCTGGTGAGAAAGAGATGGGAGCAGACAGGAGAAGCTCTTTTCAATCCAGGAGCCAAGAGCTTTCTGTCCTCAAACACTGTTTCTTCAATTTAAAACTCCCCAAGTTGGCCAGCAGGGTGGTCACAGGACCAATTGGTTAGAGCAGGTCTGTTCTGTGTATTGGAAGCAGGGGATAGCTCCCTTGTTCCAACACTATCTGCTAATATGCAAAAATGTCTTTCTGGCCAGGGTCCTGGCAATTCCTTGTAACAGGCCTTCTCTTCTTCCCAGCAACAATTTGAAGTTTAATATCCATGTGGCAAAAATAATATGCCTCATTCTTGGCAGGTGGGGGCCTGCATGACACCAAGATTTTAGTCAGCCATCCTAATATTAACTTCTTTGTCTTGTTTAATTTGTCGTTTGATTATGTAGAGACTTTTCAGGTCGTTGACCTTTCATCATGAAAGGTTATTGACCTGAAATGTTAACTCTGTTTCTATCTTTATAGATGCTGCAAAACCAGCTGAGTACTTCTGGCATTTTCTGTTTTTATTTCAAATTTCTAGCATCCATGGTATTTTGCTGTTGTCAAATGGGATGTTTTACTATGTTACAGGTGCTATATAAGTGAAAGTTGTTGTTGAGCAGCAGGTTAGTTTTGCTCCACTGAGTTTGTGAGGAAGCTAGTGGAAAGAGATTTTTCACTGGGTGGAAGAAAATTGGGATTGGAGGATGGTGGGGGGTTGCAAGCAATAAAGGAGACAAGAAAGTGATTAGAGATTATCGCAAAACCACTGGTGAATGAGATGGCCAATCGTATGGGTTGGGCAATTTATATGAAGGGAAGAAAGGAGGGAGTGAAGTCAAAGGAGAGGGGAAGATTTGAGGTGAAGGTAGAAATGACCAAGGATGCTCAGTTCAGAAGCCAAGGCAGGTGAGAAGAGGGAGAAGAGGACACTTCAATAAGGAGGCTAATGTACGCAATAAACAAATGACAAGGATTTTAAAGGAGGTGAGATAGATGGAAATGAGTGAGGTACTCAAAAAGTGTTGTTTCAGAAGAATGGGGAAAAAGCAAAGGGGAGATTAGGCAATAAGCCCACTGCCATTGCTGTTTGGGCTTTACAGATGGTGGAAAGTGTAGTCAGATAGGGAGGTGTATGTAAGAGGAAAGGAGTCGCTATTCAGGAACCATGTTTCTGTTGGTGTCAATTGTCATTATGATCAAGTTGAAAATGACCATTTTTTAGGGAGTTGATGAGGGCTATATGGAGAGTGGTAGTGATTGTTGATGGACTTGTGCAGTTGAGTGGTGCTAGTAAGAGAAAATAGCAGGATGGGCCGAATGTTGGCATAATTAATCCAAGGAGCGGGCGGGACAAGGTGATCACTAGCAGCAGAGAATGAGGTTTCCTAAGGTTGGTTTTCTGGATGCTGCCCAAATGAGACATGGAGGAAAAATAAAACAAAATTATAGATTCTCTTGATACTCAAAAAAGTACTTTGAAAGGTTCTCCCATATGAATCTGTTCCAACAGAAAAGATACTTCACTCGACAGCATCCATGTTCTGCCTGTAAAACAGATGCTTTGAAATGGAGCATTTCTCTTCCCCCATCCCAGAGGTTTTTCTCCATGTTTTCTAATCACTAATTATGAATTTATTTTAAACAGTGCAGCTTGAAGTAGAAACAGAATAGAATATATTTATTCCAGTCTGTCTGCGTGACATATTTGGAGACTATAACAGCACATCAGATTTGGCATTCTACTAACAAAAATTGCAGAGATGTTTGTTGATAAGTGGAAATCCTGTTTAGGCAGGAAATTACGCACATAATTTAATAATGTGCAAGTCTTAAGCATTAATATGAAGCCTTCAGATTTACTCATTCTGAACCCTTGATGCAGTACCATTTAAGTACATGGCTATTTGCTTAATGAGAACAGAAAAATCCTTTAGATTTATTCATCTGGTTTGAGCTTAGTTATTATGTGACCCACACTACAAATTTTAGTGCAAGTATTTTTAGAAACATAATCACTTCCTGTGTCTGAAGCTCTAATTAATTTGCCAACCAAGACAGCTGAAAAATACATACATGTGAACTTGAGACATATTTCATCATTTATATAACAGAAGAATCTTGCATTTGTATAGCACTTTGTCCTCAAGATGCCTCAAATTAGTACATGTCCACTTTTTCAGTACTACACAATCACATCATTGGGCTTGAGCCCACAACCTTTTGATTCATAGGCAAGTGAGTTACTGGTTGAGCCAAGATGACACATAAATTCTTCTACTTATTATCAGATATGCAGACCCAGTTGTATCAGCCTATCTCAGTCATCCTCATTTATAAACAAAGGGCCAGATTTTCCTGGGGACTTGCACCATTCTAGTGGCACATCTCCGGTGTAGGGAGCCTTGAACAGCGCTGAAGAGGAAATTATGGAGTAAGTGACTCACATCATTAGTTATACCACTCCATATTTTCCTGGGACCTTTGCGCTGCTTCATCAGAACTGTTGCCAAAAACAGTGAGAAGTTAATTATTGTAGTTTTGCCCCTCATTAATCAATGGTGGCTGCGATTTCCCTGCATTTAAGCCAGTTTTCATACTACTGCCATTTAGACATAAAGATAATGATGCTAGTTACCTGGTGGTAGCCTGATTTATATGTGCAAGTCTGTGAATGTAATTATGTGCAAACACCAGTGTAGGGAATGGGACTTGTGAGAGGTACATCGGTGCATTTGTTGTTAGATTTGCCTGTTGATTAACCAGTCTGCCTTCCAATAATTCACATTCCTCTAACACAATTAAAACAGGCCAGGTAAAGCTACATTAATGCTCTCGATCCAGGTAATCGGTGCAATGTTAAACAGCACCCTCCCCCCAAACACAATCTTCCCTATCCACAGTATGTGCTCTCCCTGCAGGCTCTGGGATGTCCTGCTGGTTTTACTCGGTCAGCAGCTTTAAATGTATTTTGAAAACTAATTTCACAAATTTGCTTTCCTGTTCCTTTCTAAATGAATTTCCAGGATGAAGAGACTTTAGTGTTTTAAAATATGCAGAACAACTGATTTCAACATCATCATAATGTCACAGGTAAATGCTAAATGGTGAGAGCAATTAAAAAAACAGAAATCACATAGCGATTGAAACTAGATATTAATATTTGACCAAAGAATTCTTAACAGTTTATGAACACCATTGGTTTGTCGGAATGACTGCTGGTGTGGTCCATTCTGCAGAATGAAATATACACATGACCTTAGATTTATGTTTTGCTCTCTCTGAAAAAGCCAGGCCCTGTGGATAAGTCATTGCTGATGTAAATTACAACTAGCAGAGGAAGGAATATTTATATAGGACTTCAACGTTAGAAAATGTCTCAAGGAGTTTCAAAGAAGCATTCTAAAGCAAAATTTGACACTGAGTCACATGATGAGATATTAGGGCAGATGATCAAAAGCTTGGTCAAAGAGGTATTTTTTAATGAGCGCCTTAAAGGATGAAAGAGAGGTAGAGAGGAGGAGAGGTTTACGGGAGAAATTCCCAAGTTTAGGGCCTTAGCAGCTGACGGCACAGCCACCAATGGTGGAGCAATTAAAATCAGGGATGTTCAAGAGGCCAGAATTGTAGGAGTGCAGATATCTCGGAGGATTGTGAGGCTGAAGGAAATTACAGAGATAGGAAAAAGCAAGTTCAAGGAGGGATTTGAAAACAAGGATGAGAATTTTAACATTGATGCACTGCTTAACCCGGAGCCAATGTAGGTCAACGAGCACAGGGTTGATGGGTGAATGGGATTGGGTGCGAGTAAGGACACGGGAAGCAGAGTTTTGGATGACCTCAAGTTTATGTAGGGTAGAATGTGGGAGGTTGGCCAGGAGTGCATTAACTTCACTGGTGTTGTACTTCTAAATGAATAAAATATTCAAACTGCATTCTCAGGTACTTTTTCACTTAACAGAAACTAAAGTGTGGTTACCTGACCCGAGCCCAAGCAGACCTGACGACATGTGTCGGGTTCGGGTCGGGTCGGGTCGGGTCTCTCTTCCAGGTCCAGCATTCGGGCTCGGGTCGTAATCTTCAAATGAACATTCAGGACGTGCAGTCCAGACTCCGCACTCTGCAGTAAAGCCTGGCTACCCGACCAAACCCGACTACATGTGTCAGGTTTGGGTCGGATCAGACATTTTAAAAAAATTAAAGGACTCGGGCCTGGGACGGGTTCGGGTTGGCTGTTGTCGGGTCAGGCCCAGGTCAGGTTTTAATTTTATACCTGAGCCAGGCTTTAATAGAAACTGCTGTTGTTATAAGATGAAATGTTGCAAAACTGAAGTTCCCTCTTTACTTCCTGTTTGTTGCATGAACTGCTGGAGAACTCCGATATGCACAGTAACTGCTGAAATCCTGGGCAAGGTCAGCAAAACATGACATTACTGAATAGTGTTTGTGCAAAAGATAGGCCATAAACTCATCCCTGATAAGCCCATTTCCTTTTTCTTTTATTGCTAGACTTTGATCACTCCATTTAATTAATTGGGGCTTATTAAGTTGAAATAAGTGAGGCTGACCCTTAACCTTAATCCAGCTATATACTGCATTTATCTGCACTTCATACTTAAAAAATAGATTTTTTTTTTATGAGCTTGGGATATTAAAAAAACCCTTGTTTCTAAAGGATCATGTAATTCTTTCTCTCCTTCACTGAGGTCAGCTCAGTAGCCACATCCTATTATTTTGAAACTCATACATTCCCAATGAACTCACTCACCCAATTAATTTCTTTCCTCAGTTGTGCCCCTGTTAAATATCATTTCACAATGGCAGATGAATATTTTTACTTTGACTTATAGGGCTGACTTTTACAGCCCCCCTGACATCGGGTGTTGTGGCGGGGCTGGGGGGGGGGGGGGGACGGAAAATGCTTGTGGCAGAGGCCTGCCCCAGGCCTCAATGCCAGGAAGGCCTGGCCCGATATTGCAGGCTTTGGTGAGGCCTCCCCCCCCCGCCCCGCCCCGCCCCCCCCCCCCGGCGACGGGAGCAGAATTTATATATGTTAATTTATTTAAATAAATGAATTAGTTACTTACCCATTCTCGCCATCCATTCCAGAGCAATATTGATGCTGGTGGCCGCACTCGCGCGCCTTCGGATCCCCGTCTGGAGATCTGAGGTGGAACACTGGTGGGGAGGGGATAGCAGGTACGTTTTTCAGTGCTGGGGGTGCGGGGGAGAGTGACGTTAGAGTAATTTCATTAGTCTAGGGGTTGGTGAGAAGGGGTAAAGTTTAAAGTTGATGAACCTTGGAGGTGGGAAGGTCGGGAGCACAAGGTAAGTGCTTTGGGGAGGGGAGAGGGCAAGTAATTAATTCTATGCTTATAGGGGAGGGGGGGGGAGGATTTTTAAAAAATCAGTATTCCTTGAAATATTTAAATTGCAAGTTAGGGCTCAAAGCCCTTTAAAAATGGCGCCACACCTGAGCAAAGGCAGCAGATGCCATTGCCGGGGGGGACCGCCTGCCCCCTCCATGTCATCGGCGGGGCAGGGGTGGTCCACCTGGCCATTTAAATGAGCCACTGTGTTTAATATCGCACGGCTCCGCAAAGTGTGGCCTGGCAGGTGCGGGCCCTGCAGCGGCAACATAAATTTCAGCCCATAATGTTAGGAAATAGCAATGTATAGTTCTGTGTAAAGCCTTGTCATAAATATTTTGGAGATCTGATATCCTATGGAAAAAATTAAACTATATTAATAAATTGGGCTCAATTTTCATTAATGACTATCAGATTTGCAAATATTGGTCCAAACCTATTAAATCCTAGAACTCCTTACATAACAGCATTGTGGGAGCATCTTCGCCACACAACTCCGATGGTACAAGAAGAAGTCCCACCACTACTTTCACAAGGGCAGCTAGGGATGGGCAATAAATGTTGACCTTACCAGCAATGCCCACAGCCCAAGAATGAATTTGGAAAAAGCAGAGCAATTTTATGATTCCCTAATTTTGTTAGCCACAATTAATTTTTCATCTAAATCTGGTGCATGGAGTGTGACATTGATGGTTTTTGAAGAAGGATTGTAAGTCAAGTGGCATAGTTCTATTTTCTAGCAAAACATCCTTTTGGAGGGATAGGCATGAAATGAAGTCCAGAATGCATCAATCCACAAGTGTAAGGTTTTGTGCAGGACACACTGGCCATTAGCTGCACCTATTCTGATTTGCCGCCATACTTGCTGCAGTCTATTCTAAATAGAAATGCAGAAAACGATTGGCGGTGAGATTGGCAGCTAAAGTTACAGTGTGTGCCGCTGATCCCACCATTGCAGGTAAATCTGGTCCACTTATTAATCGTGAGCAATTCAATACCTGTGTATAAACGGGATGCAGTTATTAGCTATTCTCATTCCATTACTTTATGGATGAAGATGGTATCACTCTCATTCTCCTCCTCCCTTTTCCTGCAAATCATCTGATTAGAATTATTTCCTCATTAAATTATGGAAGATGTAGATTACTGAAGAAACATAAGCAATTCTTTAAAAAAAAATGCTGTCAATTTTAAGAACTGTCCTGTCCATCTATACAGTACGTCAGTGAATGAGAATGATGGCATAGACAAATCTAGTCACAACTTGTTCCTATATAGATTATTTGCCTCAATGTTATGCTTACATTTGGATTTAAAAAGTCACTTCTCGCTTATCTGTGTCTAACTCACCATGGTGCAAAGGATCCAAATGTTGTGGCCTTCATCATGAGCCACTGTTTTTCAATCACAATGTACTTTGGGGTTTCCTGTGTTTTAAGCAAGGTCAAAATAGTTTTATCTTCAAAGCCACTGTTTATTTCAACTGGCAGTGTGAGTCAAGTTTAAGTTTGCAATCATGAAGATGTTCACAGCAGCAATAGTAAATTTATGTAATTTGCAGCTATCCTGCCTCTGATTGAAATATAGCTTCAATGCACCAACATTTTAACCATTGTACCATTTTCTAAAATAATCTAAGCTTCAAAAGATTTGTTTCTAATTCCTTTTAATTACAGAGATATGCCAATTTAAACCTGAATATATATTAGTTTAATTTATAGACATGTTTGCCAACTGAGTGGGAAGTACTTGGGTCACATATTTCCACTAGACTGGAGCCTGTGCTCACAGTTTATATTAGCAACTTTACAAGGTTAAAAGAAAATCCCCAATGTGCAACCAATTTTCAATTATTCTTTCTGAATCAGAAGCAGTTTATATTTACAAGTTAGGGTGACATTTTAAAATTACAATGGATGAGAATGTTGTCAAAACTGCACCCACTCTGCTGTAGTAACTTAGGCAGAATGCGATGGAAAATTTCGGGCAAAGTTACGGCAGCAGAGTAGGAGCAGCTCCATGCAAATACTCAACCAATATATTGTTGCTTTAACTGAATGATATTTGAAAAAAATATTTCTATGTTTTCTTAGCTGGACTGCCTCTATTCCAATACTTGATCTGCTTTTGCAGGCTCAGTTTTCCATACAATTCTAGGCTTGAAATCCATTTGGATAAACCCAGTTACCCTCTGTGTCTCTCAGTATTCCCCAAGAGGCCAGTCAAGGCACCTGTCACTGCCTCCCTACAAACAGCAATCCCAAATGTCCCATCTTATCTCTCCCATTCACCACGCCTGCTGGGGGTGGTTAATGTCGTCAACCTCCTTCCTGTCTTGCTTGTCCCATCCACCACTGTCCACTCAGACTCCACCAGCTATTACTACCCTTCTCTGCATTACTCTCCAGAATATCCATTGATTTACAAATAAGGCCCACACCATCTACAATTTTAATGTGGATGATTGCATCAACTTTATGGCTGACAGAAACTTAGCTGATGAATGGTCTCACATTACCCCTGAACAAAGACTTCACCAAGCTATACCTTCCATCATCTCCCTCATTCAAACCAGAGTTGTAATGCTGTGGTCCTTATTACCAAATCACACCATGATCTCTCCTCACTAATCCTTTGGCACCTTTTCTTTCTTCAGGCATCTCACCTTGTGCCACCCCTCTTCTCTCTCACCCTCTTTTAAATCCTCATTCTTTACAAAGCCCCACCCCAGGTTTCTCCCCAAGATATCCTTCCTCCTTTGCTCCCTCAGTGTCTGCATTGAACAACTTCTCATGCTCAATAATTTTAATCTCTGTTTCAACTCGCCTTCCCCTCTCTCTCTTCTGATCTCACTGCCCTCTTATTCTCCCTAAACTTGTCCCTCCATATAAACTCTCCTACCCATATTCATGACACCCCCTCTACCTACCATCTCAAACGGCCTCTTTACTTTCATGGGCTCAATCACAGACAAGGGCATCATTGGCCATTTCTTTGTATTGATCATCATCCATGATACCCTATCATCTTCCAACCCTTTCTCTATGTCAGCCCTGGAACAGACTTTCCAAAATTGGTGATTTACAATTGCACTTTCAAACTGCCAACTGCTTTGCCTTTGGCCTTCAATTCACCATAATACTTTCTGCAGCTATAGATTTGTTCAGCCATGCCCACACCTCCACCACAGATGCCCATGTCCCAGTAAAATCTTTACTCTTTCACATCCTGGACATTCCCATCACACCCCCACCTCCACCCTTCACACTTAGCCACCTCAATGGGATCAGTCTTGAGTACATTTGGTATGGATCTGTTTTAATCATCCATCACAAGTTCTTGTTGGAACAGATCAAGTGGCCTCAATCTCTTCTGCCAAAATCACTCAGTATTCCAGGATCATCCTCAGAGCAAGGATAACCTCCAGCAAAGTTATTCCAAGAACCATCTTTTCCTTTCTTTCTCTCCTGACTACAACACTCATCTTCCAGCAAGTTTGAGGAGATCATGGACTTTGTCAGTAAACCCTTGACTTTAACCTAACCTGCCCAGCAAATTGGGTGGATTCAGGTCAGGCGTCCATTTTACATTCCATACAATTTACTCTCTGTTGACTTCAATGGAAAGTGAAATCAGATGGGGTCCAACATTGGCATCGAACCCAAATCTGCCTGATTTCCACTGAGCAGGTTAGGTTAAATTTGAGGTTTAAGATTCAGCCCATCTGTTCAGCTGCCTTTGCTGCTGCCCCCTTCCTCTTCAAGCCAAATTTCCTTTCCTGGCTCCACCTCACTATAGTCCTGATGCCACATCTTTCACTAGTTTCTCTAACTCCTGTGATGCCTTTGGCCCATGAGCGCAATTGCTTCCCCAAACCACAATCTCTCTTTTCAAAATTCTACTCTTTAATTATCGCTGCTCCTCAGTGGTAGCTTAGCAAAACCTCAGTTTGTCTATCTGTCCCCATGTCTCCAGTATTCAATTACGACTGACCTACACATTCCTCTGCAGCTTCTTTACATCTCCGTCACTATATGCTTGCAATAAATAGTTTTATCAAAGTTCATACTTTCGTTTTACAAATAACTGCCTTTTTGTCATTCTTCCTTCCCTCATTTCTTTGATTTTCCTGTTACCTTTCACTACTCCAAGTCTTAGTTAGGACCTCAGTCAATCTCATATTGCAACTTAATGGTCCTTAATGAAGACTTTGCATCTGTCTTCACAAAAGAGGGGGACAATGCAGATATTGTAGTTAAGGAGGAGGAGTGTGAAGTATTGGATGAAATGAACATAGGGAGAGAGCAAATATTAATCGGATTAGCATCCTTAAAAGTGAATAAATCACCAGGGCTGGATAAAATGTACCCCAGGCTGCTAAAAAGAAGCCAGGGAGAAAATAGCGGAAGGTCTGACCATCATTTCTCAGTCCTCACTGGATACAGGTGTGGTGCCGGAGGATTGGAGGACTGCTAACATTGTACCTTTGTTTAAAAAGGGAGTGAGCGATAAACCGACTAATTACAGGCCAGTCAGTCTAACCTCAGTAGTGGGCAAATTATTGAAATCAATTCTGAGAGACAGCATAAACTGTTACTTAGAAAAGCACAAATTAATCAAGGATATTCAGCACAGATTTGTTAAGGGAAGATCTTGTCTGATGAACTTTATTGAATTTTTTGAGGTAGTAACAAGAAGGATTGATGAAGGTAGTGCAGTTGATGTGGATCTACATGGATTTTAGCAAGGCTTTCAACTAGGTCCCACATGGCAGACTGGTTAAAAAAAAAGGCCATGGGATCCAGGGAAATGTAGCAAGCTGGATACAAAATTGGCTCAGTGTCAGGAAACAAAGGGTAAGTGTTGACGGGTGTTTTTGTGACTGGAAGGCTGTTTCCAGTGGCGTTCTGCACGGCTCAGTTCCAGATCCCCTGCTTTTTGTGGTATATATTAATGATTTTTGGGTCAAAATCCTGGAACTCCCTTCCTAACAGCACTGTGGGTGTACCTACCCCACATGGACTGCAGCAGTTCAAGAAGGCTGCTCACCACCACCTTCTCAAGGGCAATTAGGGATGGGCAATAAATGCTGGCCTGGCCAGTGACACCCACATCCCATGAATGAATAAAAAAAAAAATTTGGACATAAATGTCGGGGGAATGATCAAGAAGTTTGCAGACGATACAAAAATTGGCTGTGTAGTTGATAACGAGGAGGATAGCTGTACACTGCAGGAAGATATCAATGGGCAGAAAAGTGGCAAATGGAATTCAACCTGGAGAAGTGTGAGGTGATGCATTTGGGGAGGTCAAACAAGGCAAAGGAATATATAATTAAAGAGAGAATACTGAGAGATGTAGAAGAAGTGAGGGACCTTGGAGTGAATGTCCACAGATCCCTGAAGGTAGCAGGACAGGTGGATAAGTTGGTTTAGAAGGCATATGGAATCCTTTCCTTTATTAGCCAAGCTATATAAGAGCAGGGACATTATGCTGAAAGTGTATAAGTCATTAATAATTGCACTAGACAGGGTACAAAGGAGATTTACGAGGATGTTGCCAGGACTGGAAAAATGCAGCTATGAGAAAAGATTGTATAGGCTGGGGTTGCTCTCCTTCAAACAGAGGAGGCTTAGCGGAGATTTGACTGAAAAGTACAATGTTGTGAGGGGCCTGGATAGAGTGGATGTGAAGGGCCTATTTACCTTAGCAGAGAGGTCAGTGACTAGGGGACATAGATTTAAAGTGATTGGTAGAAAGATTAGAGGGGAGAAGAGGAAAAGTTTTTTATCCTAGAGGGTGGTGGGGGTCTGGAACTCACTGCCTGAAAGGGCAATAGAGGCAGAAACCCTCAACTCATTTAAAAGGTGTCTGGATATGCACCTCAAGTGTTGTAACCTGCCAGGCTACAGATCAAATGCTGGAAGGTGGGATTAGGCAGCTTGGCTCGTTTTTCGACTGGCGCAGACATGATGGGCCAAGTGGCCTCTTTCTGTGCAGTTAGCTTTCTATGATTCTAACTGCAGAGCCACCCTGAAATTCTTTAAGAAAATAATGACACAACTAGTCTACTGTTTTAAAGGCCACCAAGATAAATTATAGAGTCTTGGTAGCCTTTTAAGTGTTGTAGTTAAATAGTGTCACAGAAATGTATTTGTAGCTGGGTTCCTATGCATCACGGCAATTGTCATGGAGATGGAATCAAGTTTCCATTCAGTGCAAACTGTCATTCTGTCTGGATAAGTAAATTACAGTCCAAAGCATATATGCAAATTATATAGAGGAAAAAAGTTCAAATGAAACTTGCTATGCATTAAAATGGACCTTTAGCTCCCTATCTTTGCCAAATTCAGAAATATAATTTTAAAGCAAGAATCTATTGTGTCCTATGCTAAACAAAACCAGTACAATTTATACAATGCAGTGATCTTAGTTACAAAATCAATACTGGCTATTCCATGCTGAACATAAAACTGGTTTGCCAAGGATAATTACAGCAAATCACAACCCAGAGCCATTAGTTTTTTGCACATTCGCAGTACAGTTTTATTTCCCTCACGTGATGATACAGTGGCCTTGAAAAAGGTTCAAAGGAGAGCTATGAAAATGATTCCTAGCTTAAAAAACCTTTGTTACTCAGATAAGCTTAAAGAGCTGGAGCTATATATTTTAAAGCCATATAGACTTCGATGCAACCTGGTACAGGTATACAAAATAATGAAAGTGCTGGATTGTGCCTGTTGATAGATTATTTCAGTTTGACAGATTGGGGAGGACCAGGGACATGCATTTAAAGTATGCAAAAATAGTAAATATCCACACCATCACAAAGACCATTAATCTCCAACTCTATAACATCGCCTAACTCTGCCCTTGCCTCAGCTTATTTGTTGCTGAAACCCTCATCCATGTCTATTTTACCTCTACACTTGAATGTCTATTTTACCTCTACACCCCCTCCCTATCTCGGTGATCTCATCCAGCCTTACAGCCCCCTGAGATCTCTGCACTCCACCAATTCTGGTCTCATGAGCATTCTCAATTTTAATTGCTCCATCATTAGCAGCCATGCCTTCAGATGCCAAGGCACAAAACTCTGGAATTCCCTCTCTAAATCTCTCCATCTCTCTTTCCTGCTTTAAGACACTCCTTCAAACCTACCTCTTTGACCAAGCTTTTGGCCATCTACCCTAATATCTCCTGATGTGACTCAGTGGCATTTGGCTTAATAACACTTGTAAAACACCATGGAATGTTTTATTATGTTAAAGGTACTATATAAATGCAAGTTATTGTTGTACTAAGCTAGATTATAGGCAGTTCTTCTTTTCTCACAGAGTAGTGAGGTTCTGGAATGCGTTGTTGACTTGTCCAGTGTATGCTGACTCTGCATGCCTTCAAGAGGCAGCTGAACCTGCATTTGCTGGGGTAGGCGGTCGTGTAGTGGAAATATCACTGGGTTAGTGATCCAGAAACCCAGGCTAATGCTCTGAGTTCAAATCCCACCATGGCAGATGGTGAAATTTGAATTCAATTAACAAATCTGGAATTTTTTTTAAAAAGCTTGTCTAATGGTGACCATAAAACCATTGTCGATTGTTGTAAAAACCCATTTGGTTCACTAACGTCCTTCAGGGAAGGAAATCTGCCATCCTTACCTGGTCTCTCCTACTTCAGACCCACAGCCATGTGGTTGACTCTTAAATGCCTACTGAAATGGCCTAACAAGTCACTCAGTTCAAGGGCAGTTAGGGATGGGCAATAAATGCTGGCCTAGCCAATGATGCCCACATCCCACAAACAAATAAAAAAAAAGATAAGTGGATTAGCAATTAACGTAAACATGGTCAATGTGAGTTGTAGACTAGGTTCAATTGCCTGAGGAGGTCAGAGAGGAATTTTCAAGATTTGCTTTTCCCTTATTGGCCCCGGTTATTTTTATATTGTTTTCTGCCTCTCCTGGGAGATTACAGGCTATGGAGGAGGGGTAGGAAGTGTCTAGTCATCATGCTCCAGGCATTCTAAGTGTGGTGCAGGCTTGATGAATCAACTAGTCATTTCCTTCCTGTCATTTTCATATATTTTTAAGTTTTGTGAAGGTGAATGGTGACACAGACTCGGAGGAACTTGAATTTTTTATACATCAGTTAAGTTTCGACAGAAAGTGTCTTTATTTCCTGATAGATGTTTAACTGGTATCCATGTTGTGCTGTAGACAGAGGAATATCACAATTAATGCATTAACTGTTCATCCATGAGTATCATCAGCAATAGTTTTCAGGCTTTAAAATATGGCAAATGTACAAAAGCCTGATGACTATTGTTGAGTGGTTTTGGATTGTTCTGCTCTATAAAGCAATCCAGCAATTATGCCATTTGAACCTTTTCAATAATACATGTTATTATATATCTAAAAGCCTGCTGGGTAATGCCAAGATAGGACAGTCGATCTACATAGGAGGTTAAGAATCAGTGGTCAATCCTATAATGTTGAAAGATTATAATCTTAAGATTTGGATTTAAATGTGGGAGGCATGATTGCGAAATTTGCTGATGACATAAAAATTGGCCGTGTAGTTGATAGTGAAGAGGATAGCCTTAGATTCCAGAAAGATATAAATGGTTTGGTTGAGTGGGCGGAAAAGTGGCAAATGGAATTCGATCCAGAAAAGTGTGAGGTAATGCATTTGGGGACGACAAATGAAGCGAGGGAATGCATAATAAACAGGAGGATATTGAGAGGGGTAGAAGAAGTGAGAGACCTTGGAGTGCATGTCCACAGGTCCCTAAAGGTGGCAGGACAGGTGGATAGAATGGTGAAGAAGGCATATGGAATGCTTTCCTTTATTGGCCGAGGTATAGAATTCAAAAGCAGGGATGTAATGCTGGAACTGTATAAATCGCTGGTTAGGCCACAGCTGGAGTATTGCATACAGTTCTGGTCACCACATTACAGAAAGGACATAATTGCTTTGGAGAGAGCACAGAGGAGATTTACAATAATGTTGCCAGGGCTCAAAAGTTGCAGCTATGAGGAAAGATTGGGTTGTTTTCCTTAGAACAGAGGAGGCAGAGGGGTGATTGAATAGAGGTGTACAAAATTATGAGGGGCCTAGGTAGAGTAGAGAAGAAGGATCTGTTTCCCCTAGCGGAGAGGTCAATTACCAGGGGACACAGATTTAAAGTGATTGGTAGAATGATTAGAGGGAACATGAGGAAAAACCTTTTCACCCAGATGGTGGTGGGTGTCTGGAATTCACTGCCAGGAACGGTGGTGGAGGTAGAAGCCCTCAATTCTTTTAAAAGGTACTTGGGACCTGCACCTGAAGTGCTGTAACTGGCAAGGCTATGGACCAGGTGCTGGACGGTGGGATTAGATTGGGCGGCTAGTTTTTTCAGCCGGCATGGACATGACGGGCTGAGTGGCCTCCTTCTGTGCCGTAATTTTTCTAATGTTCTTTGGTTCTAAAAGTAATGGGAACTGCAGAAGCAAATATGAGAATATGCATCTAAAAATATTCTTGTTATTGGAATTTCAAACAAGAGAAGCTCTGGTGGTCCTCTGAGCATTAGGAGAACCTTATGAACAACTAAACAAAAATAGAGCAAGAAAAGAAATAATTGTTGTAAAGACATCCAAGTTGGCGAAGGACCCATGGGGTAGAATTAGTTCGCATAGCACCACAGACGGCTGTTGATTCCCCAGGAACAGGTAGCATCATGGGCTGCGAAACTAGAAGCGGTGATACACAAACAAATTTCTCTCCCTACGAGTGGAGTGGGCCAAGATATTCAGAAACTGCATGGCAGTCCTGCAGTGCATGCCACAATACTGTGGGTGTACCCACACTAGATAAACTGCAGTGGTTCAAGAAGGCAGCTCACCACCACCTTCTCAAGGGCAATTAGGGATAGGCAACAAATGCTGGCCATGCCAGCGATGCCCAAATCCCATGAAACGAATAAAAAAAGCCCAATGGATTAAATGACAGCACAATTTCTATTAACTCATCTGCAGTATGCATGGCAAATAATTATTTTACAAAATCATTGATTTTGATTGATTAGGCAATGTGCAATAGCTTAATGGTGTTTGATTAGACTATTGGATAATAAAAAACAAGTGGTAAACTGACCCTGTTAGATCAATCAAGAACATGTCAGCATCCAAAAATCAAGAATTAGAGGAAATTACCTATATCTTAAATAAATATTCTGTACAAAGGCTGCAACATTAGGTAATTAATTAATGAGCCTTAGTGTCATTGAAGAAGCATTGAGCAAAACTTCCAGTGATCTTTTCTACATGTGATGCAGTGACACTTACAAGCAAAAAGGAATTACAGGTGTATGACCTTACAAAAATCATATCGTAAAGGTTTACAGTGTAACAGATGTAAACACTAGTTTAGGTGAGCAGATACTAAAATTAGAACTGCTCAAAAGTGCTTACTTTTATTCTAAAAATATGGAAGGCACCTACAACGAAGTTACAATTAAACTTTGCTGTAAGATCCGAAACCATTTTAGAACACTTGGCCTTCTTTATAGAATGTAATAAAAGCAATATAATTACATACATTTTAAACACAGTACCTTACAGAAAACTTGCTACTTCACTTTCAACAAGGTTGATTTTAACCCCATCTGCCTGGCTCAAACCAGATGAACAGGCAGTTAAAATTGGCCAAGTGACTTCACCATTAATGTCCAACACCGATTATAGTGCCTTCTATTTTAATCTGCTCATCCAAACTACGGAAAGACAGATGGCAGCAGGATCCTTTATGTGCAAATGATATCATCAGGCCTCCATTACAATTTTAACTGTGGCCTGAGCAGGGAAGCGATTATGGCTTGAAATGAAAACCAAACGTGCCAGAAATACTCAGCAGGTCTGGCAACATTTGTGTAGAAATAAACAGAGCTAATGTTTCAGGGCTTTCCAGTTGGTTGAAGACAGCAGGAAGAGGAGGGGAGACAGTGGTATTGTGGTAATGTCATTGGACTAGTAATACAGAGACCTAGGCTAATACTCTGGGAACAAGGGTTCAAATCCTACCAAGACTGCTGATGGAATTTAAATTCAATTAATTAATAAATTTAATGAATTAATAAAAATCTGGAATTGAAAGCGAGTCTCTGTAATGGTGACCATGAAACTACCATTGATTGTTGTAAAAACCCATCTCGTTCACTAATTCCTTTAGGGAAGGAAATCTGCTGGCCTACATGTGACTCCAGACCCACAGCAATGTGGTTGACTCTAAACTGCTCTCTGAAATGGCCATTCAGTTATACAAATCCAAAATTGATCTAGGCATCAGAAATGACAACAGCAAAGCCAACCCTGTCGAGGACCCTGCAAGTCCTCCTTTCCAAGATCTGGAGCCTGTGCCAAAATTAGGAGAGCTGTCCCACAGCCTAGTCAAGCAATGGCCTGACACAGTCATACTCACGGAAACATACCTTAAACCCACTGTCCCAGACACCACCATCACCATTCCTGGGTATGTCCTGTCCCATTGGCAGGACAGACTCATCAAAGGTGGTGACACAGTTGGGAGGAAGTTGCCCTGGGAGTCCTCAACATTGACTCTGAACTCCATGAAGTCTCATGGCATCAGGTCAAACATGGGCAAGGAAACCCCTGCTGATTACCACCTACCACCCTCCGTCAACTGATGAATCAGTAGTCTTCCATGTTGAACACCACTTGGAAGAAGCACTGAGGATAGCAAGGGCACAGAATGTACTCTGGGTGGGGGACTTTAATGTCATCACCAAGAGTGGTTCGGTAACACTGTTACTGATCGAGCTGGCCGAGACCTGAAGGACATATCTGCCAGACTGGGCCTGTAGCAGGTGGTGAGGCAACCAACAAGAGGGAAAAGGCTTCTCGACCATGTCCTCACCAATCTCCTGCAATCGCAGGAGGTGTAATACCTGCCCATTTACCTCCTCTCTCCTCACTATCCCAGGCCCCAAACACTCCTTTCAGCTGAAGCAGCGATTTACTTGTACTTCTTTCAATGTAGTATACTGTATTCGCTGCTCACAGTGTGGTCTCCTCTACATTGGGGAGACCAAGCGCAGACTGGGTGACCGCTTTGCGGAACATCTCCGCTCAGTCCGCAAGCAGGACCCTGAGCTTCCGGTTGCTTGCCATTTCAACACTCCCCCCTGCTCTCATGCTCACATCTCTGTCCTGGGATTGCTGCAGTGTTCCAGTGAACATCAACGCAAGCTCGAGGAACAGCATCTCATCTACCGATTAGGCACACTATGCCTGCCGGACTGAACATTGAGTTCAATAATTTCAGAGCATGACAGCCCCCCATTTTACTTTCATTTTTAGTTATTTTTTCTTCCTTTTTTTTTACATTCCTTTTTACATTTTTTACAATCTTTTTTTGCATTTATTTCATTTCATCTTAGTTTGTTCAGTTTGCTTACCCACTGTTTTTTTCAGGTTGTTTTTCTTCAGGTTTGCACTTGCTGCTGTTCAATATTCAGTGTATTCACACCTAATCTGTACTAATGCTTTGTCTTTCAACACACCATTAACATATTGTTTGCCTTTGCTCCGTGACCTTTTGGTCAGCTATGTGGCCTGGTCCAATCTGCACCTTCTCCTTTGTTATCTCTTGCCCCACCCCCACCTCACTTGTTTATAATCTGTGACTTTTCTAATATTTGTCAGTTCCGAAGAAGGGTCACTGACCCGAAACGTTAACTCTGCTTCTCTTTCCACAGATGCTGCCTGACCTGCTGAGTGATTCCAGCATTTCTTGTTTTTGTTTCAGATGTCCAGCATCCGCAGTATTTTGCTTTTATCCTCACCAATCTACCTGCCGCAGATGCATCTGTCCATGACAATATTGGTAGGAGTGACCATCACACAATCCTTGTAAAAACCCGGCTGTATTCACACTGACGATACCCTCCACTGTGTTGTGTAGCACTACCACAGTGCCAAATGGGATAGATTCAGAATAGATCTGGCAGCTCAAAACAGGGCATCCATGAAGCAATGTGGACCATCAGCAGCAGCAGAATTGTACTCACCCACAATCTGTAACGTCATGACCCAGCATATCCCTCACTCTGCCATTACCATCAAGCTAAGGGAACAACCCTGGTTCAATAAAGAGTGCAGGAGGGCATGCCAGGAGCAGCACCAGGCATACCTCAAAATTAGGTGTCAACCTAGTGAAGCTACAACACAGGACTACTTACATGCTGAACAGCGGACGCAGCAATGCATGCAATAGACAGAGCTAAGGGATCCTATAACCAATGAATCAGATCCAAGCTCTGCAGTCCTGCCACATCCAGTCGTGAATGGTGGTGGACAATTAAACAACAACAGGAGGAGGATCCACAAATATTCCCATCCTCAATGATGGAGCAGCCCAGCATATCAGTGCAAAAGAAAAGGCCGAAGCATTTGCAACCATTTTCAGCCAGAAGTGCCGAGTGGATAATTCATCTTGGCCTCCTCCTGAGGTCCCCAGCATCACAGATGTCAGTCTTCAGCCAATTCGATTCGCAACACCTGATATCAAGAAACGGCTAAAGGCACTGGATTCTGCAAAGGCTATGGGTCCTGACAACATCCTGGCTGTAGAAATGAAGACTTGTACTCCAGAATAAAGGCTGGCTCGGGTCTGCAAATTATACCCGACCCGAGCCTGAGAGAACCACATCCGACCCCGAGCCCGACCCGGCCCAAGTCCTTCCATTTTTTCCTGCGCCCGACCAGACCCAACCATCAGTTAACCTACCTTCCGTTTTCACTTTGTTGCTTATCTGCACCAAGCTTAAAATAACTCTAACAAATCCACCTTCCAGCCCAAAAGGTAAATTAATATTGGAGCCACTTACCTGAGGTTGTGATAGAGTGTGTCCGACCTGGCCCGGCCCGACCCGAGCCTGAATGCCAGACCCGGAAGTGCAACCCGACCCAAATCCGACACATGTCGGTGGGTCTCGTTGGGTTTGGGTCAGGTAGTAGGCCTTTACTCCAGAACTAGCCGCACCCGTAGCCAAGTTGCTTCAGTACAGCTACAACACTGGCATCTACCGACAATATGGAAAATTGCCCAGGTATGTCCACAATAAGCAGGACAAATCTAATCAGGCCAATTACTGCCCCATCAGTCCACTCTCGATCCTCATCAAAGAGATGGAAGGTATTGTTGACAGTGCTATCAAGCACCACTTAAACAGCAACAACCTGCTTACTGATGCTCAGTTTGGGTTCCGCCAGGGCCACACAGCTCCTGACCTCATTACATCCTTGGCCCAAACATGTAATTCAAGTTGAACTCAAGAGGTGAGATGAAAATGATTGCCCTTGATATCAAGGCAACATTTGACGGAGTGTGGCATCGAGGAGTCCTAGCCGAAATGAAGTCAATGGGAATCAGGGCAAAAACATTCCACTGGTTGGAGTTATACCTAGCATAAAGAAAGATGGTTGTGGTTGTTGGAGGTCAATCTGCTCAGCCCCAGGATAATGGTGCAGGAGTTCCTCAGGGTAGTGTCCTAGGCCCAACTATCTTCAGCTGCTTCATCAATGACCTTCCCTCCATCATAAGGTCAGAAGTGGGGATATTCGCTGATGATTGTACAATGTTCAGCACCATTCGCAACTCCTCAGATACTGAAGCAGTCTGTGTCCATATGCAGTAAGACCTGGACAACATTCAGGCTTGGCTGATAAGTGGCAAGTTACATTCATGCCACACAAGTGCCAGGTAGTGACCATCTCCAACAAGAGAGAATCTAACCATCTCCCCTTGACATTCAATGGCATTACTATTGCTGAATCCCCCACTATCAACATTCTGGAGGTTACCATTGACCAGAAACTGAACTGGACCAGCCACATACATACTGTGGCTACAAGAGCAGGTCAGAGGCTGGAAATTCTGTGGTGGATAACCCACCTCCTGACTCCCCAAAGCCTGTCCATCATCCACAAGGCACAAGTCAGGAGTGTGATGGAATACTCACCACTTGCCTGGATGGGTGCAGCTCCAACAACACTCAGGAAGCTCAACATCATCCAGGGCAAAGCAGCCCGCTTGATCAGTGCCCCTCAAACATTCACTCCCTCCACCACCAACATGCAGTGGCAGACGTGTGTATCATATACAAGATGCACTGCAGCAACTCACCACGCCTCTTTCACCGCACCTTTCAAATCAGCAACCTCTTCCACCCAGAAGGACAAGGGCAGCAGACACGTGGGAACACCACCATCTTCACGTTCCGCTCTAAGCCACATACCATCCTGACTTGGAATTATATTGCTGTTCCTTCACTGTCACTGGATCAAAATCCTGGAGCTCTCCCCTAACACCACTGGGTATACCCGCACCAGATGGACTTCAGCAGTTCAAGAAGGCAGCTCACCAGCACCTTCTGAAGGGAAATTAGGAATGGGCAACAAATGCTGGCCTAGCCAGCACCACCCACATCCCTTGATACAAATAAAAAAATTTCAAAGAACAGAAAACGCCCATGCAAGTAAGCTTTGTTACTTTCCTTGTGGGGCCTGGAAAATCAAGAGTACTCCTTTGGGCCCCACAAGGGATGTTTAGTCCTTCTCTTCCCCAAGCTCCTGCCCTACTTTCATCTTGCAAGACCCTCCCACAACCCCTTCCTCACAACTTATCTTGTTGTTGGCAAGATTTTGGTGCCAGCTAACAGCCACTTGCCACCCAAACTCATGCTTCCAGTCAGATTGATATCATGAAGAAGAGGTCCAAGTGTTTAAATCACCCAAACCTCATGCTGCCAAGGTTGGGTGGGGTAGGGATTTGACACTCACTTCGTCTGCCTCGCACTCCCCCCCACCCTGCCCCCACCCACCCCCACCCACTAATACCTCCTGATTCTCACTCCCAGTTAAAAACTGGGCTAATGTCTTGTTTCATATGTCTCGTTGAAGAAAATGGATGGTTTTAAAAATGAACATAGCATGGAACAATTAAAACCATAATCAAAATAATAAAACAAGTAAAAATCATAAATTGCACATATTTTGAACTAATTTGATGAGATGTTTCTTTTAAAGGGATCTTCAAAAATACACTGTGCTAACCTCAACAGAAACCTAAGGAATTGGGAAATGTGAGGGGTGCAATTTGGTTTGTTAATCTCATTCCTCTATAATCCATACCACTCAGACAAACACTAAGATAAAAATGTCTGCTGTATTCCACTAATGTTAATTCCCTACAAATCCTGAATTTGGCTTTCTTCATACATAATTTTTTTATCATTCTATCACTTCTGTTACATTTTTTTGACAAATTATTGGAACGAATTACTAACATCAAAAAGTACACTATTACTTTCACATGTAGTTTATCTGGATACTTTAGAAATAATCTGGGGTGGAAATTGAGTTGTTACGATCAGGTGAGGAGGGTCGAAGGGCTCCCCTCTTGTTCCTCTTGTTGTTTCACTACAACAGGTTTATTTCTTTTTAAAGGGGATATACTTGCCAATTCAGTAAGTGTTTAACTATTTACAAGTTTTGACCATAAAAAGAACCAATCGGACAGGTTTTTGAGCTTAACAAAGAAAGAGGCTAGTTTTATTGTACTCAAACCGATCTAAGTAAACTAATAAACTATGCTCTAACTTTCACACACACACAAATGGATTACAAAGTGGGGAAGGATAGAATGTTCAGATTAGAATCCAGAGCAATAAAAAGGGGTATACAGTCTGTGGAGTTTGGTGACTCGGCTGGCTTCCGGATGAACTCGGTGGTCCTGAGGCTTCCGGCTTGTAGATGTGGCCAGTTGATTTGGGGTTTTCCTGGAGACAGTGATGCAGATGATATCCTTCATGGAATCTCCGTCTTCAGCAGTGATAGGCCTAGGTGGATGCAGCCAGCAAGCAAGGTTCGAAGCAGGGGGAGAAGGGACCACACTGGGTCGACTCTTGTCTGTGTCTAGCTGCTCGTCTCTGTTGCTGCAGGGAAAACACCAGCTTAAACACACAAATGTTGGGCCTGTCACATGACCGTCACCCAGTGATTCAACATGATGGCTGAGTGTATATTCCCTCTTGTAACTTAATCAGTTCATGTCTAGGAATTCTCTTCCATCAACTGGGGTCTCATTGTTCAAGTGATTAAGTTTGAGTGGTTCATCCCCACCAGTTTAATTTCCCAAGTGATTGCTTTAATGTTTTGTTAATGGGAGCAGGCTAGGTAGTTCACACAAAAGTTCCCAAGTCATTCTTCTGGAGGGGACTGGCCAGACAATGTGTCTCCACCTCAATGCATTGGAGTGTAGGGTATAGTGATGCAAATTGCGGTGGCCATCTTAGCTGCTAGCAGTCACCTTTCGGCTGTTCCTTTATTTCTTTAAAAAAAATTTAATTCAGGTTTCTGGCCAGTGGATTAAAAAATCATCATTCAGCCTAGCACACGTTTGTGATAGTCAAAATAATTCCTTTTTTGCAAAACTTTTTAAATTTTACTGCAATATATATTCATCTCCTCTAGGCCTTTCACCCCTAAACAAGAGCGTACCTAACTTTATTTGAAGCTGTGATGTCCTTTGGTTGACCAAAAGTTTAATTATTATAGTTCAAGAGCCCTATCTCAGGGGAATGAGCATCATGGAGAGGGAGGGAAGGAGTTAAATCATTATCATTTCACTTCAGACATGGGCTGGAACTTGCAACTTTTGCAACAATACAGAGCAGGCAGTAGCGGATCTGACTTGAAAAGGAAAATCGGATGGCGTGTATAATGGGCGGCTGATCTAATACCAACCGTTTTACACCTGCTGCAAAGTTGAAAATTCCACCCATGGTTTCAAATGCAATTTAGACAGATGTAATGGTGATCTGTTCTCTCTGTCATCCATAATGTTCTTAGGTGAAATGTGTTTGCCAATCTGAAGGTACAAATGTAGAGCACAAAATTATCCAAATTTCAGCATGATATAGTATTAAAATGATGGTCTTATTTAGAAAGATCCACCAGGATGCTGTGGTGTGGGAAACTGAAATGTCACATTGATACACCTCTTCCAGGATTGGGATTTTGAGCATTGTTACAGCAGATGTGAGGGAAATTTACTCCGCTTCTAACGTTAGGAATACTTGACTTTGGAGCAATTGATGACCACAATGAGTATTAATAGTGAAAAGGTGCCCACTCTCCAGCATGGACCACTCTCAGATGATGAAATCCATCAGCATAATATTTTTATAACAATTCCTACATCTAAAACAAAATGGTACCTTTCCACCATTCACTCTTGAAGTACTTTTTTCAGTATCACACAAATGGTATGCTTATAGGACAGATCCTTGCCTTCAAGTTTTAGCACTGTAATGGGCAGGAATACAAAGAGCTGAGATCAACACTATGAAAAGATAAGCTGCTGTACCAAAATTCACATCTGATGTAAAAACCAAATGAAACCAATCTGGATACTTATAAGCGAAACCATGCTATCTATTCTTAACATAGGAGTTTGAAGTGGGATTTAAACTACAGGAGCAGATGAAATGGGAGTCAGTTATTTTTACTAATTTATCACCAGCTGGGGAAATTGACTTTTCCTCCAGATATGATAGAAAATGCCAGAGGTTACTTGTGAAAAAGATGCATTACCTTCCTGTTTCCTCAGCATTTGTTTAATGACAAATTATATAAAGGGCATTTGCCAGAGAAAATGAACAGTGGTTTTCACTGCACAAATCTCAAATTATGCGCATTTCTTTGCTGTGGCATTCAAGTGCACTTACTGTTTAAATGTGCAGCAATAAATGAGGTGAAGTCATCTTATGCACCTTGGGGATGATTTTCTACATTAAAGGCACTAGATAAATACAAGATTCTGTTAGTATCATCACATTTGTGATATATTGGACTTAAGCATCTTAAACTTAGTTTCTGGTCATCCTTTATTTGCACACTGATGATATCTCACTGTACCTTTTCTTTCAACCCTCTACTACCTCCATGCTGTCAAATGCTCGTCTGACATCAAGTCCTGAATGATTCACAATTTCTTTCATTCAACATTGGAAAGACCAAAACCATCATTGTCAGCTCCCACTACAACTCCATTATTTCACCATAGAATCTATTGCTCTCGCTGGTCACACTTAGGCTGAACCAGATCATCTGCATCTTACCATAATTTTCAGCTCTGTATCCTATCCAACACCAAGACCATTTATCTCACCTGCAACCTTGTCTGCTTTTGCCCCTACTTCAGTTCCTCAAATGCAGAAACCTTATGTATGTCTGTCACTTCTGAACTTGCCTACACAAATATTCTTCCTGCTGACCCCCAATCCTCTATCACCTAGAAACTTGAACTTGTCTATGAAGTGCATCCTATTCCACAGTAAGTCCTGCTCAACCATCACTTCGTTCCTCCCGATGTATACAATCTTCACATTCCCAAAACATGCAACTCTAAATTACCGGTCCTTGTCTATAACTCCATTCATTGCCTTGCTCCACCCATCTCTAATCTGTTTCAGCCCTATATCCCTTCCTGAAGCCTCTGTTCCTCTGAGGCAGCCCTCCTGTGCATCTTCCCTTCCAGACTTCAATGCCTTCAGATGCTTTTGTCCTCCCTTCTAGAACTCTCTCTTTATACCTTTCTGTCTCTGGATCCCTCTCATGCTACCTTTAAAACTCTCCTCAAATTCCATCACTTTGGGCTATGAATATACTTAGGCAAAGAGCACCCATCAAGGTGAGGAATCAATATAGCTTAACGAGAGAGGAGAGGGCAATAGTGAGAAAAAAAACGAGGGGGAAGGTATCGGGGCTTTTCATAAGAATCTCAATCACTTTCGGTATTAATCATTACCTATTCCACATTTACACAAAAATGGTACACCTCTAATTGGCTTTAGATCCAACCTTTCGTGAAGAGGTAGGTAGCGTTATCCTCTATTTCTATTTTTAGGAAAGTTTAATTAAAAACGCCAACTCAGCCATTGCAGCTTTTGATCAGTCTACAAGTTATTGTATTAATACATTTATTGCCGTCTATCCACAGTCCTCTCAAGAAAGAAACTAACCCTGTTTTGCTCTCATTCGCTCTTGCTCCACTTCCTGGGCGAAACACATCGGTTGCTATTTTTAACTTTTCCTGTCATCATTGTAGTACAATAATGTTCGCATTGAGGTTCGCAAGGGAAGCTAGCCGTCAAGATTAGGACTACAACTAAAATCCATAACTAAACATTTT
Organism: Heterodontus francisci; assembly: GCF_036365525.1. Taxonomy (NCBI): domain Eukaryota; kingdom Metazoa; phylum Chordata; class Chondrichthyes; order Heterodontiformes; family Heterodontidae; genus Heterodontus; species Heterodontus francisci. The sequence continues at coordinate 33,010,299 of NC_090401.1, forward strand.
AATTTATTTTAATTTAAGAAAGCAACGTTGAGTAAACCGTCTCACAGCTGTAATATCTGTTGATAATTTCCTTCCTGCTGGTTATAGCTTTGAACGAATTAAAGTAACAAGATTATCGCGAATTATAAAAGATTCTCACTCGGTACTTACAATTAACGACACTGAGAAAGAAGAAATGACGAACTGTTTTACGCCCTAAGTGAAACAGTTTGAACTCTTGTTTACCTGGATCAGGTACTTGGTGCTCTTCAGATTTTTTTTCAAGGATTTCCTTTCAAACGCACTCAAAGGAGATGGCGCTGAGAATTTGTAACCGACATCCACTAAGTGCTCCTTGCTGCTTACTGAGCGCTTTCCACACACTCTGTAATCTTTCCGAGCCTTGAGTTTATTCGTAAATGTTTTGATCAGTTTTCCAGCCACTGAAACCAAGCTGATTGGTTCATACGGGAGCGAGAAGGATTTATAGAGGCTGGGTGAGCTGTCAATTACCTGATGTCTCTCAACATAATCCCTTTGCACTCCCAGGAGGAAGTAGCTTTCAACAGTAAAAAAAAACTTTAAAGATCACAAATAACACGGGCTGACAAAATGTTAAGCAACAAAAAGGTACAGGACAGCAATCTGGCTGTACCCCTTGTGATGCTATTACACTGAAATACAATATTTTGCATTTTGGCAGGGCAACTGGCGAATAATTTAACAATCTTCTTCAAAAGGGTGTTTAGCAAAGTCTCTGCTTTAGGAGGCAGAAGAGGCATGCGATCTTGCGCAAGTGACACCCTTACATTCTGCATTTCCAGAATCACAATTTAAAACATTATATAAATTGTTTTAATAAATTTTAAATTGCTTTCTTTAAAAACAGTGTTCCATAATCAGTTCGAGACTGATATCCTACATTACAACAGTGACTACACTTCATTGGTTGTAGAGCGCTTTGGGACGTTCTCAGGTTATGAAAGGAACCATATAAATACAAGTTTTTTTTAATTTATCTTGTGCTTTCTATCACAAGTAATGGCAAAAGTCAATAGAAAATCATGAACCATCTGATGTTTTCCCGGCTGCAACGTTTCCTCTTTTTCCTTCCCTCCTACAGTTCCACAACTGCTGGCGGCCCTTTGTTATTTCGCTCTAATGGACATTTCCTTATCTAAATTGGACAAAGTCATCAGCAGACTGTTCAATGTCAGTGTTAGCTATTCTGTCCATACACATGCATTTCCACCAAGGATAGATTTAACAGGGAGCTTTCATTGCCACTCGGGATGCTGGGATAGCCAAGGTCTCCACCTTTCTCGTTCTTCAGAAGTAAAGCGAAGCACAAATTGTCACATGTGGAAAAAGGAGGCAGAAAAAAAGAAACTTAAAAATACATATTTTTGAACCATGGAAACGTAGTTTCTGAAACGTGTGAACAAAATACTGCGTGGGCAAAGTGAGCTATGGTAACTTTTACACTCATGGAACTGCTAGATGTGTCATTCAAAACTGTGTTGGCAGCCCAGTACATTGATAAAATTATTTATCAAACTCTGCTCCCTCACCATCCTAACACATACTTTTGACATTTAAAATGCTACAATTTTTAGGATAAATTATAATTTAAATTTCAATGATTTAAATAACCAATATGTCTGTTCAGGAAAAGATTTGATGCAGCACTATTTCAATACATTTATTAAGATTTTACTTATATGTACACATGCATTGAATAAAAATATCTATTCTGACCATAATGTTCCATTACAATTTATACCTCAAGGATCAAACCCAATAAAAACACAATGCGTGACACAAATTGTTTGTAGAACCTTGCCAAGGAAATAGCACAATCTTATTTTGTCTTCATTTTCTGCCAAGTACACTATAGATTTCCTGCGTTAATCCTGACAGTAGTGTGCTGTTGCAATTTTTCATTTTTAAAAAAATTTTAAAGCACTGATTGCTCATTACAAACCTTATTCAGTTTGGTTCATTGATTTAAGTTGCTAATGGCCACATCAATGCAAATATTGTGGTTTCTGTAATCAGACTAAACTCAGGGCAGAACAATGCAAAATGTGTAATGACCAAAGCCACATCTGACATATCAATTCTGATAGCTCTGTTTGAATTCTTCCTTATATTTATGATATAGTATAGACAGGATGAGACAAATAGCCTCCTTCTGTGCTGTATTATTCTATATCCTTTATGTTAGGGGTGTCCAAACTTCTTGTCTTCATAGTCCACTCAGTTGCTTAACATGAAGTCCATGGACTGCATACAAGTTTCCTAATTAAACCCTTCCACCTGTCCATCCCCTCTACTCCTTGAAGACCCTCCCTAAAATCCATTTTTGAGCAAGCTTTTGGATATCCCTCCTAATATCTTCTTCTATGGATCATCAATTTTTGTCTCAATATACCTCTGTGAAGTGCCTTGGGATGTTAAAGGAACTACATTAATGTAAACTGTCATTGTTGTGCCAAAACCATTGGTAGCATACTTAGGATGGTCCTGTGTTGCTGACACTTTTCGCATGCTTTTGATGCTATGTCTGTTTTCTCCTTCCTGCCTTCTTTAATCTTCCCATTCAAGGTGGCACATTTTGCTCCTGCCCCTCCCTTTGCAGTTCAAGTTGTTAATATTCTGCCTTTCTTCCCAATTCAAGCTGACACTTTTCTCCACCTCCACTCGGTGCAAGATGGTATTATATCCCTTAGTCCTCTGAGTTCAAGGTGGCACTCTTCTCTGCCCCTTCAATTTCATACTGACACTTTCTTCCCCACACCATCCCCTCACTTCATATTGATATCGTTACCCCTGCCCCAACAACGTTATATAGGTATTACTCCCTTGCTAACTGCAGCTGGTAATGTTTTCACCCTCCAATATTACACTGGCACTCTGTCCCTCCTCCAATTTCACTCTGAAACTGGTTTCAAACTTTGTTCCCTATATTAATAATTTTTTTTAAATTGCTGAGTTCCCTCTCAAACACACATAAATAAAATAAATTCAGCCGATTTTAGAATATAGGACATAATATAAATGAAAAATGAAACAATGGCAAAAATGCAATTTTGTTTCACAATGTATGTAAAATTACATATACACCAAATCAACAATCACAAGTATTATAATAAAAACCTTTCTTTTGGTGACGTTGCCACAGAGCAAATTGACAAATCATGCTTTATCTTGTTTTGGTGTTTAATGCAGAAAATGATTTGTGTTATTGCTTCTAGAGACCAGACTTCAGGTATTTTAGACCTCAAGAATTTTAGATATTAGTAATTTTCTATTCTTCATAGGAGTGGGAAGGTAGATGGCTTACAAACAGCAAGTTATGGTATACTCTGTGGATACATAATCCTGCTGAAGATAAAAACAAATTCGGGGAATTTTAGACACTGATGTATGCTGTGAGATACAGACACAGGTGAGCAATGGGAGGCCTGCAAAGAGGAGTTCGGGTACAGACTAGACACATTCCCATGATAGCAAAAAGGAAGGGCATCTAAAGCTCAAACTCTCTGAATGATTCAAAGAACAGATTAGCGAGTAACGTAAAAGAGAACCCAAAAATCTTTATAAACATAGAAAAAAATAAAAGGACAGTCAAAGGAAGGGTGAGGCTGATTAGGGACCGAAAAGGAAATATTCTTATGGAGACAGAGAGCATAGCTGAGGTACTAAAGGAGAATTTTATGAAAATATGAATTAGGAGCAGGAGAAGGCCACTCGGCCCCTTGAGTCTGCTCCACCAATCAATAAGATCATGGCTGATCTGATTGTAACCTCGCCCCCACATTTCCACATACCCCGATAACCTTTCTCACCCTTGCTTATCAAGAATCTATCTACCTTTGCCTTAAAAATATTTAAAGACTCTGCTTCCACTGCCTTTTGAGGAAGAGAGTTCCAAAGACTCACGACCCTCTGAGAGACATAATTTCTCCTCATCTCTGTCTTAAATGGGCGACCGCTTATTTTTAAATAGTATGTTACGACCGAGGCGGGAGTAATGCATTGTCAATTCAGTCCCATTACTCCACAGGTCACAGCATATTATTAAAGTTTCCCACCTACCGGAAATTAGCCAAATTAAACACTTTATTAACCCCCAGAATAAAACACACCAAACCAGTTAGCTTTAAACAACAACTAACCATTTATTGATTAGCTAAATCTTAAACAATACTGAGATAAATCTATGTCTGAAAAGACTTTATAACTTCTTATTCCTCCTAACCCTCATACGCACACACATGCATTCAAAAAACAATGGTTAACTGGTTTTTAAAATGATGTTTTAAATTAGAGCTGTTTCTTAGGAATAAATAAATTACTGGATTGGAAGTCTTGGTGGATTACATTCCCGATTCGGTGAGGTGTCCCAGAGTCAAATAGTTAGATGCCACTAGAAGTCTCCAGGCGAGTTTGATGAACAGTCTATAATGGATAGGCATTCAGGGTACTTTAGGTGCAGTAGGCATCACACAGGTTTGCGTCTGCCTGCAATGAATTTGGCCTAACCATCAGCCTCAAGAAAACGAACATCATGGGGCAGGATGTCAGAAATGCTCCATCCATCAATATTGGCGACCACGCTCTGGAAGTGGTTCAAGAGTTCACCTACCTAGGCTCAACTATCACCAGTAACCTGTCTCTAGATGCAGAAATCAACAAGCGCATGGGTAAGGCTTCCACTGCTATGTTCAGACTGGCCAAGAGAGTGTGGGAAAATGGCGCACTGACACGGAACACAAAAGTCGGAGTGTATCAGGCCTGTGTCCTCAGTACCTTGCTCTACGGCAGCGAGGCCTGGACAACGTATGCCAGCCAAGAGCGACGTCTCAATTCATTCCATCTTCGCTGCCTTCGGAGAATACTTGGCATCAGGTGGCAGGACTATATCTCCAACACAGAAGTCCTTGAAGCGGCCAACATCCCCAGCTTATACACACTACTGAGTCAGCGGCGCTTGAGATGGCTTGGCCATGTGAGCCGCATGGAAGATGGCAGGATCCCCAAAGACACATTGTACAGCGAGCTCGCCACTGGTATCAGACCCACCGGCCGTCCATGTCTCCGTTATAAAGACGTCTGCAAACGCGACATGAAATCGTGTGACATTGATCACAAGTCGTGGGAGTCAGTTGCCAGCATTCGCCAGAGCTGGCGGGCAGCCATAAAGACAGGGCTAAATTGTGGCGAGTCGAAGAGACTTAGTAGTTGGCAGGAAAAAAGACAGAGGCGCAAGGGGAGAGCCAACTGTGCAACAGCCCCAACAAACAAATTTCTCTGCAGCACCTGTGGAAGAGCCTGTTACTCCAGAATTGGCCTTTATAGCCACTCCAGGCGCTGCTTCACAAACCACTGACCACCTCCAGGCGCGTATCCATTGTCTCTCGAGATAAGGAGGCCCAAAAGAAAAAGAAGGCATCACACAGATCTTTCAACACGGAGTATAACAACAGGTCTACTTAGATTTTGAATTAGCAGTCTATCAGTAGAAACTTTACTGAGTTTCCAGAACTCCCAGAAACACAAAAGACAACAGAAAGTCACTCCTGAGGCAGAGACTTCTTAGAGACAGGAGTAAAAAGAAATTTGCTACCTCCAATAATGCAAATATTCCTTTCCAAGGGTCTTTTCCTCTTTAGGTGAAACACCACCTGTAGGCCAATGTAGATTTCCTGCTGAGAGAGACAAATTCTTCCATCCTTCAGGAGAGCACGCTTTGCTAGTTTGCCAGTTCAACTGGTTCTAGCCAGTCTTTACACACAAAGTGATACAATATGGCATGTGACCTCTCTCTCTCTTGCTGTTGTTTGTGAAACAGGCTTGCAGCTCACACTGTTCCCAGAGAATATAAAAACTACTCTCAGTCTTAAAGGCACACAGACCCCCTTTAGTTTTTAAACTGAGAGAAAAATACACTTTCACGACAAGTGACCCATAGTTCTAGATTCTCCCACAAGGGGAAACATCCTTTCCACATCCACCCTGTCAAGACCCCTCAGGATCTTATATATTTAAATCAAGTCACCTCTTATTCTCCTAAACTCCAGCAGATACATGCCTAGCCTGTCCAACCTTTCCTCATAAGATAACCTGTCCATTCCAGGTATTAGTCTAGTAAACCTTCTCTGAACTGCTTCTAACGCATTCACAACCTTCCTTAAATAAGTAGACCAATATTGTACACAGTCATCCAGATGTGGTCTCCCCAATGCCCTGTATAACTGAAGCATAACCTCCCTACTTTTGTATTCAATATCCCTCACAATAAATGATAGCATTCTATTAGCTTTCCTAATTACTTACAGAGACATGGTTACAAGATCAAGTTTGTGTAATCCTGATAGTAAAGGATGGCATAAGGACATTAATAAGAAGGGATCTGGCCTCAGAAGATCATGAAGTAGAATCAGTTTGGGTGGAAATTAAAAATAGCAGGAGTCAGAAAACACTGCTGACAGTAGTGATATTATTGGTCAGAACATTAAATGGGAAATTATTGGAACATGTAAAAAAGGTATTAATTGTAGGGGGACTTTAATCTGCTTTTAGATTGGAACAATCAAAATTGCAACAATGGTCTAGAAGATGAATTTGTCGAATGCTTTTGTGACAGTTTCTTGGAGCAATACATTGTAGAACTGACTAGGGATAAAGCTGTCTTAGATCTTGTATTGTGTAATGAAGCAGGGTTAATAAGCAATGTCATAGTAAAAGATCCACTGGGAAATAGTGATCGTAATACCATTGAATTTCATGTCAAGTTTGAAAGTGACACATATCAATCAAAAACAAGAATCTTAAACTTAAACAAACCTAATTATGAATATATGAGGGGAGAACTGGCTAAGATTAATTGGGTAGATAGACTGGAAGGTATGGCAGTAAATGAACAGTGGGAAACATTTAAAGAAACAATTCCAAGGGTTCAAAGACATTCCGTTCAAAGACAAAAACTCATCAAGCAAGACCCATCCGTGGCTCACTCAGGAAGTTAAGGAGAGTATTAGACTTACAATGTTGCAAAAAAAAAAGTAGCAAGTCTGAGGATTGGGAGTGTTTTAGAAACCAGCAAAGGGACACCAAAATGTTGATAAAAAGGGAAAAAATATATAGAATGAGAGTAAACTAACCAGCAGTATAAAAACAGGTTGCAAGAGCTTTTATAAGTACATAAAAAGGAAGATAGAGAAGCTAAAGTAGACGTTGGTCCCTTAGAGGCAGATTCAAGAGAAGTCAACATGTGGGATGAGGAAATGGCAGAGGCATTGAACAAATATTTTGTGTCTGTCTTCACAGTAGAAGACACAAGTTCTATACCAGAAATAGGCAGTAACCTAGGGGCTAAAAAGAGTGAGGAAATTAAGGATATTGATATCAGCCGAGAAAAAGCATTGGAGAAACTTGAGGGATTAAAATCTGCCAAGTCCCCAGGACCAGATGGCCGACATCCTAGGGTTCTAAAAGAGATAGCTGCAGAGATAATGGATGCACTGGCTAGGATTTTCCAGAATCCCATAGATTCAGGAATGATCCCGTCAGATTGGAAGTTGGCAAGCGTTATGCCGCTTTTCAAGAAAGGAGGTAAAGAGAAAACAGGGAACTACAGGCCAGTTAGTCTGACATCAGTTATTGGGAAGATGTTGGAAACTATTGTTGAAGAAGTCTTAACAATGCACTTGGAAAATCATAGTATGATTAGAACAAGTCAGCATGGTTTTACTAAAGGGAGATCCTGTTTGACAAATTTATTAGAATTTTTTGAGGATGTAACTAGTAGGGTAGCAAAAGGGAAACCAATAGATGTAGTATACCTGGATTTTCAAAAAGCATTTGATAAGGTGTCACATGAAAGATTAATAGACAAGATAAAGGCTCATGGTGTTGGGGGTAATATATTAGTGTGGATAGAGGATTCGTTAACAGACAGGAAGCAGAGAATGGGCATAAGTGGGGCATTTTCAAATTGGCAGACAGTGAATAGTAGGGTGCTGCAAGGATCTGTGCTGGGGCCTCAGCTGTTTACACTCTATATTAATGACTTGGATGAATAGACAGAGAGTAATGTATCTATGTTTGCCGAATATACAAAGCTCGGTGGAAAGGTAAGCTGCGGGGAGGATGTAGAGAGGCTGCAAACAGATATAGACAGGTCAAGTGAGTGGGCAACAAGATGGCAAATGAGTATAATGTAGCGAGGTGAGCAGTTGTTCACTTTGGTCATAAAAATAGAAAAGCAGAATATTTTTTAAAAGGAGTGAAACTGGTAAATATTGATGTTCAGAGAGACTTGGGGGGTACTCGTACAAGGAACACACAAAGTTAACATGCAGTGCAGGAGGCTATTAGGAAGGCAAATGGCATGTTGACCTTTATTGCAAAGGGAAATGGAATACAGGAATAAAGAAGTCTTACTAAAATTGTACAGGGCTTTGGTGGCACCGCACCAGGAATACTGTATGCAGTTTTGGTCTCCACATTTCAGAAAGGATATACTTGCACTGGAGGTGGTGCAGTGAAGGTTTATTAAATTGGTCCCTGGGATGAGGTGGTTGTCCTGTGATGAGAAGCTGAGTAAATATATTCTCTGGAGTTTAGAAGAATGAGAGACAATCTAATTGAGACATACAAGATTCTGAAAGGGCTTGATGGGGTAGAAGCTGATAGATTATTCCCACTGCTCAGGGAATTTAGAATGCGGGGATACATTCTCAGGATAAGGGGCCAATCATTCAGGATTGAGATGAGAAGAAATTACTACACTCAAAGGGTTGTGAATCTTTGGAATTCTTTACCCCAGAGGCCTGTGGATGCTCCATCTTTGAAAACATTTAAGGCAGGGATAGAATCTCAATCGTTACAGTGCAGAAGGAGGCCATTCGGCCCATCATGTCTGCTCCGGCTCTCTGAAAGAGCAACTCCCTCAGTTCCATTCCCCTGCCTTCTCCCCATAACCCTGCACATTTTTCCTAATCATATAACTGTCTAATTCCCTTTTGAATGCTTCAATTGAACCTGCCTCCACCACATTCTCAGGCAGCACATTCCAGAACTTAACCACTCGTGTGTAAAAAAGTTTTTCCTCATGTCACTTTTGCTTCTCTTACCAAATACTTTAAATCTTTCCCCTCTTTCTCTCAATCCTTTCACGAGTGGGAACAGTTTCTCTTCATCTACTCTGTCCAGACCCCTCATGACTTTGAATACCTCTATCAAATCACCTCTCCACCTTCTCTTGTCCAATCTATCTTCATAACTGAAATTTCTCATTCCTGGAACCATTCTCGTGAATCTTTTCTGTACTCTGTCCAATGCCCTCATGTCTTTCCTATAGTGCAGTGCCCTGAATTGGATGCAATACTCCAGCTGAGGCCGAACTGGTGTTTTATACAAGTTCAACATAACTTCCTTGGTCTTGTACTCTATGCCCCTATTAATGAAGCTCCAGATACTGTATGCTTTATTATCCGCTCGCACAACCTGTCCTGCCACCTTCAATGACATGCACATACACACCTAGGTCTCCCTGCTCCAGCACCCCTTTTAGAATTGTGGCCTTTATTCTATATTGTCTCTCCATGTTCTTCCTACCAAAATGAATCACTTCACATTTCTCTGCATTGAACTTCATCTGCCACCTTGCTGCCCATTCCACTAACTTGTTTATGTCCTTTTGAAGTTCGACACTATCCTCCTCACAGTTCACAGTGCTTCCAAGCTTCAGATCATCTGCAAACTTTGAAATTGTGCTCTGTACACCAAGCACCAGGTCATTAATATATATCAGTCCCAACACTGATCCCTGGGGAACTCCACTACAAACCTTCCTCCAGCCCGAAAAACATTCATTAACCACTACTCAGCTGGTCTGGCAGCAGAGTCAACGTTTCAGATCAGTAACCCTTCATCAGTGTTCTGATGAAGGGTCACTGACCTGAAACGTTAACTCTGCTTCTCTCTCCACAGATGCTGGCAGACCTGCTGAGTATTTCCAGCATTTCTTGTTTTTATTTCAGATTTCCAGCATCTGCAGTATTTTGCTTTTACATTAACCACTACTCTTTGTTTCATATCCATGTTGCTACCGTCCCTTTTATTCCATGAGCTACAAGTTTGCTCACAGGTCTGTTGTGTGGCACTGTATCAAATGCCTTTTTTGAAAGTCCATGTACACCACATCAACAGCATTGTCCTCAGCAACTCTCTCTGTTACCTCCTCAAAAAACTCCAGCAAGTTAGTTAAACATGATTTTCCCGTAAGAAATCCATACTGGCTTTCCTTAATTAACTCGCATTCGTCCATGTGACCATTGATTTTGTCCGAATTATTTTTTCTAGAAGTTTTCCCACCACTGAAGTTAAACTGACTGGCCTGTAGTTGCTGGGCTTATCTTTACACCCTTTTTTGAACAAGGGTGTAATGTTTGCAATTCTCCAGACCTCTGGTGCCACCCCCGAGTCTAAGGAAGACTGAAAAATTATGGCCAATGCCTCTGCGATTTCCACCCTCACTTCCCTCAGTATCCTTGGATGTATCTCATCCGGCCCTGGTGCCTTATCCACTTTAAGTACAGACAGCCTATCCAATAGAGTCAGAGTTATACAGCACAGAAGCACGCCCTTTGGCCCAGCGTGTCCATGCCGGCCATCAAGCACCTATCTATTCTAATCCCATTTTCCAGCACTTGGCCCATAGCCTTGTATGCTATGGCATTTCAAGTGCTCATCTAAATACTTCTTACTTCCTCTATCAATTTTAAACCCCTCTAGTGCCTGACTTACCTCCTCTTTCAACATTGCCTGGGTTGCATCGTCTTCCTTGGTAAAGACAGATGCAAAGTATTCATTTAATACCTCAGCTATGCCCTCTGCTTCCATGTGTAAATCCCCTTGTGGTTCCTAATAGGCCCCACTCCTCCTTTTCTCACCCTTTTACCATTTATATGCCTATAGAAAACATTGGGATTTCCTTTAATGCTTGCTGCCAGTTTCTTTTCATGCTCTCGCTCAGCTTCTCTTATTTGCTTTTTCACTTCCCGTCTGGACCTTCTATATTCAGCCTGGTTCTCAACAGTATTTTCTACTTGGCATCTGTCATAAGCACACTTTGTCTTCTGTATCTTAATCTCTACCTCTTTTGTCATCCAGGGAGCTCTGGATTTGTTTGCTCTACTTTTGCCCTTTGAGGGAACATACCTTGACTGTTCCTGAACTATCTCTTCTTTGAAGGTAGCCCATTGTTCATCTACTGGTTTTCCGGCCAGCTTTTGACTCCAATTTATTCGTCGCAGCTCCATTGAAGTTAGCCTTCCCCCAGTTAATTATTCTTACTCTGGATTGCTCTTTGTCCTTTTCCATAGTCAGCCTAAACCTTATAATACAATGATCACTATCCTCTAAATGCTCCCATACTGATACTTAATTCACTTGGCCCATCTCACACCCAAGAACCAGGTCTAGCAATGCCTCCTTTCTCATTGGACTAGCAACATACTGTTGTAGAAAATTTTCCTGAACACATTCTAGGAACTCTTGCACCTCACTGCCCTTTACACTACTATTATCCCAGTCTATGTTTGGATAATTAAAGTCCCCCATTATAACTACCTTATAATTTTTGCACCTCTCTTAATTTCCTTGCAAATTTGTTCCTCCACATCCTCCCCACTAGCTGGTGGCCTATAGACAATACCGAGCAATGTAACTGCACCTTTTTTGTTCCTTAGCTCTAGCCAAATTGATTGTATCCTCGATCCCTGTGGAACATCCTTTTTCTCCAGCACTGCAATGCTCTCCTTAATCAATACCGCCACCCACCCCCCTTTTTTTCCTTTCCTATCTTTCCTGAAAACCCTGTATCCAGGAATATTTAACACCTTGTCCTGCCTTTCTTTCAGCCAGGTCTCTATTATAGCCACAACATCATATCTCCACATGGCAATCTGCACCTGTACCTCACCAGTCTTATTAACCACACTACCTGCATTCACATACATGCATATTAACCGATTCAGACTTTATTACTTTCTCCCTTACTCTGACCCCACCTAATGTACTATTCCCTACTCTTGTGCTATCCATCTCCCCCAGTATTCTGTGCATCTTGGTATTCCTCTCTGATACTTGCTCCTGATTCCCACACCCCTGACAAGTTACCAGTTTTGCTTCCCTACAATCTGAGCTCCCTCTCAGGTTCCCATCCCCCTGACAATTTAGTTTAAACCCTCCCCAACAGCACTAGCAAATCTCCCTGCGAGGATATTCGTCCCAGTCCTGCTAAGATGCAATCCGTCCATCTTGTATTCTTCTTAAACCTTTTTTGCTGTAGGAGACTTTTCTCTCTTGGGGTTCATGTGTCTTCAGTGGATTCAGAAGCTTGTGAGAAAGAGATGGGAGCAAACAGACAGGAGAGGCTGTGGCGAGGCAGCCAGGAGAGATCTTCTCAGTCTAGGAGCATTCTGCTTTTTGCCCAAACTGTTTGTACAAATTGAAAAAACTCAGGTTGCCCAGCAGGTTAGTCATGTGACTGGCTGGTTTGACCATGTCCTTTTGTGTATTCGGCCATCTTAGCAGTCAACCTGGAATGCGAACTCCCCCACCTTCAAAGTCTGGTGATCAAAAGTCCATTGTGGGCTGAATGTGTCAGGGAATGGCTGCTTTGTCCTTCCAAACACTATCTGTTAATATGCAAATATCTTTTCCAGCCACGGCTGATCTGTTTAACAAGTCCTTTCTTCACTCCAGCAACAGTTTAAAATCAATGTTCATGACAAAATTAACGTGCCTCATTCTTGGCAGGTGGGGGCCTCGCATGACACAGGGCAGAATTCTAACTGCCAAAGGGAGGCAGGTTAAAGCCCCGAAAAGTGGTGTCAGGTCGGGAAACCGACATGATCCCACTCACTTCTGGGTTTAACCTGGGCAGGTTTGCAGGTGAGCAGGGATACCTTTGGGGATGTTGGATAAGTAATTAAAATATTCAAAAAGGCAATTAACTGAGGATTTAACACAGCATTCTGGCTTTAACAGCCAAGGCACGGGTTTACAGAACTGTGTGTAAGTCGCCAGGGTTAATCAGGCAATAGCTCAGTGGGGCGTTTCTTCAGTGAAACTAACAGGCTGGGTTAGCCTTCAAACAGTGAAACTGAAAGCTGCCCCCATGCCTAGGTAAGAGGCTGGTGCTCACAGCACTTCTTCGGAAATGTATTCTCACTGCTTGACAGGTGATTTCCAACTTTTTGTCAGTCAGTTAACCTGTCTTGCACTTCCCTGCTGTCAACCTTCACTTCAGCATGGGGGCAGCTTATGGAGCTCTACCTTGATCTCTTGGTGAAGAACAAGAGGAGCAGGACAAGCAACACCAACAGCACCAGGAGCAGCAGCAGTAGCACCAGCAGCAGCACCTTCTCCTCAGCCATATGCCACTCCACAGGACAGAGAGGATGGACACAGAGGTCCTGCTCGAAGGAAGAGAGACCCCCACAAAGAGTCTACAGACAGCTCTCTCAATATGCATGAGCACCAGTGCCTCAAGAGGCTCAGGCGTTCATTGACAAGTCATTGCTGACATCAGCAGCCTCTGGGAACAAAACCTCCTTTCCAGTGAACCAGGTGGGCATGGATTGCCAGTGACGGTGGCTATCACTAGAGAGCCCTCTCCTGCCTGTGCCCCCCATCCCCACCCCCCCACCCACCACCACCACCCCAGTCCCAACTGGTTATCAGCTTTCTTCTGCAAGGATAGACATTTCTAGACTTCTTTATTATTTTGATGGGCTTGGTGTATGATCACAGAGAAAAACACAAGGAATATGTGGAAACATTAAACTGTTGGCATATTTTAAATCCACAGTATGCATGTGCAGAATAAGGAAAATGTTATGTATCAAAAAAAACACAAATAATTACTTATCATTTTACTTTGCTGTTTCTGCTTTGTTTTCTCTCACTCAATTTCTAAACTGAAGTGTATATTCTACTACTGATTTTACCTGTTACTACTTTTTTGCTCCCTCTTTTTCTCTCCCTCCATTTTCCTTCAGAACCAATGCTGGTTGCATTGCTAATTATCAGCCTCCTAAAAAATCTCTGAGTCTCTGTTTCCATTTACACAGAAAAGTAATCCTGCAGAACAATGACTGTCATTATACTAACCAAATGTGGGTCCCACTGAATTCAGGAAACCTCAGCTACGAGAAAGTTGTAGAATGCCATAACATACATTTTGCATTTCCGTGGAAAAATTATGCTAAATTTTCAGTTTAGTATTATTTTAAGGCCACCTTTTCTGTAATTGAACAAATACTTAGAGAAATAAAGCCTCATATTACTGAAGGTTTTTGTATTTTCAGCATATTTATCAATTCAATTTATCGTTTGTGGACAATGTGTAATTGTAAAAGCAATATTTCCAGCACAGTTCCACATGTACATTTCTTGTAATAAATGTGTTTTAAACGCAACACACCATTACACCAATTTCCTCAACCTGTACAAGTAATCTATGGTTAGGGCAACCAAGGAAGTTTGATGTCACATCTTTAGATCTGATTTTCTTTGATTGTGGTTGTCATGAGTTTAAACCCATCCCCAGTTCTAGTTAATTTCCATTATGTTCCAACACTTAATCTCCCCTTTTGGATATTACGTGCACCAGGGTGATGTAGGATTGTTTGTGGTTTTCCTTCTGAGTTACCATACTCTTCTACATCATGGATATAGAGCACTGCATATCTATCAGAAAGCCCAGACTCCTCAAGAGTTTTCCACAGTACCTCTACCTGAATCCTCTTCCTCTCAGCAGATGGCCACCCACTTCACTTATTCTGCTTCAGTACCCCCTCTTTAACAGAGGGGTGACCAACTTCGGCAATTAGTTCCTTCAGCACCTTTCATCTTACTTTAAGTTTAGTGTCTACAATTGTTTGCGAAGCTCAGAAACTTTGAGTTTCAGGGAGTGCGGCTGGATACTCTGGGGTGGAAATTGGATGTAGTTGCACCCATTTTATGGGCGTAAAATGGGCACAACGAGAGCCAATTTTAGGGACATACATCCTAATGCCTGTTTAGGCCTCCTTGCTAAGCTGGAGTGCGATGAACAGAGCAGGAGCTGGGCTTGGGACTCTTCAGCAGCCCAAATAATATCAATGAAGTCATTGGCTCAATTTCGGGATGATGTCAGTCCTCTCAGTTGGGACGTATGCTCCTTCTTTATATACCTATGTGAATCTATGTATTATTCACTCAGATCCTCAATTCAAATAGCACAATCCAGTTAACATAAAAATTAATTTGATGTTGAACTACTTAATTACAAAAACAGTCCAATCAGCACAATGTCAGTCACACTAACACACAACAACAACTCCTATTCAGGCCAAACTCATTTCCTTACCTTCTCTTAGAAAAAGCTTCAGTCAGCCTCTGGAAACTCAGGTAGATTGAAGTAAGGAAACTAATCTCGAAGAAGGGATGGATAATTAATAGGTTTCTCATAGACTTACCTATGTAGCAAATATGTAGTCATCTGTCTATTCAAAAGTACATTTGTGAAGTACTGTATGTTCAATTTATAATAAAGTGCAAACAATTGCACTATTGATTTACATATTAGAGCTCCATCATATTTAAACCCCTCATCTCCTCACCCTCCCCTTATCTCTGCTGCAGCCATACACTACTCTCCCTTCGTCAAACTCTCCATTCCTCTGACTGGCCTCTTGAGCATCCCCTCTCCCTTTAACCCACTACTGGCAGCTGTGCCTTCTGTCACCTTGACACCACATTCTAGAACCGTAAAAATTCCTACTAAACACTACTGAAATCCAATTTGTATTCAATCTTGCATTTATCTTTACCTCCCAAACCCGTGACCTCCACCACCTTAAAGGCTAAAGGCAGCAGGTGCATGGGAACACCATCATCTCCAAGTTTACCTTCAAATCATACAGCATCCTGACTTGGACTTATGTCATCATTCCTTCATTATCACTGGATCATAATCCTGGAACTCCCTACCTAACAGCATTGTGGGAGCACTTCAAGCAGTTCAAGGAAAATCACCCACCACCACCGCTTTCTCAAGGGCAACTAAAGCTGAGCAATAGGTGCTGGTCTTGCCAGAAAACGCAAAAATGACTTTAAAAAATCAGAACATTTTAATTGTGCTGCCACCCTAGAACTCTAAGACTGCTTAATACTATAGATTATATTTGCAATTTTAATTTCCTGTCGCATTTTATCTGTGATACTCTCAACTACTTGTCAATATCATCAATACCTGGAGAAACAGTTGAGAAAGGATGTGCTTACCAAGAATCAGAAAGAGGAAATGAAAAGCATGTATTACTCTCTACTTAAGTTCAACAACAGCAAAGGCCTATTACTCAAAATCCTGAAACGAGAATTTCTTGTTCACTAAATAATCCATCCAAGACTCGAGCTTGTTTGCCATTGATATTTACTGGTCAACCTGTGGAAAAATAAATTACACTATCTCCTTTAGACATATCCCTTTATGGTTTATTAAAGCTATGAAAAAGTTGTACATTCCTAGACTGTTGTTGACAAAGTGTCAGATAGGACAGCAGGCTGTATAACTGTTTTTAAAGGTGTTGTCCTGTGGATAACTGTAAATGCCCGAATAGTTTTCATTAGTCAAGGTTGTTCAATTCTTAAGCAGTTACTTAAGCCTGTCACTATAAAATTCAACTATGCAAGACGTTGAAACAGATTAACTTTAATAACTATCTCTAATAACTCACAATAAAATACAATTCAATAGAAAATCAGATTAATTACAATTGAGACTAAAATAAATTATAACTATATATAGAACAGTTATTCAAGAACAGAGGTCAATTGTAATAAAAATCTATTATCTTGAAACAAATTCTACATTTAAGAGAGTATGAGATCTTTATTTAATCTATTCTTTCCTTTTATATTTTGGTTCAATTCTATTTCAGATCACTTGTCAATCCTTCTAATTTATCAGTATCTTGCTCTCAGGTTCTCCAGCTCTGCTTTCATTTAACTCTATTTCCCTTGGAATCTCTGGTTCTTCTCCCATTAGTGTGTCTCTCTCTTCATCTTGTTCCTTTGAAATGTCTGCCTGATCTCTTTCCTTCTCTGTCTCTTGGTCCTTCAGCTGTTCTCTTTGTCTCACTTTTGCTTGGTCCTTCAGAAGCTCCAGTTCTTCTGTTCTTTGCTTCTCCTGCTCTTGGTTGTTCAGAATCCCCAGCTCTTCTCCACTTTCTTTCTCTCCCTTTTGGTCATCCAGATGCTCCAGCTCTGCTTCTCTTTGTTCATTGTTTTCCTGTTTCTTCAAAATTTCAAGACAAATGACAGTGTGTTTTTCTGTATCTTTTTCCTTCATAATCTCCAGTTCTACTCCTATTTGTTCTTCTGTTTCTTTCTCTTTCAGATTCTCTGTCTCTTCTCTTTGTTTCTCTTTCTCCTCCTCCTCCTTCAGAATATCCAACTCAGCGATTCTTCGACTTTTTCTCTCCTTGTCCTTTGAAATCTCCAGTTCAGTTCTCCTTTGTTTCTCACCCTCTTGATTCTTCAGGATGTCCATCTCAGATCCTGTTTGATTTTCTTTCTCTTGGTCCTTCAGAAGCTTTATGTTCATTCCTCTGAGTTTTTCTGTCTCTTGGTCAGTGGGGTTCTCTAACTCTGTGTCTCTGTGCTTTTCACTCCCTTGATCCTCAAATATCTCCAAGTCAGTTCCTCTTGGATTTACTCTCTCTTGGCCATTCAAGCCATCCAGCTCTGCAGCTTTTTGGTTCTGTCTGTCCTCCTCATTTATATTCTTCTGCTCTCCTATTTGTGTGTGTGTCTCCTTGTCACACAGAATGCCCAGTTCTGTTTGTGCATCACTGACTCTGTGCTCCTCTGGCTCTGCAGTCTTGTTGCAATTGATCTCTTTCTCTTTCCTTTCTTCCAGCTCTACCCTAACATGTTTCTCCTTCTCCCTTCGACTCCCCAGGTGCGCTCCCAGTTGTCTTTTCCTGCCCCGGATTTTGCAGCCCTTCTCTCGGTTTCTCTTTCTCCTTCGGATTCTCCAGCTCCGTCCCCATTTCTCCCTCGGCCTCTCCCTCTGAACCTCCATCTTCGCTCCTGACTACCAGGCCTTCGGGGGCTTTCACCGCCCGCTGTGATCTGTTAGCTTTTCTTGGTGCCCAGGTGGGGTTCCTCTCCCCGCTACGCTGTCCCGTTTCCAACCGCCCCCTCTCTTCAAACTGCTGCCCTTTGTCTTTAGCTCGAGCCAAATGTCCTCGAGCTCCTAACGGCCGCCCGCTTCCCAACCGCCGCGACGCGCGCTGCCTTTCAAACCCTCACCTGGCCAAACAACTGCCGCATTCAACTCACCCACCAACAGAAGCTGTTTAAAATTCCATCCTTCCTGCCCTGCCTCACAACATGAGGGCCAAAGCAATGCGAGACAGTTGTGTTCTCCAGTAATCTACTACATATTAAATTCCGATAATCCTTTGGTGGTGACACTACAACTGCAATCCTGTGATCTCATCACTGAATTGAGTTTTCTAACCATGGATGCTGGCCATTCAACTCTATACGGGAGCAGAAACCAGACAAGTAGCACACCTCAATTAGCAGGTAAGAAAGTTTAATCAGACAATGTATCACTGTTAGAATTTATGTGGTTTTAGTGAATGGCTTGGATGATGAAAAAAAAGGAAATGAGGGAGTGCTACATTGTTGGAGGTACCATCTGTTGGATGAAACATTAACATGAGATTGAACCTTTCTGTTCAGGTACATATAGAAAATCCCATGGCATGATTTGAAGAGTCGCAGGGGAGTGCTCCCAGTTTCCTGGCCAAGTAATTATTCCTCAACCAACACTACCAAAACAGATTAATTTGTCACATTTCTCTCATTAATCTTGATGGGAATATCCTGTGCCTAAATTGGCTGCTACATTTGCCTACATAAAACAGTCACTATACTTTAAATATAGTTAATTGGCTGTGAAATAATAAAACATCCCAAGGTGGTAGTTAGTATGATCACTGAAGGCAAGATCAAAAAAGTAGGTTTTGAAGGAGCATTTAAAGGAAGAGTGAGAGGTAGCAAGGGAGAGAGGGGTTTAGGGAGAGCATTCTTGAGTATAGAACTGGGATGGCATGGAAGCAGAGGGAGGAGGGTTCATTCTGGAACATTGGACTGGAAAGGGTTACAGAAGGAAGGAAGGATAAGGATTTTGAAATTGGTGTGTTGGGGAATGGGAAGCAAAGGACAGCAGTAACAATCAAATGGGAATTGCGATTTGTGAAGGGCAGACTTGGGAGGCCAGAAAGGAGATCGCTGTGGGCTAAAGAGTATGGTAGCCTAGTGATTACAGTACTTGATTAGCAACTTCCACAGACCAGTCAAGGAATAACATGGCATAAATGTCCTTGGAGTTATATCAATCAGCCAACATTTTAGAATCCTCCATCACTATCTTGGAGTATGTCCTGTCCCACCAATACCGTTGAATGGATTTAACCCTGGGAGTTCTCAACATTAACTCTGGACAGGCTCGTCAAACTTCAGGTCAAACAGGACCAAGAAAATCTACTGATTACTATCTACTGCCCCGTATCAATTTATAAATCAGTACTCCATGTTGAACAGTACTTGGAGGAAGCATTGAGGGAAGCAAGGGCACAGAATATATTCTGGAAGGGAGACTGTGATATCTGCCACTAAGACTGGGTCAGTATTACAACCCACTGACCAAGCTAGCCAAGTGCTGATGGACATATCAGGTGGTCAGGAAACCAACACAAGGGAATAACCTACAGTGACCTTGTCCTCATCGGTTTACCTGTTGCAGTTGCATCTGTTTCACAATATATTCATAGAGGAGTGACACTACACAGGCCTTATGAAGACAGTGTCTCATCTTCACAGTGAGGATGCGCTCTATCCTGTAGTTTGGCACTACCTTTGTGTTAAGTGGGTCAGACTAAGAATAGATCTAGCAGTTCAAAGCTAGACATTCATGAGGCATCGTTGGCCATCACCAGCAACACATTGTAACCTAAAATAAAAACAACGTGCTGGAAATGCTCAGCAGGTCTGGCAGCATTTGTGGAGAGAGAAACAAAGTTAACGTTTCTTCATCGACCTGAAACAATAACACTGTTTCCCTCCCCACAGATGCTGCTAGACCTGATTTCCAGCACTTTGTTTTTATTTCAGATTTTCAGTATCTGCAGTATTTAGCTTTTATTTCATTGTAACTTCAAGTTTGGCTCTCTCACCCTTTCTCCTCTATCATCATTAAGCTGAAAATTGACCTTGGTTCAGTTCAGCAGAATTATGTCTAAAGTCTTATTTCTAGTCATTACCACCATAGTAACATTGGATGCAAGGAATGCTAGAATATTAACTGGTGCCCAGTGTTATTACAGCAGGTAGAAAAGCACTGATATTTTAAAAGACCTTTGATTTTGGGGAATTAATTCAGCCCAGGACATTGCAAAATTTACAAAACAAAATCACTCTTTCATTTGCTCCACACTACAACAGACATTTCCTAAGGGGTCTGTAGTTATCCTTACCATTTAGTATAATCTTACAGTAGTGGGAGGATGAACAAAAGGAGCTATTATATTGCTTTGCATGATAAAGCCAGATCTAGTGGTGGGCAAGTACGTTAGTCATATGCTAGGTGCAGTGTAGTCTACATCAGAGCGGAGAATTGTACTTGGAGAATGGGGGGTGGGTGGGGGGGGGGGGGGGTGGGTGGGCGGCAATGAAGGATTTGGAGAGGAGGGGATTGAAAGCAGAAACAAGGGAGCTGCTGAGGAAGTTGAGCATACCGATCATCAGCCAGGGATGAAGGTTACCAGTGGGATCTCAAGGGTCTGTTTGAGATC
This sequence comes from Heterodontus francisci, assembly GCF_036365525.1. Taxonomy (NCBI): domain Eukaryota; kingdom Metazoa; phylum Chordata; class Chondrichthyes; order Heterodontiformes; family Heterodontidae; genus Heterodontus; species Heterodontus francisci. The sequence goes on from NC_090401.1 coordinate 33,031,208, forward strand.
TCTTTAGCTTAATATCTTTATAAATGATTTGGAGTTAGGAGTCACAAGCACAATGACTAAATTTTCAGATGATATAAAGTTAATGAAGGTGATAGACAAAGTCAAACAGTATAATAAACATAGAAACAAAGAAAGTTCATGACATAGAAGGAGGCCACTTGGCCCATCAGGTCTGTGCCAGCTGAAAAACAAGCCACCCAGCCTAATCCCACTTTCCGTAGTTGGTCCATAGTCCTGTAGGTGACGGCACTTCAGGTGCACATCCAGACACCTTTTTAAATGAGTTGAGGGTTTCTGCCTCTACTACCCTTTCAGGCAGTGAGTTCCAGAGCCCAACCACCCTCTGGTGAAAAAAATGTTTCCTCATCTCCCCTCCAATCCTTCTACCAATCACTTTAAATCTATGCCCCCTAGTCACTGACCTCTCTGCCAAGGTAAATAGGCCCCTCCCATCCACTCTATCCAGGTCCCTCACAATTTTGTACATTCCAATCAAATCTTCCCTCAGCTTCCTCTGTTCCAAGGAGAATAACCCCACCCTATCCAAACTTCCCTCATAGCTGCAATTTTCCAGTCCTGGCAACATCCTCGTAAATCTTCTCTGTACCCTCTCTAGTGCAATTAGATCCTTTCTGTAATGAGGTGACCAGAACTGCACACAGTACTCAAGTTATGGCCAAACTAATGATTTATACAGTTCCATCATAATCTCCTTGCTCTTTTATTTTATACCTTGGCTGATAAAGGAAAGGATTCCATATGCCTTCTTAACCACTTTATCGACCTGTGCTGCTACCTTCAGGAATCTTTGGACATTACGCCAAGGTCCAGATGAGATCCAATGTAGAGCTCAAGCCGGGGTACCAACCCTGGTTTAATGAAGAATGCAGGAAGGCATGCCAGGAGCAGCACCAGGCATACCTAAAAATGAGGTGTCAGGCTGGTGAAGTTACAACACAGGACTACCTGCATGCTAAACAGCAGAAGCAGCATGCGATAGACAGGGCTAAGTGATCCCACAACCAATGGAGCAAATCTAAGCTCTCAGTCCTGCCACATCCAGTCGTGAATCGTGGTGGACAATTAAGCAACTAACAGGAGGTGAGGTGAGAGTGACTGCCCTTGACATCAAGGCAGCATTTGACCGAGTATGGCATCAAGGAGCCCTAGCAAAACTGAAGTCAATGGGAATCCGGGGGAAAACCCTCCACTGGTTGGAGTCATACCTAGCGCAAAGGAAGATGGTTGTGGTTGTTGGATGTCAATCATCTCAATCCTAGGACATCACTGCAAGAGTTCCTCAGGGTAGTGTCCTAGGTCCAACTATCTTCAGCTGCTTCATCAATGACCTTCCCTCCATCATAAAGCCAGAAGTGGGGATGTTCGCTGCTGATTGCGTAATGTGCAGCACCATTTGTGACTCCTCAGATACTGAAGCAGCCCATGTCCAAATGCAGCAAGACCTGGACAACATTCAGGCCTGGGCTGATAAGTGGCAAGTAACATTCGCACCACACAAGTGCCAGGCAATGACCATCTCAAACAAGAGAGAATCTAACCATCTCCCCTTGATGTTCAATGGCATTACCATCTAGGCCTTTTGTGTACTAATAGATAGAATTTGATTGTCCCTGACAACATTCCGGCAATAGTACTGAAGGTAAGATTAATCCATACCTCCATTATTGTTGTATCATGCAAACAGCACAATGGTGGAAGGTAAACTAGATGGGCCTTGGTCTTTGGTTCAGAAGCCAAAAGAACATAAGTATAAGAAAGGGAAACAGACAAAACTTTATACCCAAAAGGGCACTGAGTTATGAAATAAGTTACCAGAGATGGTCATTGAAGGATATAATATTCAAGCCAATTTGATGAGTTTCTGAAAAGGGAATTGAGAGATGAAGGAAGGCAGCTAGGTGAAATAAATTATTGAGAAAAAAAAAGACAAGTTGGACCAAATAGTCTTTTCTTGTTCTTACAATTATTGTGTTCTATTGTGAACACATACGGTTTCATGCTGCAGATGCTGGAAATCTGAAATAAAAACAGAAAATGCTGGAAATACTCAGCAGGTCATCTATAGAGAGAGAAAGAGAGTTAACATTTCAGCTTGATGACCTTTCATCAGAACTGGGAAAAGTTAGAGATTTAATATGTTTTAATCAAGTGAAAGGGGGGAGGGCAGCAAAACAAAACGGAAGGTCTGTGATAGAGTGGAAGGCAGGAGAGATTAAATGACAAAGTTGGTGGTGCAGGGCCAAAGGGAGTGCTAATGGGACAAGAAACAAAAAATATGTCCAAAGGAGTAGTAAATGACAGATTGATAAATGGCTGCCATCCAAAAGGAGAAACAAGGGGCTGAATTTTGCAAGCCCCCCCACCAATGCGGGGTCATGGCGGGCAGGCCCAGAAAATACTTCTGGGAGAGGCCCGCCATGCTCCCCAATACCGGGAAGGCCCCACCCTATTTTACTGGCTGTTGCTGGACCTCAGAGCGGCCCCCCCGCCACTGGGCGGTGGCACCCCAATTAACGTATGCAAAGCGCTACTTACCTTGCCGCATTATGCATCCCAATGCCTCTAACGTCTCTGTTCGGCATCTTCCGGTGAACGGGCGTCTCTCATGTGGGGTCCCGTTCACGACTTACAACATTCGGCGGAACAGCAGTTACAGTCATCGGAACCTGTGCAGATAGGTTTTGCAAGATGGGTATCAACTTGGCAAGTGTTTTCACAGAGGTGGGAGGGGCTGGTATTACTGGGGGCACAACTCTGCAAGCTTGAAGGAAGGTGGGGGGGATGGTAATACAGGGGGAACAACTCTGCAGACGTGTAGGGAGGTACTGCATACTCGCCCTCTGTAAAGGTTATCTGCTCTGTGCCATTGATTGTTTGTGTGAATGAAGGAGCAATGGCAATCCAGTCTCCCTGTGGGGAGAGTGCTAGAAATGGTAGGCATGTAAAAGTTTATCTGGTTGGTGGGCCAATCAATGCAGCTGTTAGAATCTGAATGTGATCATGCTGTGCCTCTCTTGTCGAGAGAGAAGACGGGCAATGCTATGCATGAAAGTAACTGATGTACCAATTAACATCAATCTGTGGCCTGTTAGGTAACTTGGAAGAAGTGAAGGAACGGAGTGTAATTGAAACTTGGAAATGGAGATGTTTCACCCTAGATTCATTGTCCCACTTGAGGTGAAGATCCATCTGCGCCACAGGCAAAACCAGCAGGCCCACATAGAGGTCCCCGGTTGTGAGCAGCAGCAGCAGCCCCCAAGGAGAGCACACCACTACAGAACGCCGCGCATCTACAGGTCCCGCATAACATACCCGCAGATGTCAGAGTGCCAGTGTCAGAGGAGACTGTGGATATCAAGAGAGGCGGTGACACATCTCTGTGCCCTGCTCAACGATGAACTGCAGCCCATGGGATTTGGTGGACATCCTATGCCTGTGGTGACAGCAGCTCTTAACCTTTACAACTCTGCATCATTTCAGGGGCCCACCGGAGACCTTTGTGGGGTCACATGGTCAGCAGTGCACCGCTGCATCAGGGAGGTCACCGATGCCATGTACCGAAGGGCCGGTGACTACATATGCTTCAGCTCCATCACGGGATTCCCACAGGTGCAAGGGGTCATAGACTGCACCCATGTGGCCATCAAGGCTCCTGCTGGGTGACCAGCTGCCTACATCAACCGAAAGGGATTTTACTCAATCAACGTACAGCTAGTATGTGATCACTGGAAGCAGTTCATGCAAATCTGCACCAGTACCAGGTGCCGTTGCTGTTCACCGAACTACCTCAAATGGAGGTGTGGTTTCTTGGAGACAAGGGCTATCCCTTGCAAACATGGCTCCTGACCGCAGCACAGCTGCAGAGGAGAGATATAACACCAGGAACGGCGGTACAAGAGCCACCATTGAGCAGGCGATCGGCATGCTGAAAATGCGCTTCCGCTGCCTGGATAGATCGGGTGGTGCCCTGCAGTATGTGCTGGAAAGTGTAGCTTGTATCATTGCTGTTTGCTGTGCTCTGCACAACTACACACTCAATAGCAGGGAGGCTTTGCAGGATGAGGAGAAATGTCAATGGGACTCCTCCTCGGACGATGAGGACTTACAACAGGAAAGGCACATGGGAGGACAGAGGGCACCCAGACGCTGCCTGCAGGTCGAGCAGTGAGCTAGGGATGCACGGCGGCGCCTTATTGATCAAAGGTTCTCCACTCCATAGGAAGCACCATGAGCTCTGCAAGCCACACAGCACCCTCGCTCACCTGTTGTGCAGCGGTCCGCATCTACAACATCTTTGTCTCAACCATTACAGGCAGCAGCATACTGAGCCATTGTCCATGTTACTGCATCCGTGGAGACGCACATGAGTAATGCTGGCATGGCAATGAAGTTATTGCATACATTGGCACTTCTGAAAGGCTGATGATGTAATGGGATGAGACATGAACGGTAAATGCTGGCACAGTTGATTAACATGTGTGTTGTTTTTACTGTGTGAGTGAAGAACATTTAGTGATAAACTTGTTTACATTGTTGTGGCACCATGCATTCCCATTTATGTCAGTGTTTGTTTTTTAAATGCTTGCAGGTGCTCCTTTGCGGTCTCTACAGTTGAGGGCCCTGCCAACCAAGTTTGGGGGGTGGGGGAATTTTCTTTGAGGAAAAAGGATGCCATATCAAAAACGCTGATCATTACAACAGATGTGACAGAGAAACTGGTGGATGGAATGAAGTCCTTACAGGAAACAGGATGTGAGGCAGTGTAGTTGACATAGCTATGGGAGTCAGTGGGCTTATAGTGAATAGTTGTTGAGAAATGGAGACAGAGAAGTTGAGGAAATATGTCTTCTTTCTATTAGAAACTACATATTTAATTGCCTGAAATTATTGCAAGCTTTTTGTTTTTTTTTGGTGAAAGTTAAGGATTGTACAAACAATTTTCTATTGTAAAATGATAAATTTGAGTCAATAGTACCATCTGGGATATGTGGTTATATCTAAGTAGTTACTACGTGGGTAATTCTGGTTGTTCTTCAAATAGTGCCGTGGGATCATTAACATCCACCTGATCGGACTGACAAAGCCCTACTTTAATGTCTGATATGAAAGAAAGCAGCTCCAGCCTCCAGCAGTGCAGCACTCCCTCAGGACTGCGCTGAAGTGCCAGCCTGGATAATGTGCTCAAGTCTCTGGAGCAAGACTTGAACCCACCACCTTTCTGACTAAGAGGTGAGAGTGCTACCACTAAGCCAAGGCTGACACAAATAAAACATTACGTAAATGGACAACAAAAAATTCAGAATTTACTAGTGTAAATGAGGTAGCACTGCCAATATTCCAGGAATGGGATTTCAATTTCTGTGTTTCTTCCAAGTCCTGGAAAAAATGAACAGTGCTAATATATTTCAAACTTTCAATTTCCTTTCTCAATAAGTAACAATCCAGCTCATTTTTAAAAGTGTCTATTAAATGTGAGTAAACCCCTTTCCCTAGGATACTGTTCCACACAGAATTTTAAGTTTTAGCAGTTAGATTGGCTCAGCGGTAGTATCACTTTTGCTTGAGTAAGAATATCATGAGTACAGAGATTTCAGCATATAGTCTAGGCTGACACTTCTGTTCAAGTACTTAAGTAACTTTGGCAAATACTAACAACAGTGCACTAGATTGAAAAATATTGCATTTTAAAATCTTTGCATTTTTATTGCTTTTAGCTGGAGAATAAACTGAAGAACTATAAAAATTAAAAATGCTATAAAATACCTTTCAAGAAGTCATGCAACAATGGCTTTAACATTAGATCAAAGCAAATACATAAAAGCAGGATCAGCTCCCCTTTATGCCTGTGCATTCATAGCATGGCACTAGGTCAAGCTCAAGACTGCCACAACAGGGTGCAATGTGGGAAAGCACTTTGTTTCTACATATAACAATTTATACACACAAGTACATACACACTTTCATTAGTCATATATGGTCTAAAATTTCAGATTTATCTAGTGCTCATGAGCACATCAGATTAGCACATTAGGACACTCCTCTACCACACATGGAAATATTTTCCAGGACATAACTCAGTAACTATTTTTGTATGCTCCTACTTTTTCTTAGTAAGATAGTAGGACTAAAATTAACTATCTTTTACATGTTTGTTTCTACTATGCAATGTTCGCTTTTAAAGAGAGTTTCTACTATTCAAAGCTGGCTCTTACTTCATTACTTTCTTCCAGGTATTATTATCTCATTTCGGTTGCTACAAGTTGAGAAATTTCCACAACCAACCAACCAACTTACATTTAAAAGATGCTCCAAAAATGCAATTTGTTGTTTGTTGTGTGTGAAAATAGAATTTATCCCATCATAGCTGAAAGGTTATCTTAAATTCAAACTCAGCTCACATTTTTTTCTAAGGGGATATATCAATGGTTTATGCATTAGATTTTTAAAAAGCAGGTCCTTCCACACATTTACAATTCCACAACAGGGTACAAGTGACCAATAGCAGCAGCTCTGTTTCATTATCCCCCTCCCTAACTTGTGTCCTTAGAAGTAGAGTAGTGGAGTCAAAGCATTGGAATAATTCAAAATGGTATATCCTGGGCTGGACGAGTTCAATCTGGTTCTTGCTATCCAGCTATTCCCTAGATAAATACAACTGAACCATTACTTCATTTTAAATGTAAGTTCTATATTGATATGCATACCAAAAGTTTATATGTGGCCAGGTTAGGTCACCTACTTATCTTAATATATCTTTTATTTTAAAAAGAACTAGAATTCTTAAATACAAATCTTTCCATCATATAAGACTCTCAATCACTGATACTGAGGGGCATTATTCTATGCTACATTTGGGTGGAGATAACAAAAGTTAGGCATTTTATTACGGTAAGTTCTCTTAAATTAGATTAACCTATAAAACACTTTAAAATACATAAATGCCAGGGAAACATGACATTTTAGACACATGGAAAAATTTTGTGACCTCTTTCAATCTACTACATTCTGTACTTGTGTACATTAAGCGACTGTATCAAAGAGGTTCAAGGTTATGTTAATTTAATGTATTGCAGCTAAAAATACCACAACTCCACATATCCTATTAGAGACAAAGCTGGTTACAAAATTAATTTAACCCTTAACAGATTAGCAGTATCTTCTAATTTTTAGGAAAATGAATGGGATAGGAGAATGCATCAGAGTTCTTACGGAAAATATTTTAAAATGAACCGATCAAGAAATTAGAGTATTTGGAGGTCCATAAAGTTCTGATTCTAAGAGAGCATAAATAAAAGTAGAGAGCTGTGACTGTGACTTAGTAAGTTTTACTTGGTACGAATTACTATGTACCTCCATAGAGAGGGAAGGAGAAAAGGAAGCTATTTATGATCAAGTACTTGTCAAGAGATTAAGTCTAAAACAAATGGATCAAAGGCAGGCTGTTCCCAACAATATTGGAGAATTGTTTGCAGACGCGTTAGCAAATTTGAACAGGGTAAAATGGTTTCCATGCCAACTGTCAAAGATAATTTATGTCCTCCTATTTTTGACAATGGATTTTGAGAGATTAAGGAAGTTGTAAATTTGATGGTTAATCAACTAATATAGGCTGTTGTATCCATCGACTATCCCAGATTCCCCATGAGGTGTAAAGGAAGGACATCCAAAGCTAGAGCTTCCTAGATGACTAAAGAAATTGAGATTAAAATGAAACAGGAAAAGGTTTATGACAAATGTCAGGCTCATAATACAGTAGAGAATCAAGCAACGTACTAAGAATGCAGAGAAATAAATGAAATAAGAATGGCAAAGAAAGTACATGAGAAAAGATAATTGAGTAATCTGAGTAACATTAAAAAGCAACACAATAGTCAAAAGAAGAGTGGGCTAAATATGGACCAAAAAGGAAAGCATCTTGTGGTGGCAGAGGGCACGGGCTGAGGGACTGAATGAGTACTTGGCATCTATCTTCACATAAGGAGGATGCTGCCAATGTGATGTAGATGGAGAAGGGTGTAGAGAAATTGGATAGGATAAAAATAGATAAAAGGGGGGTAAGTTAAAAGGTCAGTAGCACTCAAAGTAGAAAAGTCACAAGGTCCAGATGGGCTGCATGCTAGGTTGCTGAGGGAAGTAGGATGGAAATATTTGAGGCTCTTGCTGCAATCCTTCAGTTATTCGTGGAGATGCAAATAGTGCCAGAGAATTGGATGGTTTCAAATGTTGCCCCTCTCCCATTTTGAACGGGGTGATAAACATAGCAACTACAGGTTAGTCAGCCCAACGTTGTGGTGAGGAAACTTCTGGAGACCATAATCCAGGAGAAAATTAATTTTCACGTGGAAAAAGCATGAGCTAGTCAATCGCAGCCAATAGTGTCTAGTGATGGAGTTCAATAACAAGGGTTGATGTGTTTATGTATATGGACTTTTAAGAGGCATTTATTCAAGTGCCACATATTAGACTTGATACCAAAATTGAAGCCCATCGGATTAAAGGGGAAGTGGCAGCATGGATACAAAATTAGCCAAGAGACAGAAAGCAGAATTACATAAAATGTTGTTCTCCAGGGCTGTTAGGACCACAACTCCTTTTGATATATATTAATGACCTGGATTTGGGTATAGGATTCATAATTTAATGTTTGCAGATGAACAATGAGGAGGATAGTTGTAGATTTCAAAAGTACAGACATACAGAGTGGTGAAATGTGCAGACACACGACAGACTAAATTTAATACAAAGAAGTGTGAAATGTTGCAATTTGGGAGGAAGAATGAGGAAAGGCAATATAAACTAAATGGTACAATTTTAATGGGGTTGCAGGAACAGAGAGACATGGGGGTTCACATACACAATTCCTTTAAGATGGCAAGACAAGCTAATAAAGCTATTAAAAAGCATATGGCATTCTTGATTTGATAAATATAGGCAAAGTACAAAAGCAAAGACATTAAGCAAAAAAAAACACACACCGGTTGGGCATCTGCTAGATTATGTTCAAGTGTGGGTACATTTCTGGAAGGATATCCGGGCCTTGGAGAGAGTGCAGAGGAGATTTACCAGAATGACACCAGGGATGAGGGACTTCAGTGACGTGGAGACTGGAGAAGCAGTGACTGTTATTCTTAGAGCAGAGAAGGCTGAAGGGAGATTTAACAGGTGTTTAAAATTGAGTAAATAAAAAAGATATTGTTTCCACTGGCCGGTGGTCAGTAACTAGAGGACAAAATTAAGATAATTGTGAAAAGAATATACACATGCACATAACGAGTTATGGTGATCCGGATGCATGCCTAAAAGGATGGTAAAAGCAGATCAATAGAAATTTTCAAAAACTCCATATATCACTGAAAAGGAAAGATTTGCAAGGATATTGGGAAAGAAGGTGGGGAGGGGGTGGAGGCAGGGTTGGGGGGAACCAGTTGGATAGCTCAAGAAGGCAAGGTGCGATTCGGTGAATGGCCTCTTAGCAGCTTAGAAAATTTAAATTAAATTAATTAATACATCTGGAATAAAATGCTAGTCTCGTTAATAATAATCATGTAACTACCGGATTGTCATAAAAGCCCATCTGGCTCACTAATGCCCTTCAGGGAGAGAATCTGCTGCCCTTACCTGGTCTGGCCTACATGCGACTCCAGACTCACAGCAATGTGGTTGGCTCTTAACTGCTGTCTGAAATGGCCTAGTAAGCCTTTGTGTCAAACTGCTACAGAAAAGTCAAAGAATAAAACCGGACCAACCACCAGGCTATGACCTAGGCACCAGAAAGAACAAGTCAACCCTGTAAAGTCTTCATAAACATCTGGGGACTTGTGCCAAAATTGAGAGCTGTCCCACAGACTTGTCAAGCAACAGCCTTACATAGTCCTACTCACCAAATTATACTTTACAGCTAGTGTCCCATTGAAAGGGAGGCGGTATTAGTGGTTTTAGCAGGCTTAAAAGTGGATAAATCCCCAGGCCCTGATGAGATGCATCCCAGGCTGTTACGTGAAGCAAGGGAGGAGATAGCAGGGGCTCTGACAAATTTTCAAATCCTCTCTGGCCACAGGAGAAGTGCCAGAGGACTGGAAGACAACGAATTTGGTACCATTATTCAAGAAGAGTAGCAGGGATAAACCAGGTAATTACAGGCCGGTGAGTCTAACATCAGTGGTAGGGAAACTATTGGAAAAGATTCTGAGAGACAGGATTAATCTCCACTTGGAGAGGCAGGGATTAATCAAGGATAGTCAGCATGGCTTTGTCAGGGGGAGATCATGTCTAACATACTTGATTGAATTTTTTGAGAAGGTGACTAGATGTGTAGATGAGGGTAAAGCAGTTGATGTAGCCTACATGGACTTCAGTAAGGCTTTTGATAAGGTCCCACATGGGAGATTGGTCAAGAAGGTAAGAGCCCATGGGATCCAGGGCAATTTGGCAAATTGGATCCAAAATTGGCTTAGTGACAGGAGGCAGGAGGTGATGGTGGAGGGTTGTTTTTGCAAGTGGAAGCCTGTGACCAGTGGTGTACCGCAGGGATCGGTGCTTGGACCCTTGCTGTTTGTAGCGTACATTAATGACTTAGATGTGAATATAGGAGGTATGATCAGTAAGTTCACAGATGACACGAAAATTGGTGGTGTTCTAAATAGTGAGGAGGAAACCCTTAGATTATAGGTAAAATGGGCAGAGCAGTGGCAAATGGAATTTAATCCGGAGAAGTGTGAGGTGATGCATTTTGGGATGACTAACAAGGCAAGGGAATATACAATGGGTGGTAAGACCCTAGGAAGTACAGAAGGTCAGAGGGGCCTTGGTGTACTTGTCCTTAGATCACTGATGGCAGCAGCACAGGTAGATAAGGTGGTTAGGAAGGCATATGGGATACTTGCCTTTATTAGCCGAGGCATAGAATATAAGAGCAGGGAGGTTACAATGGAGCTGTATAAAATGCTAGTTAGGCCACACCTGGAGCACTGTGTACAGCTCTGGTCACCACACTATAGGAAGGATGTGATTGCACTGGAGAGGGTGCAGAGGAGATTCACCAGGATGTTGCCTGGGCTGGAGCATTTCAGCTTTGAAGAGAGACTGGATAGGCTAGGGTTGTTTTCTTTAGAGCAGAGAAGGCTGAGGGGAGACCGGATTGAGGTATACAAAATTATGAGGGGCATTGATAGGGTAGATAGGAAGAAACATTTTCCCTCAACAGAGGTATCAATAACCAGGGGACATAGATTTAAGGTAAGGGGCGGGAGCTTTAGAGGGAATTTGAGAGAAAAAAATTCTCACCCAGAGGGTGGTTGGAATCTGGAATGCACTGCCTGAAGGAATGGTAGAGGCAGGAACCCTCACAACATTTAAGAAGTATCTAGATGAGCACTTGAAATGCCATAGCATACAAGGCTACAGGTCTAGTGCTGGAAAATGGGATTAGAATAGATAGGTGCTGGATGGCCGGCACAGACACGATGGGCCGATTGGCCTGTTTCTGTGCTGTATAATTCTATGCTCTATGTCCCAGACTCCTTAGCACCATTCGTGAGTAAGTCCTGTCCCACTGGCAGGTCAGACCCACCAGAGGTTGCAACACAGTAGTATACAGTCAGGAGAGTATGGTCCTGGGAGTCTTCAACATTGGCACTGGACCCCATGAAGTCTCATGATAAACACAAGAAAGGAAACTCCCTGCTAATTACTGTCTACCACCTTCCCTTAGGTGATAAATTAGTACTCCTCCATGTTGAACACCACTTGAAAGAAGCACTGAGGGTGGCAAGGGCACAGAATGTACACTGGGTGGGGAACTTCAATGTCCATCATCCAGATTAACTTGGTAGCACCGCTACTGACCAAGCTGGCTAAATCCTGAAGGACATATCTGCCTGATTGGGCCTGGGGCAGGTTGTGAGAACACCAATAAAAGGGAAAAACCTATTTGGTCTCATCCTCACAAATCTACCTGTTGCAGATGTATCTGTTCATGACAGTATTGGTAGGAGTGATCACCACACTGGCCTTGTGGAGACGAAGTTCTGTCTTCACACTGAAGACACCCTCCATCGTGTTGTGTGGCACTCACCACCATGTTAAATAAGATAGACGCAATAGATCTAGCAGTTCAAAACTGGGCATCCATGGAGGTGCTGTGTGCCATCAGCAGCAGAACTATAGTCAACTAGTCTATAACCTCACTCTACCATTATCAAGCCAGGGGACCAACCCTGGCTCAATGAAGAGTGTAGGAGAACATGCCAGGAGCAACATCAGGCATACCTAAAAATAAGGTGTCAACCTGGTGAAGCTACGATGCTGGACTACATGTATGCTAAACAGCAGAAATGGCATGCAGACAAAGCTAAGCAATCATACAACCAGTGGATCAGATCAAGCTCTGCGGTCCTGCCATATTCAGTCGTGAATGGTGGCCAACAATTAAACAACTAACCGGAGGAGGAGGCTGCACAAACATTCCCATCCTCAATAGTGGGGGAGCCCAGCACTTCAGTGCAAAAGACAAGTCTGAAGCATTTGCAACCAACTTCAACCAGAAGTGTTGAGTGGATGATCCATCTTGCCCTTCTCCTGAGATTCCCATCGTAGGTGCCAGTCTTCAGACAATTCAATTCACTCCACATGATATCAAGAAACAGCTGAACGCACTGGATACCGCAAAGGCTATGGGCCCCAACGACATTCCAGCTGTAATACTGAAAACTTGTGCTCCAAAACTATTCGCACCCTTAGCCAAGCTGTTTGAGTACAGCTACAACACAGATATCTATCCGACAATGTGGGAAACTGCTCAGGTATGTCTTGTCCACAAAAAGCAGCACAATTCCAATCCAGCAATTTCTGCCCCATCAGCGTACTCTCAATCTTCAGTAAAGTGATGGAAGGTGTCGTTGACAGTGCTATAAAGCGGCACTTACTCTGCTTAACAATGCTTAGTTTGGGTTCTGCCAGAGCCATTTGGCTCCTGATGTCATTACAGCCTTGATCCAAACAGCCAAAAAAAGCTGAATTCCAGAGGCGGGGTGAGAGTGTCTGCTCTAGATAGCAAGGCAGCATTTGACTGTGTGACATCATGGAGCCTTAGCAAAATTGAAGTCAATGGAAATCGGGGAAAAACTCTCCACTGGTTGGAGTCATACCTAGGCACAAAGGAAGATTGTTGTGGTTGTTGGTGGCCAATCATCTCAGCCCCGCGAGTTCCTCAGGGTAGTATCCTGGCTTAAACACCTTCAGCTGCTTCTTCAATGACCTTCTCTCCATCTTAAGGTCAGCAGTGGGGATGTCCGCTGATGATTGCACAGTGTTCAGTACCTTCACAGTTCCTCAGATATTGAAGCAGTCTGTGCCCACATGCAGCAAGACCTGGATAATGTTCAGGCTTGAGCTGATAAGTGGCAAGTACCATTCGCGCCACAAGTACCAAGCAACGATCGTCTCCAACAAGAACATCTAACCATCCACTCTTTTGACTGGAGAGAATCATCATTGCTGAATCCCCAACCATCAACATCCTGAAGGTCAACATTGACCAGAAACTTAACCAATCATATAAATACTGTGACAAGAGCACGTCAGAGGCTGGGAATTATGTGACAAGTAACTCACCTTCCAACTCCCCAAAGCCTGTCCGCCATCTGCAAGGCACAAGTCAGGAACGTGATGGAATACTCTCCACTTGCCTGGATGAGTGCAGCTCCAACGCTCAAGAAGCCCATCATCCAAGATAAAGCAGCCCACTTGAGTGCCCCATCCACCACCTTAAACCTTCACTCCTTCCAGAGTGGAAGCAGCGTGTACCATCAACAAGATGCACTGCAGCAATTCTCTAAGTCTCCTTCGAGAGCACCTTCCAAACCTGCAACCTTCACTACCTAGAAGGATAAGGGCAGCAGACCCCTGAGAACACCATCATCTGCAAGTTCCCTTCCAAGTCACTTATCATCCCGACTTGGAACTATAATCGCCAATCCTTCGCTGTTGCAATGTCAAAAACCCAGAAATCCCTCCTTGACAGCACTGTGGATGTACCTACACATGGACTGCAGTGGTTCAAGGAGGCTATTCACAACCACCTTCAAGGGCAATTTGGGATGGGCAATAAATGCTGGCCTTGCCAGCTACAGTCACATCCCAAGACCGAATAAAAAAGGTTTTAGGTAATATAGGACGTATGCAATATAGTTAAGGGAATAAAAAAGTAAAACCAGTTACTGTAATTTGACTTGCAAGAGTGAAATGAGATAGGAGTGGGGTTTTACAGCACAGCTTCAAAATCAGTAAAAGGTGAATTCACTAATAGCAGGAAGCCGTTCTTTACAGAGTGATCAACATATCAAATAGTCTTCTAGTGAGATAGCATATAGTAGCTAATGACGGTTAGCCAATAAGTTGAAGGTAGGGTGGTACTTATTTCAGGACTCTCAGCACTGTATTTTACAGCAAAGTCTATTTAAACACTATGCTACAATAGGCTAGAGTCTGTTTAAAGTTTCTATGAAATACAGCAGACAGAACTCATGATCAATCCTGCAGCAAGGTTTCCCAATAACACTGATTTCTGCAGCAAAATGCAGTGAGTAGAGGATAGTTATATACAAATTATGTGCATAAAATCAATCCCAGTCACTTACAACAAGACCTCATTGAAGGGGAATAACTCATCATCTGCCTTCTGTCTGGTAATACTGGTGTCACTATATGCAGGCATTAAGTGTGGCCAATGCACAATGGAAGATGCAGTTGGCATGATTTAAAATCAACTCATATGGAAAGGTCTTGCTGCAGGCCCACATCTGACCTGTGGCCCTGGACCAAAGCACACTAACTGGTTGCATCAAGCAGTAAGCTAATGGAGAACTTTACCACAGGACTGCTCAACCGTTGTGCTTCTGAGGCCCCTCGCCATACCCACGGAGATAAAATTCCACAGAGCCTCTGTAACAAGTACTTTTGCTGTATAAAAATTAGTTATACAATTAAACTTATTTTTGCTTTACTTGAAACTTGTTGCTGGTGCTGAGCAACAATTGTCAATAAGTAGAACAGGGTTATCCAACATACAGCCCACAAACCACATTCCTGCCCATCAAAGGTTGCGATCTGGCCTGCGAATCATAGTGCGCTTTGTTCTGGCCTGATGAAGGCATCTGCTTCATTCCAGCCTGTCAGTCAGTGGCAAGAGAAGATAGTTGTGTTTAAGGAATACAATATCAAGTGAAATTATTCTACAACACAATAGCAAATTTGACAGTCTGATAGGCCAGGTGAGAATTGATGGAGTGAACTCGATCAGGTAACAATCTTCAAAGTTACAAACCAGAGTTCAGAGGCAGCAACCAAAGTCAGTTTTTTTGATAACTGAAGCACTAGCCAATAGAGTAAAACATTGGTCTGATGAGGAATTTGTGAAAGGCTGCTTGGGCAGCGGTAGAAAAGAAAAACAGCCTTTCATATCAGACCATTGCTAGATGAGCTAGCATCCGACATTCAAAATTCTCTGGTCAAAAGATTCTGTGCTTGCCAATTTTGCAGTTTAGGCCTCGATAAAAGCACAGATGTGTGAGACACAGCTCAACTGGCCATCTTTTTGAGCGAGTCACTGAAACCTTCGAAGTTATTGAGGAACTGTTGGCCCCATGTCCAATGAAAGGTACAAAACATTTTTTGAAGCAAAAAGTGTCTTGACGATAAATTTTTCATGCCTTTATCTTTCAAAATTTGCTCACCGTACCCCAGGCCGACCAAAAATTTAGTACAGCCCCCCAGTTGAAAAGGTTGGGCAACCCTGCTGTAGAATTACATTCAACACGCACATCAAACTCAATGTTCATGCTGGATCAGTGATGCTGAAGTTAGTAGACTTCAAGGTTGTCACCAAGGTCGAACGAGTTGATATAACTGAAGTTGATAAAGAGCAATACTGGAGCTAAACACTGAGTGTTGAAGGCTAAACCAGCTCTCACTTCTCTGTTCATTAGTAACAAGCCAGAGTATGCCCAAGACCGGGTGGAATCTCCTTGATGACATGGCAGGCCAATGGCTATAAACAGCTAGGAACAATGGCAGTTTCCAGCTCCACACATCCTGTAACTGGACTGGCATCTAAATGGATACTCAACTGGTGTCAGTTGGTGACTTGGGGCAGGAAGGTAAAACTGTGCCCTGGATACTGTAATCTTCAGATATCAGCTTTAAATTGATTTTAAATTGTTTGCCCAGTGGAGGAAGGGAGCCACTGGCAGACCCCTTAAAATCTAGCATTGAGAATCCCTGTTTTAGCACAGAGCAATGTACACTTCTATACTATTAAGCCAATTCAAGCAAGTGTGGAAAACGTTAAAAGTCATCTGTGTTACAAGCATATGCTTGTATATTGTATCCAAATCTTTCCTCAGACAATAGTATCTACAAGCCCCTTTCAGTTTACTCCATCATTCTTTAACAATTTACTTGTAACTTCTTGCCACCTGATCCACTTTACTTTGGTTTCTGAAACTAGCTACGCTGAGCAAGATTTCAGCGAAGCAGAATATAATGAAATACTAAGTTACTGAACCCTCCCCTTCCCAAAATTAGGAATCATTAAGTTGTTTGTATTGGTTTAATGAGTTTCAATGAAACAAATGGCATTTAATGGTAAATTAAAATAATTTTCTAGACAATGGAGATGTGGTATCCACAAAATACATCTAATACACAGAACACTTTAGTAATTAGCAAATATTACCCTCACAGACAAGGAACATTTGTTTTGTAGAGAGCCAATAGCCTTGTCACCAGCTGTCCTGTATTTGTTAGATAAGCTTGAGAAATTCTAAAATTGATATTCATGAAAGTGTGTTTGTGAATGATTAGAACAAGTTTTTTGTCCTCTGCAGGTTTAAAATCTAGACCTCTAGGATTCAATTCATGTTACATCGACTACTTTTAAACCTTCAAAAAAAATTGAGCTCCACACAAGTCTTAATTTTGATTTTTATTTTGTCATTTATATCCAGCAAGTTTTCTGCATATTTATTCTACTGCAACAGGAATCAGCCAGTACTATATACTGCCAGAAAACAAGCTAGCCATTTTATAACTCATGACCTCAAGTTGTAAGACTGAGGGAAGATAAAGACAAACTGTAAAAAGAATCAGATGGGAAAGTGTTTAAAACAGAATTAGATTGTAGGAAAGATTTCCTCCCAAAACACAGGTGCACACAGAAACATACATGCTTTACTATCACCCAAGACTTGTTCAAACTTAGCCCACTCACACCCTATTCCTCTTTGCCATCTCCTCCCACAGCAGGATTAGCTGACATACCACTTTTGGAAAGCAGAAAGTTCACATTTTGTTCTGGTGATCTTTGCTTACAGCAATGTTATTTAGTATTCACTCCATTCTATAAATGAATATCCTCCATTTTAGCCTTTTCTACAGTAAAAAGAGATTGCAGTGCCCTTTGGTGAGATTCAAAAGGGGGAGATTTGTGCTCAAGCACAAACTAAGATTTCACTCATTCTTGACCCAAGTAGTTCAGTCAGGACTTTTATCTTCCATTAAAGTGTTGACAAAAATGCATAAAATGTAAATTGTTGAATGCGAGGCACTGTTCTTAAACTAGCTATATGAAAACTCTCCACTACCGGAAAGTCTATTTGAAATTAAGGCTTGGAACTAATTTGAATGAAAATGAGTTGATAAAATCACAGGCTGAAAAGACATTGTGCTCTGATTAAAAATGTGACTTTAGAATCAGTTGTACATAATGCAATGAACACCAACCAACAGGGAAACTAGAACTGTAGATGAGAGGGAAGGGAAATGTGTCAGAATACTGGGACTAGAAAGCTTTGAAAGGATGAGCTTCTTTTAAAAAAAATTATGTGGATACAATTACAGACCCAATTATTTCAAAGTGCTCCTCCCTTCTCCCCCCCCCCCATTCAAAAAGAGAGATTGAATAGCCCCACTATATTTAATTTCATGATGCATTTTAACTATCGAATTCAGTGGAATTCCTAGCCATCCCTGTTCCCAATAGCCAGAGCCAAAGTTGTTAGTTGCCTGTAGCAGCACCCAATTGTTATGCCACTGAAGACCAAAGACTGATTATGTTCAGATATAACTAGATGAAGTTTGCAGTAATTTTAAATTAAGTTTTAATTTTGTCCAAATTGATTAAGCACAAGGACAGCTTGTATCTGATTTCCATTGTAAACGGCAACCAAATAATGCAACTGTTTGCTATTAAAAATGCCTACAACTGAAGGGAAAAACTGAAAGCATAGTCTATGTAAATTCACTTAAGAATTTACAGTACTGCTTCCCCGTATAATGAATACCTCAAATGTGAAAGTGTGGGGGCATAACTAGGGGATACAAAGCTGCATTTGGAATCCCCATATTCTACATCATAACCAAGTTTTTTTTAATACAAACACTGATGCCAGCTTCATTTGGAGTGCATCCTTAATGCAAACAACTTTATAATGTCAAGACATTTTTACCATCTGGCTGTTTTCATAAGGCCACTCTAGATTTATTAACAAATCGGTAATAAAACTCAGGCAAACACAAGCAAATGCAAGACTAATGCAGGTTACAAATCAATTTTCAAACAGGATTCCACATCCCCAATTTATACTAAGTGTTTAAACCAAAATAGAATATAAAAGGAGATGTCTAGTTTGTCAAATTTTATTTATTTATTTTTTTTTTTTTAAACTAAACTTGTTAGTACTACACAGGGCAAGAAATGTACAAAGAGTAAGGTAAAGTTGCACTTTTTGGTTAGGTATGCTTTTAAAAAAAAAAACATTCATTGCAATTCATTCTTTGAACTGAACAAACTCTTATTCCTGTATACTGAAAACAGAATTGTCATAACAATAAATGGGTCAAATAATACCACTGTTTGCCCTTGTATATTTGTAATCCACTAATCTGGTGATGAGGATCCCTTGATACTGTAGTCTGGATACAGAATATCAAACAGCTGGATTTGGAGTTCTCCGATTTGCATACCCAATTAAGAGTCCAGCACAAGCCAAATTTTTCCAAATGGGCTGGGTTTCAGAAACCAGTCTATGATCTAATCCATCTTGTGATCATATACATATTGTATGTGAATACAGAATTGTACAATGTTATACTGGCTGAGCTAAAGCTCAATACATTTACAGTTAGTGGGATTTAGAAGCATTTTAAATTAAAAATTCAATTTGAGCAACTATCTTTAAAGAGCCAGCTAAAATGATCTTGCAGACATATCCAATTACCAAAAGTTGGCAAATATGATTGAAAGCCAATTTAAAATTCCTGGTGCAACAGGTTAAAAAAAAAGTTACCATCTCACTATTGTTTAAACAGACAAATTCTACAAAACTGGGTTTAAACCAAGAACACGTTTAAGAAAAGGCCATTTAGCCCATTTTGACCAAAATACAATGGAGAGAAAAAAAGACCTTTGTACCATTTCACAAATGATTGTTAACTTTTCCATTTTCAAGAGATAAATTTAATATAAACAAATCCCTGACACAAACCATCTGTTCCCCCTTCCAAGTGTCTAATTTGAAACCAAAAATTATAAGCATTGGTATAGTGACTTCCACCTGTATACAATTCATATGGTCTGGCCAGTGAACCATGAATTTTTATATTCTTGGCTGTCAGCTTCTGTTTCAGACCATCCATGGGTTTATGTTCCAATTCAAACATTGAACCCAATGACTAGATTGGATATGTACATCCCACTTACTGCAAAGTAACAGTGTTACAGATGTTTGCAGCTGACAGGCAACAATGCTCCACTGAATAAAAAAATAAAATCCATTCTACAAGAAATGGAGATTTCTGCAGTATTACTGTAGTGCACTGTATTTTTCAGATCAATACAGAGAAACCAAAATTTCTACTTTAAAGATGTCCAAAATTCAGACTAATCACTTGTGACAGAACTTTAATCCTTTCAAAAAGGTTTGAATGGTAACAATCCCATATTCAGTGCCACTTCTTAAAGGCAGATTAACTGTTGCTTGGTATTCAGCTTCTTGAACTGGAAATAAGTGGCAGGTTATTCTCAGTAGCAGAGTTAGCAGTGGAAAGTAGACAAATCTCTGTACTGATAGCACATTGACTGGTAAAGTCAGAATTTTTTTTGTTTTTTGTTTCATTTTTACAAGAGGTAGGGTGGGCCAGCAATGAAGAGTTAAAATCCCTCAAGGAGGTGGGTAAAACATGGCACCAAAGTTAGTTCTCATAAGTACAGCAGCTGACTTGAGGTGAAAGCCAACACCCGTTCAATCACAAAATGCTTCAGGACACATCTGTAAGAAAAAGAAAAAAAGTTACTGATACAGTATACAGATAGGGAAAAAAAGCAGCATTGTTATCCTGCAGAAAAAAATTCCTAAATTTAGCAAAGTGACTAGTCATACAGTTAAAGTTAATTCACTATGCAAACTACAGATTGATATTAATGCATTCAAGGCACTCCAACAGTTAAGGAAATTATCCAATGTTATGCAAAGACAACATTAGAACTTCATTGTAACAGTTAATAGAATTGCTTAAGAGCATCTACATGCGCAGGATCATTGCAGAAATTAATCACAAAGCAAAGTTTATTTTTTACAATGCAGCTTTCATTCCTTACTATATCTATTACAATTTTGGATTTTTTAAATGTTAATGAGATGTGGATTTCGCTGTCAAAGCCAGCATTTGTTGGTCTTGAGAAGGTAGTGGCGAGCTGCCTTCTTGAACTGCTGCAAGTCCATCTGGTATGGGTACACCCTCAGTACTATCAGGGAGGGAGTTCCAGGATTTTGATCCAGTAACAGTGAAGGAACGGCGACATATT
Organism: Heterodontus francisci; assembly: GCF_036365525.1. Classification (NCBI taxonomy): domain Eukaryota; kingdom Metazoa; phylum Chordata; class Chondrichthyes; order Heterodontiformes; family Heterodontidae; genus Heterodontus; species Heterodontus francisci. Next base: position 33,052,089 of record NC_090401.1, read on the forward strand.
TCCAAGTCAGGGTGGTGTGTGGCTTGGAGAACTTGCAGGTGGTGATTCCACTCGTCTGCTGCCTTTGTTCTATGTTGAAGGAGGCGTGGCGAGTTGCTGCAGTGCATTTTGTATATGGTACACACTGCTGCCACTTGCGTCGGTGGTAGAGGGAGTGAATGTTTAAGGATATGGATGGGGTGCCGATCAAGTGGGCTGCTTTGTCCCGTATGGGGTTAAACTTCTTGAGTGTTGTTGGAGCCATAATCATCCAGGCAAGTGAAGAGTATTCCATCACACTCCTGACTTGTAAAAGGTGAACAGACTTTGGGGAAATCAAGTATTGGGCTACTCTCCACAGAATTCCCAGCCTCTAACCTGCTCTTGTAGCCACAGTATTTATGTAGCTGGTTCAGTTCCGTTTCTGGTCAATGGTAGCGCTGTTGAATGTCATAGGGAGATGGTTAGAATCTCTTGTGGGAAATGGTCATTGCCTGGCGCTTACTTATCAGCCCAAGTCTGAAAGTTGACCAGGTCTTGCTGCATGTGGACACTGATTGCTTCGGTATATGAGAAGTTGTGAATGGTACTGAGCATCGATCAGCAAACATTTCCACTTCTGACCTTATGATGGAGGGAAGGTCATTGATGAAGCAGCTGGAGATGGTTGGGCCTAGGACACTAGCCTGAGGAACTCCTGCAGCAATGTCTTGGGGCTGAAATGATTGACCAACAACCATAACCATCTTCCTTTGTGCTAGGTGCAACTCAAGTGAAGTTTTTCCAATTCCCATTGGCTACAATTTGGCTAGGCCTCCTTGATACCACACTTGGTCAAATGCTGCCTTGATATCAAGGGCAATCACTCACTTCACCTCTGGAATTCAGTTTTGTCCATGCTTGGACCAAAGCTGTAATGAGGTCAGGAGCCAAGTGGCCCTGGCAGAACCCAAATTGAGCATTAATAAGCAGGTTGTTGCAGTTTAAGTGGTGCTTGACAACACTGGCGACAACACCTTCCATCACTGCTAACGATCTTGTGCAGACTGATGGGGCTGTAATTGGATGTGTCCTGCTTTTTGTCGACAAGACATACCTGGGCAATTTTCCACATCGTCAGCTGGGTGCTTGTGTTGTAGCTGTACTCCAACAGCTTGGCTAGGGGCACAGCTAGTTCTGCAGCATAAGTCTTCAGTACTACAACCAGGATGTTGTCAGGAGCCCCTAGCCTTTGCAGTATCCAGTGCCTTCAGCTGTTTGTTATCAGGTGGAGTGAATTGAACTGAAACCAAATTGTGCCAAACCTAGAAGTTTCCAGCTAAATCCATTCGTTAATGCTCATTTTGCTGAGAAGAGGGTATTCATTGCCTCCTCCCCTTATCTTGACAGCAGTAATTTACACTGGGCTAGTCCAACAGATTCCAGCTGCCCTCTAGTGCCTCAAAGCAGTCATTCTTCATGCTTAAGCTGCATACAGTGAGTGCTGCCAGGTTTTTCAAAACAAGATGGAACCAGTCAAACCCACAGGACCCCCACAATATTTTATTCAATTACAGTCACACCCCTACACCCCATCCCTTCACTTCACTTCACTTTCCTAGTCCAGACAAGTCAAGGTCAACTGCAGTAACTAGACAGTCACTCTCAGTTGCGATCCATTTATTCAGCATAGAGTGGAGTCTTCTTGATCTGCACAACTCTGTTCATTTCACTTCTAAGCTGGTGGGAGCTACCATTTAGGTTCTTGCATCAAAGATTCGGTCCTGGTCATCATTCACTTGAATGTTCTTAAAGCTCACCTACTCCCACCTCAACATTGTTTCAGAAGATGAGCACTTGCCCATGTACATCAGCTCCAGACTTCACCATGCCAATGCTTTCCTGGCTGGCCTTCCATCCACTATCCCATGCAAACTTCAGGCCATCGAAAACTCTGCTGCCTATTTCCTATTCCGCATCAAGCCCCACTTATCCATCACTCCTGTCCTTGCTGACTCATGTTGACTTCCAGTGCCTCAAGTTTAAATTCTCACCCTAGTGTTTAAATCCCTTACCAATTTCTAACCTCCTTCAGCCATACAACCTTCATCAGAACTTTGTTCAACTGAATCTAGCTCATGTGTATCCAACCTCTTTATTCCACCATTGTTAGCCATACCTTGAACCGTTTAGGCCCATGATCTGGAATGCCTCTCAACAGTGCACCTCGCTATTTCCCTCTCCTTAAAAACATGGCATGAATTTCAGGCAGCCCCCCAGAAAAAAAAGCCCAAAAATAGGCAACAAACTATTGCCTAGGCACTCTCATCTCTTTTCACCAGTCTCTCTTCGAATATTCACCACCTCTTCGAATATCCTCTTTGGTTCGATAACCATTTTTGTCTAATTAAACTGGTGGTGTGTGCTGGGGCTATATACATGCAAGCTGCTGTTTGCACAGCAATATTACCAGTTAATAAAGCCAGACAACAAAGTGGCAGGCAACACCCAAAGTGCATGTTTAAGATTTTTTTTTCACCATAAATGCTACTTGTAACATGGGAACTGAAGACCTTCTGTAATAACTTACTATCTGCATTGTATTAATTATTTCAATCTCAGTGATTCCTGACAACGCAACGGCCTGATGTCAGAGTGCGCCAAGCTGCCCACATGCACAGCTACATCTTGCCAGGACAAAGTTGCACATGCGCAGGATATCAGTGTATCCGCGCCTGGCCCATCTTTGCGCACGCACGATAAAACGTCATTGGGTATCCAGCCACCCACTTGACTGGAGGAAGTGGCTAAATGGGAGACGGAGGCTGGAGCTCTCCCCCTTCGGCAACTCGCTCCAGGTCTGGATGCTTCCCCCCTGCAACCCCACCCCCCATCTCAGCTGCTCGCCCTAAACCTCGCTGCTTCCCCCCCAACTCCCCTGGCTGATTGTTCCTCGCTTCGTGCCATCCCGCTCTCGCTCCCCGCCCGCACCCCCCCGCCGTTAGTTCTAGGCCGTGCTGCTTTCCTCCTCTCGGGGCCGTCACCCCTTGTAGCCCGCCTTGCTTCTTCAGAAGCGTGGAGACTTATCAAACATGGGAGTGAGTGGCCGAGGGGAGGGAAGTGGTGTGGCCTAGAGCTGGGGGGGGGGGGAGAAACTGAGCGCGAGGTGGCACGAGCGGGGAACAACCGGCCAGGGAAGTGGGGTGGGGGGATGGGGGAGATAGAAAGAGAGCTGCCGAGGGGGGGGGGGGGGGGGGAGAAAAGAGAGCGGCCAGTGGGGCAGGAGCTAGTAGTTGCGTTCAGGTGAAAAATCAGTCCTCGTCAATCACAGTAACGAATTGGCAGCACATTTTATACTCTGCCCGATTTTTGTTTCCATCGATCGGGGTGTCAATTAACTATCTTCCAATGGAAATTCAATCATACCCGACCCTGACAGAACCACATCCGCCCCGAGCCCTTCCTTTTTTCCCCCCACGCCTGACTAGTTAACTTACCTTCCGTTTTTCACTTTGTTGCTGATCTGGACAAGCTTAAAATAACAAAGCCACCTTTCTAGTCCAAAAATTAAATTAGCATTGGAGCCACTTACCGCTGATAGAGAGTGTCCGACCCGGCCCAACCAGAGCCCGAATGCCAGGCCCGGTAGTGCAACCCAACCCAACACATGTTGTCGGGTCCCGGTTGGGTAGCTGGCCTTTATATTACTGGGCTTCCGTCCACAATGTAAGGTTAGTTTACTGGAATGATCTAACCATAAGCATTTCCTTTGATAAATTGAGCAGCACCATCTTTAATCCTGGCAGATGCCTGAATGTCACAGACACTGAAGTTCCAGTTGAAGAGCCTGCATCTGCGTATGTGCAAGTACTGCGCCACCTAGTGGTTGCATTGTCAGCAAACGCAGTCTTTCAATCTAACGAAAGTGTGCATATTTTGATTTGTCCAGTGGTTTGATGTTTTTATTGAGGATTGTACCAGTGACATTTAGTATTTCTAAATGACTATTTAAAAGATGAACGATTCAAAACTTGAGATATGACCTGCAAAATAGTTTGGTTAAGTTTAGATATGGACAGTTTTTAAACTTAGTTAACAGTTGCATGGAAATGAACACATGACTACTTGGCTGCAGTTATGTGGGGCAAGTATCAATTCGTGACCTATTCACGTTAAAAGGTATTAGTGATTCCACAAACTGACTTGAATTTTGCTGCCGCTCAGTTCAAAAATTCTTTTAGCAATTCCAAATCTATTCCCAGGCTCAGTGCAAACTATGGATATTGTTGCTAATTTATGCACGTTATACAAAAAGCAAGCACTAAAAGCCAAAACCCAAGACTTTTTGCTGAACATTCAGGGTTGTACACACAAGATACTTGGCTATATCTCAGTATTGAGACTAAAGCAAAATACCACAAATATTGAAAATCTGAAACAAATAGAAGCGTTCTGCTATTCCCAGGTTACTCCTCTAGACCCATCTTGTGTTTCTTTACTTGTCCACTACCATCTCCTTTTGCCTTGCAATATTATTTTTGCCATTTAATCCCTACTTCCCTACCTCTGTACTTAAAACCTGTTACATCTCTAACTTTTTCCAGTTGACAAAAGATCAACAATCTGAAATGTCAACTTTCTCTTTACACAGATCTGCCTGGCCTGCAGAGTATTATCATTTTGTGTTTTAACAGAATATTGAGTGTTGTATACCAAGACTCAGACCAAAGATATACGGACATGGCTTGGAAAATGGACTTGAAACCCCCAAATTGAACAGCTTCTGTGTTCTTATGCACTATGAGGTCAAGATTGCCACTATAACTTGGTGTCCATACAGTCACCTTTGCATCATTACAAATCAGAGATCATTTTCTAGCCTGACAAAAAGTAATTAATTGTGGAAACTGGCCTTTGCAGTTGTGTAATATGCCAAACAAGCTAGTGGATGGCAGATGCTTAATATTTCCTGATAGATACAACCAACCATTCAGTTTTGGTCATCTGTGTAAACTTTTTAATTGCACCTTTAGTGCCTCTGCATCCTTATAACGGAGACCAGAATGGTACACAGAACTCCAAGTGGAGTTGCCTTGGAAGTACGCATCATCAACTTCGAATTCCAAGGAGTCTTATGCACTCCATGTTGAATAACATTTGAAGGAAGCCCTGTGGGCAGCAAGGGCACAAAATGGACAAGGTCCCATACCTGGAGTACATCACCAAGACTGGCTCAGTAGTACCACCTCTGGTCAAATTCTCAACGACATAACTGTCAAGACTGGGCTTGCAATAAGTAATGAGTAAATAAACACAAGGGAATAGCCTACTTTACCTTATCCTCAACAACCTACTTATCGCAGATGTGACTTTGTATGAAAGCATTGTTACGAGCAGACTCTGAGGGCGGAGTTCCAGAGCGGTGAGTATATAGAGTAAGTTACCTCGGGTGGGAAAAAAAAAACTGAAAAGTGACGTCACAGAAAAGCTGTGACCTGATTGGCTGGTAGGGAATCTGTACCGAATTTGAAAATAAAACTGATAAAAATTGATTAAAACACTAATTAACTAATTAATAAGTAGAGTAACTAAACCAGAGGGAGGAGATTACTGTATTCAGACAGCATTTAATATTTATTGTAGAAATCTAGGACTAGGGACCACAGTGAAGTGCATCATAATTTAGTAAGGATTTAATAAGTACTTATTTATTTTATATCAATTAACTAATTAGTGATAGAAATGTCAGTTAGAGGGGTGAAGTGCTTCACCTGAGAGATGTGGGAAGTCCATGACGCTTCCAGCGTTCCGGGCGACTACATCTACAGGAAGTGCACCCAGTTGCAGCTCCTCACAGACCGCATGGATCGGTTGGCGCGGCAACTGGATGCACTTAGGAGCATGCAGGTGGCGGAAAGCGTCACAGACAGGCGTTTTAGAGAAGTGGTTACACCCAAGGTGCAGGCTGATAGATGGGTGACCGCTAGAAGGGGCAGGCAGTCAGTGCAGGAATCCCCTGTGGCTATCCCCCTCTCTAACAAGTATACCGTTTTGGATACTGTTGGGGGGGGGAAAAAGAGATGGTCTATCAGGGGAAAACAGCAGCAGCCAGAGCAGTGGCACCACAGCTGGCACTGTTGTTCAGCAGGGAGGGACAAAGCGCAGAAGAGCAATAGTTATAGGGGACTCGATAGTCAGGGGCACAGATAGGCGCTTCTGTGGACGTGAAAGAGACTCCAGGAAGGTATGTTGCCTCCTTGGTGCCAGGGTCAAGGATGACTCTGAACGGACAGAGGGCATTCTGAAGGGGGAGGGTGAACAGCCAGAGGTTGTGTACACATCGGTACCAATGACATAGGCAAGAAGAGTGATGAGGTCCTGCAGGGGGAGTTTAGGGAGTTAGGTAGTAAGTTAAAAAACAGGACCTCTAGGGTTGTAATCTCTGGATTACTCCCCGTGCCACGTGCCAGTGAGGCTAGAAATAGGAAGATAGTGCAGCTAAACACGTGGCTGAGCAGCTGGTGTAGAAGGGAGGGTTTCAGATATCTGGACCATTGGGCTCTCTTCAGGGACAGATGGGACCTGTACGAGAAGGACAGGTTGCATCTAAACTGGAAGGGCACTAATATCCTGGCTGCAAGGTTTGCTAGTGTCACTCGGGAGGGTTTAAACTAGTGTGGCAGGGGGGTGGGAACCAGAGCAGTAGGACAGCTAGGTGAAGTAAATGAGGAGGACATAGTAAATAAGGCCAGTAGGACTCAGAGGAAGAGCAGGCAGGGAGATGTTGCTGAGCACAGCGGGACTGGTGGTCTGAAGTGCATTTGTTTCAATGCGACAAGTATAACAGGTAAGGCAGATGAACTTAGAGCTTGGATTAGTACTTGGAAATATGATGTTGTTGCTATTAGAGACTTGGTTGAGGGAAGGGCAGGATTGGCAGCTAAATGTTCCAGGCTTTAGAAGCTTCAGGCAGGATAGAAGGGGATGTAAAAGGGGTGGGGGAGTTGCATTACTGGTTAAGGAGAATATCACAGCTGTACTGCGGGAGGACACCTCGGAGGGGTCATGCAGCAAGGCACTATGGGTGGAGCTCAGGAATAGGAAGGGTGCAGTCACGATGTTGGGAGTTTACTACAGGCCTCCCAACAGCCAGCGGAAGGTAGAGGAGCAGATATGTAGACAGATTTTGGAAAGATGTAAAGGTAACAGGGTTGTAGTGGTGGGTGATTTTAACTTACCCAATATTGACTGGGACTCACAGTGCTAGGGGCTTGGATGGGGCAGAATTTGTGAGGAGCATCAAGGAGGGCTTCTTGAAATAGTATGTAGATTGTCCAACTAGGGATGGGGCCATTCTGGACCTGGTATTGGGGAATGAGCCCGGCCAGGTGGTCGAAGTTTCAGTGGGGGAGCGTTCCATAAGTTTTAAGGCACTTGTGGATAAGGATAAAAGAGTCCTCGGGTGAAGGTGCTAAATTGGGGGAAGGCTAATTATAACAATATTAGGCAGGAACTGAAGAATTTAGATTGGGGGCGGCTGTTTGAGGGTAAATCAACATCTGACATGTGGGAGTCTTTCAAACGTCAGCTGATTAGAATCCAGGACTAGCATGTTCCTGTGAGGAAGACAAGTTTGGCAAGTTTCGGGAAGCTTGGATAACACGGGATATTGTGAGCCTAGTCAAAAAGAAAAAGGAAGCATTTGTAAGGGCTGGAAGGCTAGGAACAGATGAAGCACTTGAGGAATATAAAAACAGTAGGAAGGAACTTAAGGAGTTAGGAGGGCTAAAAGGGGTCATGAAAAGTCATTGGCAAACAGGATTAAGGAAAATCCCAAGGCTTTTTATACATATATAAATAGCAAGAGGGTAACCAGGGAAAGGGTTGGCCCACTCAAGGACAGAGATGGGAATCTATGCGTGGAGCCAGAGAAAATGGGTGAGGTGCTAAATGAGTACTTTGTATTCACCAAGGAGAAGGACTTGGTGGATGATGAGCCTAGGGAAGGGAGTGCAGATAGTCTCAGTCATCTCATTATCAAAAAAGGAGGTGGTGTTGGGTGTCTTGCAAAGCATTAAGGTAGATAAGTCCCCAGGGCCTGATGGGATCTACCCTAGAATACTGAGGGAGGCAAGGGAAGAAATTTCTGGGGCCTTGACAGAAATCTTTGCATCCTCATTGGCTACAGGTGAGGTCCCAGAGGACTGGAGAATAGCCAATGTTGTTCCTTTGTTTAAGAAGGGTGGCAAGGATAATCCAGGAAATTATAGGCTGGTGAGCCTTACGTCAGTGGTAGGGAAACTATTAGAGAGGATTCTTCGGGACAGGATTTACTCCCATTTGGAAACAAACAAACTTATTAGCGAGACAGAGCATGGTTTTGTGAAGGGGAGGTCGTGTCTTACTAATTTGATTGAGTTTTTTGAGGAAGTGACGATGATGATTGATGAGGGAAGGGCGGTGGATGTTGTCTATAATGGACTTTTAGTAAAGCCTTTGACAAGGTCCTGCATGGCAGACTGGTGCAAAAGGTGAAGTCACACGGGATCAGAGGTGAGCTGGCAAGATGGTCACAGAAGACAGAGGGTAACAGTGGATGGGTGTTTTTCTGAATGGAGGGATGTGACTAGTGGTGTTCCGCAGGGATCAGTGCTGGGACCTTTGCTGTTTGTAGTATATATAAATGATTTGGAGGAAAATGTAGCTGCTCTGATTAGTAAGTTTGCGGACGACACAAAGGTTGGTGGAGTTGCGGATAATGATGAGGATTGTCAGAGGATACAGCAGGATATAGATCGGTTGGAGACTTGGGCAGAGAAATGGCAGATGGAGTTTAATCCGGACAAATGTGAGGTAATGCATTTTGGAAGGTCTAATGCAGGTGGCAGGTATACAGTAAATGGCAGAATCCTTAGGAGTATTGACAGGCAGAGAGATCTGGGCGTACAGGTCCACAGGTCACTGAAAGTGGCAACGCAGGTGGATAAGGTAGTCAAGAAGGCATACAGCATGCTTGCCTTCATCGGTCGGGGCATAGAGTATAAAAATTGGCAAGTCATGTTGCAGCTGTACAGAACCTTAGTTCGGCCACACTTAGAATATTGCGTGAAATTCTGGTCGCCACACTACCAGAAGGACGTGGAGGCTTTGGAGAGGGTACAGATGAGGTTTACCAGGATGTTGCCTGGTCTGGAGGGCATTAGCTAGGAGGAGAGGTGGGATAAACTCGGATTGTTTTCACTGGAACGACGGAGGTGGAGGGGTGACATGATAGAGGTTTACAAAGTTATGAGCGGCATGGACAGAGTGGATAGTCAGAAGCTTTTTCCCAGGGTGGAAGAATCAGTTACTAGGGGACATCGGTTTAAGGTGCGAGGGGCACCTTAAAGTTTAGAGGGGATGTTACAGAGGGTGGCGAGTGCCTGGAACTTGCTGCCAGGGGAGGTGGTGGAAGCAGATACGATAGCGACGTTCAAGAGACATCTTGACAAATATATGAATAGGAAGGGAATAGAGGGATATGGGCCCCGGAAGTGCAGAAGGTGTTAGTTTAGGCAGGCATCAAGAACGGCGCAGGCTTGGAGGGCCGAATGGCCTGTTCCTGTGCTGTACTGTTCTTTGAGTATCGCACAGTCCAAATCCTATCACACCAAGGATACCCACCATAGTCACGTGCCACTACCACTGTGGTAAGTAGGATAGATTAAGAACAGATCCAGCAGCAGAAAATGAGCATTTATGAAACGTCTTGGGTCACCAGCAGAATTACATACCACCACAATCTGCAGCCTCAGAGCCCTGCACATCCCTCACTCTGCCATCATCAAACCAGATTCAAAGAAAAGTGTGGAACAGCATATCTGGAGCATCAAACCTACCTGCTAATGAGGTGCCAACCTGGTGACACTACACAGCTCTACATGCAAGGTGAACGAAAGCCGCACACTTTACAGAGCCAAGCAATTCCACAATTAAATCGATCAAACTCTGCAACTAACCACATGTAGTGACGAGTGCCTAACAGCAGTTCCATGAAGTTCCCCATCTTCAACAACGGCAGAACACAATGTGAGCACAAAGACAAGGCTAAGTTTTTGCAATAATCTTCAGTCAGAAGTGCTAAGTGGATCATCCTTCTACCAAAGGTCCCCACCATCACAGAACAGCTTATATTAGAAGCAGCCTCCAGAAAATTTAATTCTGTCCATGTGACATCAAGAAATGACTGGACACAGCAAGGACTATAGGCCCCAATAATATCCCTGCTTTGAAGACCTGTGCCCCAGAGCTAGCCACACCCCCCACCTAAGCTATTCAAGTACAGCTATAGCACTGGCATCTACCCAATAATGTAGAAAATTGCCACGGTATGCCTGGTCTACAAAAAAGGACAAATCCAACCTAGCTAATTACCACCTTATCAGCCTAGTCCTGAAGTATGGAAGTTGTCATCAGTGCTATCAAGTGGCACTTGCTCAGCAATAGTCTGCTAACTGATGTTGAGTTCTGCCAGCATCACTCTGCTCTATTTCCATGTTTGAGCCAGGGGATAAACAATTCCAGAGGCAAGATGAAAATGGCAGCCCATGACCAAGGCAGCATGGGGTGTCAAGGAACTGTGGTAAAACAGAAGCAACGGGATTTGGGGGAAGATTCTCCAGTCACTGGAGTCATAACTCGGACAAAAGGAAGATGGCTGTGGTTGTTGGAGACCAATCTTAGCCCCAGGATATCAATGCAGAAGTTCAAGGAAATGTCCTTGGCCCAACTACCTCCACCTGCTCCAATGATTCACCCTCCTTCATAAGCTTAGGAGTGAGACGGTTTGCTGATGTTTGCAATATTGAGCTCCATTAGTCCATTCTCAAATACTGAAGCAGTGAGCATTATCCAGGCCTGGGCTGGTAAATGGCAAACATTTGCACTACACAAGCACCTGGCAATCATCTCCAACAAGAAAATACTACCTCCTCACGACGTTCAACAGCATTAATAAAATTCAGGGGCCACTATTCATCAGAAACTTAATGACAGCAGTCTTTTAAATGCTATGACTACTAGAACAGGTCAGAAGCTGAATATTCTTCAGTGAGTGGCTCATCTGACTCAAAGTCTCTCCACCATTTTCAAGGCACAAGTTAGGAGCTTGATGGAATACTCTCCACTTGCCTGGATAGGTGCAGCTGCAAAAACACAAACAGCTCAACACCATCCAGGACAAAGTTGTGAGACTGACCAGCATTTCACCTAGTCTAAACATCCACCAGCAGCATACTGTGGCAACATGTAAAGAATGCATTGCAGCAGCATTCCAAAGCTTCTTTGGCTGCTTCTACCAAAGATCTCCCACCTAAAAGCACAAGGACAGCATGTACAAGTGAACATAATCAACTCCAAGATCCCAGGTCACACATCATCCTGATGGCATATTGCATCGCCCTCATCCTAACTCAAAATTGTGAGCTCTCTACCTGGCAGCCATTTGGGAGCACCTTTTGCACGCAGACTGCAGTGGTAATGTTACTGGATTAGCAGTGTCACTGGACTAGCAATCCAGAGGCCCAGGCCAATACCCTGGGGACCTGGTTTCAAATCCTACCACAGCTACTGGTGGAATTTAAATTCAATTAATTAAAAAATCTGGAATTGAAAGGTAGTCTCAGTAATGGTGACATGAAGCTATCCATTGTCGTTAAAAACCCCTCCAATTGACTAATGCTCTTTAGGGAAGGAAATCTGCTGTCCTTACCTGGTATGGACCAATGTGACTCCAGGCAGCAATATGGTTGACTCTTAACTGCTCTCTGAAACAGCCTAGCAAGCTACTCAGTTGTCAAGAGCAATTAGGGATGGGCAATAAATGACAGCCTTGCCAATGACACCCACTATCCCAAGAACAAAAAAAAAACACAAGTGTTTTACAATCAATCACTTTAAACCCTTCAGCCTTTGTTAGGTCTAAACCACAATTCTAGAGGTGAAATACCATTGCACATCACCAAGGATCTTCATAATTGCACTTTCTGCCACACAATACCTGTACAGCACTGAAGCAAAGAGTTGGTAAGCAGTTTATATTGCTGGTAAAGGATATAAAAATGTATTAAATTGCTTTTAACATTTCAAACAATTAGGAAAAAGCAACTCAAAAACAAACCTGTATCAACAAAGTCACATTATATAAATCAGATATGCAGAAATCTTTATATTTAGGGCCTAACTGGCAAAAATGGTTAGATGCAACTCTGTTATCCTCCAAAACAAAAAGCTCTTTCAATTTGGAATTCTGAAGTGTACAAGAAGTCTACACTTACAGCTGGCAGGTCGTTCTCCATATCGTCTCATAATCTGGTCGTGTGTGAATTTCACAAAAGCATCATATTGTTCTGAAAAAAAAAAACAGGTTATTCTATTTAAAACAAAGTACATTTGAAGTTGGCTTTGAAGAAAAAAAAATCCCTTGGATTCAATTCAATTCAATTGACACTGTTACAAAGTATGCTATGCACACAAGTCCAAGCTATGCTATACTGTAAGATTAAGTTTGGAAGGGCCTTTGTATTAAAAGTTTATACTTTTTTCCCCCCACTATCGGGGTCATCAGCGCAAGGCCTATGGAAATATTTTACTGGACCAGATTTGCTATGTACCCACAATTTGAAGAATTTTATTTTTTACCATGCTACATTGACAGATTATACCCATGTATATCAAGCTCAAATTATCCATATTAGAATTAGAATTAGAATATTACAGCGCAGTACAGGCCCTTCGGCCCTCGATGTTGCGCCGATCATCTGACCTACACTATTCCATTTACATCCATATGTCTATCCAATGACCACTTAAATGCCCTTAAAGTTGGCGAGTCTACTACTGTTGCAGGCAGGGCGTTCCACGCCCCTACTACTCTCTGCGTAAAGAAACTACCTCTGACATCTGTCCTATATCTTTCACCCCTCAACTTAAAGCTATGTCCCCTCGTGTTTGCCATCCTCATCAGAGGAAAAAGACTCTCACTATCCACCCTATCTAACCCTCTGATTATCTTGTATGTCTCTATTAAGTCACCTCTCCTCCTCCTTCTCTCTAACGAAAACAACCCCAAGTCCCTCAGCCTTTCCTCGTAAGACCTTCCTTCCATACCAGGCAACATCCTAGTAAATCTCCTCTGCACCCTTTCCAAAGCTTCGACATCCTTCCTATAATGCGGTGACCAGAACTGCACGCAATACTCCAGGTGCGGCCTCACCAGAGTTTTGTACAGCTGCATCATGACCCCGTGGGCTCTGAAACTCGATCCCCCTACTAATAAAGGCTAACACACCATATGCCTTCTTAACAGCCCTATTAACCTGGGTAGCAACTTTCAGGGATTTATGTACCTGGATACCAAGATCTCTCTGCTCATCTACACTACCAAGAATCTTCCCATTAGCCCAGTACTCTGCATTGCTGTTACTCCTTCCAAAGTGAATCACCTCACACTTCTCCGCATTAAACTCCATTTGCCATCTCAGCCCAGCTCTGCAGCCTATCTATGTCCCTCTGTACCCTACAACACCCTTCGACACTATCCACAACTCCACCGACCTTCGTGTCATCCGCAAATTTACTAACCCACCCTTCTACACCCTCATCCAGGTCGTTTATAAAAATGACAAACAGCAGTGGCCCCAAAACAGAACCTTGCGGTACACCACTAGTAACTAAACTCCAGGATGAACATTTGCCATCAACCACCACCCTCTGTCTTCTTTCAGCTAGCCAATTTCTGATCCAAAGCTCTAAATCACCTTCAACCCCATACTTGCGTATTTTCTGCAATAGCCTACCGTGGGGAACCTTATCAAACGCCTTACTGAAATCCATATACACCACATCCACGGCTTTACCCTCATCCACCTGTTTGGTCACCTTCTCGAAAAACTCAATAAGGTTTGTGAGGCACGACCTACCTTTCACAAAACCGTGCTGACTATCGCAAATGAACTTATTCTTTTCAAGATGATTATAAATCCTGTCTCTTATAACCTTTTCCAACATTTTACCCACAACCGAAGTAAGGCTCACAGGTCTATAATTACCAGGGCTGTCTCTACTCCCCTTCTTGAACAAGGGGACAACATTTGCTATCCTCCAGTCTTCCAGCACTACTCCTGTCGACAATGACGACATAAAGATCAACAACAACGGCTCTGCAATCTCCTCCCTGGCTTCCCAGAGAATCCTAGGATAAATCCCATCTGGCCCAGGGGACTTATCTATTTTCACTCTTTCCAAAATTGCTAACACCTCCTCCTTGTGAATCTCAATCCCATCTAGCCTAGTAGGCTGTATCTCAGTAATCTCCTCGGCAACATTTTCTTTCTCTACTGTAAATACTGACGAAAAATATTCATTTAACGCTTCCCCTATCTCCTCTGATTCCGCACACAACTTCCCACTACTATCCTTGATTGGCCCTGTTCTAACTCTTATCATTCTTTTATTCCTGATATACCTATAGAAAGCCTTAGGGTTTTCTTTGATCCTATCCGCCAATGACTTCTCGTGTCCTCTCCTTGCTCTTCTTAGCCCTCCCTTTAGATCCTTCCTGGCTAGCTTGTAACTCTCAAGCGCCCTAACTGAGCCTTCACGTCTCATCCTAACATAAGCCGCCCTCTTCCTCTTGACAAGCACTTCAACTTCTTGAGTAAACCACGGCTCCCTTGCTCGACAACTTCCTCCCTGCCTGACAGGTACATACTTATCAAGGACACCCATAGGGATCAACATTAAGTTTTCTCCACACCAGAGGTCAGTTCACTTTTAGTAGTTTTAAATTGGCGGACTGCAGGCCTGCCCAAGTGTCGTTAGGAAGACCAAAGATTACCTTGTTTGAGTCTTAAAATGCTGCAGTGGTTCATCCCAATTGTCTAGCATATCACACCAAGCCCATCTCCTCAGCAGAGGTGTACAGACATTATAAATGTTTTTTTCCAGAAGCACTAAACAAGTGGGCTGGGCAACTGCAGAGACAGAACTCAAATAAAAGGAAGCAATTATGACTTGAAAGTCACTCCTGCCTCAGACAGGTTATTTGATGCAGTGTGCGCCATGGGCCAAGACACACACTTTTTAAGATCTTAGCCAAAAGTTCTTTCATGCTGCGAGCACCTTTGTGGTCCACTCCCTAGACGCTCCACATAGCAGAATGACAGCTGCCTGAATTGGGAGAGCTAAAAACAATTGTTGCTGACAAACAGGAAGCAAGAAGTAAAGGGAAGAAAAATAAAGACAGAATTGAAGGGAAAATGCAAAATAGAAATACTTTGCTGATAGAAGGATGACTTGTAAAGCTCAAGTTTTTATTTTTAGGACTGGGCTCCATCAAGAAGCAATGACTTGAAAGATAAGCTACACCTACCTGTAGCAGTACAATATACAGATCTGCAAGACTAGAGACATTTGACTTCTTTCAAAATGATCTCCAGCAAATTCGAAAATAAACAGTCAACTGAATACTGCATATTAACAGGAAGAACCAACTTTCTGCATACAGGTTAGTGATGGCAGGAGAGAAAATACCTTGGAATAAAATTCATTTTCACTGAAAACAGGGAAATGTCCACTTTTCTCAATTTAGCCCTGCACTTTAATTCAAAGTTGTGAGGAAAGAACAGGAGAGTGGGATTTTCAATAGTTTCAGTAGATGAAACCAATGACAGAGACTGCCCCTATCCAGTTACAACATTCATCCACATATTACAGCCTTGTTTTTCAGATACTGCTTTAGCAAAGACAACTATCTATAAACCTGTGTATACAGACCATTAAAAGATGAGTGTTGCGGTTCACAAGCAGAGACTTTATCCATCGTTACATTTGCTTATCACTCTCTCCTTCGACACAGCTTTCCAGCTCTCCAGTTAATGAATTATTTTTGTGATGCTCCTACCTGCAAGTTTTGTGTTTAGAACTTGTTCATATTCCTCCCGGATCTTGCTTTCATGGTCTTTAAGCAGGCGCTCACAGATTATTCCAACCTGTCGTAGTGTGAACAAAGGCTGATCTTTCTTAGATAATGTCCCTATATAAAAAAAAAAGAGCTCAGTTCCAAATATATAGATGCAGTTCCACCAGAAAATAAGTTTCTTTTCACCGACTGGTCCATAAATCTGATGAGTATATTAATGTAGTCCTCTACACACGTTCAACGTTGCATAGTTTTGTTAAAACTCTGGCCTGTACAGATTTCCTAGCCAAATATATGACTGCAGAAATGACCACTAAGCGTTTAAAACAGCTCCTCAAACCGTGGGCAATTACTGAATCACCTAACATTACCGAGGTTACAGACAACTGAATACATTAGCTTTTTCTTTATATAAATGTACCACTCGCTTTCAAAGATGTTAAGTTGTATTGACAGAGAAACAAAGGCAGAAAAGAGAAAGACCAGAAAGACCAAAGAGAAAAGGAAAACAAAAGGGAGGTCTTAAGTGGAATTACTTCTCCCCTTTTGCAAAGCTTGGAATCTCCAGGCCTCTCAGTATGAGCGTCCTTATTCTTTTCTGGTTACCTGGTCAGTCTGACAAAAATTTCCAACCTGATTCATGGTGTTTATTCCTGTTAATTCAAATCAGTTTTTGCTAGAAAAAAATGCAATTATTGCAAAGTATGCAAATTTAATAAAATAGCACAGGAACATGAGAAATGTCAAAGTTGCCATTGAAATACATGACCTATCCCCTAGCTGCAGTGGCGAAAGCCAGTTCTCATGGCTCCTTCTGCACAATGGATCCACTTTCTTTGGTTTGTTCCTCTTATTAGCAGAACCTGTACAGCTCAACTATTTTCATGTTAGCCAGCAAACAGGACTTTATCAATATCTAGTCAAACAATGGCTGCTGGCGTATACAACAGAATGTATGCTCAAGAGGAGTTAGCTATTTCAAGGTCAGTGGTACCAATGTGGGATCAACTTTGAGGCAACTACTTCCCCTGTGGGTAGGATAAATTTACAGTGCTAAAAAAGGAGCCGACGGACTCTACTTTTACTAGTATGCACAATTCCAATTCACAATTTTCAAGTATCAAGGCAGATCTTCTACCTTGTGATCCCGTACTTCAAATTTGCATAACTACTTCTCAAAGTCTTTCATACTTATTTCCAAAGATTATTGGAACAGTAACCCAAGGTAAAGTAATTTTGTAATTCACCATCACAAACACGTTCATTTAAATATGCCTTTCCTTTCACAGGGCATATACATGTTGCTCCTAGAACTTAATGCACCAGAGTCAACTATCAACATTGAAACAAAATGTAATCCAGCATTTTTAGGCAACGCTCAAGGTTATAACAAGACATGTGACGGAAGGCTTCATTAATGACTGCTCAAGCAAAACCGACAATCAATCGTAACCTGGAGACCCAGAGAATCGCCAACAGCTTTTCCCAAGCCAATGCAAAACAAGGCTTCAGGTTTTTCTTTTTGAGGTGGGGGAGGGGGGGGGGGGGGGGCAGAGGGAGGAAAAAGTGTTCATGCAAACTTTCGCACTAGTGCTGATTCTACAGCCAACCTGGAAATGGAAAAAGTACTTTGTTAAAGAAAAATGCAAGATCTCTACTTGGACAGTCAAGCAACACTGTTGCAAACTAGGACAACCTCAATAAAACAAGTGCACCACGTCAAGCTTTTTTGCTTTCATCCAACTGTACATTTCAGATTATGCCATAGGAAATGCTGATTTTAAACTCAAGATGGCATTAATTACAGGAATAGATGGAATCAACCAGGAGTAAAAAGTAAACTGAGTAAGTTTACTTTAATGAGCTGATACCAAAGCACGGCTGCTATCAATAAAAGCAAAATACTGCGGATGCTGGAAATCTGAAATAAAAACAAGAAATGCTGGAACCACTCAGCAGGCCTGGCAGCATCTGTGAAAAGAGAAGCAGAGTTAATGTTTCGGGTCAGTGACCCTACGGCTGCTATCAAGCCAGCCCAAACTGATTTAAAAGATTTTGTAGAAATATTTACTGAATTAAACTGTTTAAAAAGATGACCCTTAGACTATATTGCAGAACCAAAAAAAATGACAGTTCAGATTTTGTTAAAGAGGATTATTTGCTATTGTTTTGTATGTGGGGGGTGGGGAAGAAAAACTAATCTGCATATGACAATTTCATAAGTGTATGGCTCTTACCTACATATAAAGGTTGAAGGAATATACAAAGCCAACATCCTTATACAGCAATATAAAAGCAAAATACTGCAGATGCTGGAAATCTGAAATAAAAGTAGAAAATGCTGGAAATACTCAGCTGGTCTGGCAGCACCTGTGGAGAGCAGCAGAGTTGATGTTTCAGGTCTGTGAAAGGTCACAGACCTAGAACGTTAAAACTCTGCTTCTCTCGCCACAGATGCTGCTAGACCTGAGTATTTCCAGCATTTTCTACTTTTAATCCTTAAGTGCACACTTTGCATTTTGTTAAATTTTCTCTTTCTCCCCTCACTTTAAAATTTAAAAATATTCCTTCAAGGCCATCGACTTCCTCAACAGCTGTTATCAACAAACTATTGCAGAAGCAGTCGGCAGCACACAGATGTTGCTTAAGAAACCTTTTTCTAGCTGGCCTTCCAGATAGGTTCTCAAACAAAGGTCTCCATTTAGTGAAACAGTAAAGAACAATGGCAAAGATCAGACAAATCACAAACCAGAGACAGTGTTAGAAGTACGTCAAACCTGGTTGCAACTTGGGTGGCATGGTTCAGCATCAAATGCGTTATTATTGGAACTCCAGTGTTGCTTTGGGTTTACTTTATTAGAGTATTCAAGATGTTTTAAAAACCCATTTGTTGTCTGCATTTCTTTTATTAGTTTGTGGGATGTGGTTGTTGCAGCTAGGCCAGCATTTATTGCCCAACCCAAATGCCCTTGAGAAGGCAGAGGTGAACTGCCTTCTTAAACCGCGCAGTCCTTGGGATGTAGGTACACCCACAGTACCGTTAGCAAGGGAGTTCCAGGATTTTGACCCAGCGACAATGAAGCAACGGTGATATAGTTCCAAGTCAGGATGGTGTGTGGCTTGGAGGGGAACTTGCAGGTGGTGGTGTTCCCAAGCATCTGCCAACCTTGTCCTTCTGGGTGGTAGAGATTGCAGGTTTGGAAGGTGCTGTCGAAGGAGCCTCAATGAGTTGCTGCAATGCATCTTGTAGATGGTACATAGTGTTGCCATTGTGTGTCAGTGGTGACAGGAGTGAATGTTGAAGGTGGTGGATGCAGTGCAAATCAAGTGGACTGCTTTGTCCTGGATGGTGTTGAGCTTCTGGAGTGTTGTTGAAGCTGCACCCATCCAGGCAAGTGGAGAGTATTCCATTACACTCCTGACTTGTGCCTTGTAGATGATGGACAGGCACTGGAGAGTCAGGAGGGGAGTTACTTGCTGCTGAATTCCCAGCCTCTGAACTGCTCTTATAGCCACAGTATTTATGTGGCTGGTCCAGCTCAGTTTCTGGTCAAAATTTTGATAGCGGGGGAATTCCGTGATGGTAATGCCACTTATCAAGGTGAGATGGTTAGATTCTCTCGAGATGGTTTTTGCCTGGCACTTGCGTGGTGCGAATATTACTTGCCACTTATCAGCCCAAGCCTAGATGTTGTCTAGGTCTTGCAACATCTGGACACAGACTGCTTCAGTATCTGAGGAGTTGTGAATGTGCAATGTTCAGTACCAATCAGCAAACATCCCCATTTATGACCTTATGATGGAGGAAAGATCATTGATGAAACAGCTGAAGATGGTCGGGCCTAGGACACTACCTTGAGGAACTCCTGCAGTGATGCCCTGGGACTGAGATGACTGACCTCCAACAACCACAACTATCTTCCTTTGTGCTAGGTATGAAACTAGCCAGTGGAGAGTTTACCCCCAATTCCCACTGACTCCAGTTTTGCTAGGACTCCTTGATGCCATACTCAGTCAAATGCTGGCTTGATGTCACTCACCTCACCAGTTCAGCTCTTTCGTCAATGTTTGGACAAAGGCTGTAACAAGGTCAGGAGCTGAGTGGCCCCAACAGAACCCAAACTGAGCATCAGCAAAGTTATTGCTGAGCAAGTGCCGCTTGATAGTGCTGTCGACAACAGATTCCATCACTTTGCTGATGAACGAGAGTAGACCAATAGGGTGGTAAGTGGCCGGGTCAGATTTGTCCTGCTTTGTGTACAGGGCATACTTGGGCAAGTTTCCACATTACTGGGTGGATGCCAGTGTTGTAGCTGTACTGGAACAGCTTGGCATAGGGTGCTCTGGAGCACAAGTCTTCAGTACTTTTGCTGGAACGTTGTCAGGGCCCATAGCCTTTGCAGTATCCAGTGCCTTCAGACGTTTCTTGATATCACATGGAGAGAATCGGACTGGTTGAAGACCGACATCTGGGTTGCTGGGGACCTCAGGTTGAGGCAGAGATGGATCACCCACTCGGCACTTCTGGCTGAAGATGGGTGCAAGAGCTTCAGCTTTTTTTTTTTGCATGATGTGCTAGGCTCCCCCATCATTGAGGATGGGGATATTTGTGGGGCCTTCTCCAAAATATTAATTTGTTCTAGCTTTTCGTTTGCTGAATGCATGTTCATTGTTGTGAAAAAGGGATGGCAAAGCTTCAGATATTTATTTCTACAACTGATCACAGGCTTGGAAGGAGGCAGGGTCAAGTAATTTTCCATCAGTACATAGTTTAAAACTGTGCAACTTACACTGGCATAGCACAAATACAAAACTGAAAGAAAGTGGAAAAGGCACATGGCATTGTCATCTTCCTGCTGGAACTTTAGTTGCAAACAGGAAGCCCTGATCCTCTCAACCTGTTTGTCTAGAGTAAATGCTCAACCTATTATACAGTTAAGGTTACAAAACCCAGCTGAATTTAGACTAGCAAGAATATTGGTGCAGATTTCTGAAATATTTTGGATAGCTTGCTTACCTGGTGAGCTTGGTGCATTTAGTAAAGTGTTAGGTGATCCCTCAGCAGAACTGTTTGTCTCACTTTGATTAAAACTTCCTTCTAACTGTCTCCTCCATTGGAAGCGGCTATATTCTTGCTTGATGTTCTGAAATATCTGTTCTGCAATTTAAAGAAGGGCAGAAAGTAGAACCAAGTGAGAAATAAAAACAAAAATATCACAAGGCCAAATTTGTTTGTTTCTTGTAAATCATAAATTACAAATTTCACATCCCAATACATCTTTGTATATAGCAACAGTATGCTGCAAACAATTTCTGGGATAAGACCCAATTCTGAAGTGCTGTCTGTGGAATGCAATTTCAATTCTATTTTGTTTGATGGACATCTTAGTTCATTGCCATCCTAGAGTCCTTTCCCACTTGATCCTGGAATGTGTTGGCAGTGCCACCCACAGGGCAAGGTGAGTGCTGGAGTAACAGCAATATTCCAGCCAAAGTAGGGGTGATTAATGTCCTACAAACCCATGTTGCAATTGCTCATGTTTGAAATCGTGGGGGTGGGGTAGGGGGTTGTTAGCTCATTTGCAGGTGTCTGTGGTTGTAGGGCATATCTATTACAATGCAAGTTATTTAAGACTGCCAATAAGTGCCCATATTTTTGGAGTGTCCATTTGTACAAATATCACTATTGCACTAAATGGGTCAAATAGGTTCAACCATTCACAAACCTTGACAGGTATCTTAGTCCACATCAGGCCTACAAAATACTTCTTTCAAACTAAATATCAACATTGGGAAAATAATCAGTTTAAAAAAAACTGGTGTACTGCAAAATAAGCCAACAGAAAATTTACAGATTCACATCCTTACAGAGCCAAAATCAAGATCACCCGCTGTGCAATGGGCCAGCAGCAAGCAAATAATTTTCAGCTTCATCTGCCAACAATGGAGAGTATACCCCATGATCATGCAATTACACTTCAACACATTTCCACAAAGCACAGCAACATTTGTTCTTGTGATCAAGCAGAGAATTGCCAACAGACCACTTATTTTTATATTAAAATAAGTTCTCCCAAGGTAGACATATTAAAAGAAATAAGTTACATTGTAAAATCTCCACTCCATAAGAGCGGGAGTGTGACATCCCATTTCCCATGCCAACCACTGCCTCTCTTGAATGAGAGAAACATTTGTCAAATTTGATAGACATAGTACCTTGGAACAAACCTACCAAAAACTGGATCAAACTGTCCAAATTATAATGTAAACCCTTAAAATGATTATGCATCCCATCATTTTAATCCAGAATCAAATTCATGTTCCAGGAGATAGAAAAACATTACTTTAAACAGAACCTGGAGACAGGGCTCAGTAACGGTTGCATTATGAAGTGAGTTATAGTGTTGCTCATTGGTGGTCTTTATACTCTGCCAAAAAGCTTAGGACAGTCTAGCAGCCCCTGCTGGCTAAAGTGCATAACGCTGTTAACTGCACGGATTCCGAAATGTACTTTAATTTATTTTATTTATTTAGAGATACAGCACTGAAACAGGCCCATAATGGGTGCCAGAATTTAGTTTTACATTTATTCTGGACTTTCCTCAGGACAAGTAACTAGTACCATGATAAATACATATCAGAGTTCCAGAAAAGCAACAGTAAATAATGCAATAACCACAAATAATGAAAACATACAGAAAACTGTGGATTAATTAGGTGAACAGGTTTTTTCCCTTTGGCCTCCTTATCTCGAGAGACAATGGGTAAGCGCCTGTAGAGCAACGCCTGGAGTGGCTATAAAGGCCAATTCTAGACTGACGGGCTCTTCCACAGGTGCTGCAGAAAAATTTGTTTGTCGGGGCTGTTGCACAGTTGGCTCTTCCCTTGCGCTTTTGTCTTTTTTCCTGCCAACTGCCAAGTCTCTTCGACTCGCCATGCTTTAGCCCCGCCTTTATGGTTGCCCGCCAGCTCTGGCAACTGACTCCCACGACTTGTGATCAACGTCACAGGACTCATGTCGCATTTGCAGAAGTCTTTAAAGTGGAGACATGGACGGCCGGTGGGTCTGATACCAGTGGCGAGCTCGCTGTACAATGTGTCTTTGGGGATCCTGCCATCTTCCATGCGGCTCACATGGCCAAGCCATCTCAAGCGCCGCTGACTCAGTAGGTGTGTATAAGCTGGGGATGTTGGCCGTCTCGCGGACTTCTGTGTTGGAGATACGGTCCTGCCACCTGATGCCAAGTATTCTCCGGAGGCAGCGAAGATGGAATGAATTGAGACGTCGCTCTTGGCTGACATACGTTGTCCAGGCCTCGCTGCCAGAGAGCAAGGTACTGAGGACACAGGCTTGATACACTCGGACTTTTGTGTTCCGTGTCAGTGCGCCATTTTCCCACACTCTCTTGGCCAGTCTGGACATAGCAGTGGAAGCCTTTCCCATGCGCTTGTTGATTTCTGCATCTAGGGACACGTTACTGGTGATAGTTGAGCCTAGGTAGGTGAACTCCTGAAACACTTCCAGAGCGTGGTCGCCAATATTGATGGATGGAGCATTTCTGACATCCTGTCCCATGATGTTCGTTTTCTTCAGGCTGATGGTTAGGCCAAATTCGTTGCAGGCAGCCGCAAACCTGTTGATGAGACTCTGCAGGCACTCTTCAGTGTGAGATGTTAAAGCAGCATCATCAAAGAGGAGTTCCCTGATGAGGACTTTCCGTACTTTGGAATTCGCTCTTAGACGGGCAAGGTTGAACAACCTGCCCCCTGATCTTGTGTGGAGGAAAATACCTTCTGAGGACTTGAACGCATGTGAAAGCAGCAGGGAGAAAAAAATCCCAAAAGGTATGGGTGTGAGAACGCAGCCCTGTTTCACGCCACTCAGCATAGGAAAGGGGTCTGATGAGGTGCTGCTATGTTGAATTGTGCCTTTCATATTGTCATGGAATGAGGTGATGATACTTAGTAGCTTTGGTGGGCATCCAATCTTTTCTAGTTGTCTGAAGAGAACACGTCTGCTGACGAGGTCAAAGGCTTTGGTGAGTTCAATGAAAGCAATGTAGAGGGGCATCTGTTGTTCGCAGCATTTCTCCTGTATCTGACAAAGGGAGAACAGCATGTCAATGGTCGATCTCTCTGCTCGAAAGCCACACTGTGCCTCAGGGTAGAAGCGCTCGGCCAGCTTCTGGTGCCTGTTTAGAGCGACTCGAGCAAAGACTTTCCCCACTATGCTGAGCAGGGAGATTCCACGGTAGTTGTTGCAGTCACCACGGTCACCTTTTGTTTTTATACAAGGTGATGATATTGGCATCGCGCATGTCCTGAGGTACTGCTCCCTCGTCCCAGCACAGGCATAGCAGTTCATGTAGTGCTGAGAGTATAGCAGGCTTGGCACTCTTGATTATTTCAGGGGTAATGCTGTCCTTCCCAGGGGCTTTTCCACTGGCTAGAGAATCAATGGCATCACTGAGTTCTGATTTGGTTGGCTGTATGTCCAGCTCATCCATGACTGGTAAAGGCTGGGCTGCATTGAGGGCAGTCTCAGTGACAACATTCTCCCTGGAGTAGTTCTAGGTAGTGCTCAACCCAGCGGTCCATTTGTTTGCGTTATTCAGTGATTATGTCTCCTGATTTAGATTTGAGGGGGGCGATCTTCTTGATGGTTGGCCCAAAAGCTCTCTTCATGCCATCATACATTCCTCTGATGTTTCCGGTGTCTGAGGCCAGCTGAATATGACTGCATAGGTGTTGCCAGTAGTCATTTGCGCAGCGCCTGGCCTGGCTGTTTGTGCAGTGCTTCTGGCTGCTTGAAGTGCTACGGATGTTAACTCGCTGGGGGCTTTCTTGTAGTTCAACAGTGCAATGCGCTTAGCGGCTATGACAGGTTCCAGCTCCTCAGTGTGAGATTGAAACCATTCTGCATTCCTTTTCGCACGTCTGCTGTAGGTGGTCAAAGCGGACTCATAGATGGCGTCTCTGATGTGGGTCCACTTGGTCTCAGCATCCCCTGTGGGAGTGTTTTGAAGGGCTGTTAGTGAGTTTAGAAATTTTTATAACAGCTGTGGATGAGTAATTCTGCTCTTGATGCGCGGGTGGCCCTTCTGCTTGGAATGATGCAACTTCTTTGGTCGGAGTCTAACCTTGCTGCACACCAGGGAGTGGTCGGTGTCGCAGTCCACGCTGTGGAAGCTGCATGTGATTCGAACACTGTTTACGGAGGCTCGCCTTGTGACGATGAGGTCTAGCTGATGCCAACGACACGATCTTGGGTGCCTCCATGAAACCTGGTGACAGGGTTTAGTGTGATAGAACGGGTTGGTGATGCAGAGGTTATGATAGGTACACAACTCAAGCAGTCTCTGCCCATTCTCATTCATCCTTCCAACGCCATAGCGCCCAAGGCAGGAGGGCCATGAGTCATGGTCGGCCCCAACCCTGGCATTAAAGTCCCCCAGCAGGAACAGGTGTTCGGTGTTGGGGATGCTGCTAATGATATTATGGAGTTCCTCGTAGAACTGGTCTTTAGCTTCAGGTGGGGAGCAGAGTGTTGGAGCATAGATGCTGAGTAGGTGTACTGGACCAGAGGTGGTGAGCAGTCGGATGGACAGTATGCGTTCCCAGCCATTTGAGGGAGGCTCGATCATGCTGAGCAAGGAGTTTCTGATGGCGAAGCCCACTCCATGCTGTCTTGGTTCTTCAGGATCCCTGCCCTGCCAGAAGGTGGTGTAGTCTTGCTCTGCTAGAGAGCCACTCGCAGGGAGGAGTGTCTCCTGAAGTGCTGCAATGTCTACATCGAGTCTGCTGAGCTCGTTGTTAATGATGGCGGTCTTCCGAGAATCGTTGATTTGTGTAAGGTCTTCCGACAGTCCAGGGCACATAGTTCTGACGTTCTAGCTTGCAAAGCGAAGGGCTTAGTACCTTCTTTCCTTTTTTCATGTCGTTTGGTGCGGTGTTGCAGTCCACTTTTTGGGCAGTGACCCTGAGCTCCAAGCACCCATTGAAGCAGGTGGACTGTGGCGGGACAGAACCTTATTGACCGGGGGCTGCCCGATTTGAGGTGGGCGGTAGCTGTCCAGTGAGGTGCAATGACCTCTCCCACCGACAAAGGCAACCCGTTGCGCCCAATCTCTACGCCAATTTAGCTGGACTTATAACCCATAACTGCTGCCTTCAGTGTTGTTTCAGTCGCTGTGAGGCGACTATGGAGTGACTTCTCCATGGCACATGCCTGGGCAAATGTATGGAGGTTGAGAGTTGCCCAAGCGTCAAAACCCCCCTCTCGGCCTTTCTGGTGGGGTCCAAAGGAGTGCAGAGCAGATATGGCTGCAGGAACTGCCGGAAACATGCCAAAGGTGACATGACCGCCTACGGGGTTCCACTCTGGATTTTCTGTTAGGGTTTACTCCCTTAGCCTTGGTCTCTCCAGAGATGCCCACAAGGCAGTGGGGTTGTTAGGGTCCCTACACAGGTGTAGGAGGATGCCAGTGGGAGGAGTGGAGGGAAGGGGTGCGAGGGGGGAGTGGAAGGGGAAGGGGTGGCGGGGATGCAGGTAATAAGCCATTTCCTCAGTTCCCACCATCGACGCCTGGAAAGCTCATCCGCGTCCGTCGGGAGGTGAGCGACATCCTCGGGCGCCGGTACCAGCATTGCTGACAGTGCGCTGCAGATGCTCTCCGAGCCATCTCCCGCGGGCGCTTTGAAGTTGCGGCCAAGGAGCCGTTTGTGGCTATTTGCGGGTTCGGGGCTTGCCCTCTGATACTTATTTCCCTAGGGTCCCGCTGCTCCTTCTTCTCTGCAATGGACTTACCGCACGCCGTGGCCGTGGACACTCTGAACGGTGTAAACAGCAGGATCGGAGATCAAAGTATCACCAGCTGTACTTTGCAGATTCATCCGGATTTCGTTCAATTTCATTGAGAAAACAAAGAGCAGGTATGGCTGGGGGAGGGCAGTGGGCCCAGGTAACCTAAACTAGCTGTTAGCTTGTAGTTAGGGCTACAATGAACTGATTAAAGAGCCAGGAGAGTTTAAACAGTTTAAAAGGGTAGATTGGGGGAAGAAAACATTAAGAATGGGAGCAGATGGCCATGGATAGAGTTGAGCAGCAAGGGAGCTTCCTAGGGAGCTTACAACCCAGGAGCTATCACTGAAGAACAGGTAGATACTAGGAAAAGGCTAGAGTAAAATTTGAGACATTTTTCCTTAGACTGTCCCTTCGGTTTCAAAGTAATTATATTTTTAATGTCACATGCATCCTTTCACAACAAGCTCTAGTGAATTATGTACCATGGCAAATGATACAAATATATAAATTAAATAAGAACCTTCATTATAACATTTCAATAAATCTAGGTATCTGCAATTTACAAGCAACTAGCTTGTTACTATTATCATTCTTGGAGATATGCCTATTTTTCCTCCAAACTTGCAATTGTGAAAATTGAGTTTCAATTGCAACTTAACATGGCAAAATATGCAAGTGCGGCACATAGAAATCCAGCTTTAACAAGATGTTGCACTTCTAAACCAAAGACTTTCACCTCGCAATCTGATTGGGTTCATCGGGTCTGCATGCTTAAAAACTGGTTTGAATTTATTAGTGTTGAGCAGGTGAGGAGCAATGCAAGTTGAATTTCAGGATGGAAAACAAAAAAAAAAATGCCAGAACATGCTGCTTAAGCAAGTGGCTGTTTTTGAGCAGCATGAAGGAGTTGGAGATTCAAAACCTAGGCACACAGATGCATAGCATTTCCGATGTTTCTAAATAGAACAGAGGATGTCTTGAAGGGCTGGCAAAAGGAAATGAAAACAGGAGAGGAAATGGAAGTATGAAAGTAAAATGGCTGCTACTGAAGTGTTGCTTTGGTGCTTTAAATCAGAAAAAAGCTCCGTTTTATGGCTGCCGGTTGAAAGCTAAAGCCAAAGAACTTAGCATAAGCTTTACATGGAAACATGTCATTATAAAGTGAGGGACAATTTTGTTTACAACGAGCGGTGTGCTGCAAAAGTGGACAGTGACAAACCTGCTGCTGATGCATGGAGCAAGAAAGTGTTGCCAGGTTTGTTAGATTATCAACCCAACTTAAATTTACAATTTTAGAGCATAACAGGCCCCCCTTTTTTATTTTGTTATTTTCTCTTTATTTTATTTGAGTTTGTTTAGACCATGCCTACCCAGTTTTTCTTAATGTTTCTGCTTGGGGCCAGGGCTGTTCATTTTTGTCAATTAACACCCTCTCTGTACTAACGCTTTGTCTTTCACAACACCATTAACATACCATTTGCCTTTGCTCCATGACCTTCTGGTCAGTTATTCTGTGACCTTGTCCTATCAACACCTTCTCTTTTGTTATCTCTTGCCACACCCCTGCGCTGCTGGCTTAAAACCTTTTACATTTCTAATATTTGCCAGTTCTGATGAAGGATCACGGACCAGAAACGTTAACTCTGCTTCACTCTCCATAGATGCTGCCAGACCTGAGTATTTCCAGCATTTGTTTTTATTTTAATTTACAATTAATGCTTTTCTACCGTACCCTACCTGATCAAATCTATGCAAAGAGAAAAGTAAACAGTGGCAAAATGAGAACAAAACATTTGAACAAATTGTAGTGTGGTAACCAAAGGCTCAGACCAGGTAAAACCTCATGATCAGGAAGAGTAAATTTGGTTAACTTAAACAACTGTCTGGTATCAATACCAGCACCAAGATCTGCAGACACTGAGTAAATAAAGCTTTACGCCCAATGTACAGTGAGCAGGATGCCTAGTTACGTCTAACTAGGCATGAAGGTGATGTCTTTACCCATTGCATCATAGGTTTGATGTTCTGAAGGGATTTCAAGGAGCTAAATTCTAAATTACTCCAGGTTGGTAGAAATTTCTAGATTAATCCCAGTGCCACACACTTTACCAGATGGGGAAAGCTAGAATGATGGCATGGGAGACATGATAAAAAAGAGAAACAAATATCAGAACACAAAGTTACCAAAAAACTCATTTTAAAAAATTGCCAATTTTTAAAAATGTTCCAAATTTGTAAAAATTAGTTTTTCAGGATCAGAGTTGTTCAGCAGTAATTATGGCTTAGTACATTAAAAACTCAGTTACTCCTGATGGAACAAAGCTTAATATTTTATGGAGAGAATATTGTGTAAATAGTTGAAGTTCACAAATCAGTGATATCTATTTCAATTCCATCCGCAAAGGCTGCAACAGTGCACTGTGAAGGAGAATATTACTGCCAGCAGCTTTCATATTTCCATATTTAATTGCAGACCCCAGAAGTTGCAGCCAGTTTTACATAATGATGAAGGGTACTGAGCCTCATTAATACTACCACAAATTCTTGGCCAATGTGGCTATTGAGAGATATTCAGGACAGTTTTCCAGAACCATATGAGATTACAGCAGACGGGAACAGGCTGGATTTATTGGAACAAAACAATTAGTCAACATAAAGGTAAGGGAGCATCTTGCAAACACTGACCATAATATGACAATTCAATATTAGGTTTGAAAGGGAGAAGGAAGAGTCACCAGCAAAGATTGTAAAAATTAAGGCAAACTTTGAAGGGATGAGAAATAAACTGACTACTGTAAACTGGGTTGAACTGATGATGGAAAAACCTATAATGGCAGTAAGCAAAGTATTTGGATTGATACAAAACTAGTACATACCCCTCAAAAGGCAATAGTTCCACTTGTGTAATTAAACAACAGAAAATGCTGGAAATACTCAGTAGATCTGGCAACATTTGTGGAGACAGAAACAGAGTTAACGGGCTGAACTTTCCCAACTCGATGGAGACAGGGATGGAGGTGGTGGGGGCGGGGGAGGACAATAGGGGGAAGCAGTGTTGGGACCCCTCCCAACATATTCCCACCTCTGGGGGGTAGGTTTCACCAGGGCGAGCTGGGACCAGGGTCTGCTGACTGTTCCACGGAAGGCAGGCAGCCAATTAGAGCAATTAAGGCCCCACTTAAGGGCCATTTTGCGACAGCACCAGTATTTTCCCACCGTCAGAGCAGCCCCCTGCCAAATGCAGAGGCCACCAGCTCATTGAAGACGTCCTCCTGGTGATCGTCTAGGTGCCAGAGCCGGAGGCTTAATATACCAATAAGCACTCTGCGGGGATCAAAGGCCACAAATGCGCCCGTCGCTACTCCCGCAGAGGGGTTTCACTTCTGCCCCAACTGGCTTCAGGCTGCTGTTTGATGACTTCTCTGCAGGCAACCGAGGGTGCCTCCATGTTGAGTCACACCCGCCAACCTCAGCAGCACCCCTCTCTCCCTATGAGGCTGCCAGCCTGATATTGCTCTGGGCCCTCTGATTGGACCCCCAGGCTTGGGAACCAGCCCACCGCCTTAACAGGATAGCAAGTGCTTAAATGGCCAATTAGGAGGCAGGTGTGCTGACATGGGTGGGCTCAGGACCCCGCCATGGGCCCAACATTAGGGTCCCAACTCCTGCCAGAAAATCCAGCCCAACATTTCAAGGTCGGTCCACCTGAAAAGGTCAACACTCTTTCTCCACAGGTGCTGCCAGATTGGCTGAGTATTTCTAGCATCTGCAGTCTTTTGTTTTTGAGTAGTTAAGCAAACATGGTGAATTAAGAGACAGTATCAATCTAAAAGAAAGGCTTATAGAAATGCAAGTGGAAATCTAGCTAGACAAAAACAGCATTCCAAAAAGTAATGAAATGCATAAAGGGAACATGTAAAAAAAAAACTTGTAAGGGATATCAAAGCTAATGAGTATATTTAAAAATATTCAGGAGAGTGGAGAAGGGAAATGTAGATCCATTATGGTCTTGTCTGCATCCAACTTCTATAGATAGGAAGTGGGAGACTTATTAAAGGAGTACTTTATCTGTTCACACAGAGAAAGAGGACAAAATACCAAAGGCACAAAAGGAACCTAAAAGCAAGTCAAGGGGAGGAAATTAGGAGATACGCAAGACAGACAAACTTCCAGAACATTATTTCCATCTTTTTCTTTTTAAATCACCTGGGGTGAAGAAACTGCAGAAAGACAATTTTGTAAATGTGTCTAGTGCCAGGAATTGTGTCTTTGGATAGGAAAATTGCAGTGGTCACTGCATTATTTAAAAAAGGAGGGAGGGAGAAACTAAGTAACTACAGATTCATACATTTAACAAATTGTGGGGAAGGCATTAGAATCTTGGACAGAATGACTGAGCACTTGGACAAGCATCAGCTGAGCAAAGAGTCATCATGGAATTGTGAATGTTTTTTTTTTCTAACAATCTCATTTTCAAATTAAAAACTATGAGCGCACATGGAATTGGAGGCAACCTTGTGACGAGTCAGTAATTGGTTGAGAGATAGGAAAAAGCTTGGGATAAAGGCATGTGCCAAGTGGCATTCCCTGGGATCTACACCAGGCATCCACTTTTCACCATATAGCAAATGACTTGCTTGAAGGAACGGAGCGTTGTACTTCCAAGTTTGCAGTTGACACCAATTTAGGAGCAGAAAGTTACTAAGGGACATAGACAAACTAAGCATATGGGCAAAACTATGGTAGATGGAGTTCAAAGTGGGAAAGCTCAGCATAGTGGGGAAAGTCTTTGCTCGAGTCGCTCTAAACAGGCACCAGAAGCTGGCCGAGCGCTTCTACCCTGAGGCACAGTGTGGCTTTCGAGCAGAGAGATCGACCATTGACATGCTGTTCTCCCTTTGTCAGATACAGGAGAAATGCTGCGAACAACAGATGCCCCTCTACATTGCTTTCATTGATCTCACCAAAGCCTTTGACCTCGTCAGCAGACGTGGTCTCTTCAGACTACTAGAAAAGATCGGATGCCCACCAAAGCTACTAAGTATCATCACCTCATTCCATAACAATATGAAAGGCACAATTCAACATGGTGGCTCATCAGAGCCCTTTCCTATCCTGAGTGGTGTGAAACAGGGTTGTGTTCTCGCACCCACACTTTTTGGGATTTTCTTCTCCCTGCTGCTTTCACATGCGTTCAAGTCCTCTGAAGAAGGAATTTTCCTCCACACAAGATCAGGGGGCAGGTTGTTCAACCTTGCCCGTCTAAGAGCGAAGTCCAAAGTACGGAAAGTCCTCATCAGGGAACTCCTCTTTGCTGACGATGCTGCTTTAACATCTCACACTGAAGAGTGCCTGCAGAGTCTCGACAGGTTTGCGGCTGCCTGCAATGAATTTGGCCTAACCATCAGCCTCAAGAAAACGAACATCATGGGGCAGGACATCAGAAATGCTCCATCCATCAATATTGGCGACCACGCTCTGGAAGTGTTTCAAGAGTTCACCTCCCTCGGTTCAACTATCACCAGTAACCTGTCTCTAGATGCAGAAAACAAGCGCATGGGTAAGGCTTCCACTGCTATGTCCAGACTGGCCAAGAGTGTGGGAAAATGGCGCACTGACACGGAACACAAAAGTCCGAGTGTATCAGGCCCGTGTCCTCAGTATCTTGCTCTATGGCAGCGAGGCCTGGACAACGTATGCCAGCCAAGAGCGACGTCTCAATTCATTCCATCTTCGCTGCCTCCGGAGAATACTTGGCATCAGGTGGCAGGACCTTATCTCCAACACAGAAGTGCTCGAAGCGGCCAACATCCCCAGCTTCTACACACTACTGAGTCAACGGCGCTTGAGATGGCTTGGCCATGTGAGCTGCATGGAAGATGGCAAGATCCCCAAAGACACATTGTACAGCGAGCTCGCCACTGTTATCAGACCCACCGGCCGTCCATGTCTCCGCTTTGAAGACGTCTGCAAACACGACATGAAATCCTGTGACATTGATCACAAGTCGTGGGAGTCAGTTGCCAGCGTTCGCGTGAGCTGGCGGGCAGCCATAAAGACAGGGCCAAAATGTAGCGAGTCGAAGAGACTTAGTAGTTGGCAGGAAAAAAGACAGAGGCGCAAGGGGAGTGCCAACTGTGCAACAGCCCCGACAAACAAATTTCTCTGCAGCACCTGTGGAAGAGCCTGTCACTCTAGAATTGGCCTTTATAGCCACTCCAGGCACTGCTTCACAAACCACTGACCACCTCCAGGCGCGTATCCATTGTCTCTCGAGATAAGGAGGCCCAAAAGAAAAGATAGATAGAAAGAAAGGTGGTCATGAGCTGCCACAGTCCATGTGCTATCAGTACACCCACAATGTTGTTGGGTCCAGGATATTGAACCAGCTGTGAAGGAATGGATACATTAATTATGAAGCAGGATGGTGAGTGACTCGGGGGGGTGGAGAGAAAGAGGGAGTTGGAGGTTGCGGGGAAAACTTGCACGTGGTGGTGTTCCCATGTGTCTGCTGCCCTCGTCTTTCTAAGTGATAGAGTGCACGCGTTTGGAAAATACTGTCGAAGGTGCCTTGCCAAGTTGCTGCAGTGTATCTTGCAGATAGTTCCATGCTGCTCCCACTGTGCGCAAGTGGTGGAGGGAGTGAACATTTAAGGTGGTGGACAGTGCCGATCAAGTGGGCTGCTTTGTCTGGGATGGTCTCAAGCTTGGAGTGCTGTTGGAGTTGCACTCACTCAGGCAAATGAAGAGTATTCCACCACACTCTTCACTTGTGCCTTGTAGATGCTGGATAGGCTTTAGGGAGTAAGGAGGAGAGTTATGCGCCACAGAATTTCCACCCACTGACCTGCTCTTGTAGCCACAGTATTTATATGGCTGGTCCAGTGAAGATTCTGGTCAATGGTAATCCCCAGAACGTTGATGGTGGGTGACTGAACAAAGGTAATGCAGTTGAATGTCAAGCGGAGGTGATTAGACTCTCTTGTGGCAGATGGTCATTGCCTGGTGTGAATGCCATTTGGCACTTAGCCCAAGTCTGAATATTGTTTAGGTCTTGCTGTACGTGGGTAGGGACTGGTTGCGAAGGGTACTGAACACTGTGCAATCAGTAAACATCCCCACTTCTGACCTTATGATGGAGGGAAGGTCATTGGTGAAGCAACTGAAAGTGGTTAGACCTAGGACACTACCCTGAGCAACTCCTGCAGTGATGTCCTGGGACTGAGAGGATTGACCTCCATCAACCACACCCATCTTCTTGTGTGCCAGGTATGACTCCAACCAGAGAATTTCCCCCCGATTGCCATTGACTCTAGTTTTGCTAAGGCTCCTTGATGCCATATTCAATCAAATGCTGCCTTGATGTCAAGGGCAGTCACTCTCATCTCACCTCTGGAATTCAACTTTTTTGTCCAGGTTAGGACCAAGGCTCTAATGAGATCTGGAAGGGATTGGCCCTGGCAGAACCCAAGCTAAGCATCGGTGAGGTGGTTGATTTAGAGTAGAACAATGGGGCGGTAATTGGCCAGTTTAGATCTGTCCTGCTTTTTGTGGACAGGACATACCTGAGCAAATTTTCCACATTGTCAGATGCCTTTGGTGTAGCTGTACTGGAACATTTTGGCTAAGGATACAGCTGGTTCTGGAGCACTGCTCCTCCAAAAGGCAGTGGCTGCTGAGATAATTGAAATTTGAAATAGAACAATAGATATTTGCTGGGGAAGAGATCTGGAACAAAAGGCAGGTAAATATAGAATTGAGGTACAGGTCAGCTATGATCTAATTGAATGGTGGAACTGGCTTGAGAGGCTCATTAGAACAGATGACCAATGTTCCTAAATCACTTGCATTCATAGTGCTAAAAAGCAAAAGAAAAAACCTCAAGATGCAAAGTATGTACATTTGATTAATTCCATTTTCGTCCATATTTCTAAAATTTGGAAATACAAATTGGTTGCAATTGGAGCTGTAAATCTTTTGTTTAAAAAAATGGCCCAAATGCAAACTTTGGCACTCAGCGCACTGACACTCATCCCTCTTTTTATGATGAGAGTGAAGTTCTATTATCTCTACTACAGGAGACATAGGCTTTTTAAATGGGTTCTATACTCCATCCATAGAGTGAATTGTGGAATCCCAACTCTATACCATATTGCTTGATACTATAGCACAGAATTTCATTTTGAATGTTGCTTTGCAACTGACTTCACTGATCACATCATTCAAAAGTATACAAGGCAATTTCTGCTGTCATATGAACTGAAAGTACCCCCAAAAGTTAGATAAGAATTTCACGTGAATTGAAGGAACTGCTCAAAAACAGTGAGGCCAGCGAGAACAAACAGGAATCTCGCTATAATGCTCTATTCTACAGGGTTTTTTTTAAAAAAAGCCTCAGAGGATCACCACAATCATCTATATTTTATATCCTTACCACCAGTTCATTTTCTAATCCAGTAATGTAAAAAGGGTAATGTCACATGGCAGGAAGAGTTTCAAACAAACATTCTAATAATGAAGACAGGATATTTTTCAAATATCACATTTTTAAATGTACACGTGCACTAGATTTTCTTTGCACAAGAAACAACAATTTTCTGCCCCTAATTTTGCAGCCCATTTTCTAACAAATTTAAGATCAAGCCATTATACTGTTTGAGACAAATGTGCTAAAGTTTGAGAAATTCCCTCAGTACTCCCCTCAGGGAGGAAACAAGGCAATGGATGGCCGTCTTCATTATTCTTCCAACGATCCATTTTGCATGCCAGATGAATTATAAATCAGAACTGTTCCACATTGAGATATTTGTTCAAATTAATGAGTTTTTAAACCCTGCAATGATTCTCTTCCTTTTAAAAAAAATGCCATTTTTAAAGTCAATTTTTATTTCAAAATTTGATCTTTGAAACAGCAACCTTCATCGCATTTAAAAAATATTTGGATATACACCTGGAAGTGCCATACCCTACAGGACCACAGACCAAGAGCTGGAAAACAGGATTAGGCTGGATGGCTCAAATGCAGACACGATGGGCCAAATGACCTTTTTCTGTTTAGATATGGAGACAGTGAAAACCGGTACATTATGGTACTACTCAGATGTACAATGCCATGTCTAACAGAGAAAAATACTGCAATTTTAGACACCAGACTTTGATACTGCAGCCCACAAACAGATGGACTGCTGTTATGAAATCTGCTTCTTTGACCAGCTGACACTTTAGTTTCCCTAACCCTAAATAAAAGGCTCAAATGCAACCGCGTCTAACTATGTGGGAACAAAACGGAGTGAATCTTCCTAGATAGGGCGGCACAGTGGTTAGCACTGCAGCCTCACAGCTCCAGTATCCCGGGTTTGGTTCTGGGTACTGCCTGCGGAGTTTGCAAGTTCTCCCTGTGACCGCGTGGGTTTCCGCCAACAGCCAAAGACTTGCAGGTTGATAGGTAAACTGCCCCTAGTGTAGGTAGGTAGGTGGGTGGTAGGAGAATGGTGGGAATATGGGATTAATGTAGGATTAGTATAAATAGGTGGTTGTTGGTCAGCGCAGACTTGGTGGGCCGAAGGGCCTGTTTCAGTGCTGTATCTCTATGAAAAAAAGTCTATAATTAACATCCTGACAATTTAAAATTCTGCCTTCTCAATGGAATATTATAAACCCAAAATATCCAATGATGTGATCTTCATTCCACATACAAATCCATCACCAACAAAACTGTATAGGCTCAGTTGTTGCTGTGCATTAAAGATGGAAAACTTCATAACCTGCTAATTAGTAGCAGTGATAAAACATGTGTTTATGGAGTTGCACACGCTTTCTCAGACAGGGCTATCAACTCTTCCAATTTAGGATTGTAAACAGTAGCAATTACTTTTTAGACCTCAAAATTTCAATGTATATGAGCATGTGGTTTATTTGGACACTTTCTAAAATTTTGCATGGAACATTATCTAGGACACCAAAGAAACAAGCAATTCAATGGGAAAAGTGACTCACCCAAGTTCAAGTAAATTGATTATATAATGTTAAACATAAAAAATCTCATTAACACTTCACAGGGGCACAAATAAACAGAAAAATTAAGCAAAAAAATTGTAAATCACTCAATTCAGAGACATTGAGCTCAGCACTCAAAGCAATGTCAGAATCTCCAATTAAAACAGTAGAGGATTCATTCGAGATCATATTTAAAACACTAAAGCAAAGACAAACTTAGGCGATTGGAGAAATAAAGTTCAGGCATTGTCGAACCATGGCGAAAACAAGATGGCTCAAGCAAAAATAGAGGTTATAAAGAGAATGACCAGGTTACAATTCAAAATGACAAATCATGTCACATGCATGCATATTAACATTTAATGTGCTGGGAAATTCTCAGAAATGGCTTTTCCAAAAAATCAAACTATTTGTTGCTTCTAGAGCAGATTGAAAGATGCTTTTAACAAAAAAAATTATGCTTATGAAGGATTTAGTTCCGCTCTCAGAACAGATGTTAATTTGTTTTCAGCACCTAGTGTCAGCATCAAGCACTCAATTCAGTCACAGCAGAGGTGCTGCTCCAATAATGCAAACAGTATAACAATCTCCTCTACTTTTCCACCCCACTACTGCAAAAACCAGTCTGAACCAATTCATGCTCAATTTGGGGGGGGGAGGGGAATAGAGGCCATGCCCAGTAAGAAACATGCCATTTGGCTCATCAAATCTGTTTCACATCCACGTCACTCACATAATTGTGCATCATGGATGAATGTCACAGATCACGGTACAAGACAGGACAGCTTGTGACAGATTTAAACTTTAAAAATTTGCATTGAAGCACAGCATTTTACAGTCAAAGCAAGCACAAACCAGCCTGACACTACCACTTTAGATTCTGCATTCATAAACAAATGACTTATGACTTTAGTTACTGTGCAAACATGTGAAATGCACTTACCCACATAAAAGCCCAAACATTAGTCATTGAACATATCAAACACTGCAGTCTAATCATCTACCCATTAATCTTTAAGAACAGCCACTTCCCAAAAATGTTACATATTAATGGCATTTTCAAAGCAAAATGAAATATTCATTAAAATGCTCTAATTAGTTTAATTCCATAAATGTACCACAAGCTTCTTTATATCATGAATATCCAAAGACCTTTGTCCTAAAGATACTTAAAGATAGCACCACAATTACATAGATCTTTGGATAAACTACCAACATACATTCCCCCACCATTTAAACTGCAAATTAGATTGCATTTAAACCTAATTTTTAAATGCACTGGATTATTTGGCTGGCACAATAATTTAACAGAACAGATTGTCAGACGATTTTAAATTGTGAACATCACAGTGCTCCTATATTACAAATATCATAATGCAGTCATAGGAATTAAAAATAAAATTAGAAGTGGTTTTATACATAACAAGTTACAAAACCCTGAAGTGTACTCATAATACAAGAAATAGGGCTTTCGCCAATGAACTTCCAATGGCTTTTTACGAGACCTCGTTGAGATTTGTCCCAAAGAAATAAAACAACTAGCAATTTGTATAATGTTAAAATACAAGCTGATATTTCAGAAGTCAGAAACCTCCGAGGTATTTTGGCAGCAAAGACCCCTCCTCTTGCTTTAAAAATGGCAGCCGTTTGAGGGGGTGGCTGTAAAGAAAATAATCAACCCTTTTCCATCGATTTTCAGCTTTATATTGTACACAATGTGGGCTGCTTTGACGGTGATAGCCTATTGGACCTCTATTTGTAAAGCCACAGTAGGTCCAACAAATGAAGCAGATTGCGAAACAAAGACTGAATGAATTCCCTATAAAACTACACCTTTAACACCCTCCAATAATAATCGCCGTTTTTATTACTATTGTCTCGCTTTGCCATTGCCCCGCCACCCCCACCCCTCTGTTAAATTACCTGGTGTGAGCCGATGTGCTGACGAGCTCTCTCCGCCAAAGGCCGCCGCCTCTGTCTTCAGATACTTCTGGGGCGAGGGTGCCCCAGCGCCGGGCCCTGTTAAAGGCATACACCGCCTCCGCTTGGGGGACTGAGACTGAGGGCTGAGCAGCGCGTCAAACTCAACGCTTCGTTTCAGTGTAGCCCCACACGCCATGATACGCCAACACACACTCGCTACAACCGAACTCAAACCGAAAGGAGGGAAGGGCAGGGCAGGAAGGCTACGTCCGACCGCTCCGGGCACCCGCCGACCTCCACGTTTCGGCTTCTTCAAAAGAAATGTAGCTCTATTTAATTGCCCCTTCTTGTAAAAGTAGAAGCTCCGGAACGGCGGAGTGAAGCCGCCCTGTTTATGTGGCGCTTCTCCTTCAACCACTCGTAGCTTTCGCTTTTCAAACAGCAATGGCGTCTCCGGCCAAGCAACCACCAACAGCCTCGCTTTCAGTAGCTTCAATAGCGTCACAATGTGGACACCTCCACTCACTACCCCTACCAGGGGAGGACCACTCAGACAGGATAAAACATAGCTTAACTAAACCTGCTTTCTGAGTAACTTATCGTAATCAAAACTAATTTACATAATTATTAAATATGACATATATTGAATATTGCTTTATTGGAGTTAAAGGAGGAGTATTGCACAAATGTAGTTCATCTGGGTTTACCTTCCCTTATTTCTTTAAACATATATTTCTTTATTTAAAGAGACAGTATCCTTTTTGAAGGCCTGCATTGGCTGAGGTTCAAAATTAAAAGTCCTCAACTCCACCAGGTTTTAAAGTACGGTTTCTACTCATCCTTTGGAAGTGGCATTCAATTCATTTCAAAACGATTAATTGTAGGAAGTTGTAAAATATATTACGTTGTTTCAGTATTTTGAAAATGTAGTGATAAAATGAAGCATGCAGGTAATATGTATTTTAAATGTAGACTTGTTAACTTATAAAGGGTTTATTTTGCATCTGATTTGTAAGAAAAACTGTTAAACAATATCATCACTTTTGATATTTTTTTCACTTTTCTCCTGAAAATGGCCAAGCAAGCAAGAATATATACAATTCCACAGCCATCAAGTATCTCTCCAATAGCAGTCAAATAGTGACTATTCAAATCATAGAACCGCAGAATCACTGAATTTTTACAGCACAAAAGGGGCCATTCGGCCCGTCATGTCTGCGCCGGCTCTCCGAAAGAGCAATTTACCTAGTGCCACTCCTCTGCCTTCTCCCCTTAGCCCTGCACAGCGTTCCTTTTCAGATAACAATTCAATTCCCTCTTGAATGCTTCGATTTGACCAGTCTCCACCACAATCTCCAGTAGTGTATTCCAGATCCTAACCATTTGCTACGTAAAAAAAATTCCTAATGTCACTACTGCTTCTTTTACCAATTAGCTTAAAACTGTATCCTCTTGTTCTCAATCCTTCCACCAATGGGAACAGTTTTTCCCTATCTACTATTCTCAGCATGTGTGCACCTCAAGCCCCCTCAATGCAGACTGGGTTCACTGCCAAGCTCTTCTCATGTCTTACTGGCCTAAGTCTGAACCTCAGGTACTGTTGGTTCCAAAGGGTCTAGTGGTACCTGATGTTTATAAGCCATTGTTTACCAGGGAACACCCCCACATCTCCCGCTGACTCTTCTGTAGGTGTACGATATGGTTCTGTAAGCACCTACATGTGTAGACCCAGAGTGCTGATTGGCTGATTGATCGATCGGAGGGCTGTGGAAACCCTCTCCATCCCTGATGTATATTAAGTCCATTGCCTTATAGCTGTGAGTGAGATTCTTCACCTATTTAAAGAGGGAATGCTGAATTTTCCCTTATGATTCACAACCTGGGAAGAAAATTCAGAAGTTGCACACGCTGAAACTGTGAGCGCCCATGATTCTGTTAGCCAGCATCAACTGTGGCCAACGGTGGACTCCCATTTTTCATTTAAAGAGAAATTTCATGCCCAGCTCTGTTTTTACTCCTTGCCTTTGCTCCTTCTACAATGCACAGTCATCAGAAAGAAAATTCTCAAGGCAACCTCCGTGAAGAAATCAGCATGTCTAACAGTACGAGGGACCTGGGCCAACATCATAGAGATACCAACAGTAACCTAGCAGTTCTTCAGGAACTGTGCCTTTCCAACTGTCTGTTATTTTAGTTGCCTCACATTGTTATATATCACAGTATTAAGGGTGGTGACATGAGTAAGATGGATTAATGCCTCTGACAGTAATGTACCTTTGGTATGACTCCAGTTTCCTTTCTAACTTTGCAAGCCAAATGTGATGATGAAACCTATCTGTGCCCATGGAGTTTAAGAGGTCCCAGTGATGACAGGTTGTATCTAACCCACTATATCACCTGAAGGAAATGGCAACACAAAAACAGGGGCTGGAAGAATGGTCACAGGGGCTTATTACTAGAGGGATGGGGAGAGGTACAATCCTTATTTACAGAGCTGAACTGATGGAG
The DNA here is from genome assembly GCF_036365525.1 of Heterodontus francisci. NCBI lineage: Eukaryota > Metazoa > Chordata > Chondrichthyes > Heterodontiformes > Heterodontidae > Heterodontus > Heterodontus francisci. The sequence continues at coordinate 33,093,236 of NC_090401.1, forward strand.
TAAAGCTCTATATTACTACACAATCAGGTGTCCCATCAGATAAAGATGGGAAATGTGAGAGCACCAAATCTAGATTGTCACGATTCCTATGTTCAACTCTTCAAAGAATTGGAATTAGCAACTTTTATATGTCTTGACAATAAGTGCCAACACACCATCCAATAGCAGAGGCCATCACACCCAAGCCCAGTCCTATCCTCACCCAACATCTGCATCTTCCCAATCAGAATCCCCTGAGTACAATTAGAAGCAATAACTTGTCTTTTTTTTCAAATTACAATGACATCTCCATCCAGACAATCATGAACTTTAAAAATGGCATCAAAGAAGAGCAGCAGTAATGCTACTCACTGTATTGAGAGATAGTGCAGGAGGGAGGGCTTCAGATTCCTGGAACATTGGGACTGGTTCTGGGAGAGATGGGGTCTGTACAGGTCGCACCTGAACAGAGCTGGGACCAATATCCTTGTGGGGCAATTTGTTAGTGCTATTGGGGAGGGTTTAAAGTTTAAACTAACTTGGCAGAAGTGTAGGAACCAGGAGGTAAATTTAGAGAGGAAAACCAAGGTGCACAGAGAATTGTGAGAGACATAGCCCTAGAGTAGGAAATAGTAAGGCGTTAGGTAGGGTCAGTGTAAGAGGGAATATAATAATGTCTAAATTAGGTTTACTGTATATGTATATGAACACACAAAGTGATAAGTAAGGTTGGTGAGCTATGTGGAAATATGATGTTGTGGTGATATCGGAGACCTGGCTCAAAAAAGGGCAGGACTGGTTACTAAATATTCCTGGATACAAGGTGTTCAGGAAAGATAGGGAAGGAAGGAAAGGAGGAGGACTATCTGTATTGATTAAGGAGAACATTACAGTGCTGGAGAGAGGATGTCTTAGAGGGGTCAGGGACAGAATCTATTTGGTTAGAGCTAAGCTACAATAGAGGTGCCATTACATTGCTGAGGGTATTCTTTGGGCCACCAACTAGTGGGAAGGATATAGAGGAACAAATTTGCAAGGAAATTACAGAGAGGTGTAAGAATTATAGAGTAGTTAAAATGGGGGACTTCAATTATCCTAATATAGACAAGGATATTAATAGTGTAAAAGACAGTGAGGGGCAAAAGTTTCTAGAGTGTGTTCAGTAGAATTTTCTACATCAGCTCACCACCACCTTCTCAAGGGCAATTAGGGATGGGCAATAAATGATGGCCTAGCCAGCGACGCCCACATCCCATGAATGAATAAAATAAAAGTATGTTTCCAGTCCAACAAGGAAAGAGGCATCGCTGGATCTGGTTCTGGGGAATGAGGTGGGTCAAATGAATCAAGTGACAATCAATAGAGGAACATTTGGGGGTCAGTGACCATAGCATCATAAAGTTTAGGTTAGCTATGGAAAAGGACAAGGAGCAATCTTCTACATTGGGGAGACCAAACGCAGATTTGGTGGCCGCTTTGCAGAACACCTCCACACATTCCGCAAGCACGACCCCGAGCTTTTGGTTGCTTGCCATTTTAATTCACCACCCTGCTCTCATGTCCACATTCTGTCCTCAGCCTGCTGCAGTGTTCCAGTGAACTCAACGCAAGCTCGAGGAACAGCACCTCATTGTCCAATTAGGCACTCTACAGCCTTCTAGACTCAATATTGAGTTCAATAATTTCAGACCATGAGCGCCATTATTTATTTATTTAGCACTCTATTCCATGACATCTCTGTCATTTAACCTTTCCTGCTCTCTGTCCTATCACAGACCTTCCCTTTTATTCTTCTTTCCCCCTCCCCCCTTTCACTTGCTCAAAGACTGTTACATTTCTAACTTTTGCCAGTTCTGATGAAAGGTCACAGATCCTGTTTCTCTCTACACAGATGCTGCCAGACCTGCTGAGTATTTCCAGCATTTTCTGTTCTCATTGCATATGACACATATCAGGTGGATAATACAATCGAGAACCAGGCTGAATATAGAAGGTTCAGAAGGAAAGTGAAAAACAAATAAGTGAAGCATGAGAAGTATGAGAAGAGACTCACGGCTGACATAAAAGGGAATATAAAAGCCTTCAATCGGGACATAAATCGTAAAAGGGTGCTAAAAGAAGGAGTGAGGCTGATTAGGGACCTAGAAGGGGATTTATGCATGGAGGCAGAGGTTTGACTGAGGTACTAAATGAGTACTTTGCATCTGTCTTTACCGAGGAAGAAGATGCTGCCCTAGTCGTGATGAAAGAGGAGGTAGTTGAGTCACTGGATGGGCTAAAAATTGATAAAGAGGAGGTACTAAAGTTACTGTACTTAAAGTTGATAAGTCACCAGGACCAGATGAGATGCATCCAAGGATACTTATGGAAGTAAGCGTGGAAAATGCAGAGGCACTGACCATAATCTTCCAACCCTCCTTAGATACAGGTGTGTTGCCAGAGGACTGCAGAATTGCAAATGTTACATTCTTGTTCAAAAAAGGGTGTAAGGACAAGCCCAGCAACTACAGGCCAGCCAGTTTAACTTCGGCGGTGGGAAAGCTTTTAGAAATGATAATTCGGGACAAAATTAATGGTCACTGGGACAAATATGGATTTATTAAGGAAAGCCAGCATGGATTTGTTAAAGACAAATCATGTTTAACTAACTTGCTTGAGTTTTTTGAGGAGGTAACAGAAAGGGTTGATGAGGGTAATGCGGTTAATGTGGTGTACATGGACTTGATAAAGGGCCACATAACAGGCTTGTCAGCAAAGTTAGAGCCAATGGTAAAAATGGAACATTAGCAGCATGGATATGAAATTGGCTGAGTGACAGGAAACAGAGAGTGGTTGTGAACCGTTGTTTTTTTGGACTGGAGGATGGTATATAGTGGGGTGCCCCAGGGGTCATGTTGGGACCCCTGCTTTTCTTGATATATATTAATGACCTAGACATGGGTGTACAGGGCACAATTTCAAAATTTGCAGATGACACAAAACTTGGAAGTTTTGTGAACTGTGAGGAGGATAGTGATAGACTTCAAGAGGGCATAAACAGGCTGGTGGAATAGGTGGACAAAAGACAGGTGAAATTTAATGCAGAAAAGTGTGAAGTAATTCATTTTGGTCAGAAGAATGAAGAGAGGCAATATAAATTAAAGGGTACAATTGTAAAGGGGGTGCAGGAGCAGAGGGACCTGGGGATATATGTGCACAAATCATTGAAGGTTGCAGGGCAGGTTGAGAAAGTGGTTAATAAAGAATATGGGATCCTGGGCTTTGTAAATAGAGTTCAAAAACAAGGAAGCTATGATAAACCTGTATAAGACACTGGTTCGTCCTCAACTGGAGTATTGTGTCCAGTTTGAGGCACCACACTTTCGGAAGGTTGTTAAGGCATCAGAGAGGGTACAGAAAAGATTCAGGAGAATGGTTCCAGGGATGAGGAACTTCAGTTATGTGGAAGTTTAGAGATACTAGCTCTGTTCTCCTTGGAGAAGAGATTAAGAGGAGATTCGATAGAGGTATTCAACATCATGAGGGGTCTAGACAGAGTAGACGGGGAGAAACTGTTCCCTTGGCTGAAGGATCCAGAACCAGCGATTGGCAAAACAACCGACATGAGGAAAAACGTTTTTACACAGCGACTGGCAACGATCTGGAGTGCACTGCTTGAGAGTGTGGTGGAGGCAGATTCAATAATTATCTGAAGAGAAAAAATTTGTAAGGCTACGGGGAAAAGGCAGTGGCTGGGACTAGGTGAGTTGATCTTGCAGACAGTTGGCACAGACACGACATGCCAAATGGATTCCTTCTGTGCTGTAACCATTCTATGATTCTGTGATTCCACCTTCCAGATGAGCCATAGTGGAAGACACCATACTAAGCCTACATCTATTGCTGTCTATGCTACAGATTCTATGGGCTGGATTTAGTGAGACCGTCACAGGTCCCGATGGCAGACCCAGAAGTGGGTGCTGTGCCCACTTGTCACATGTGTGGCCGGCCCATCGCGATCTCATGGCAGACGGCCAATTATCATAATGGTGGTGTGGGGCCCACCAGGCACATGATGGGGCCGGGATCAGGGATGCCAAACATGATGTCAGGTGACTCTGGAGCAGGTGCTGGTGCCATATTTAAAGGCCTGCCGGTCCTGCATTCACTCCTGCCTGGTTTAAAAGAGTGCCTTCCTGACTGCCCTCTGCAGCCCCGGGACCCCTTCTGTTGCCTCTGCTGCCCCAGGACCTATTCTGCTGCTTCTCTGCCCAGGACCCATTCCGCTGCCTCTGTTGCCTGTTAGGTAAGAAGCTGAACATGGGCCTGCAGAGACCATGGCTGAAGGAAGACACCAGATGGCCCAACGTTTAGCGATGTCTCCCTAGAGATTCTCCTCCAGGCTGTAAGGGAATGGTGGGAGGTCCTGTTCCTCAGTGACGGCAAGAAGAAGTCCTCCCACCTCACCAAGCAAGCTTGGATGGAGATTGCAAAGGAGGTCAGCAGCTGTGGGGCACTCCCCACCCACCCCACCCCCCCCACCCCCCCGTACATGGGTCCAGTGCCACGAGAGGTTCAACAACCTCTTTCATTCTGCCAAGGTGAGTCTTTATTGATTTTAGTCTGAGAGGCCATCATGGTGGCTGGAAGTGCACAAGTATGAGATTGTCTTTTGCCAGTTTTGGCCCATCACTCAATGTGCCTGGCAGCCAGTACAAAGAGTTCAAGATCCAGTGCTGCCGTTCATCACTCTCCTCCATGCCCTCCTCATCGGTGGAGGAGTGGTGTTCAATTATGTCCTCGTCATGCAAGGCCTCCCCCCTCTGCTGTACTAGATTGCATAAACACAGCAGACCACCAAGACCCTCACTGGGACATACTGCAGGGCTTCACTGGATCGATCCAGGTAATGAAATCTCATCTTCAGCAGCCCAAAGATCTGCTTGACGGTCGCTCGAGTAGAGCCATGGCAAGTGTTGTACCTCGCATCTGCTGCAGTGCAAGGGTTCCTTAGAGGCGACAGTAGCCATGTCTTCAACAGGTAGCCCTTGTCCCCAAGAACCCATCCCTGAAGGCGAGCCCGGGGCCTGAAGAGCTGCGGCACCTAGCATTGTCTTAAGTATTTAGGCGTCATGGCTACTTCCTGGGAAATGGAAACATACCGGTAGGAATCGCTTTCGGTGGTCATAGACCAGTTGAGCGTTGATGGAATGGAAGCCCTTCCTGTTGATGAAGGCAGCTGGCTGGTTTGTTGGAGCCTTGATGGCCACATGCATGCAGTCTATCACACCTTGCACCTGAGGAAATCCAGCAATGGCCGCCAAATCCGATTGCCCTCTTGGCCTGATGGTTAGGGTCGGTCCTGTAGTGCACATAATCGCCAGCCCTCTTGAACAGGGCCTTGGTCATATTGTAGCCATCAGCTGCTGCCTGGGAGATATCACACATGTCCACAGAAGTGTAAAAGTTAAGTGCCACGGTGATTTTCAATGCCACGGGCATAGAGTGACCACCAAATCCCATAGGTCATAATCCGTCCTGCAGCAGGTCTCATAAGTCAATGACAGCCTGCCTGGAGAGCAATAGTCTTTGCCGACGATGACGCTTGGACATTTGGAGGGAGTTGACTCGAGTCCGGTACACTCTCTGGTGTAGATGGGCCCTTCTTGGCATTGCCAGCTGCTGTTGCTCTCATCGTGGACCTTAGCGGGCGGACGCAGCTGCCTCTTGGCGTCCCTCCATCGGATGTGCTGCATCATGCCATGGGTGTACAAAAAGACAGGGCGCTGAATTTTATGCTGCACCAGCAGGTCGGATGGTGGCGTGGGGATGGTGTAAAATTGAGCGGGAGGCTCCGGGAGGCCTACCCGCCCCGCTTCTGCCTCCGGCCAAGTTTACGGCGTTGGGCGGAGGGTGGGAAACGGCCCACCAGCTGGAGGCCAATCAAAGCCCTTAAGTGGCCACTTAACGGTCACTTCAGGGCCCTCGCCTGCCTCCATGGGTATTTTACCTGTGGCAAGCGGGCGTGCTGGGGACGTGAAAGGCCGCCCAGCGATAGCTGCAGGCCTTTCCGCGCCCCGGCGTGAGGGGGGGGGGAGGGTGGGGGGAGCATGGCAGTCAGGCACAGGGTGCCTCCCAAACCACCCCTATTACCCAAGACACCGCACTCCCCCCAAACGATCACTCCAGCCTCACCAGGGAAGGATCGAAACCCCCTGGTGAGGCAACCCCAACTTACCTTCCCTCTAGGCTCCCTGGCGTCAGCCGGGCTGCAGTCCCAGCAGTGGCCACTGCTCTCAGTGGTGCTGCTGGGACTAAGAGCTGCCGGCCCGCTGATTGTGGGTAGAAGTCCCGCCTCAGAACAATTAAAGCCCGGGGACTGGTAAAATGCGGGACGGATCCCCGGGCTAGGCTAATTCCCGTCCGCCTAAGGTAAAATTCAGCCCAGGGTGTATGAAATCCATGCCAGGTGATCAGTAGGCCTCCAGAGTGCTGTCCTTGCAGAGACGAACCTGCCTTGGTAACTTTCCCTTTGCTACTTCTCCCGGCAGACATGCTGTGGCCCTCAGTGCACACCCTTGCCGATAGCCGATTCTCTTACTCAGCAGTATGGGCACCGGACCCTGTCACCCAACAGTTTGGGCACAGGATACTGCCATCTGACACCCAGCATCCCCTTGCACAACACCTGACACCCTGCTCACCTGGTACTGCCACCCGAGACCCTGCTCACCCAATACTTCCACCAAAGACCCAGCCAACCCATGCAAAATGTACAGCACTGCAATCTGACAATGGCCTCCGCTCTCCACTCTTCCCTTATCCAGTGCTGGTCATGGCTGCCTACCCATCGCAGCACTAAGGCCTCGCCTCGGTGCCGCCAGCTTTCAATGGCCGGGATTCCGAAGGCATGTGAGGGCTGTCCATCATCCACTTAATTCCAAGCCCTCCATTGAATTGCTTACAATTACATGCAAATGCATTAAAACTAACTGTTCTACAATTTAATATACATTCCCGTCACGTTGGGGCGGCAATGCGCCCTGGTGCTTTCCTGCCGCTGACTAAAGCCGGAACTGACATCGCGACATTAGATTTCCGGGTGGACTCATCTGTCGCTATTCTCCAGCCTCCCAAACCTCCAGTCCCGCTCCAAATGCCTGCACTAAATTCAGCCCATATGAAATTAGGTCAGACTGGTAGTGAGCAAGAATGTACTGCTGCAGCCTTCTACTGAGCCTGCTCAGCAAACCTGCCAGAGTAGCACGATTGCTATACATTGGGTTTTTAATAAAATTACTGACAGGTGATTTTATCACAATACTGTATCGGTGATTCTACTGCTAATTAGAATGTTAAACTCCTTTATAGTTCATAAGTTTATTTTTGGTGAAATATCATTTAGGGGTAGAAAAAGTACACACAGGAAAGGACACAATTTTCACCTCTAAATTTATTTAACAGAGGGCAAAATTGACATTGAAGCATAAGAACCTAACTCTATATCACTTTTATTTGAATCTCAGAAAAAGGCAAAGATGCACTTAATGAATTTCTACACAGAACTATTCTGTTAAGTGTATAGTTTTATAGTTCATATGTCAGAAGCATAGCTCTGTCTTGCTTGAAACGCTAATATCTTAATTACACATTTTTGATATGAAGTTTTAGACAGGCAATGTATTCAGAATTTAGAATGATCTATTAGTTGTGTTCTTAAAAGGTTTTCTTTGATGCGTAAGGAAGATAAGATAACACATAAATCTGTCTAGAGATAGAAAGAAGGTGGCTGGTCAGTTTTCCAGAGGGAAGTCATCAGGCATAATTACAAATTAAATACAGAATTTCCCATATGTCTTTGAAATGTTAAGTATATACAAAACTTACGGAACCCTGTTAGACATTTAGAGTTGTGCTCAGAGTAAAAGTATATGATACACAGGTCAATTATGAAAAGGAAATCAAATCAATAGATAGTCAAGTAACTGATGTTCACACTCTATCCACATGCCTGGTAAAATTGAGTAATAGCATGTTTATACGTCTAATGGAAAGATATGTGTTGATGTCCTTAAAATAAGCCAGTGTCCATTTCAAGTAAAGCTGTACAAAAAGTAGGATAGCAGTCTCAGGATGTGGTAGGGAGTACTCCATGTTATCTTAAAAGATCCCCTTAAAATTTCTGATAAAAATTGTTTAGGCTTTTTATTATTTTAGGATCATCTAATGTATTCTGTAATTCAAGTGTCATTCTACTGCATATTTGTTGCATTCCATTAGTCATGCATAATCTCATTCCTTATAAATGAATTCAGTTAGTAGTTTTAATCTGAATAATATGGTTTCGTGTTTTCCTCCTTTTGGAGTGGACAAGGGAGTGTGGTGGGTAGCCTGTGCAATCTCCAGTGCAAAGTTCTGCAATAAAAAATGAATGGCTAGTCCATTACAGGATAGCATGCATTTAAATCCGATTGTTATAAAAAGAGTTCACTTTGAAACCTTCTTAGTTTTGGGAGGAATTTTTAAATTGCAGTGCAGGTCCAGTGTTCCTTTGCTTGGTTCATTGAAGTATTGAAGACTACTCTGGTTAAGATTCAGTCCACATCGGCGGTGAGAAATCCTGTTACGATTTCTCAGGTGAAGAGTTTTCAAGGTCACCTTGTAGTCTCTGCCTCTGTGGTTTAAAGATGTTCGGGCAGGGTCTTCTTCTTGGCTGGAATGGAACATCTGCTGCCTGGATGGCTGGCTTTCTGATCTGTCTTTCAGAGAAGTCGCTTTTTAAAGAAAAAACCTTATCAGGTTTGGTTTTGGTCGGGTGTGTTCATATAATGTCTTTGAACATGGAACAATTGTTACACAATGGGGTTTGAATGTGGCTTAACTTGAGAAAATGGTGTTATGTCCTACCTATTATCTTGACTTTGAATCTGGAGTCTCCCTGACTCTGAAGGCCTTTGTCAACCCAATTCTTGGAGATAGGAGCTATTTAGCATTGAATTGGCTGTTTAGCATTGTAATGTGCCTTCCCCAGGACTAGTCCAGATGTGATGATGGGTTTAGTTTACAACATTCCCTACGTATATTTGCAGTACAGGAGAGCTCACCTGAACTCTTACTCCATTTTGTCTGCAACAAAAGCTTGTCTATTATTTGAAGTTTAGTTCATCAATTCATTTTTCCAGTTCATAATTGCTGCTGTTCGCTTTAGTTCATAACTGTTCCTCACGTGTGTGTGACACCAGTTATGCTGTAAAATAAGCTGTACTTCATGCGGGTAGAAAATGCAAGGGTCCAAATGAGCACTAATAAAGTATAAAGCAAACCTTTCCAACCTATATTTCTCTAGATTTACATTAACAATACATAATTCTGTGTGTGTGATAGCAGAGAACCCGTATTGATGAAACAGTATGTGGTGTAGATCAATCATGTTTGCCCATGGGAACAAGAAAGTGCAAGTCCACATATCCTTGTACTATTGGAATCTTGAGATAATTATAAGGTTCTGCCTATGCATTAATCCCTCAGAGACCTGCTTGTATTGAGGCAGTGAACCACAACTTTCAGATCCATTCACCAGTTTTTAAAGATAAGAAGGGTTAAATTGGATAGCACCCAAAAATGGGTGCAGAAATCATGATGCATGATTACACCTCCACCTGTTCAGTGTAATACTGGCAGCACATCAACTCCATGCCGCATCCTCATTTGAATGATTGCTGAATGCAGTCGACGCTAATAGTGGTGTTTGTTGGCGGCACGCATTAGCAGGGGGCCCAATATCATTACTGGCTAGCGCTACTTACAGTTAGCCTGCACTGCTTAAAGCTAGCCAGCACCTGTCAAAGGGAAGATGCATTGTGGCTGTTGGAGGTGCTGAGATCATTCGGAATAGCGCTGTGCAACAATCAACAATGGCTGACTATGGGAGACAGTGCGCATCAAGTTTTCCAACACTACACTACGGGTCTTAGCGGAGGAGGCGGAAAGGAAAAGAGATGTTCTGTGTCCTTAGAAGGCAGTGGGAAAAGAGCCAGGAAGGTAAATGCCAGGAATTTAGCTATGAAGACCTGTATGCAGTCTGTAAGAAGTTCAATGACCTCGCATGAGTGGTCATGATCATGAATGCATCTTCAAAAGCCATATCCTACCAGCTGCATCACTTGTCATCCAGTAGCTGAAATACAACTGTCAAAGCGCACTGCCTCAGAATGAATGCATCATGACTGCTGCCAGGATACCGGGCATTAACCTGCATGATGCACTACCTATGATCACACACCAGATGCACTTTGAGGATGTGGAATCTCTTTCGGTTCTGGTACATGGCAGAATTGACATGAGGCACATGCAAGGCAATGTACATGCAGTCAATGGGATCCTGCACCATGGGGAAGCCTGCAACCTTTGCAAACCCTTGTGCTTGCTCCTCCTGCTTCTCTCTGGCAAGAAGGAACAAAAGGAAGTTATCTACTTTTGAATAGAGAGCCTTAGTGAGCTCCCTTATACAACAGTGAACTATAAGCTGTGAGATGTTTCTAATATCTCCAGCAGCAGCCCAGAAAGAGCCAGATGCATAAAGGTTCATAGCCACAGTCACCTTCACAGCCACTGGCAATGTGGTCCTTGCCCTACTCTGAGACTGGAGCTCTTGCTGCAGCAGTTGGCAGATATCAGTAACAACTTCCTTAATGAAGCACAGATGTATGACACACCGTTCCTCACTGAGGTTGAGGTAGGAGAATGATTTTGTAAATACCCTGGGTGGATATGGCCTCCTGCTAAGAACCCTTCTCCCGCTTCTCCTTCTTCCTCTTTTAGCAGCTTGTCCTGCTCTGCTTGGCCTCTATTCATTTTCTCAGTCGTGTTCAATTTGTTACGACCCGGTGAGAAAGGTTTCTAGGGGTCTCTTTCAGCCTTCACCTGGTCTTATTGTAACAGGATTTAATTTTTAAACACACTGAGTTTTGAGCTCCCCCTTGATGAATTCTCGTTCACCACTTTCCAATTATAAGGCAAAGAAATGAGCACAAATAGACTTTCTTAGGTTTAAAGAAGAAAAGTGAAATTTATTAAAACTTAAAATTAAACTCTAATTCGGTTAACGCCTACGGATACACGCTGCGCCCCACGCTAGCATGCATACACGATACGCACATGAAAATAGAGACAGAAAAGAGGAAAAATAAAGTAGAGAGATTTGAGGCAATCTCTGAAGAGGGTTTTTTTGTTACTGTGCTTCGAGCTCTCTGTTGTCCTTGATTGTAGGTAGATCTTGTTTTTCATTGGGGCCCAGTATTCTTCTTAAACCTTGTTCACTGTAGGAGACTTTTCTTTCTTGGGGTTAAAATGTCTTCAATTGTTTCCGAAGCTGGTGAGAGAGGTGACAGAAATGAAAGAAGACAGGAGAGAGATCTTTTCCTGTCCAGGAGCAAACTGTTTTCTGAGTTTTAAAACTCTGCTGCAAGCACAAATTCAAAAAACTCCAACAGCCAGTTAGTCTTGTGACTAAACTGGTCTGACCACGCCTTGTGTGTATTGGGGAAGCAGGGACTGGTTCCTTTGTTCCAACACTGTCTGCTAGTACGCAAAAAAGATCTTTCTGGCGAGGGGCCTGGTAATTCCTAGTGATAGGCCCTCTTTTCTTCCCAGCAACAATTTTAAGTTTTAATGTTCATGTGGCGAAGTATGTGTCTCATTCTTGGCAGGTGGGGACCTGCATACCAAATTCCAAAAGGCAGCCCTACTTGTGCGTCCATTTGTAAGTGTTTGTGCAGAAGCCTTGAAGTCAGCAGTAAGTTCTTCAACACCTGCCACATGGGTTTGTAGAATATCTTTGCGACAGCTTCCTCAAACAATATGTTTTGGAACCAACTAAGGACAAAGCTATTTTAGATCTAATGTTGTGTAATGAGGCAAGGTTAATTAGTAATCTCATAGTAAAAGGTTCACTGGGAAAAAGTGATCATGATACAATTGAATTCCATGCCAAGGTTGAGAGCATAAGAACATAAGAAATAGGAGCAAGAGTAGGCCATTTGGCCCCTTGAGTCTGCTCCACCATTTAATAAGATCATGGCTAATCTGATTGTGGTCTTAACTCCACTTTTCTGTCTGTCCCCCATAACCTTAGACTCACTTGTAGATCAAAAATTTGTCGAACTCAATTTTGAATATATTCACTGCTCTCTGGGGTAGAGAATTTCAAAGATTAACAACCCTCTCAGAGAAGAAATTCCTCCTCGTACTCAAGTCCAAAACAAGAATCTTAAACCTAAACCAAGCCAATTATATAGTGTTACAACCGAGGCGGGAGGAGTGCACTGTTTATTCTAGTCCCGTTTCTCCACAGGTCACAACATATATTTAAATTTTCCCACTTACCAATACAGTCAATCACATACTCTACTTTTCCCAGAATAAACCAATCAGGTTTCTTTAATAAACAACAAAATTATCAGTTATTATAAAACAAGTCTTAACCAGTAATGAAGTAAAGCATAAACACACAGATTGAAAGATTACAGTTTCCTTTTTACACACACACACACACACACACACACACACACACACACACACACACACACACACACACACACACACACACACACACACACACACACACACACTCTCTCACTAACCAGGAAAATAAAAGGGATTGTTGTTTAGAGCTCTGTTACCAAAAAAAAACTACTTGGGCTGAATACTTGATCATTCTTGAAGAGAAACCAGATGAGATATGTTGTGTTCCAAAACTGTCATACAGTCTAGCCTCCGAGTACATGTAGACAGGTCACTGAGATCTTTTAGAACAGTTCTTTTCAGGTGGCATTGAGAATTAATTTAGCAGGCTTTTCTTCAAAGACAGGAGACGAGATGAGTTGACACAGTGGACTTCTCAGGGTCTTTTAGAGAGGTGCTGGAAAGCTGAGCTGGGTTGTGGTCCTTTCTCCTTCCTTGGGAATTCCCTTCTCTCCTTGGAAATTCTCTTCTTCTTCTGCAGGCTTTTTAAAGAGATGGAACAGGCTGGGCTGAGCTGAGGTTCTGTCCTTCAGTTTTATTTTTTAAAAACTCCAACCCCTTTTAAACAGTTCATTCCCAACTCCAAACAATTCAAAAGTACAACTGGAAACAGAAAGTCCACCTTCTAACCTGTTACTTCTCTGCACACATCTTTCCCAGTTACAGGGCTTCTGTTCTATTTTCAACTTTAAGTCATGTGACAATCAGTAAACATTGTTGTCAAACAAGTCCACTTGATGACTTTCTTGGAAAAAACTGGTCCAACATTTCTTCAGTTTGACCATGAATTCCTCAAAAAATATATTGAACAAAAAACTGAAGCACTGTCATAACAATATGGATGAGGAGAGAGTAGGCTAAAGTTGACTGGGTAGACTAAAAGGTATGGTGGTAAATAAACAGTGGGAAACATTTAAAGAAATGATCCAAAAATTTTGACAAAAATACATTCCATTAAAAACAGAAACTCAGCGAGAAAGATCCATCCATGGCTTACCAGTTAAGGATAGTTTTAGATTAAAATAAGAAGTTTATAGTATTTATTGGATAAATAATGGATTATCTTTAAGGAAGAGATGCTTCAGGTACAACAAGGGCGAAAGACAGGGGAACCAAAAACAGGGCTCCTTGGATGACGAGGGAGGTAGAGATTATGATGAAACAAAAAAAAGGGTGTATGATGCATGTCAGGTGAATTCTTCAAGTGAGAACCAGGTCGTATACAATAAGTTGAGAGGAGAGGTGAAGAGGAAAATAGGACGAGCAAAGAAACAACATGAGAATAGAATGATAGTCAACAAAAAAGGGAACCCAAAAATCTTCTATCGGCATGTAAATAGTAAGCAGGTGGTAAGAGGTGGAGTGGGGCCTATTAGGGACAAAAAGGCTAATATATGCTTAGAGATGCAGGGCAAGGCTAAAATACTTAATGAGTACTTTGTATCAGTGTTTATTAAGGAAGAGGAAGCTGACAAAATATCAGTAGAAATGGAGAGAGTAGAGGCAATGGTTAGGGTAAAAATTGAGAGTGGGGAGGTACTAAAAAGGCTGGCTATGCTTAGGGTAGATAAGTCACTTGGTCCAGATGGTTTGCATTCTAGGTTACTAAAGGAAGTGGGGGTAGAGATAGTATAAGGGCTTATCATAATCTTCCAATATTCCCTGGATATGGGGGAGGTGACAGAGGATTGGAGAGTGGCAAGTGTGACACCCTTATTCAAGAAAGGGTGTAAGGACAGTCCTAGCAACTACAGGCCAGTAAGTTTAACATCAGTGGTGGGCAAGGTTTTAGAAATGGCGTGGTGGCCTCCGTGCTTGGCCATTAGTTTGTGGTGCTACCCTTGTGGCCTTGGAGAAGGTGGAGGCAGCCTGCTCACTGGTCTCTGCCTGCAGCTGAGATGCATGTGGCAGTCGTTCTCATGGTGGTGATGCCTGTGGGGGCATCTCCACAGGTTGCTGCAACTGCATCATTGCAGACCTTGTCTGGTGCTCCGGATGCCTGGAGAGGGAACACCAGCTGGGACGCAACTAGCATCCGCTCCAGACATCTCTGCACCACTAGCATCACTGACTGCTCCAGGCTACACAGTGTGGCATGTATCTTGTGCATGCCAGTGCACTGCTCCTGCATCCACTCAGTTTGATGCCGCATATGGCTCTGCACAAGGTTGGCCACTCTCTCTATGGAGGTGCTTATGTGCTCATAGCCCTGAGCCATTATGGCGCACATGAGCTGGATGGAGTCCTCCATTAACAGCCTGTGACCCCTCACTGCATCAGGGAACTCTGACATGTGGGAGCACATCTCCTGCTGCTGTTCCAGTTAGAGCCTTCTTTCCTGTGACTCCTGAGGCCCTGCATCTGTGCCAAGTTGAGCAGGGCTGTGTCTGTCCTCCTTTCTCTGAGGTGAACTGCCCACAGCTGCCTCTGCCTCTGGCACCTCCTCCTGCACACTTCTGTTATTTTCCTCACCCAGTGACATCCTATCAAAACACATGCCAGAACACACCAAGGCGAGAGTATCTCCCTGGTGGATGGTGTGCTTGTCAGATATGAAGGTACTTCCTTGGTTCCATGAGGTTTCTCTGGGGCCACAGAGATGGGGGAGAAGGTGTCGGTGGATGGACGCCTGCAACTGTGGGAGATACAAGAAGAGATCATGAGAATCAGGCTAGGAGAGCAGAAGCCACTGCAGTGCTGTGGCATGTTACTGGACAGGGCGGTGTTCACTGCACCCCCTGCCCCCCCCACACTCCATTGAGCACTTTTCCCTCTGTAATCATCGTCTGCACCATGGGCTTCTAAATCGGGCCTGCACTTCATCTGGCCTTCCTTTGCTCCCGCCCCTGCGGCTTCTAATTGATCACCAAACCCGACTCCAATCCAATTAAGCGGTCTAAGGAGTTGCCCCCAAGAAAGTCATGACTTCAATCTACTTCCCTTGGAGGCGGGTTCAGGACCTAGAAGCAGTCCCAACTTCTGTTTCCCACCTCCAATGCGAAAATTCAGCCCATTAAGAGAGTGGGCAACAATGTGGCAGATGGAATATAATGTGGAGAAATGTGAGGTTATTCACTTTAGAATATTTTTAACGGCGTGAAACTTTTAAATGTTGATGTCAGAGAAACTTGGGTGTACTCATACAAGGAAAACAAAACGTTAGCATGTAGGCACAGCAAGAAATTAGAAGGCAAATGGTATGTTGGCCTTTATTGCAAGGGGACTGGAGTACAAGAATAAGGAAGTCTTGCTCCAATTGTATAGGGCTTTGTGAGACCACACCTGGAGTACTTTGCACAGTTTTGGTCTCCATATCTAAGGAAGGATATACTGCCTTGGAGGCAAAAGTTCACTGGATTGGTCCCTGGGATGAAAGGATTGTTGTATTATGAGAGGCAAAGTAAACTGTGCCCAAATTCTTTAGAGTTTAGAAGAATGAAAGGTGATGTCATTGAAAAATACAAGATTCTGAAGGAATGTGGCAGGTTAGACACTGAGAAGTTGTTTCTCCTAGATGGAAAATCTAGAAAAGCAGACACAACCTCAGGATAAGGGGTCAATCATTTTGGAGTGAAATGAGAAATGTCTTCCTTCAGTGGGTTGTATATCTTTGGAATTCTCTCCCCCAGAGGCTTGTGAATTGAGTATTCATTGAGTATATTCAAGATTGGGATAGATAGATTTTGGGGGAATCAAGGGCTATGGGGAACAGGTGGGAAAGTGGAGTTGAGGCAGAAGATCAGCCATGATCTTATTGAATGGCAGAGCAGGCTCGAGGGGCCATATGGTCTACTCCTGCTCCTATTTCTTATGTTCACACCAATCCCTGTAGACTTTTGAAACTTGACACAACTATGAAGAGCACCAGAAACCTGCAGCATTATCACAACAGCTAGAAGAAGTAAACCTGCAACTAACCTGTAAGTAATTTATGACCCCTTTAAATAGCGTTGCTCTGTGGTCCTTCATACTTCTTAACACATGTTCAGTTGTGTGTCGGCTGGAGCGTGGAGCTCCAAAATGGCAGCCCTGGTGTCCCAACTTGTTCCATAGTCATATGGTACTTGAAAAAAAGCAGTGACTTAGCAATTGGGATTGATGCCCCATTGAGTACTACTCCAATATAGTGTCAAACTTCATGTATTAAGTGGTCAAGCAGCCTATTGAACCTCGTTGACAATATAAGCTTTTCAAAAACATATTTAAATGTATTGAGAGTGTGGGCATACTTTCCTGCACTCCTAATACAGCACAGGAGAGTATGTCCACACTCTCAAATCATTTAACATTTGATGGTTTGGAGCATAGCTCTGCACATGCATGTAAGCACAACATGCCTTCTAAAACATAGTTTTCTAAGTGCTATATATCAATGTATAATGTAATAACATAACTTACGATGGAAAAAAATCAATTGTGTTTACTGTGTGTCATCAGAATACTTACATTTGATATGCATCAATGAACATGTAATTTGCCAATTTTGGATGCATGCAATTGTACTACCAGCCACCAGGATCTTGATATTAGATTTCACCCTTGAACTCACTTACTGGTATAGCTTCTTAAAAAAAAACTCACTTTTTGAATTGCTTGAGGGAAAGGGGAGTTATTCTACTTTAGACACCTTTTGTGATGGTAGCAGCTGACAAACTGTAAATTGTCTGCCAGTGTGCTTGTAACATCGTCCATCCCTGTCCCTGCCTCAGCTTATCTGTTGCTGAAACCCTCATCCATGTCTTTGTAACCTTTAGACTCCGCTATTTCAATGCTCTGCTGACCGGCCTCCCAATATGCCCCTAAACTTGAGTTCATCCAAATTTCTGCTGTCTGAATCCTAACTTGCACCAATCTGTTATTGTTGTAACATTGGCTGCACTCAACTGAGGTGTCAAATTTCTGTGGAAAACATAGCCTAAATGTGGTCTTTTACACTGCATAGCTAGATTTTGAAAAAGTTGAGACTGGCATTCTGGGAAACTGACCAAGGAGCAAACAGAGTGAAGGAGCAAAGATACATGTAAACTAGCAGCTGTTCCCAATGCACCACATAATGTTGGTTGAATGGAGAGAAGATGAGCCAATACAGCATAGAAACTGGGTAGATAAAGAATACTCAGGGGTGGCCCAGGTAGGTTATTTTTATTTAGTTTACTGTCCTGTTATCGTAATTTAAGGCTGAGAAAAGAAAAAGAGTGAAGCATTTAATAAGCAGTTTCACATTCATCAAGCTCATTAAAATTGGACCTTTGTAAATCGCTGGCTTGTGTCTGCCCAAACTAAATGGCACCCTAACATGAATCTGTGTAATACAGTGAAGCATTGTTATGTTCCAGATGGCATACAGTCAGGCGTCTGAGTACACATAGACGAGTCACTGGGATCTTTTCAGAAGCAGTTCGTTCGGGGTATGTCAAGAGGAAGTCTTCCAGAGGCTTCTCAGAAGAAATGCTGCTTCAGTTTCTCTATGTCTTACACTTGATTCTCAGGGCTTCTCAAAGAGGTGGAGAAAAGATGAACTGGTCTTCTCCTTTAGCAGGCTGACCTCCAACTGACTCAAAACAATATTCAAAAATGAAACTTACTCATGACCACCATAAATCTTGACATGCCACTTCTCTTGTAAGCAACTCCCATAGTCAGAAGGCACCTGTTGTTTACTTAGCTGAAGACATGTGACATCCAGTAAATGTTGTTTCTAAACACAGTCCTTCCAGTGATCCTTTAAAAAAACAAAGTCCAACATCTATGGAATCACTTCAGTCCTCCAATGAATCCATCTCCACATTCTAAAACATGAGTCCTCAAAAAATATAAAAAAAGAAGTACTTTCATAACAACGGCTGGAATTTTATGCCCCCCCAAAGAGTGGGATGGTGGCGGGCGGGGAGGGGGCATAAAATGGAGTGGGAGGCTCAGTGGGCCCTTCCCGACCTGCTCCCACCTCTGCTGCCACTTTACGCAGGCTGGTGGCGCGAAAAACGGCCTACCCGTCCAAGGCCAATCAAGGCCCTTAGGTGGTAAGTTAACGGCCACTTAATGGCTCCGCCCACCGCCACGGGGATTTTACCCTTGGCTGGCGGGCGGCCCAGGCCCAGGAAAAGCCTCCTGTTAAATGTAGGCGGCTTTCCAACGGCCTGAGGGATTCCTCCGGATCTGACCCTGTGCCTGATGGAGGGCTGCACCCGATGTCCTAATCACCCCCCCGTCCCTCCCAATTGACCACCCTTGCCTCGCCGGGTCCTGACCAATTGCCCCCAGTGAGGACCCAAAAACTTACCTGTTCTCCGGGCTCTCCAACATCTTCCAACATCAGCTGAGTTGCAGTCCCAGCAGTGGCTACCACTCCCAGTGGTGCTTCTGGGACAGAGAGCTGTCGTTGACCGGCAGCTCCATTAGACAGGACCTCCTGCCTCAATGAGGTAGAAGTCCCACTTCAGACCAATTAAAAGCCTGGGGACCACAAATTGTGGTCCGGTCCCCAAGCCAGGCGGAGGTAGGTTCGCCACCGACTTTTCAGTCGGTGGACTGTTCCGGTCCGCCAAGGGAAAAATTCCGGCTAATATTTTGATTTGCAAAATTAAAAAATGAGTGGAGAAAGGCTGTAAAATATCGCAGTCTCACTCAAGATTAGAGAGTTGCAGGATATCCTAAATGGGTGCAAAAGTTTTAACAGGCTGGAAGATTTCAAAAAGGTAAGAACCAGATCTTCTAAACCAGATCTTCTAAACCAAAAAAGTAATGAATGACAGTCAGGAGATTAAATGTTTAGTCTAATAGAAGCAGCTTTGTAAAGTGTATCGCACAGCTACGTAGCAGCTCAAGTCTCTGAGAATAGAGGGAGAGAAATTAACAAGTAACAATGTAGAGAGTTAGGGGAAGAACTTTGGTGCCACTTTGGCATAATTTCAGCATATTCAGCGTACTATTGCATTTACTTCACGCACAAGGTCACATTTCAGTTTAGTCAGACAAGGCTGACAAACCTTTCACCCATGATTAAGCTTTATAAAAATGGTAAATGTCAATGTGAGCTCCCTTTTGCATTGAAAAAGGATATTGAGAAACAAACTGAAATGTAACACTTCATTTTTCACAATTTTCCTGAAATCAGTTTTCTACTTGGTTGCGCATGAACAGAAATCTAAAATATAAGTGCCAATCAGAGCAGATCGATACTTTGATGTTGCATGCTGAAGAGTAGGAAAAAGAATCCAATACACGGGTGTGACTGAAGACATGAATCAAATGAAGGACAGTGGTCTTAATCTTTGAGTGTTGCTCATATGATAGAACCCCCCAAAATTCAAGAATCTTTGGTTTCAATCTGTCATCTTCAAACATTTTCAACTCAGAAAATGCTTCATGAGTAATCAATGGGTCTTCATGAAACTCACCTTATACAGAGAGCACCATATCTCTAACCTGAGGCCCATTCTACTTCAAATATATAAACTGTTGCGCAAAACTATCTCAGAGTCATACAAACAGAGATGTCCAATGCTTGTGGCTCTGTATGTCGACTGCAATTTTAACTATTTTCATGAACCTTAATTATGGATGAGCAGTGCATCAAGTTCACCTCTCTGTAACTGAGTCTGAAATAGCTCAAGTTTGTTTACAAAGTCATTTATAAACATTTTGCATAAGTTCAGGTAACAACTTCATCTGTCCCGTGGTTCCAAATCTAATTTATCCGCATGTGGCTTCATGTCTACTAAAAAGATCAAATCCAAAATATATTGAGGGTGGTTGATGGTCAGCACAGACTCAAAGGGCCTGTTTCAGTGCTGTATCTCTCCATGACTCAATGTAAAAAAAAATCATGTTTTGCCTAAAAACCCAATACACTGCACTGGATTAGTATTGTGCAGTTGAGGACAAGCCTCAGCTAGCTGTATTTTTTCACAATGGCCGGAATTTTACTTTCATCGGACAGAAGCTATTCACCAACTAAAAGTCGGTGGCGATCCCGCCTCCGCCTGGCCTAGGGATCCAGTCCGCATTTTACGGTCCCCAGGCCCTTAATTGGTCTGAGGTGGGACTTCCACCTCATTGAGGCAAGAAAACGCACATAATGGAGCTGCCGGCCAATCAGCGGGCTGGCAATTCTTAGTCCCAGCAGCGCCACCAGGTGTACTGGCCACTTCTGGGACTGCAACTCAGCTGAAGACTGAAGAGGAAGGACGGCCCCGGGAGAAAGTAAGTTTTTGGGACATCGCCGGGGTGATCGATTGGGCCCCAGCGAGGCAAGGGTGGTCGACTGGGGGGACTGGGGGGCTTGTTGGGTGTGGTTGGGGCATTGGGGGCAGCCCTCCATCGGGCACAGAGTGCCTGATCATGAGCGCCCCCCTCCCCCGCAGATCCCACTACCGACTGATCCTAACATGGCTGCAAGTCCATCTGTAGTAATGGAAATAAGTTTCAGTAAAGGCGCCTTTGCTTTCTAAAATTAGACCTTAGGACTTCTGTCGTGTTGTAGTGTTTTGACATTGCAATTGCATTGTGCACTGTGTACTCCAGAGGCTGTTGTAGAACACACATGCTAGCAAAGAGAAAGCAAAACTAAACAGAATAAATGGAGAAGCCTTTACATTTAGCAGCTGCAGCCGAAAACGGTGTGCAGATTGCAAGCTGAGTTTGGTGAGTGGGATTTAAGTCTTGTTATCTTTATAAAAGTCTGGTCTGCAGTTAGCATTTAATTGGTATTTACCCTCTAGATAAAGTAGGGTTAAAGAAAGTAAAGTAGGGTTAAAGAAAGTTAAGTAGTGTTAAGAAAGTAAAGTAGGGTTAAGAAAATAAAGTAAGGTTCTTACAGTCTGAGGCAGGGCTTAACAGGCTCTACTGCAGAGTAGCTGATTAGTTAAGTAGCTGACCAGTCAAATCTGGTTGATGCAGTTTCAGCTTCAAAAGGTATAAATGCAGAGATCTGGGTGCAGCCTGCAAACGGTGTGCAGATTGCAAGCTGAGTGTGGAGATTCGAGTTTGGTGAATGTCGAGTTCGGTGAAGGAGAGAAGAGCTGCTCCATTTTTCAACTTTTTTTTCTACTTTATAACCCTCCAGTATTTGGTTCTTGCTTCGGTGCAGAGGAAGGAGCTGGTTGGTGAGTAACTGGTAAGCTATTCTACTTATAATAAATACTCTGTAAAGTTAAGGTATGGCAGGGGAGCTCTACCAAGTAGAATATACAGCCTATAGCATATGGGAAGTCATGGACGCACCATGTGTCCTAGACAAACATATTTGCAGGAAGTCTCACCGGCTGCAGAAGCTTGAGCTCCAGGTTTTGGAACTCGAGCGGTGGCTGAAGTCAATGTTCTGCATCCAGGAGGCAAGGACTACGTGGATAGCACCTTTAGGGAGGTGGTCACACCGCAGGTTAGGAGAATGCAGGCAGAGAGGGAATGGGTGGCTGCCAGGCAATCTAAAAGAACCAGGCAGGTAGTGCAAGAGTACCCTTATATGATCTCACTCACAAATCGGTTTTCCATTTTGGATACTGGTAAGGGTAATGGTTCCTCAGACGAGTGAAGTCAGAGCCAAGTTTATGGCACTACAGATAGCTCAGCTGCATAAGGGGGGAGGAAGACTGGAAGAGCAGTAGTGATAGGGGACTCGTTAGTTAGGGGAACAGACAGTTGTTTCTGCGGCAGTAAACGTGACACCAAGGTGGTGCGTTGCCTCCCTGGTGCCAGGCTCAAGGATGTCATGGAGCGGCTGCAGGACATGCTTCTGGGGGAGAGTGAACAGCCAGAGGTCATGGTCCACATTGGTATCAATGACATAGGTAAGAAAGGGGATGAGGTCCTGAAATCATATTTTAGGGAGCTAGGAAGGAGATTTAAAAGCAGGACCTCAAAAGCAGTATTCTCAGGATTAGTCCCAGTCCCACATGCAAGTGAGCATAGAAATAGGAGAATTGAGCAATTGAACACGTGGCTAGAGAACTGGTCTAGGAGGGAGGGCATCAGATTTCTGAGACATTAGGACCAATTCTGGGGCAGGTGGGACCTGTACAAGATGGATGGGTTGCATCTTAGCAGGACTGGGACGAATATCCTCGCAGGGAGATTTGCTAGTGCTGTTGGGGATGGTTTAAACTAAATTGTCAGGGGGATGGGAACTCGGATTGGAGGGAAGCAAAACTGGTAACTTGTCAGGGGTGTTGGAACCAGGATCAAGTATCAGAGAGGAATACCAAGGTGCACAGAATACTAGGGGAGATAGATAGCACTACAGTAGGGAATAGTAGGTTATTAGGTAGGGTCAGAGTAAGGGCGAAAGTAATAAAGTCTGAATCAGGGTTAATGTTCATGTATGTGAATGCGCGGAGTGTGGTTAATAAGACTGGTGAGGTACAGGTGCAGATTACCATGTGGAAATATAATGTTGTGGCTATAACAGAGACCTAGCTCAAAGAAGGGCAGGACTGGGTGTTAAATATTCCTGCATACAAGGTGTTCAGGAAAGGTAGGAAAGGGAAAAAAAGGAGGAGGGGTGGCAGTATTGATTAAGGAGAGCATTGCAGTGGTGGAGAAAAAGGATGTCCCAGAGGGGTCAAGGGCAGAATTAATTTGGCTAGAGCTAAGGAACAAAAAAGGTGCGGTTACATTGCTTGGTATTGTCTATAGGCCACCAGTTAGTGGGAAGGATGTGGAGGAACAAATTTGCAAGAAAATTACAGAGAGGTGCAAAAAATATAGGGTAGTTATCATGGAGAACTTTAATTATTCAAACATACACTGGGATAATGGTAGTGTGAAAGGCAGTGCGAGGCTAGAGTTCCTAGAATGTGTTCAGGAAAACATTCTACAACAGTATGTTGCGTGTCCAACAAGAAAGGAGGCACTGCTAGACCTGGTTCTTGGGAATGAGGTGGGCCAAGCGGATCCAATATCAGTAGGAGAGCATTTAGGGGATAATGATCATTGTATCATAAGGTTTAGGCTGACTATGGAAAAGGACAAAGAGCAATCCAGGGTAAGAATAATTAATTGGAGGAAAGCCAACTTCAATAGAGTAAGAATGGAACTGGGGCCAATAAATTGGAGTCAAAAGCTGGCAGGAAAACTAGTCAATGAACAATGGGCTACCTTCAAAGTAGAGATAGTTTGGGTACAGTCAAGGTATGTTCCCTCAAAGGGGAAAAGTAGGGCAAACAAATCCAGAGCTCCCTGGATGACAAAAGAGGTAGAGATTAAGGTAAAGAAGAAATAGTGTGCTTATGACAGATGTCAGGTAGAAAATACTATTGACAACCAGGCTGAATATAGAAGGTCCAGAGGGGAAGTGAAAAAGCAAATAAGAGAAGGAAAGAAGAGAGCATGAAAAGAGAATGGTAGCTAGCATTAAAGGAAATCCCAAAGTTTTCAATAGGCATTTACTATAAATAGTAAAAGTGTGGTAAAAGGAGGAGTGGGGCTGATTAGGGACCAGAAAGGGGATTTACACATGGAGGCAGAGGGCATAGCTGAGGTAGTAAATGAATACTTTGCATCTGTCTTTACCAAGGAAGAAGATGCAACCCAGGCAATGTTGAAAGAGGAAGTAAGTCAGACACTAGAGGGGTTTAAAATTGATAAAGAAGAAGTATTATAATAAAAGCAAAATACTGCAGATGCTGGAAATCTGCAATAAAAACAAGAAATGCTGGAAATACTCAGCAGGTCTGGCAGCATCTGTGGAACGAGCCGCAGAGTTAACGTTTCAGGTCAGTGACCCTTCTTCAGAACTGGCAAATATTAGAAATGTAAAAGGTTATAAGCAAGTAAAGCGGGGGCGGAGGGGGGGAGGGTGTGGTGGGTGTGAGGGGGAGGGTGGTGGTTGTGGGGGGGCAAGAGATAACATAGGAGAAGGTGTAGATAGGACAAGGTCACAGAATAGCTGACCAGAAGGTCGTGGAGCAAAGGCAAACAATATGTTAATGGTGTGTTGAAAGACAAAGCATTAGTACAGATAGGGTGTTAACGGAAGAGGAAGTATTAGATAGGCTGTCTGTACTTAAATAAAAGCAAAATACTGCGGATGCTGGAAATCTGAAACAAAAACAAGAAATGCTGGATTCACTCAGCAGGTCTGGCAGCATCTGTGGAAAGAGAAGCAGAGTTAACGTTTCGGGTCAGTGACCCTTCTTCGGAACTGACAAATATTAGAAAAGTCACAGATTATAAACAAGTGAGGTGGGGGTTGGGCAAGAGATAACAAAGGAGAAGGTGCAGATCATCCTCCGCCATTTTCGCCACCTCCAGCGTGATGCCACTACCAGTCGCATCTTCCCCTCCCTTCCCCTGTCAGCATTCCGAAGGGATCGTTCCCTCCGCGACACCCTGGTCCACTCCTCCATTACCCCCACCACCTCGTCCCCGTCCCAGGGCACCTTCCCTTGCAATCGCAGGAGGTGTAATACCTGCCCATTTACCTCCTCTCTCCTCACTATCCCAGGCCCCAAACACTCCTTTCAGGTGAAGCAGCGATTTACTTGTACTTCTTTCAATGTAGTATACTGTATTCGCTGCTCACAGTGTGGTCTCCTCTACATTGGGGAGACCAAGCACAGACTGGGTGACCGCTTTGCGGAACATCTCCGCTCAGTCCGCAAGCAGGACCCTGAGCTTCCGGTTGCTTGCCATTTCAACACTCCCCCCTGCTCTCATGCTCACATCTCTGTCCTGGGATTGCTGCAGTGTTCCAGTGAACATCAACGCAAGCTCGAGGAACAGCATCTCATCTACCGGACTGAACATTGAGTTCAATAATTTCAGAGCATGACAGCCCCCCACTTTACTTTCATTTTTAGTCATTTTTAGTTATTTTTTCTTCCTTTTTTTTGCATTCCTTTTTACATTTTTTGCATTTATTTCATTTCATCTTAGTTTGTTCAGTTTGCTTACCCACTGTTTTTTTCAGGTTGTTTTTCTTCAGGTTTGCACTTGCTGATGTTCTATATTCAGTATATTCACACCTAATCTGTACTAATGCTTTGTCTTTCAAAACACCATTAACATATTGTTTGCCTTTGCTCTGTGACCTTTTGGTCAGCTATGTGGCCTGGTCCAATCTGCACCTTCTCCTTTGTTATCTCTTGCCCAACCCCCACCTCACTTGTTTATAATCTGTGACTTTTCTAATATTTGTCAGTTCCGAAGAAGGGTCACTGACCCGAAACGTTAACTCTGCTTCTCTTTCCACAGATGCTGCCAGACCTGCTGAGTGAATCCAGCATTTCTTGTTTTTGTGTCTGTACTTAAAGTGGACAAAGCCCCAGGACCAGATGAGATGCATCTAAGGATACTGAGGGAAGTGAGAGTGGAAATCGCAGAGGCACTGGCCATAATTTTTCAGTTTTCCTTAGACTTGGGGGTGGTGCCAGAGGACTGGAGAATTGCAAATGTTACACCCATGTTCCAAAAAGGGTGTAAGGATAAGCCTAGCAACTACAGGCCAGTTAGTTTATCTTTGGTGGTGGGAAAACTTCTAGATAAAAATAATGCGGGACAAAATCAGTAGTCACATGGACAAATGTGAGTTAATTAAAGAAAGCCAGCATAGATTTCTTAAGGGAAAATCATGTTTAACTAATTTGCTGGAGTTTTTTGAGGAGGTAACAGAGAGGGTTGATGAGAGCAATGCTGTTGATGTGGTGTACAGGGATTTTCAAAATAGTTTGACATAGTGCCACACAACAGACTTTCTGAGCAAACTTGTAGCTCATGGAATAAAAGGGATGGTAGCAACATGGATACGAAATTGGCTGAGCGACAGGAAACAAAGAGTAGTGGTTAATGGATGTTTTACAGGCTGGAGGAAGGTTTGTAGTGGAGTTCCCCAGGGATCAGTGTTGGGACCCTTGCTTTTCCTGAAATATATTAATGGCCTAGACCTTGGTGTACAGGCACAATTTCAAAGTTTGCAGATGATCCGAAACTTGGAAGCATTGTGAACTGTGAGGAGGATAGTATAGAACTTCAAAAGGATATAGACAAGTTGGTGGAATGGGCAGACAGGTGGCAGATGAAGTTCAATGTAGAGAAATATGAAGTGATTCATTTTGGTAGGAAGAACATGGAGAGACAATATAGAACAAAGGGTACAATTCTAAAGTGGGTGCAGGAGCAGAGGGACCTAGGTGTATATGTGCATAAGTCATCGAAGGTGGCAGGACAGGTTGAGACAGCAGCTAATAAAGCATACAGTATCCTGAGCTTTATTAATAGGGGCATAGAGTACAAGAGCAAGGAAGTTATGTTGAACTTGTATAAGACACTAGTTCGGCCTCGGCTGAAGTATTGCGTCCAGTTCTGGGCGCCGCACTTCAGGAAAAACGTGAGGGCATTGGACAGAGTACAGAAAAGATTCACGAGAATGGTTCCAGGGATGAGGAATTTCAGTTATGAAGATAGATTGGGGAAGTTAGGACTGTTTTCCTTGTAGAAGAGAAGGCTGAGAGGTGATTTGATAGAGG
The DNA here is from genome assembly GCF_036365525.1 of Heterodontus francisci. Classification (NCBI taxonomy): domain Eukaryota; kingdom Metazoa; phylum Chordata; class Chondrichthyes; order Heterodontiformes; family Heterodontidae; genus Heterodontus; species Heterodontus francisci. The sequence continues at coordinate 33,120,178 of NC_090401.1, forward strand.
TATTCAAAATCATGAGGGGATTGGACAGAGTAGATAGAGAGAAATTGTTCCCACCCGTGAAAGGATTGAGAATGAGGGAGCACAGATTTAAAGTATTTGGTAAGAGAAGCAAAAGTGACATGAGGAAAAACTTTTTTATGCAGTAAGTGGTTAAGGTCTGGAATGCGCTGCCTGAGAACATGGCAGAGACAGGTTCAATTGAAGCATTCAAAAGGGAATTAGATACTTATATGAAAAGGAAGAATGTGCAGGGTTATGGGGAGAAGGTGGGGACATGGAACTGAGGGAATTGCTCTTTCAGACAGCCAGTGAGGACATGATGGGCTGAATGGCCTCCTTCTGCACTGTAATGATCCTGTTATTCTGTGATTCTTTGTCTCTCTATCCTTGCTGCATATCTTATACCAAACTCGGCTAAACTCACTCAAGTCCTGAGGACATCACAATGGTGACGTGGTAAACAGAAAAAGGATGAAAAAAAAGCATTGCTTTCAGGTATGAACATTTTGGAAGGCTTTTGTCTACTTTCACAGATAGCATTTTAATTTGGAGACTGTTAGAGTGATACACAGGAAGCTTGCACATTGTATACTCACACACGGATCTCTCCAAAATAACTATCCAATCCAAAATATATATATAATCTCAGATCACTGATGTTGAACATGTTGAATGGGAAATTAAAACATAAATAATCGAAGGCTGTCTCTCCAGTCAACTCTGCCAAAAAGTACTTGAGAAAGACAGAAAGCTATCAGAGCTGCTGGAGTTAGCAAGATTTCAGAGCTACTGAAGTTGAAGCAACAGTAACTACCACACTCAAGTTCAACTCCTGTGAACACTATTCATCGCTCACATGCCAGGAAACCACCTGCAAAGCAACAACAGCTGATGTTCGTCAGCAAGTTGTACAAGTGCTTATTTTGACCCTGAGAAAACCATCCAGCTAATCGTGGATGCAAGCCTAGTTGGCTTAGGTTACAGAAAGACAAGATGGGTAACCCATCAATTGTTGCGATAGCAAGCAGATCATTAACACTTGTAGAGCAATGTTATTCGCAAACAGAGAGAGAATGTGTTGTCGATATAGCACATGAAGGACATCAAGGAATTGTCAAAACCAAACAACTTCTTACGGAAAAGGTATGGTTCCCAGGAATCGACCATATGGTAGAGCACAAAATCAATCAATGTTTGCCATGTCAAGCAACCACAATGTCAAATCTTCATGATCCTCTCAAGATGTCCGAACTACCATGGATTGAAGTCCGTGTTGATTTCGCAGATTTGCCCACAGGTGAATAATTGCTTCTTGTCACTGATGCCTACAGCAGATTCCCGATCGTGGAATTATTTATGTCAACATCAGCAAAAGCAGTCATCCCAAAGCTTGACCAGATCGTCGCTTTGTTTGGAATCCCTCAAATGGTAAGAAGTGACAATGGACCCCCATTCAACAACGATGAGTTCACTAAATTTGCAAACTACCTAGGGTTCACTCATAGGAAAATCACACCCCATTGGCCAAGAGCTAATGGTGAAGTGGAGAGATTTATGCGAACCTTGAACAAGTGATAAGTGCAGCTACAGCTGAGAAATAAATCATGGAAGCAAGAGCTATATGACTTTCTTCGTAATTACAGAGCAACACCTCACTTGACTACTGGAAAATCTCCAGCTGATCACTGCTAAGCGCGGTTCAGAAATCATCACAAGATATGTGTCATTCTTCAAAGCATTGAAAACACCACCTGCAAGCATTGAATCTGATTCTGACATCAACACCTCAGATGAAGAACATGATTCAAATGCAACTGCATCTAATTCCAGACGATATCGTACTCGTGAGAGAAAACGCCCACCATACTTAAGTGACTATGTTACGAAATGAACTATTTAAGTTTAAATTAAGTTCATACTTTTTGGAAACAAACCATTGAAACATGCTATGCCTCTCATTTACTAAGAAGGGAGGGATGTAGTGTTGTAGTGCTTTGAAATTGCAATTGCATCGTACATTATGTACTCTAGAGCCTGCGGTAAAACACACATGCTAGCAAAGAGAAAGTGAAACTAAAATGTGCAAAATAAATGGAGAAGCCTTGTTCAGCTTAGAGGCCTGCTTTAGGTCGGGAAAAAGAACCCGACCGAACCATAGCGGGCCTGAGCCTCAGCCGGCCCGACTCCCTCTGATTTTGCCCTGAGCCCGACCCGACCCGAACCCGCCACTACTTGGCCTGACCCGAGCCCAACCCGAACATCCCTTTACTTACCTTCCTGACATCGAAACTGCAAGAAGCTGCTGTGCATGCGTGAGACGTCATAGTGATGTCACTCGCTCATTGCGCAAACTCAGTTTCGTCCCGGACTCCCAGCTCAGGCAAGTTTTTTTATTTTTAATACTTACCAGCAGAGCACTTAACCATGTGCGTCCGGCCCGACCCAACCCGACTTGATCTGAACTCGGCCCAACCCGACCCGACCCGAGCCCGAAAGCCGGCCCCGGAAGATGGGCCCGACCCAACCTGAACCCGACATATGTCATCAGGTAGCAGGCCTCTAGTTCAGCTGCTGCAGTCTTTGTCTCTCTATCTTTGCCTCATATACCAAACTTGGCTAAACCTCACTCAAGTCCCGAGGACATCACAGTTCCTCGATATTCAGTCCTTGGGTTTGATCTTTTAGTAAAAAGATTAAGCTGTTCTTCCTTCACAGTGCAGTTATTAGACACAGCAATAATAAATATTGCTAACTGAGGCTTGTCCTCAACATCATTATATTCATCCAATGCAAAACTTTAATATGCTTCATTTAAAATTGCAATTGAATGCTATCCAGGCACAGGATACTTAGAATATGATTGACTACATTTTCACAAAATCACTCTTGAAGAACAGCTATTTTCCAAGGGCAATATTGCACACAGCTAAATACAAAGCCTAAATACGCAGTCTTGGTTGATGGTAAATATACTGAAAATGTCTTTATTTTTAGAGTTGACTTTTCATAGTCTTCAGTTTTAAAGAACTAACCTCAGAAGATTTTGGAAACTCCAGATCAAAGTCTTCATGGATTATGCTGAAATGATATTGAAGGTTTAAGATTTTGAACTGAAGTAGATTGTTGCGATAAAGAAGGCGCAGGGGGAAAAATTCAACAGCCCCTGAAAACAGGCACGGGGATTGTATGGCATGATTACCCTGTACCCGTTGCTTTCGATGCAGGCAGCAGGCAATCTTTGTGCTGTCTTCTATTTTAAATGATTGTACTGTGCAGCCCAGTGCTAAATGCACTTCTGAATGACTGTACAAGTCAGCAGGGGGCCCAAGTTCATGCAGTGCCAGCATCACCTTAAAGCTAGCCTGCACAACTTAAAGCCAACCTCTTCAAGGGAACTCTGTCCTGGCTCGATCAGGTGTTGGAAGTGGCTGGTGAAGACAGACTGACCTGCAGGCAGTGTGACTGATGACACAACAGGGAAGCGAGCATTTTCTAAGGTTCTCAGTTACCACACTGGAGGCCTTGGTGCAGGAGGTGGAGAGGATGGGAGATGTGCTCTCTTGACAGGGGCCAGGAGGCCCTTCAGACAGATGCAGTGGGACCTAATAACTGTCACAGTCAATACCAGCAGTCTAGCCCCAATGACCTGGATGCAGTTCTGCAAAATGTTCAATGACTTCACAAGAGAGGTTAAGGTCAGTGAATGCATCTTCAAATGTCAGACTCTACCGACTGAACCACTAGCCTCAGACACTGCTCAATTCATCACATCCCCGTCACTCACCTACCAACAATCCCTATCAATCACGCCTCATAGCTAATATTCATATATTCACTTCACCATCACACACTTAGCACTGCTGCAAGCCTCACACCCACATCTCACTGCTTGCACAAACTGCTGGCTATTCATCCATGGAAGTTACATCACCCAAACAAATTGCACCACACTCACTGACACACTCCCCTCTCTCTTGCAGGACAAGGTGGCCCATAACCAGAGGCAGCAGCACCAAATTGGCAAGAGACAGATGTCCTGTGGATGAGATGATGCTCACCATTATTAGACCAGCCATGACTGAAGCCATGGGCAGTGGCGAGACTGAAACCATCAAAGATGGCGCTGTACTCATGCCTAATTCTCCTTCTCACATCCCTCTTCCTCTCCTCATCCCACAATTTCTTCTGATTTACAAGCTACGTATGGTGTAAGCATGCAGCACTTACTTTCCCCCACTTCCCTCACTACAACCCCTTGTGCCTTTCACCTTTCAGCTATCCAAGAACTGCTTCATTGCTAGGTAGTGGTGAAAGAGGAGCAAGTGAAAGAGTAGGAAGACAGTGATAAAGACGAAACACAGTCATGTGCCCGCACACTCTCAGCCACCAACTCAGATACTGACATTATGTGTACCTTAGAAGGTAGCTTAGAGGGGGATCTGCACATGGTGATACAACAGACAGGAGTGGCCTGCAGCCAGAGCAGTATACAAGGGTAGCGCAGGTGCCAGCTCACTGGACAGTGAGGTCATACATAAGTTCTGCTGTAGTGGACTCAGATGATTACTTCAATGGGGCAGCCTACAGATGAAAATTGATGGATGTGCATTCTTAAATGTTTGCCACATTGGTAGGCCTGCCAAAGGTCAATGTCAAGGAGTATGGAGGAATCTGGCAACAACTTGTGCAGAGCTTGGAGCCTATCTGCAGCAGCGTGAAAGTGGTGGCCAACTCCATGAGAACACTTGCGGGCCCATCCAGGATGCAACATCTGATGGCTGATATCTCAGTTTCCATTGCAGCACAAGCAGAAGTCACCCAGTATCTGGGTACTGCAATGGAAGCTCGGACTGCTCTCATACAAGGTCACCCTGCTGCCACTCAAGCTGAAACTGCTGGCATCATAGCTGTAGATCCCAGTGTCCAACAGGGCTTGCAGGGTTTCACAGCAATTCTGTCATCTGTCCCCTAGCACATTGCTGGGATTGCTGAGATGCCGCCTGGGACAGTGGCAGTGCCATCATCGAGCGCGAACCTGCTGCCCTCTTTCAGGGTGACAGCATTCATCCTTTCACTACTACCACTCTGCCAGTTACCTGTCAGCTAGCCAGCGAAGACCGCTGCTGGCCACTCTGTGATGGTGACAGTCTGAAGCAGGGCCTCCTACGTCCAGAGCAATTTAAGGTCATCCTGCAAGGTCATCTGCAGCCGCCCCACTGAATGTCAGCAGCCTTCTACAGGCCATGCTGCAGCCACTGGGATAGCATTCTTAGGAGCACCAGGACAGGCAAAGGCACTAAAGGAATGCACAAGTATGATTAGTTGACTTTTGTATGCAGTATTGGATAGTTTGATTTATAAATTTGGTTTGGAATGTTTGTTTTGTGGTGGCTTTTATTTTAGCCTCATGGCCAAGAGGATGCTGTGAGGGTTATAGTGAGTGTGGGAAAAAGGCATTGAAGTGGATGATCAGCCATGATTGTATTGAATGGCAGAGCAGGCTCGATGGGCTGAATGGCCTATTCCTGCTGCTATGTTCCTAAGTTAGTGACAGAGAGAAGGTACGGTATGGGACTATTGGGAAATGGGGAATTGGGTTTCATTTACTGGTAGTGCAGTCTGATGAGTCGATCAAGGACAGCCCGGAAGAAAAGGGATGCATTGGTTACCTCCTCCCCTTCCATCTCCTCCTCATCTACTTCCTCCTCCTCCTCGTCTTACCCTTCCTTTAGTCAGTCACTGTATAGCTGGTGGCAGAGACTGTGCCCTCATGATTGCGAGATTAGACAGCATGCAGCTGACCAAGATGAATCTTGGCTGAGTACTGCAGCGCTCCTCCACAGCAGTCCAGGCAGTAGAAGCAATGTTTAAGCACCTCAATGGTCTGTTTGATCACACTTTGCATGACAGCATGGCTTTCATTATATGCCTGCTGCCCATGTATGCAGTGTTGCACACCGGAGTCATGAACCATATGGTCAGCGGATAGGCCTTGTTGCCCAGTAGCAACCGACTCATTGTTGTGGGGGCTCAAACATAGATAGTACAAATGACTGCCGCAGAATGAAGGCATCATGACAGCTGCCAGAATACTGGGCATTGACCTGCACCATATACTGGACATTTAGGAGGTGGAATACCTTCCGGTTGCAGTACATCTCGGGGTTGACATATGGTACCCGCAGTCAATGGCACCCGGCACAATGGGGAAACCCCCAACCCTAGCAAAGCATGCTCACTCTGCCTGTTTCTCTCTGGCAAGAGGGAATTAAATTTATTGAGCTCTATGAATAGACAGCCTTATTCAACAGTGGTCCGCAAACTGGGAAATGTTGCAAATATCACCTGCTCCAGTCTGGAAAGAGCCAGATGCAAAAAAGTTCTTGGCCACGGTGACCTTCACAGCCACTGGCATTGCTGTGCACACCCTGCTCTAAGACTGCAGATTTCAGTGAGGACCTCCTTATTGAAATGCAGACATTTGACACACTGCACCTCATTGAAGTTAAGGTAAGAGGATTGCTCCCTGAACACCCTGGTAGGATAGAACCTCCTGCTGTAAGCCCTTTTCCCTCTCCTCTTCCTTCTTCCAGCAGCTTGTCCCGCTTTGTGTTGCCTCTGCTCATTCTCCCAGTCATGCTGTAGTCCAAGAGGGATGCAAACTACTGCCCCCAACAAGTGTGTTGCACAAAATCTCTGAAGTTAGACCAGTAATTTTGCACCTGCCACAGCACTCCCTGTAGATTTCAGCAACTTTAAATAACTGTACAAACCTCCAAATATTTCTACAAACTTAGTGGGCAGTATTTTTCCAGCCCCATGGAGATAGTTTTGGAGGCAGGGGGCCAGGAAATTTAGAGAAAAAAATCATTGGGACAGTCCTGATGTGTTTCCGCCCCCTCGCGATTTATCTGCAGGCAGCTTTAGGGAGATGATGGCAACCTGACCAGCAGCAGTGGGAAGCCAATGATTATAATAATTGAGCCAAATTGTGGCCATTTTTAGATGGGATTTCAATTTTGCCTGTGGCACACAGGACCCCTGCCTGCCTCCAGCACGCCTATGACATGCTATGTGACTGTGACAAAGATAAACTTTCTCTCCTGGTCCTTCTTGACCTGTCGGCAGCCTTTGACATGGTTGAACACACCATTCTCCTCCAACACCTCTCCACTGTCGTGTAGCTGGGTGGGACTGCTGTCACCTGGTTTTATTCTTATCTATCTAATCGTAGCCACAGAATCACTTGCAATGGCTTCTCTTCCTCCTTCTGCACTGTTACCTCTGGTGTCCCCCAAGGATCTATCCTTGGCCCCTCCTATTTCCGATCTACATGCTGTCCCTCGGCAACATCATCCAAAGCACAACATTAGTTTTCATATGTATGCTGTGCCACTCAGCTCTACTTCACCACCACTTCTCTCAACTCCTCCACTGTTGCTAAATTATCAGACTGCTTATCCAACATCCAGTACTGGATGAGCAGAAATTTCCTCCAATTAAATATTGGGAAGACTGAAGCCATTGTTTTCGGTCCCTGCTCCAAACTCCATCCCCTATCTACCAACTCTATTCCTCTCCCTGGAAACAGTCTGAGATTAAGCTAATCTGTTCACAACTTTGGTTTCACATTTGGCCCCGAGATGAGCTTCCAACCTCATATTAGTGCCATCACTAAGATCACCTATTTCCACCTCTGTAACATCGTGCATCTTTGCCCCTGTCTCAGCTCATCTTCTGCTGAAACCCTCATTTATGCCATCATTACCTTTAGACCTGGCTTTTCCAATGCACTCCTGGCTGGTCTTCTGTGGTGCGGCTGCAGGCCTCCCTTCGCTTAGGCGATCTGATTGGCTCTCCCTGTGTCCCTGGGCCACCCACCATCCTTAATTGGACAGCAACTGTGGAGGCAACCTTCTAATCGGCCGCCTCCCATAAATTTAAGTTGGCGAGTGCATTGCAGCAGTACTTGGAAATGGTCCTGCCTCCCAAATATTTTCAAAGTTGGGAAAATTCCACTCTGTAAAAGCCAGTGGAAATCAATCAGTAATTCACCTGAAAGTAGCTGATGATCCCTTTAAATATTGCTTGGGGGTTGGGGGTAGGCAGGGAGGGGGGTGCGGTGTGGGTGGCTCTTTCCTGCTGTTGAATGCAGGTTTAACTGCTTGTTTAAGAGAGAGTGTTAGCTGGAGTGTTGTGCTGCAAAATGGTGGTGCTGGTATCAAATCAGCATTGCACACTGATTGCTGTCATGCTCTGCTTACTCTGCAACTTTCGGCTTACGCTCCCTGCGCCCACATGAACACCCCACCCAAGATGTCATCTACCGCAGGCACACCAACAGTGTGAACATGCACCACAGACACCATTTTAGAACCAAAACGGCACACTTAGTACTCGAACAACGGGTACTACGGAGCCTGGCATGCACATGATTTTCACACAGCAAAACCCAACAAATTCCCATTCTGATAATTGATGTATATTCTCATACTTCCTTCTGATTTTTTAAACTGGGAAGTTGGCCAACTGAAGGGGTACGATGGAGAACGGGCATTGAAGTGGCGGGACGGGGTCAGGCAATTGCTGGGGAAGATTAGGCAACAGGGGTTGAAAGAGGTTTAGCTGATCACCGGGGCAGGCCTTTGATCGGGGTGTTTGGGAGCAGTTGGCTGATCATGACAGTGAGAAAAGATGGTGATTTGCAGAATGTTTGCTTTAGGGGCCAGGGATCTGCCTGCATTCTGGGCTCAAGTCTCTGGAGTGGGTCTTAAACCCAACATCTTCCGACTAAGAGATGGGTAACCAATACCAAGCCGTGTTATCATTTTCAAAATAATTTTAAAAAACTTATTTTCTGGACAAAGTGTAATAAATTGAACATGAAATTTGATCTGTTGTTGATCTTTATTTTTCGCGCATACCTTAGATAAGTCATTTTCAAAATTGTTGAAGTAATTGATTACATATCCCTTTGGGTAGCCAGCTATGTGGTCTGGGCATTTTATACTTACCAATTCTTCTATAGCAACTTTGATCTGTAATCAAAGGCTTCAATGAGTGGAATTGTGAAGATCCTCAGTTTATCCTGATTTATTGGTGCTATCCAAGCCAGCCTCAGCTTAGAGTCATAGAGTCATTTACGACATAGAAGGAGGTAATTCAGTCCATCAAGTCCATGTTGGCTTTCCGTGGAGCCATCTAGTCAGTCCCGCTCCCCGACTCGATCCCTATAGCCCTGCAAGTTTATTTCCTTCAGGTGCCCATCCAATTTTGTTTCTGTCCATCTTTTAACCCTTTCCTATCACTCCTGCTCCTCCTGACCCACAAGGAGTGCTCTAAAAAGCACCTCACCATCTGGAACTGGTTGCTCCCATCTCCATTTAGCAGCAGAGTTTCTTGAGCCTTGGGAAACACAGCTGGCAGTTGTTAAATTTAAATCAGGCTCCCAATTCCACTTTGGGAACCTTATTTAAATATCATAATGAAGTGTCCCACATTTCCAAGACAGAACATACACAAATCTCACAACCTGCAGCCTTAAAAATGATGGTAGGCACGTAAACAGTGGGTTGAGGATGTGTTCCACAATTTTTAATTTTTAACTGCACCCTCGACCCTCTCCAGCCCATCATGGGGGAATTAATATCAACCCCATTATCTCTGATAATGCAACACTACTTCGATACTGCATATAAATATCAGGCCAAAGTTCTGGCTGGAAACTGCTGATTCAGAGAATACAATGCTATTACTGAGCCTAGCTGACAGGCACAGAAAAGCTAAGTGGAACCTTCTCCTCCAAACAGCAAGACAAACAATTGCTGCAGTGGAAGATTAATCTAAGTTTCTGTTGACTGCATGGAGAAGGTAAAATGGTCAGTCCAGTTTCTGGTGTTGCAGTCATTCCCAGGGCCTACCGCTGGGTCAAAGAACTCTCAGGAGTCAGGTGGTAGGTGCTTTTAAGATGCATATAATATGTGATATTTTAACATACTACTTGGTGGAGTCTGCACCCTGCACACTCTGCCAACAATCAGCTGGTGGTCCTGCCAAAGAAGAGCCGAAAGGTAATTTTAAAATATTTTTGCAGGGCTCGGAGTACCTTCTTGTGATCTGGAGGCTGGTCAACCAGGTTGCTGGATATTGTGTTGGCTCAGAGCCAGCAGGCTGCTTTACCCACTGGCCACCTGGAGAAAAATCTACCCCAACCTGTCATTGGTTAGATCTGCTATGTGACTTTTCTTGGCTGCAACTGGGAGTCGGATAGCATAGTTTTAAACTTGCTTGTGTCCTCCTTGATCAATGTCTGTGGCTGTCCAGCTAGTCCATAATTATACATCTCTGTGTTGTACAACAAGCAATGCATTACTGTGATCGTTCAGATGTTAAGATGGCTACACTGAAAAACATGCTTTGCTCTACCAAGATATCTGAACCTCTGTTTCAATCTTCCACTATGATATGGTTCATAGCTGTTTCAAGGGAATCATGAGCCACCGCCAAAGAAGGTATTCTTGATCACCTTGATTACTTCCTAGTCTACCTCTAGTTTCAAATAACACCGCATTGTGGATTGTCATAAAATGAATTGCTGTAAATGCTGGATAACAGGCATTTACTTGGATAAATTTTGCAATTGGTTACAGACCACTTGTACATTAAGAATGAACCACTTCTATTTATGAAGACAATGTGATTCATGGTAGAGGCCCAGATGGCCACATGTGTGCCATCTACAATAACCTGCAACCTGTGGAAACCTGTAACACGGGAAAAGTGAAACATATTCTCATACAGTTGACAGTTTCCATTGGATGCAACATTTTTGTCATCTGCTATTAACAGGGATGCACTGCTGTTTCACCGATCTGATATATACTCTCCTCTGAGGTGGTTTGGAATGATTCAAGATGTGCCAAAAAAATTTAAACTTATGGTTACCTTCATAGCCATCAGCAGAGCAATTCCTGCTGTTCATCTCATCTGACAGTCATGCTAGAGGATACAGTGTAACACTAATGCATTGCTGGTAAAGTGGAACCATTGATGGCAGATATCCTCAGACAAAGATAGCTGCACTATCCTTGAAATAAGGGGAGGCATGGGCATGTCTGGTATAAATGGGCCTGTGTATCATCCATCCCTTCTTTTTCTTCAAAGGGTAGAAGGAAAAGATGGCCCAGAGGAATTCTCCTCTTCTGAAATTGGCTGCGGCAATCAAAATTGGAGCTCACAAAAATCCAGAGATGAAAAATGCAGGGAAAACCCCCAAAAATGCAAAAACCTAAGACAAAAGCAAAAGGACAAAAACAATACAGAAAGCACTTATCCAAGCTTCAAATACTCCAACGTATTTTTAAGATCAGAAGTGCTCAAAAGCCAGAAAATGCTTCCAAGCATTACCCATTTTATATGGGTTCAGTATGTAATTTGCTCCCAGTACCTTGAGTTGATCTAAGTTCATTTGGATTTCTTAATAAGACTGTTGCACATTGCTGGAAATAAGTTTCTAACAGTCATAAAATTAAGCTATGACTGTATTGGGTAAGAAATGGGAGTAACGCCTTGTCACCCAATTTTTCAGTCTCCACTTGCTCCATCTGCACTAGCACCACCTGTGACGTAGATTGTAAAATTGTAGATTGGGGAGGTGGTGGCGTAGTGGTATTGTCACTGGACTAGTAACCCAAAGACCCAGGGTATTGCTCTGGGGACGTGGGTACAAATCCCACCACAGCAGAAGGTGGAATTTGAATTCAATTAATCTGGAATTAAAATAAAAGCTAGTCTAATGATGGCGATGAAACCATTGTCGATTGTTGTAAAAACCCATCTGGTTCACTAATGTTCTTTAGGGAAGGAAATCTGCTGTCCTTACCTGGTCTGGCCTACATGTGATTCCAGACCCACAGCAATGTGGTTGACTCTTACATGCCCTCTGAAATGGCCTAGCAAACCACTCAGTTGCATCTAACCGCTACGAAGTCAATAAAAAGGAATGAAACCGGACGAACCACCCGGCATTGACCTAGGTGCCGGAAACGACAACAGCAAACCCAGCCTTGTCGACCCTGCAAATTCCTCCTTACCAACATCTGGGGGCTTGTGCCAAAGTTGGGAGAGCTGTCCCACAGACTAGTCAAGCAACAGCTTGACATAGTCGTACTCACGGACTCATACCTGACAGACAATGTCCCAGACACTGCCATCACCATCCCATTGGCAGGACAGACCCAGCAGAGGTGGCGGCACAGTGGTATACAGGAGGGAGGGAGTTGTCCTGGGAGTCCTCAACATCGACTTTGGACCCCATGAAATCTCATGGCATCAGGTCAAACATGGACAAGGAAACCTCCTGCTGATTACCACCTACCGCCCACCCTCAGCTGCTGAGTCAGTACTCCTCCATGTTGAACAGCACTTGGAGGAAGCACTGAGAGTGGAAGGGCTCAGAATGTACTCTGGATGGGGACTTCAATGTCCATCACCAAGAGTGGCTCGGTAGCACCACTGCTGGCCGAGTCCTAAAGGACATAGCTGTGGTACTGGGTATGCAGCAGGTGGTGGGGGAACCAACAAGAGGGGAAAACATACTTGACCTCGTCCTCACCAATCTGCCTGCTGCAGATGCATCTGTCCATGACAGTATTGGTAGGAGTGACCACTGCACAGTCCTTGTGGAGACGAAGTCCCACCTTCACATTGAGGATACCCTCCTTCGTGTTGTGTGGCACTACCACCGTGCTAAATGGAATAGATTATGAACAGATCAAACATTGCAAAACTGGGCATCCATGAGGCGCTGTGAGCCACCAGCAGCAGCAGAATTGTACTCAACCACAATCTGTAATCTCATGGCCTGGCATATCCCCCACTCTACCATTACCATCAAGCCAGGAGACCAACCCTGGTTCAATGAAGACTGCAGGAGGGCACGCCAGGAGCAGCACCAGGCATACCTCAAAATGAGGTGTCAACCTGGTGAAGCTACAACACAGGACTATATGCGTGCCAAACTGCGTAAGCAGCATGCAATAGAGCAAAGCAATCCCATAACCAACGGATCAGATCTAAGCTCTGCAGTCCTGCCACATCCAGCCATGAATGGTGGTGGACAATTAAGCAACTAACTGGAGGAGGTGGCTCCACAAATATCCCCATCCTCAATGATGGGGGAGCCCAGCACTTTAGTGCAAAAGATAAGGCTGAAGCATTTGCAACAATCTTCAGCAAGAAGTGCCGAGTGGATGATCCATCTCGGCCTCCTTCTGAAGTCCCCAGCATCACAGATGCCAGACTTCAGCCAATTCGATTCACTCCACATGATATCAAGAAACGACTGAAGGCACTGGATACTGCCAAGGCTATGGGCCCTGACAGTATTCTGGCAATAGTACTGAAGACTTGTGCTCCAGAACTTGCCGCGCCCCTAGCCAAGCTGTTCCAGTACAGCTACAACACTGGCATCTAGCCAGCAATGTGGAAAATTGCCCAGGTATATCCTGTACACAAAAAGCAGGACAAGTCCAACCCGGCCAATTACCGCCCCATCAGCCTGCTCTCAATCATCAGTAAAGTGATGGAAGGTGTCATCAACAGTGCCATCAAGCAGCACTTGCTTAGCAATAACCTGCTCAGTGACGCTCAGTTTGGGTTCCGCCAGGGCCACTCAGCTCCTGACCTCATTACAGCCTTGGTTCAAACATGAACAAAAGAGTTGAACTCAAGAGGTGAGGTGAGAGTGACCGCCCTTGACATCAAGGCAGCATTTGACCGAGCATGACTTCGAGGAGCCCTAGCAAAATTGAGGTCAATGGGAATCAGGAGGAAAACTCTCTGCTGATTGGAATCATACCTAGTGCAAAGGAAGATGGTTGTAGTTGTTGGAGGTCAATCATTTGAGCTCCAGGACATCACTGCAGGAGTTCCTCAGGGTAGTGTCCTAGGCCCAACTATCTTCAGCTGCTTCATCAATGACCTTCCTTCAGTCATAAGGTCAGAAGTGGGGATGTTCGCTGATGATTGCACGATATTCAGCACCATTCGTGACTCCTCAGATACTGAAGCAGTCCATGTAGAAATGCCGCAAGACTTGGACAATATCCAGGCTTGGGCTGAAAAGTGGCAAGTAACATTCGCGCCACACAAGTGCCAGGCAATGACCATCTCCAACAAGAGAGAATCTATCCATCTCCCTTTGACATTCTCTGGCATTATCATCGCTGAATCCTCCACTATCAAAATCCTAGGGGCTACCATTGACCAGAAACTGAACTGGAGTAGCCATATAAATACCGTGGCTACAAGAGCAGGTCAGAGGCTAGGAATCATGCGGCGGGTAACTCACCTCCTGACTCCCCAAAGCCTGTCCACCATCTACAAGGCACAAGTAAGGAGTGTGATGGAATACTCTCCACTTGCCTGGTTGGGTGCAGCTCCAACAACACTCAAGAAGCTCGCCACCATCCAGGACAAAGCAGCCCACTTGATTGGCACCCTATCTACAAACATTCACTCCCTCCACTACCTACGCACAGTGGCAGCAGTGTGTACCATCTGCAAGGTGCAATGCAGCAACGCATCAAGGCTCCTTAGACAGCACCTTCCAAATCCGCAACCTCTACCAACTAGAAGGACAAGGGCAGCAAATGCATGGGAACACCACCACCTGCAAGTTCCCCTCCACATCACACACCATCCTGATTTGGAACTATATCGCCGTTCTTTCACTGTCGCTAGGTCAAAATCCTGGAACTTCCTTCCTAACAGCACTGTGGGTGTACCTACACTACATGGAGTGCAGCGGTTCAAGAAAGCAGCTCACCACCACTTTCTCAAGGGCAATTAGGGGTGGGCAATAAATGCTGGCCTGGCCAGCGACGCCCACATCCCATGAATGAATAAAAAAATGATTTCTAGTTGCTAATGATATCAAGGGATATGGGGATAGTGCAGGAATATGGCGTTGAGGTAGATGATCAGCCATGATCTAGAATGGCGGAGCAGACTGTAAGGGCTGAATAGTCTACTCCTGCTCCTATGTTCCTAAGGAGTGCTAAATAAATGCAAGTTGTTGTTAATGTTGTTGTAGTATGTGGACTCAACTTAATCAGTGAAGAAAGGGTAATCTTGAACAGTTTGCCCCTCCATCGATCCTAACAGCACTGTAGGTGTACCTACCCCACATGGACTGCAGCGGTTCAAGAAGGCAGCTCACCACCACCTTCTCAAGGGCAATTAGGGATGGGCAATAAATGCTGGCCTGGTCAGTGACGCCCACATCCCATGAATGAATTTAAAAAAAAATGATAGTGTACCATTAGTTACATTCAGGAAAGAGGAATAAATTGTAATCTTGATGGTGGAACATTATAACTAGGCCAACTATATTATTACATTAAGGAAAACACCCATAAGAGCAAAGTTTAGCCGAGTATCTAGATTATTAGAGGTTTGCTATGAAACTGTAAAATTGACCATTAATTGAAAAGAATTAAGCTGTAAATAGATACCTGTAGAGACAAAATTGCTTCAAGCAGTCTTTAAATTACTGATGTTTAAATATGCAAAATAGTATTTAGTTGATGTTTATGACATCATGCATAGAAACAACAGTCTTTCCATAAAACAAGACCAACTGTTATATGGGTTTGCAAATGTAAGGGTTTCAATCATCTGCACTGATTTTCATCTCTGATTTCCATTTGCAGTATTTGTGCTCACTCCCCAGGCTGAATTTTTGCCATGGAGACAGGAAACAGGAGCTGGATTTGTTTTCATATCAGAAACCCACCTCTGGTGGGAAACTGATCAAAGTTAAGATTTTCCCTTGGGTAAGCCCTTAATTGATATGGAGACGTGTTTTCTGTCCAATTAGAGCCAGTGGGGGTGGGAACGGGGGTGGTCAGATGAAATGAGGGACTGATCTAGACTCCCCAAGACAGCCATCACTGAGGCTGCTGATTGTCTTAAGGGAGAAATCTGCTGATTGTGCTAAAGCTTTCCACAGCACCAGTGGGAAGCGAGATGTCACAGGAGAGGAAGACTGGCACCCAGGGCAGGGCTGGCCCTCGCTTCATCGATGCCAACCTGGATCTATTGCTGAAGGCCGTGACGGAGAGAAAGGAGGTCCTCTTCCTGAAGGGTGCCAGGAGAAGGCCACCTCATCATGCAGCAGCGGCACCTCTCTGTTCAGTGTCATCTCCCTCTGTCTCTTCTTCCTTCTCTCTCCTGTTCCTCCCCTAATGAACTGTTTCTTCCAGGGCTCATCATGCTCAAGGTCCATACCTCTCTAGAGGGCCATGTTATGAAAAATGGGGCAGACCACCACAATGACTGCGACCCTTGCACAAGGGCATTGGAGGACACCACCTGACTGGTCCAGGCACTGCAATCACATCTACAGAAGCCCGATGGCCTGGTCAATCACTGTCCTACTGTGCAGGTGGCATTGGTTGTATTGCCTCTGTGCCTGTATCTGGGGCTCTCATAGAGGAATGAGTAGCCATGTCTTCAAGAAACATCCTTTGCCTCCTAGGATCCACCCACACACTTTGGGCATTGGAGTAAAGATCTGAATCAGCCTGGACTGCCAGAAGATGAAGGGGTCATGGCAGATGCCAGGAAAACAAGCACACACATGGAGGAAGCCCTTGTTGTGGTCACAGACCAGTTGGATGTCGAAGGATTGGAAGCCCTTCCTGTTGATGAATCTGACTAGCCAGTCGCTGGTTGCTTTGATACCTACATGGATGCAATCGATGATTCCCTGCACCTTGAGCAATCCAGCAATGGCGGAGAAACCCAATGCCCTCTGTATCTCCGAGGCCACGTGTGTCATGAGATGAATGTTCTGTATAGCTCTGACAAAGAGGGCATCAGTGACCTGCAGATGCAGTAGTGTACAGTTGCTTGTGAGGTGCCGCTAAGGTCCATTGCTGATCCCTGGAAAGAGCCAGAAGTGAAGAAGATCGAGGCCACCATGAATTTGATGGCTACTGGCAGGGCATGGCAACCAGTGCTGCGAAGTGTGAGGTCTACGGCAATGAGGTCACAGATGCCTGTGACCATCTGCCTCGGAGTTGCAATCTCCTGCAGCCCTGGGTCTCAATCATCTCCAGGTAACTCTGTCTTCAGCGGTAGATCCTGTGGTGGGGGTATGGCCTTGATTGCCTTCCTGCCCCTCTTTCCTCCCCTGTGCCCTCTTGCTGCTCGGGGTACCACCTTTCCTACGGAAGGCGTTTCCCCCTCATTGCCACTCGACCCAAAATCTGAAAATTGTGTCCCCATTGCCAGCTGCAGCCTTCTTTATGGATAGTTGAGCCCCAATTGTTCTTGGTAGTCTTGCCCCCTACTTTTCTGCCCCACGTTGCCGAGGGTGATGACCCTGTTCAATGCCTAAGCGCTGAGTGCCTACTCTCCCTGCCACCTGTGCAGCGCCAAGGAGACCTCCTTAACAAATGCCGAGTCCCCCTTTACCCTGCTGACATTCTTACGGCGCCGGGGTGATGCTCTCGGGCAGCCATAACTGGTTCCCCACTCTGTACCTGCCTCTCTTCTGGGATCTGCAACAGACACCTCCTGAATCCCATGCACCTCCTTCAAAATTCTACCATCTACCTCCAAGAAGCTCTTAATGAAGTTCTAAAATAGTTTAATTGACCTCAATAGGGAGGAGAACAGGATCCCTGTCCTGCCCTCTCCCCACCTTGGTTAACATTGCCGGCGCCGTTAACAGCTTTCTGAAACTGACACACCGGCCACTGTTGTGTGATTGCATTTAAGAGTGAAGTCCTTTTAAGATCTTATTATGCGAATGAACTAAGTGCCAGGATGCAGTCATGTGACTTGGAGCCAGCCTCACTCTGTAACTGTAACACCAAGAGGCAAGTCCAGTAAATAGTTAGCTCTGCACTGTATATACTGGTTAGCTCTTAATAAGCCTGTTTGAGATCTTCAATCAACTGAGCTCCACACGTCTCATTTATGTTGCATCAGACAACATAAAAAGCATCTCATTACATGGTGGCAGCGGTGGTGAGAACACAAAATCCAAGATTGAAGACCACAGGAAAACAGCTGTAAAAACTACCAACAGCAAAAAGAAAGAAAGTTCAAAGAAACACTGGTCCAAACAATGTAAGGAAGAAAATAAAAAAATCACATCCAGCTGTAGAAGACAGTGCTGAACGATAGGTTGCAAATCAATCACTGTGATCTGGTGAGTCATTGTGCCGTCAGTATCGGAACACCAGTTTTAAAAAAAAGCTTTGAGGTGCTTGCAAAGTTGTTTTTTAAAAGGCTCAGTGAAAGAAAAAAATAGGGATAACCAATCCCTATCTCAAGCTGATCGATTGTTTTCAAAGGCTCCCCCACGCTGATCAGATCCGCGCCCCGGACAGCAAAAAGCACGGGAATCTTCCATTCAGGCAGCTGGCAGCTAACGCTATAAATAGAAACCATTAAATCACCCCAGCTGAAGTGCTTTCATTCACTCAACCAAAGTTTAAAAAAAAACTCATAAAACCACTGAAGCATGAAAATTTTTTAAAATTCATTCATGGGATGTGGACATCACTGGCAAGGCCAGCATTTATTGCCCATCCCTAATTGCCTTTGAGAAGGTGGTGGTGAGCTGCCTTCTTGAACCACTGCAGTCCATGTGAGGTAGGTACCCCCACAGTGCTGTTAGGAAGGGAGTTCCAGGATTTTGACCCAGCAGCAGTGAAGGAACGGCGATATAGTTCCAAGTCAGGATGGTGTGTGACATGGAGAGGAACTTGCTGGTGGTGGTGTTCCCATGCAACTGCGGTAGGCAGATTGGTGAGGAGAAGATTCCGCAAAGATATGGGAAGTGCTGGAAGACCAACTCAGATTAGGAGCGAATTTTAGAATTCACCACCTAGAATTGATGTCCAACAGGCAACAACCACAGGAATCAATAGACCTGTTCGTCAGCGGATGCCCGAAGTAAGGACAACGAATGCGACTTCTCAGACACTGAGCTGTCAGACTGAATAATGGAGCTGGTGATTGTATCAACATCCATTGAAGCATTTCAAAAGGACCTCTTCAAGAAAAAGAAAGGTCACAGCATTGATGCACTACTGGAAGATGACAGGAAATACAAAGCCAACAGCACCTGCAAGAACTAGGTTTAGCGAACAGTGTCGGCATGGGAACCAGGTCGAAAAGGGCAAACAAGCTGTGTGGTCAGTGTGCTTGGTCCCACTCACGGCGAAGTTGTCCTGCATTTCATGACTTGTGTAAGGTGTGCACTGCAAAAGGACACTGAGCCTGCTTATGCAGGAATTCTGATTCAAAAGATGCAGCCAGAAACCACGGTAGGACATAAGCAAACAGAAGACAGGTGCAAAGAAAGCACCAGAGACCTGCGTAAACGCAAGCATACACGAAGTACATAGTGAAACAGACCTGACAGAAGACCTGAGAAATAATTCTCAGTCAGAAGACAAACAAGCATTCCACATTATGATAAAAGCAAAATACTGCAGATGCTGGAAATCTGAAATAAAAACAAGAAACGCTGGAAATACTTAGCAGGTCTGGCAGCATCTATGGAGGGAGAAGCAGAATTAACGTTTCAGGTCAGTGGCCCTTCTTCAGAACTGGCAGATATAAGAAATGTCAAAAATTTTAGGCAAGTAAAGCAGGGGTGGGGCAAGAGATAACAAAATAGAAGGTGTTGATAGGACAAGGTCACAGAATAGCTGACCAGAAGGTCATGGAGCAAAGGCAAACAATATGCTAATGATGTGCTGACAGCTTCCAACCTCATAGTTCCACAACCTCGGACAGCCCGCTGCTACCTCCTTCCCAAAATCCACAAACAGGACTGTCCCAGCAGACCCATTGTTTCAGCCTATTCCTGCCCCACTGGATTTATTTCTTCCTATCTTGACTCAATCTTTTCTCCGCTGGTCCAGTCTCTTCCCACCTACATCCGTGACTCTTCGGATGCCCTACATCATTTTGACAATTTCCCGTTTCCTGGCCCCAACCACCTCCTCTTCACTATGGATTTCCAATCTCTCTACACCTCCATCCCCCACCAGGACGGTTTGAGGGCTCTCTGCTTCTTCCTTGAGCAGAGGCCCAACCAGTCCCCATCCACCGCCACCCTCCTCCGCCTGGCTGAACTTGTTCTCACATTGAACAACTCTCCTTCAACTCCATTTACTTCCTTCAAGTAAAAGGTGTTGCTATGAGTACCCGCATGGGCCCTAGTTATGCCTGTCTTTTTGTGGGATATGTCAAACATTCCTTGTTCCAGTCCTACTCAGGCCCCCTCCCCCAACTCTTTTTCCTGTACATTGATGACTGTATCGGTGCCGTTTTCTGCTTCCGCCCTGAACTGGAAAACTTTATCAACTTTGCTTCGAATTTCCACCCTTCTCTCACCTTTACATGGTCCATCTCCGACACTACCCTTCCCTTCCTCGACTTCTCTGTCTCCATCTCTGGTGATAGGCTGTCTACTAATATTCATTATAAGCCCACCAACTCCCACAGCTACCTCGACTACACTTCTTCACACCCTGCATCCTGTAAGGACTCCATTCCATTCTCCCAGTTTCTCCGTCTCCGATGCATCTGCTCTGATGATGCTACCTTCCATGACAGTGCTTCTGATATGTCTTCTTTTTTCCTCAACCGAGGATTCCCCCCTACTGTGGATGACAGGACCCTCAACCGTGTCCAGCCCATTTCCCGCACCTCTACCCTCACCCCTTCCCCTCCCTCCCAGAACTGTGACAGAGTTCCCCTTGTCCTCACTTTCCACCCCATCAGTCTCTCCACATCCTCTGCCATTTCCGCCACCTCCAGTGTGATGCCACTACCAAAGGCATCTTCCCTTCCCTTCTCCTGTCAGCATTCCGAAGGGATCGTTCCCTCCGCAACACCCTGGTCCACTCCTCCATTATACCCACCACCTCGTCCCCGTCCGATGGCACTTTCCCCTGCAATCGCAGGAGGTCTAATACCTGCCCATTTACCTCCTCTCTCCTCACTATCCCAAACACTCCTTTCAGGTGAGGCAGTGATTTACTTGTACTTCTTTCAATGTAGTATACTGTATTTGCTGTTCACAATGTGGTCTCCTCTATATTGGAGAGACCAAACGCAGACTGGGTGACCGCTTTGCAGAACACCTCCACTCAGTCTGAAAGCATGCCCCGAGCTTCTGGTTGCTGGCCATTTCAACACACCCCCCTGTTCTCATGCTCACATCTCTGTCCCTCTGTCCTGGGATTGCTACAGTGTTCCAGTGAACATCTATGCAAGTTCGATAAACAGCGTCTCATTTACCGATTAGGCACACTACAGCCTGCCGGACTGAACACTGAGTTCAATAATTTCAGAGCATGACGGGCACCCCCCCACCCCCCCCCCCCCCCCCCATTTTACTTTTATTTTTAGTTGTTTTTTCTTTTTTCTTTTTTGTGTTTATTTTATTTTAGTTTGTTCGGTTTGTTTCTACTGTGCCTACCCACTGTTATTTTTTCATGTTTGTGCTTGTGGCTGTTTAGGTTTCACTCCATTAACACCCTATCTGTACCAATGCTTTGTCTTTCAGCACACCATTAACATATTGATTGCCTTTGCTCCACGGCCTTCTGGTCAGCTATTCTGTGACCTTGTCCTATCAACACCTTCTCTTTTGTTATCACTTGCCCACCCCCGCTTTACTTGCTTAAAATCTTTTACATTTCTTCTACCTGCCAGTTCTGAAGAAGGATCACTGACCTGAAACGTTAACTCTGCTTCTCTCTCCACAGCTGCTGCCAGACGTGCTAAGTATTTCCAGCATTTCTTGTTTTTATTCCACATTATGAACCTGACACATCATGTTGATGAAGTCAAACAACGGGAAACTTTCGCCACATTAACATCATGTGCCCAAAGAAAGCTGGCAATCATACATTCAAGGTCAAGACTGACACCGGCGCTGGTGCAAATATCCTACTAGTGCGGATCCTCAAAAATATGTACTGGAGTCGCTGGAAATCAATGATACACCCAACAACTGCCAAATTATCTGCATACGATGGGTCACCCATCCCTTGCAGTGGCACATTAACAATGCAATGCAGATATGGCAAGTCGGCATGGAAACCACAAACATTCTACCGAGTAGACAGGAGCAGACCAGCAGTGGCAGGACTACCAGAGTCGGAGGACCTCAACATCATAACCATCCACGAGAGCATTGCCAATGGGAAATCCCCAAGGAACCCACTCGCATACTCTGACCAGTGCAGTCAAACGGTGCAGTCTATACTGCGCCTTCACTTTTGCTATCGAGAGAACCACCAGCACCTCACCGAGCCAGAATGGGAATTGGTCTCCATGAGACCCAGTACTCTTCCTTCAACAAGTCCTTGCCCTTGAGCCCCAAGCTGTCAGACGCAGAGGATGAAGACAGGCGAAGGACATGCAATGCCCTGAGGATGCAGAGGAGGAATGAGTCGAAACATTATCTGTTGGTTCTTCGAGATGAGGTGTCGGAGCTTTCCAATAAGGACAAGGCCTCAAAGGTGGTCATCTTGAGAAAAGCAACAGAGTATGTTGGCAGGCCGAAGGCAGAGCAACAGAAACTGAATGCAGAGAGGGAGAAACTTCAGAAGGAACAGCAACAGATGAGATGCAAATTCCCTGAGTAAGAGTTGTCACACCACCGAGATAATCTGTGGACTTTTGAGCCTCTGTATTTGTAACGTTCACCATCTCTATCCATGTGTAAATAATGTTGATGTTATCTAATTTTGTGTATTTCTACTTTTAGCATATGAGACTTATCTTTGGAAAGAAGGGTGATGTTGTGTGATTGCATTTAAGAGTGATGTCCCTTTAAGATCTTAGTATGTTAATCAGCTAAGTACCAGGACACAGCCATGTGACTCAGAACCAGACTCACTCTGTAACTGTAACACCAAGAGGCAAGTCCTGTAAATAGTTAGCTCCGCATTGTATAAACTGGTTAGCTGTAAATAAACCTGATTGAGATCTTCAATCAACAGAACTCCACACATCTCATTTATGTTGCATCAGACAATATAAAAAGCTTCTCATTACAGCCACTACCGGTAGTTTTGGGCCGCCTCCCCCCCCCCTTCCCCACCTCTGTTCCTGACCTCAGGGGGGCCTGAAAATTCATCCCCCCATCTCTGTTTCAAGTATCAGCTGAAACAACAAAGTTTGCATATAGAGCACCTTTAATGTAGTAAGATGTTCCAAAGTGTTTCACAGGATTGTTATCAGGCAAAATTTGATATTAAACTACATAAAGAGGTATTAAAATAGGTGACCAAAAGTTTAGTCAAAGAGATACGTTTTAAGGTGCGTCTTAAAAGAGGAGAGAGGTAGAAAGGCAAAGAGGTTTAGGAAGTCATTCCAGAGCTTAGGGCCTATACATAATTTAATTAGTGTGGGTAATCCTGAGGCTTCAGTAACATCTCTCTTGGGAGCTTGCCTGTTAATGTCTGAAGCTGTTTAAAGAGCCATTCCTGTCTGAGTGCGAAGGAGAAACTCTGGCATATTAACAAGTAGTCACCTGAGCAGCAGGACAGCCCAGTTTTGAAATGATGTAATGGAGATATTGCTGAAATAAATACACACAAGGAAGGAAGTATTTATTTTTAACCATCAGGTGGTTGCTAATTGTCCTGACGATCTGTTCAGGCTGCATTGCAGGATGTAGCCAGAAATGTCAATGCTATATGCATTATTAGGAGGTTTAGCTACAAAGAAATTTAGTGATTTCACTAGGCGTACCAAGGTAGGAGACTTAACCTACCTTGGTATGTTTCAAGCCTGCATAGTATATATATTTACCAATGTCTTATAATACTTTGAATGCTTTCCATGAATGCTCATAGAGCCACTGGATACATTGCTGCAGTTCTTTTATCATCTAAGACCCCCCTTCTTTAGTATCCTTAAATGCTCAAATATTTTCATTTATTGCCCCTCTATGAACATGTACTCACACCCAATATGGGTTACCTGCTAATACATAGGTACCATTCTATGCACTGTTAGTTATTTCATATTTTCATTTCTTATTCAAGAGCAGACGGCTTATTTACTGCAGTTGTGTTTAATATCATCTATTTTCTCACTTGAAAGTTCAAATTAGACAAGTGTGATTTGGTTGAGTGGGCAGAAAAGTGGCAAATGGAATTCAATCTGGAGAAGTGTGAGATAATGCACTTGGGGAGGACAAATAAAGCGAGGGAATACACAATAAATGGGAGGATATTGAGAGAGGTAGAAGATGTGAGAGACCTTGGAGTGCATGTCCACCGGTCCCTAAAGGTGGCAGAACAGGTAGATAAAGAGGTGAAGAAGGCATTTGGAATGTTTTCTTTTATTAGCCGAGGTATAGAATACAACAGCAGGGATGTAATGCTGGAACTAAAGGCCTGCTCAGATTTGCAAATGAGACCCAACCCGAGCCCGACAGAACCCCATCTGACCCATAGCAGCAAATTCCAATTTCATTCTCCTCATTATTTACTTCCAAAAACAGTATATAAAGAACTCAGGATAGGACGACAAACAAACCCCTCCTGCCATTCTGAATTGTTTGCACTTGGTCAGCATACCACAAACTGTTCTGCAAGCATTTTAGGAAATAATTCTCAACACTTCTTTTGCAACTGGTAGAAAATCCACCTGGTGGTGAATTTAAATTATTCAAGAATACCAAGAAAGCCTTGCACACAACTACAAAATCTTTCCCAAATAGTTTAAGATATTCATTGGCTGTGAGTCTAAATAATGTCAGTTCATTATTTGTTTAGCGATTACCACGGTGCAACAGAAAGACAAATTGCAGCAAATAATCTCCACCCAAAAACATTTTTCATTGAAGAATTAACCCTCACCTAGCCAGCACTTTTGCAGTATGGCTACCCCAGTTCCCAGGACAGTACATTTAATATAATCTCACACCATGAGCAACATGGAGTTTAAATGTTAGCCAGATGTCTCCTGTTACACAATTATCATGAAGATCTTTGTAATGAAAAGATTTCTGATTAATGTGAAAAACATAAGGTTCTTCCTGCTTGTTGAAGCAGGATTGTCTGGTTATGATTGACTACAGTCCTCATGGGATTTTATTCTGAACATAGTGAGCACTTACCTTTCAATAATGAGAATAAAAAATAAGTACTTTAGACTCCTACCATTGAATCTCCGAATGACTCAATAGTTTGATATCTGAAATGTAATTATCATGAATTCACATTCTCTATCAGAGAAAGCAAGATCTTTGATAGGATTTTATAATTATTGTAAAGAAGTAGGGGGCTAAATTGGATAGCCCCCAAAAAAAGGTGTGGAGAATCACGATTAACCCATGCCTGTTCAATGTAATGCAGGCAGCACACCAGCTTTGGCTGTCTGTTCATTTAAGGATTGCTGGGTCCTGTGCTGTTCATTTGCTGCACACATCAACAGGGAACCCAAAATCATAACATGCTAGCACCAGTTAAAGTTAGCCTGCATTGTTAAGAACTCACCTGTATCTTTTAAAGGGGAGGTACATTATGGCTAGCTGGAGCAGGTGCTAGCAATCATGCAAAAAGAGAACCTGTTCTTGGAAAAAATGAAGAATGGCACAACATGAGAGAGAGCAGGATCCAAGGATTTTGGTGGAGGAGGTGGAAAGGCGGAGCGATGTCCTGTATCCACAGGCCCTCCATGCACCTGCTGAAAAAGCAGTGGAAGCAGATAGCCATAGAAGTTAGTGACAGGAGTCAAGCCCCGAGGACCTGAATGCAGTACCACAAGAAGTTCAATGACTTCACACAAGTGGTCAAGGTCAGTGGATGCATCTTCAAATGCTATATCCTACCAACTGCACCACTAGCTTCAGATACTGCTCAATTCACCACAATCCCATCACTTACCTACCAACAATTTCAATCAATCAGGATTCATACCTAACATTCATATGCTTCACCTCACTCTCACACACTTAGGGCTTCTGCAAGCCTCAAACCCCCAACTCACAGCTTTCAAATGGTCGGGAGATGGTAGCATAGTGGTAACGTTCCTGGACTAATAATCCAGAGGCCTGGACTAATGCTCCGGAGATGTCAGCTGGGGGATTTAAATTCAATTAATTAATGAATCTGGAATAAAATGCTAGTCTTATTAATAATGATCACGAAACCACTGGATTGTCATAAAAACTCATCTGGGTTCACTAATGTCCTTCAGGGTAGAGCATGGCTACCCAACCCAAACCCGACAGGACCTGACGACATGTGTTGGGTTTGGGTCGTGTCGGCTCACTCTTCCGGGTCCAGCATTCGGGCTCAGGTCAGGTCGGGTCAGGTCGGACCCAGTGGCAGTGCTGCCTTTTGGTCAGGGAGGGAAAGGGAAGTAAGAGCAAGAGTAAGCGTCATTAATTTCTAGTAGTCGAGTTGGGTCGGGTCGGGCCGGGTCGGACACAGTGGCAGTGCTGCCTTTTGGTCAGGGAGGGAAAGGGAAATAAGAGTAAGAGTAAGCATCATTAATTTCCGGTAGTCGATTGGGGTTAGGTGGAGTCGGGTCGGGTTGGGCGCAGGAAAAAAAACAAAGGACTTGGGCCTGGGTCGGGTTTGGGTTAGATGTGGTTGGGGTGGGGCCAGGTCGGGCTTAAATTGTATACCCGAGCAGGCCTTTACTTCAGGGCACGAAAGCTGCCATCCTTCCCCAGTGTGACCTACATGTGACTCCAGATCTGCAGCAATGTGGTTGACTCTTAACTGCCCTTAGAAATGGCCTAGCAAGCCAATTAATTGTATGAAACCATTATAGAAAAAAGCACTCTGGAAGTACCTATGCCACATGGACTGTAGTGGCTCACCACCACCTTCTCAAGGGTAATTAGGGATGGGACTAACATAGAAACATAGAAAATAGGAGCAGGAGTAGACCATTCGACACTTCGAGCCTGACCCACCATTCATTATGATCATGGCTGATCATCCAACTCAGTAGCCTGTTCCCACTTTCGCCCCATACCCTTTGATCCCTTTAGACCCAAGAGCTATATCTAACTCCTTCTTGAAAACATACACTGTTTTGGCCTCAACTGCTGTCTGCGGTAGCAAATTCCACAGTCTCACCATTCTCTGGGTGAAGAAACTTCTCCTCATCTCAGTCCTGAAAGGTTTACCTCGTATCCTTAGACTATGACCCCTGGTTCTGGACTCCCCCACCATCGGGAACATCCTTCCTGCATCTACCCTGTCAAGTCCTGTTAGAATTTTATAGGTTTCTATGAGATCCCCCTCACTCTTCTGAACCCCAACGAATATAATCCTAACCCACTCGATCTCTCCTCATACGTCAGTACCACCATCCCAGGAATCAGTCTGGTAAACCTTCGCTGCACTCCCTCTATAGCAAGAACATCCTTCCTCAGATAAGGAGACCAAAACTGCACACAATATTCCAGGTGTGGCCTCACCAAGGCCCTGTATAATTGCAGCAAGACATCCCTGCTTGTGTACTCGAATCCTCTCGCTATGAAGGCCAACATACCATTTGTCTTTTTTACCACCTGTTGCACCTGCATGCTTACCTTCAGCGACTGGTGTATGAGAAGACCAGTCTCGCTGCATATTCCCCTCTCTCAGTTTATAGCCATTCAGATAATAATCTGCCTTCCTGTTTTTGCTACCAAAGTGGATAACCTCACATTTATCCATATTATACTGCATCTGCCATGCATTAGCCCACTCACTCAACTTGTCCAAATTACCCTGAAGCCTCTCTGCATCCTCCTCACAACTCGCCCTCCCACCCAGTTTTGTGTCATCTGCAAATTTGGAGATATTACATTTAGTTCCCTCATCTAAATCATTAATGTATATTGTGAGTAGCTGGGGTCCTAGCACCAATCCCTGTAGTACCCCACTAGTCACTGCCTGCCATTCGGAAAAAGACTCATTTATCCCTACTCTTTGTTTCCTGTCTGCCAACCAATTTTCTATCCATCGCAATACACTACCCCCAATCCCATGTGCTTTAATTTTACATGCTAATCTCTTATGTGGGACTTTGTCGAAAGCTTTCTGAAAGTCCAAATAAGCCACATCCACAGGCCCCCCCTCATCAACTCCACTAGTTACATACTTGAAGAATTCTAGTAGATTTGTCAAGCATGATTTCCCTTTCATAAATCCACGCTGACTCTGCCCGATTCTACCACTGTTCTCTAAGTGCTCTACATCAAGTCTTTGATAATGGATTCTAGAATTTCCCCACTACCGACGTCAGGCTGACTGGTCTATAATTCCCTGCTTTCTCTCTACCTCCCTTTTTAAATAGTGGGGTTACATTAGCTACACTCCAATCTGTAGGAACTGTTCCAGAGTCTATAGAATCTTGGAAGATGACCACCAATGCATCCACTATTTCTAGGGCCACTTCCTTAAGTACTGTGGGATGCATACCATCAGGCCCTGGGGATTTATCGGCCTTCAATCCCATCAATTTCCCCAACACCATTTCTCTACTAATACTGATTTCTTTCAGTTCCTCTCTCTCACTAAGCCCTGTGTTCCCCAACATTTCTGGTATGACATTTGCAAATGCAGCATGTGCCACTGCAGCGCCACCTAGTGGTAGTGTTGTCAGCAAACGCAGCCTTTCTTTATTCCCCATAATAAATTCCCCTGTTTCTGACTGTAAGGGACCTACATTTGTCTTCACCAATCTTTTTCTCTTCGCATACCTATAGAAACTTTTACAGTCAGTTTTTATGTTCCCCGCAAGCTTACTCTCATACTCTATTTTCCCCTTCTTAATCAATCCCTTGGTCCTCCTTTGCTGAGCTCAGGTCTGTTGTTTTTCCTGGCAAATTTATATGTCTTTTCCTTGGATCTAATGCTATCTCTAATTTCCCTTGTAAGCCATGGTTTGGCTACCTTTCCAGTTTTACTTTTGTGCCAGACAGGGATAAACAATTGTGGCTGTTCATCCATGCGCTCTTTAAATGTTTGCCATTGCCTCTCCACCATCATCCCTTTAAGTAACATTTCCCAATCTGTCATGGCCAACTTGCGCCTCGTACCTTCGTAATTTCCTTTACTAAGATTCAGGACCCTTGTCTCAGAATCAACTACGTCACTCTCCACCTTGATGAAGAATTCTCTCATATTATGTTCGCTCGTCCCCAAGGGATCTCGCACCACTAGATTGTCAATTATTCCTCTCCCATTACACAATACCCATTCTAGGATGACCTGTTCTCTAGTTGGTTCCTCAAAGTATTGGTCCAGAAAACCATCCCCTATACACTCCAAGAATTCCTCCTCTACGGTATTGTGACTAATTTGATTTGCCCAATCTAATTGCAGATTAATATCACCCATAATTACAGATGTTCCTTTATCGCATGCATCTCTAATTTCACGCTCATCCCTCTCCCTTATAGGACAAGGTGGCTCACAATTGGAGGTAGCAGGAACCGATGAGGGAGAGGTGCACCTGCATATCCTAACCCCATGGAGAAAATGGTGATGCCCATTAGTGCGATGTCCATTTCTGAGATTGTAGCCAGCAGTGGGCCTGAAACCATCAAAGATGACCGTATCCTCATACCTAATTCTCCTTCTCACATCCCACTTCCCTCTTATCTCACAATCTCTTCTGATATACAAGCTGCAGATGGTTTAAGCATTCACCTTTTATTTCTCCACCTGCACCCTTCCTCTCCCCCCCACCCCGCCTTTTTCCTTTCAGATACCCAAGAGGTGCAATCTAGCCAGGCAGCCGAAAGTATGGTGGAGGCAGATTTAGTTATGGCTTTCAAAATGGAATTGGATAAGCACCTGAAGAGAAAGAATTTGCAGGGCTACAGATTGCTTTCACACATGCAGCCATCAGCTCAGATACTGATACTGCACGTTTCTTAGTGGATAGACTAGAGGCAGAATCTGCATGCTGTGAGACACTGAGTATGATTGGCCAGCAGCCAGGACAGGGGGCAAGTATAGCACAGGTGCCAGTTCACCAGAGGGTGAGGTCACACATGAGTTCCACTGTGGAGGATTCAGATGAGCACTTTGATGGGGCAGCCTACAGAAGAACACTGATGGATATGCACAATTAAATACTTGATTATTGCATAGTGTTCAATTCCATTCGCAACTCTTCAGATAATGGACAGACCTGGACAACATTCAGGCTTGGGCTGTTAAGTGGCAAGTAACATTTGCATCATTTAAGTGCCATGTAATGACCATCTCTACTAAAAGAGAGAGTCTAACCATCTTCCCTTTACATTCAAAGGCATCACCACCATCAACATCCTTGTGTGGGTGTGGGGTGGCGGGTATCACCATCGACCAGAAACTTAACTGGACCAGCCAAATAAATGCTATGTGTACAAGAACAGGTCAGGGACTCAGTATTCTGCAGTGAGTAACTCACAGCCTGACTCCCTAAACACTTTCCACCATCTATATGTGTGATGGAATATGCTCCACTTGCTTGATTGAGTACCGCATCAACAAAACTCAAGTAGCTTGACCCCTTCCAGGACTAAGTAGCCCACCTGATGGCCACCTTAAATATTCACTTCCTCCACTTCTGACGGTCCACAGCTGCTGTGTGTACCATCTACAAGATGCACTGCGGAAACCCACCAAGGATTCTTTGGCAGCACCTCCCAAACCACCAATCTCTACTGCATAGAAGGACAAGGGCAGCATGTGCATTGGGACACGACCACATGCAAGTTCCCTCCAAGCCACACACCATCCTGACTTGGAAATATAGCATCATTTTTTTCATTGTCACTGGGTCCAAATCCTGGAACTCCCTGTTACAACAGGTGAGAAAGAGGTCTAGGGTTCCCTTTCAGCCTTCACCTGGTCTAACTGTAACAGGGTTTAATTTTAAACACACCAAGTTTATAGCTTCCCCTTCGTGAATCCTTGTTCACTGCTTTCCAATTCTAAAGCAAAGAAACC
The DNA here is from genome assembly GCF_036365525.1 of Heterodontus francisci. Lineage (NCBI taxonomy): Eukaryota > Metazoa > Chordata > Chondrichthyes > Heterodontiformes > Heterodontidae > Heterodontus > Heterodontus francisci. The sequence goes on from NC_090401.1 coordinate 33,151,182, forward strand.
AGCACAAACAGGCTTTTAAAATTTTTTTATTTTAGATATACAGCACTGAAACAGGCCCTTCGGCCCACCGAGTCTGTGCCGACCAACAACCACCCATTTATAGTAACCCTACAGTAATCCCATATTCCCTACCACCTACCTACACTAGGGGCAATTTACAATGGCCAAGGTTTAAAGAAGAAAAATTGAAATTTATTAAACTTAAACTCTAATTCGGTTAATGTCTATGGATACACGCCGTGCCCCACGCTAGCATGCATATGCGAAACACACATGCAAATAGAGACAGAAAAGAGCAGAAGAAAAATAAAGTGGAAAGGTTTGAGGCAATATCTGAAGAGTTGTGGTTATGGTTCTTCGAGCTCACTGTAGAGCCCTTGATTGTAGGTAGATCTTGCTTTTCGTTGAGGCCCAGTATTCTTCTTAAACCTTGTTCGCTGTAGGAGACTTTTCTATCTTGGGGTTCATGTGTCTTCAGTAGATTCAGAGGCTTGTAAGAAAGAGATGGGAGCAGTTAGACAGGGGAGAGATATTCTCAGTCCAGGAGCAAACAGAAACTCTGCCCAAACTGTTTGTACAAATTCAAAAATCTCAGGTTGCCCATCAGGTTAGTCATGTGACTATCTGGTTTGGCCATGTCCATTTGTGTATTCGGCCATCCTCGCAGTCAACCTGGAATGCGATTTCCCCCCACCTTCAATGTCTGGTGATCAAAAGTCCATTGTGGATTGAATGTCAGGGAATGGCTGCTTTGTCCTTCCAAACACTGTCTGTTAATATGCCAAAGTCTTTTCCAGCCACGGCTGATCTGTTTAACAAGTCCTCCCCGGCTCCAGTAACAGTTTAAAATCAATGTTGATGACAAGATTAATGAGCCTCTTTCTTGGCAGTTGGGGGCCTAGCATGACACCCTCCCTAACAGTACCGAGGAGTACATTCACCACACGGACTGCAACAATTTAAGAAGTCTGTTTACCACCACCTTCTTAGAGGCAAATAGGGACAGGCAATAAATGCTGGCCTTGCCAGCAACACCCACATGCCATGAATGAAGGAAAAAAAATTGTGGTTAATTTTTGTATTGTGTCTAAGTGTACTGTGATGATCAATTATAGAGAGGAGGTAAAGTGTGGGACTTTTAGTGATGGGGAATTCGCTTTGTGATTACTGGTATTACACTCAGATGAGTTCTTCATGGATAGCTAGGACAGAAAGGGGCTGTCTAAGTTGCCTGCTCCTTTCCTCTTCCTCCTCCTCATTTGCTCACCATACAACTAGTGGCATGGGCTCTCTCCACACGATGCATTTTGCAGCATGCAGCAGATTGCCACATAACTTGGTATTCACTCTGCTGAATACTGCAAGGCTTCTCCAGTGTGGTCCAGGTAGTGGAAGCATTGTTTCACACGCCAATGGTTTGCTCTATCATATTTTGTATGGCAGTGTGGCTTTAATTGTATGCATGCTGCACACATGTGTGTGGGTTGTGCACCAGAGTCATCAGCCATGTCATCAGCAGATAGCTCTTGACACCCAGTAACCATCGTTTTCTTTGTCATGGTGGCTCAAATGCAGCTGGCACAGCGGACTGACGTATCATGACTGCTGCCAAGATACTGGGCACTGACTTGCATGATTCGTTGCGTACGGTTGCACACTGAATGAATGTTGAGGGATTGGAATCCCTTTTGGTTCTGGTATAGTTGACACTCAGTGCCCACAATGTCATGTGCATGCAGTTAATGGCACCCTGCACCATAGGGAAGCCTGCAATCCTAACGAAGCCACATTCTCACTCCGCCTACTTCTTTCTGTGAAGAGAATGAAATGTAGTTGGTGCTGATTGATTACAGATACTCAGTGACCTTACACAGCCAATAGAATCAACCAGCAATTAACCTGTAAGTAGTTGATGATCCCTTTAAATAGCATTGATGGGTGTCCTTCTTGCTGCTGAATTTGTGTTCAGGTGTGCAAAATTAAGAGAGGGTGTTAGCTGAAGCATTGATCTCCAAAATAACGCAGCTGGTGTCAAATCAGCTTTGCATGTTGATTGACATTATGATCTGCTTGATCTGTGTATACTTCTGGCAGCTGTTCACTGTACATGTGCTAACACCCTCACCAATATGGTGCCTGGTGTGATTACCCCAAAAGTGCTCGTGTGTGCTGCGGACACCATTTTGGAGCATTGAGAGTACTCATAGTGCTCAAAAGATAAGCACCAGTGAGACCAATTTCTCACAGGGGGACTCCATGTGTAACTACTAAAGGCTGGCTACCCAACCCGAACCCGACGGGACCCGACAACATGTGTCGGGTTCGGGTCGCACTTCCGGGTCTGGCATTTGGGCTCGGGTCGGATCGGACACGCTCTATCACCACCTCCGGTAAGTGGCTCCAATGTTAATATACTTTTTGGACTTAAAAGGTAGTTTTGTTAGTTATTTTAAGCTTGTGCAGATAAGCAACAAAGTGAAAAACGGAAGGTAGGTTAACTGATGGTCGGGTCGGGCGCGGGAAAAAAATGAAAGGACTTGGGCTGGGTTGGGCTCGGGGTTGGATGTAGTTCTGTCAGGCTCGGGTCGGGTTTCATTTGCAGACCGAGCCGGCCTTTAGTAATTACTACCATTTCTTGGGACGTTTAAAACACTGCCAATATGTATCGTGGAATGCAGAAGAATTGCCATCCCAAAAAAGGTTGATCTTGGACTTTTCATCCCAGCACCACCTGTCTTTGTGAGCTTTCAAGGTTCTCCATGAAAAATGGCACAGATGCTATTAAGGAGCGTTGTTTCCTCAGGTGACTGCAATTCACTCTAGTCCTCATCTGCTCCGTACTGTATGACTGCATGTAAATTGCAGTGCCCCTAAAAAACCCTGTATCTTGCGGTGTCAAAAATAAAATTTAATCATGGGAGGGAGATGCTGATGATCCAATACACAGCATTTTGGAGCAATAAGCATGAGTTCATGACTTCAGCCTTCTGTTCCGCCATCCTTTGACTATTTTTACAGCACAGAAGCATGATGTAGTTTGGGCACTCTGTTGATGATTGTGTTTGTAAAAATAATTATTTAAATTTACTAGTTTTTAACAGGATTGGAATCCCTTTTATGTATGCTGTTTTGTCATTTTTTTATATCCTTTTTTCTGTTAGTTTAGAAATCGAGGACCTTGACTGTGCAATCACATTACTAGGAATTTTATAACAGACAAAAGCTTGATTTAGATTCTCTGAAAATATATGTTTCCTTTGAAGAATAAGTTGCGATAGTTTAGTAATATTTTAGGAAAATACAGAATTTCAATAATCACTGGATTCAATGAAGATTGCCTGTAAACAGTTAGTATGTGTAATATAATTGTCCTCTATATTGGACACATCTACATTGATGTAACTGTTCCCATGTTACAGTACAGGAGATCACATCAGTAACAATCATCCATGATTTACTGAGAAAGCAAATGATTTCATTTCAGCCCTCAAGAAGCTGGAAGAATTTACTGTCTCCAATCCATGTTCTCCACATTTTACATGAGCAGCCATTTTCTGGAATGTATTATAATGGCTCAATTTATCAAAGTTCAGAATGCAGAATGGTTCTTTAAAGGGAAAGTTCAAGCTCCAAATAATATATGCAAAGACTGTCCGTTCAGTAACCCATTCCTGGCATTGATTGATGTTTATCATTTCATCAACAGAATAAAAACATGTTTTGAAATGGATGGTTCCAACTCGTTGCTAACCCATTAAAGTGCCAATTTTCAAAATATTTTCCATGTTGAATATGAACTTACAACAGGCAGATCTGTTGCCAATCAGGTATTAATCATGTTTCAATCCAGCGACTGTCACAACAATGATCCAAACTATTTGAGATTATCATAATTACAACAACAGGCAGGTTTCTCAAGATGCAACAGGGACTGCAACATATTTGCAACACTTTGGAAACATTGAATATTGGATCTTGACTGTATTGTAGAAATCATCGGTAACATTTTATTACTCGACCATGATGTCATGGCTCAGCTGCTGATGGGTGCAATTCATGTGACCAATGGTGTACTGCAGGTGCTGGGACCCTTGCTGTTTGTAGTGTACATTGATGACGTAGATGTGAATATAGGAGGTATGATCAGTAAGTTCGCAGATGACCCGAAAATTGGTGGTGTCGTAAATAGTGAGGAGGAAAGCCTTACATTACAAGATGATATAGATGGGCTGGTAAGATGGGCAGAGCTGTGGCAAATGGAATTTAATCCTGAAAAGTGTGAGGTTATGCATTTTAGGAGGACCAACAAGGCAAGGGAATAAACAATGGATGGTAGGACCCTAGGAAGTACAAAGGGTCAGAGGGACCTTGGTGTGCTTGTCCATAGATCACTGAAGGCAGCAGCACAGGTAGATAAGGTGGTTAGGAAAGCATATGGGATAACTTGCCTTTATTAGCCAAGGCATAGAATATAAGAGCAGGGAGGTTATGTTGGAGCTGTATAAAACGCTAATTAGGCCACAGCTGGAGTACTGTGCACAGTTCTGAGCACCATGCTATAGGAAGGATGTGATTGCACTGGAGAGAGTGCAGAGGAGATTCACCAGGATGTTGCCTGGGCTGGAACATTTCAGCTATGAAGAGAGACTGAAAAGGATAGGGTTGTTTTCCTTAGAGCAGAGAAGGCTGAGGGAAGATATGATTGAGGTATACAAAGTTATGAGGGGCATTGATAGGTTAGATAGGAAGAAACTTTTTCCCTTAGCGGAGGGGTCAATAACCAGGGGGCATAGGTTTATGGTAAGGTGCAGGAGGTTTAGAGTGGATTTGAGGAAAAAAAATTTCACCCAGAGGGTGGTTGGAATCTGGAATGCACTGCCTGAAGAGGTGGTAGAGGCAGGAACCCTAACAATATTTAAGAAGTATTTAGATGAGCACTTGAAACGCCATAGCATACAAGGCTACAGGCCAAGTGCTGGAAAATAGGATTAGAATAGTTAGGTGCTTGATGGCCGGCACAGACACGATGGGCCGAAGGGCCTGTTTCTGTACTGTATAACTCTGACTCTATGGGAATCTAGAAATATTGTTGGACAAGCTATACTATTTGAGCAGTAAGATGCAGGTTTACATCCTCAATGGATGCTGAATTTAGTTGCGTCAGTGTGGGAAAGGGTCATGTGGATGCCAGAGATCTTCCTGCACAAAGTGAGAGTTACAAGACAAATGATGCATGCTAGTGAGGGAGAATAAAAAGAGACAATTTTAATTTTTAAAAAAATGTTAATGCAGCAGAGTGTGTTTTACATTACAAGAGAATGAGTGCTAAACTCTAACTGAGAGTAAAAAGCGGACTCAGTGTTAGTTGGTACCTCAATGTCATCACCATCTGGTGACAAAACGCTGTTAACAACCTCATCAAAGCAGACCATGATTTGAATCAGGTAAGTGAAAAACTTGTTTATTGTGTGTGTGTAATAATTGAAGTAATTTAATGCTAGGATCTAAACTGGATTGCCCTCTGCAATAAATTTATATTGTATCAGAAGCAAGAAGCAAAATGGAGAAATGTTTAGTATGAATATGTATAGATGGAAATTATTTCACTTGAATATTACGAACACAAATATACATTAAAATTCGATTAAGGGAGGTTTATTTTACAACCTTTAATCTCATACATTTTATAAAAGGTTTGACTTCAATAGGACAGTAAAAACCATCCATTTCAACAGACCTTTGCAGACAGTTTCAGGAGAGTTTTAACCCCCAAAAATGGATGGGTTTAGGTCAGTAGCATGTAAAAACGTTAAAAAACTGAAAACTGACTCCAACCTGCCTCCAACAAGCCACCTCCAGTTTTAAGGGAGGTGGCATGAGGGTCAGCCGACCAACTGCTCACAGGAAGTGTGTTGGTCATTTAAGTATTATAATGAGGCTGTGTGCCTCGGAATTAACCACCACATTAAATTTAATCCTTGCTGGCTGGCCCTCGATAAATAGGGCAGCAAAAGGGAGGCGAGGACTGATAGATACAGATGGTAAGTGCCTTTCCACACCTGCTGGATCCAGTTTACCTGCTTCACTCAAGCTCTGCAATCAAACACACCTCCAACCTTTTTAATCTCCAGCCCCATGAAGATTTTATCTTGTTATGAATTTTAAGGCAATAAATAGCGGTGGCACAGTGGCGCAGTGGTTAGCACCACAGCCTCACAGCTCCAGCGACCCGGGTCCGGTTCTGGGCACTGCCTGTGTGGAGTTTGCAAGTTCTCCCTGTGACCGTGTGGGTTTCCGCCAGGTGCTCTGGTTTCCTCCCACAGCCAAAGATTTGCAGGTTGATAGGTAAATTGGCCATTGTAAATTGCCCCTAGTATAGGTAGGTGGTAGGAGGATTAGTATAAATGGGTGAGTGTTGTCGGCACAGACTTGGTGGGCCGAAGGGCCTGTTTCAGTGCTGTATCTCTCTATGACTCTAAATACTGAAGTAACTAAACAAATACTGAGTACCATAAATTCATAATACAACCATAAGAAGCAATAATAAGAAAAAAGGCATTTTAGCATATCTATCATGTCTTGTCATTCAAGACATGTCATTTAAAACTCAGGGTTTTTTGAGAACATTTTCATTTGCATTGGCGCCAACAAATCCTAAATTAAACACCAAGATTTGTTAGTATCTGCAGCTTGAACTACATGCAAATTCATGATTTAAGCCTTATATCTGGTCTACAAGGATCTATGGTATGCACCTGCATGGCCCACAAAGACAAATAGATTAAAGTTTCCTCATACTGCTTCATTAAAGATCAGTTTTCTGATGTTATGGACTCCTCATTCTTCTTGAAAATATTTTTGAAGAAAAAATAATTGCTATTAAAAATGGTTATTTGCCTCAAATATTTTCCTCATGCTCAGCACCAAAGATGACACCAGTAAGTGATCCCTCATTTCTCATGAACTGAAATATATATTTACATTCACAATAACTGGGTAATTGTCGTGAGCTCAGGGTTGAACAGAAACCCTTTTCACTGTATCTGGTTAACTGAATTTATCGCAGAAGGAGTGAAACTTTCTGTAGCATTGATTGCTCAGTGTTATTGATTGCGCAAAGGTGCTCGGAGTGGATGCCAGCTGCGTCCCAGTCAGTGGCCGCTTCCAGCCAGAAAAGGGCTGAGATGGTCAAAGCAACAGACAAAGCGGCCACTCCTCAGGGGGCACAGGCATCACCCTTCGGCTCCTCACTTCCTCTGATGCAGGATCCACCAGGACCCTGTGACAGAGGTAGCCCCTGCCATGATGCAGGCACGTCAGCATGTGGAGGATCCCATGTGAGCACTTCCAAGGGGAAGACGGAAGTCACGGGAATCTCATCTGGTGGCAAAGAATAGGGAGCAGGCTGCCTCCACCTCATCTTCTGACACAGGAGGAGCACCACATAGAAGCGTTAGGGAGGGGAAGGTGCCACAGCGCTGAATTCACTTAATGGGTAACTTGGGTGCTATTGTCTACATCTGTCTGTTATTTTGTTTGCCTCATAATATAACTTCTTTATTTCACCACACTGACAGTTGTGTTATTGATGTCTCATCTCAAAAGGGGGAACGTCGCATTGTGGGGTGGGTGGCGAGGACTTGGGGGCCCTTAGAATGTTATGTGCTCATGCCTTATGATGTTGGTCAATGGTGGATAGAGGAACCCTCCATCTGCATGATCATGGCTGCCAATGGGACCTCACAGTTAAGGGTAATAGTGGTGAAATAACTCTGTATGCTGGAATGTGAGTTTAGGGGTCTTTAGCCGCAAGGGCTCAGGGGCGATTAAGTGAAACGCTGCTGAATCAGCGTGGCCCTTGCTGCCATGGCAGCCTGCAGTTCACCCTGAGGTCTGGGACAGCATTGACAGGTGACCTCTGCTGCCTGGGCACTGGCCACCTGTGGAGTGATCCCTTCCTCCTCCTCTTCATCCTCATTTTCCTCCTCCCTGTCCTCCTCTGAAGTGGAGTGGCATTCGAGCTCCTCCTCTTCATCCATCTCCAGGCCTCTTTGCAGTGTCATGTTGTGCAGGGCACAGCAGATGACTACAATATGGGAGACTCTGGCTGGCTCATATTGGAGGGCATCACCCGACTGGTCAAGGCAATGGAAGTGCATCTTCAGGAGACCAATTGGTCTGTTCAATGCAGGTTAATGTTAGGGGATGGCTCTGTCACGCCTCTCTCCATCCATATATGGGTTTTGAATGGTCATCAGAAGCCATGTACTTGGGGGATAACCTTCATCCCCCAGCAACCACCCATGGAGTCTGGATGTGGGCCAGAAGAGTTGTGGCACCTGGAGCTCTCTCAAGATGGAGTCATGACTGCTGCCCAGTAACCGGGCACAGACCTGCAAGATATGCTTCCTGCCGTCACAGATCAGCTGGATATTCAATGATTGGTAGCCCTTTCTGTTCAGGAATCTGACTGGCTTGTCTGTCGGTGCCTTGATGACTACATGGGTGCAATCGATGACCCCCTGGATCAGAGGGAATCCATTGATGCTGGCAAAGCCCATAGCCCTCTGTGCCTGCGCTGGCCCATCTATGTCAAAGTGGATGTAATTCCCCGCCCTTCAGAATTTGGCATCCATCATCTGCCTGATGGCATGATGAGTTGCTGACTGCCAAATGCCACCTTGGTCTGCAAATGATCCCTGGAATGACCCATTGCATAGAGATTCAGGTCAATGGTGACCTTGATGGTTGCAGGTAAGGGACTGCCATGGGAGCTGTGAGGCCTTAGGTCATTGTAGATCAGAGTACACAGGTCTGAGACCATCTGCCCGGACAGGAATATCCTCCTACAGCACTGGCACTTTGTCTTTTGCAGGTAGCTGACTCTTGGGCGGTAGACCGGATGTCTTGGGTAGTGCCGCCTTCTCCTTACAACCTTCCGCTGTGCCCCTCTGGCCTCCTGCTGTCCAGGAGGTTGCATCTGCTGAAGTTCAGCCTGGCTGTTCTATCCAATGTCAGTAGTCTGGTCTCATCTGAACTTCCTCAGCTGGACTTTGTGCATTTACCAGACCTTCCCCTGCCAATCCCAGCTGCCCAATTGATGCCAGCAGCCTCACGTCGCTCTCCAGATTCCTACCACTCACCACTGAGAAAAGCAAGTCTTACAGCTCCAGCAATGGCCACTCTATGGCACTTTTGGAGCAGCTGAGCTTTATTTTGTGCCTTTGCACTATTTTAATCAGCCCTTCCTATCACCCTCATGGCCCTCCATGCTGTTCATGATTTGTACGCCCTGCCATGTTTCACACATGAAGTTTTCCTCGTGCTCTTCCTTTGAGGATTGTAAACTGTTGCTGACAAGCCTGTTTGAGTTCCACATTGAGCTCAACAGGCACTTAATTGGAAGCATACAGGGTTGCCATTCCCTCCCTCCCAGTGTCCCTTTAAAAATAGCTTTGCTTTCTGGAGATGGCGGGACCTCATGCCAATCTCCAAGAACATGATCATCAAATTGCGCGCATGCCCGCTCCTGCCCCCAGCGGCCTTTAAAAGTCTGGCCCCATATCTGTTGCTGATGATTGAGAGTAGGCTGATGGAGTGGTAATTGGCCAGATTAGATTTGTCCTGCTGTTTGTGGGCAGGACATACCTGGGCAATTTTCCACAATGGCAGGTAGATGCCAGTGTTGTAGCTGCAATGGAACAGCTTGGCTAGAGTGTGGCTAGTTCTGGTACACAAGTCTTCAGCATTATAGCTAGGCTGTTGTCGGGGCCCATAGCCTTTGCTGTATTCAGTGTACTCACCCATTTCTTGATATTACATAGAGTAAATCGAATTGGCAGAAGACTAGCAGCTGTGTTAGTCAGAACATCAGGAGGAGGCAGCGATGTCTGCTGGGCACTTCTGGCTGAAGATGGTTGGAATTGCTTCAGCCTTGTCTTTTGCACTCACATGCTTGGCTCTGCCATCATTCGGATTAGGGATGTTCATGGAGCCTCCTTCTCCCAATAGTTTATTTGTTCACCACCATTCATGATTAGATGTGGCAGGATTGCAGAGCTTTAATCTGATCCGTTGGTTGTGAGTTTTCATGCTGCTTTTGCAGCGTGCCACTTCATCTGTTTATTATGTATCCTGTGTTTTAGCTTCACCAGGTTGGCACCTCATTTTCAGGCATGCCTGGCGCTACTCCTGGCATGCTCTTCTACGTTCGTCATTGAACTAGAGCTGGTAGAGTGAGTGATATGCTGGTCCATGAGGTTACAGATTGTCATGTAATATAATTCTGTAGCTCGTCATGGATGTCCAGTTTTGAGCTGCTAGATTTGTTCTGAATCACACAACACGATGGGAAGTGTCCTGAGTGTGAAGACAGGATTTCATCTCCACCAGGACTGTGCAGTTATTACTCCTAATAATACTGTCATGGATCTTGTAAATTGGTGAAGACGGAGTCAAGTAGCTTTTCCCTCATGATGGTTGCCTTACTGGCTGTTGCCAGCTCAGTCTGGCAGCTATATTCTTCAACTCAGTCAGTCATGGTGCTACTGAGCCACTCTTGGTAATGGACATTGAAGTCCCCCACCAGAGTGCATTCCTTGCTTCTACCAAGTGGTGTTCAACATGGAGTACTAATTCATCATCTGAGGGAGGGAGGTGGGTAGTAATCAACAGAAGATTTCCTTGCCCATAGTAAAAGCAAAAAGCAAATTACTGCAGATGCTGGAAATCTGAAATAAAAACAAAGTGCTGGAAATACTCAGCAGGTCAGGCAGCATCTGTGGAGCGAGAAGCAGAGTTAACTTTTCAGGTCTGTAAACTTTCACCAGTACTGGCGAAAGTTAGAAAAGAATTAGGTTTTAAGCAAGTGAAGAGGGTGGGGGTAGGGGTTTGGTAAAGAACAGAACAAAAGGGAAGGTGTGTAATAGGGAAGAGGGCAGGAGAGATTAAATAACAAAGGTGTCATGGGATAAAGGCAAAGAGTGTTAATGCTTGTGGTGAAAGTCAAAGCATTCGTCTAGAGAGAGTGTTAATGGCAGAGTAATGAGCAGCTCTGTCCAGAAATACTACATGAAAAACAGGTACATGGTTAAAAACTGAAATAAAATAATAAAAAAAAGAAAAATATAAAAAAGGCCAGTCATGCTCTGAAATTGCTGAACTCAATGTTGAGTCCGCAAGGTTGTAGCATGCCTAATCAAAAGATGAGGTGCTGCTCTTCGAGCTTGCGTTGATGTTCACTGGAACACTGCAGCAGGCCAAGGACAGAAATGTGGGCATGAGAGCAAGGGCGTGTGTTGAAATGGCAAGCAACTGGAAGCTAGGGGTTATGCTTTCGGACTGAGCGGAGGTGTTCCGCAAAGCGGTCACCCAATGTGCGTTTGGTCTCCTCAGTGTAGAGGCGACCGCATTGTGAGCAGCGAATAAGTATACTAAATTGAAGGAAGTACAAGTAAATTGCTACTTTACCTGGAAGGAGTGTTTGGGGGCTTGGATGGTGAGGAGATAGGAGGCAAAAGGGCAGGTATTACACCTCCTGCGATTGCTTGGGGAGATGCCATGGGAAGCGGACAAAGTGTCGGGGGTGATGGAGGAGTGGACCAGGTTATCTTTAGTTTAGAGATACAGCACTGAAACAGGCCCTTCGGCCCACAGAGTCTGTGCCGACCATCAACCACCCATTTATACTAACCCTACACTAATTCCATATTCCTACCACATCCCCACCTGTCCCTATATTTCCCTATCACCTACCTATACTAGGGGCAATTTATAATGGCCAATTAACCTATCAACCAGCAAGTCTTTGGCATATGGGAGGAAACCGGAGCACCCGGAGGAAACCCACGCAGACACAGGGAGAACTTGCAAACTCCACACAGGCAGTACCCAGAATTGAACCCGGGTCGCTGGAGCTGTGAGGCTGCGGTGCTAACCACTGCGCCACTGTGCTGCCCCAAATCGCGGAAGGAACGATCCCTTTGGAATGCTGAAGGGAAGGGAAGATGGGTTTGGTGGTGGCATCATGCTAGAGGTGGCAGAAATGATGAAGGATGGTCCTTTGGATATGGAGGCTGGTGGGTGGAAAGTGAGGACAAGGGGCACCCCACCAGCCTCCATATCCAAAGGAGTGCGGGAATGGGACTGACATGGTTGAGGGCCCTGTCAATCACAGTGGGGGGGGATCCTCGGTTGAAGTAAAAGGAAGACATGTGAGAAGCGCTGTTGTGGAAGGTTTTTTTAAATTATTCATTCATGGGATATGTTGCATCATCAGAATAGATCCATCGGAGATAGAGAAACTGGGAGAACGGGATGGCGTCCTTACTGGAAACAGGGTGTGAGGAAGTGTAATCAAGGTAGCCATGGGAGTCGGTGAGCTTATGAATATTAGTGGACAGCATTCCGAAGGGATCGTTCCCTCCTGACACCCTGGTCCACTCCTCCACCACACCCGACACCTCGTCCCCTTCCCACGGCACCGTTCCACGCAACCGCAGGAAGTGCAATACCTGCCCTTTTACCTCCTCTCTTCTCACCATCCAAGCCTCCAAACACTCCTTCCAGGTGAAGTAGCAATTTACTTGTACTTCCTTCAATTTAGTATAATGTATTCGCTGCTCACAATGCAGTCGCCTCTGCACCGCGGAGAACAAATGTAGATTGTAGACCGCTTTGTGGAACACATCCGCTCAGTCCGAAAGCATAACCTGGAGCTCCGGTCACTTGCCATTTCAACACACCCCACTGCTCTCATGCCCACATTTCTGTCCTTTACCTGCTGCAGTGTTCCAGTGAACATCAACGCAAGCTCGAGAAGCAGCACCTCATCTTTCGATTAGGCACTCTACAGCCCTGCGGACTCAATATTGAGTTCAACAATTTTAGAGCACGACTGGTCTGTTTTATATTTTTCTTTTTTTTATTATTTTATTTTATTTTTTAACCATATACCTGTTTTTCATGTGATGCTTTTGGACAGAGCTGCTCATTACGCTGCCATTAACACTCTCTGGACTAATACTTTGTCTTTCACCACAAGCATTAACACTTTCTTGGCCTTTGTTCCATGACATCTTTGTTATTTAATCTCTCCTACCTTCTGCCGTATCACACACCTTCCCTTTTGTCCCCTGCCCACCTTCACTTGCTTAAAACCTAATTCTTTTCTAACCTTTGCCAGTTCTGATGAAAGTTCACAGACCTGAAAAGTTAACTCTGCTTTTCTCTTTACAGATGCTGCCTGACCTGCTGAGTATTTCCAGCACTTTCTGTTTTTATTTCCTTGCCCATGTTTAACCGGATGCCATGAGACTTCATGGGCTCCAGAGTCCATGTTGAGGACTCCCAGGGCCATCACCTCCTGACTTTATATAACTGTGCCACCATGTCTGATGATCTGCCCTGCCAGTGATACAGGACATACCCAGGGATCGTGATGGCTGAGTCTGGAACGTAGGCTGATTGATATGATTCTATGATTGTGACAACTGTCTCATCTGTGGGACATTTTGGCGCAACTCCCCAGAGAGAGGAGGACTTTGCAGAGTTGACTGGACTGTTCCCTTGTCATGTCAGAATCTGATGTCTAGATCAATTGTACTTTTTGTAGCAGTTTGATGAGCAAAATTTGCTGGGCCATTTTAGAGTCAATCACATTGCTGTGGGTATGGGGCCATATACAGGACAGACTAAGGATGGCAGGTTTCCTTTCATAAAAAGCATTCATGAACCAGTTGTGTTTTTATAATGATTCAGTAGCTTCATGGTCACTGTTACTGATCCTAAGGTTTTAATTCCAGATTTATTTAATTAACTGAATTTTAATACTGCCATGGTGGAATTTGAATTCATATCTCTGGTTTACTAGTCCAGGCCTTGAGATTACTAGTCCAGTAACTTAGCCTTTGCCTGGTTTAACTGTAACTGGGTTTAATTTTGAAAAAACGTATTTAGCTCCCCCTCAGTGAATCCTTGTTCACTGCTTTCCGATTGTAAGGCACAGAAATCAGACAGGTTTTCTTAGATTTAAACAAGAAAGGTGGAAGTTTATTAACCTTAAATGCTAATTCGGTTAACGACTACGCGACGTGACCACGCTTGCATGCATACACATGCGATATAAGCACACGCAGATAGAGACAGAAAAAGTAGAAAGAATAAAGGGGAAAAGTTTGAGGCAATAGCTGGGTGTATTTATGATTCTTTGAGATCAGTGTGGAGTCTTGCTGTTTGTTGGGGCCCAGTGCACGCTTTAACTTGTTTCGATCTAGGAGTCTTTTCTCTCTCGAGGTTTAAGCAACTTCAGTGGGTCCGGAGGTTTGTGAGAAAGCGAGAGAGCGTCAGCCAGGAGAGAGAGGCTCTCTTGTTCTAGGTTCAGTTGCAGTATGCAGTCTGTCTTCAAACTGTCCTGTGTCTAGTTCAAAAAAAGCCTGCGCCAGCAGGATAGTCATAGTGACCAGCTGGCTTAACCACTCCTGCGTGTCTGGTGATCAAAAGCCATTTGGGTTAATTGGACCAGGGAGTAGTTGCTTTGTCTCTCCAAGCACTGTCTCTTAGTATGCAAATGTTCTCCAGCCAAATGTCTGGTGATTTCTTTAAACAAGTCATTTCTTCACTCCAGCAACAGAGTAAAATTACTGTTCATATGATGAAATTAATATGCCTCATTCTTGACAGGTGGGGGTCTTCATGACAGTAGCCTTAGTCTTACTGTTCTTTTTTGAATTGAATCCAATTTTAAGCCTGAAGCTCCCAGAATGGGATAAAATACAAACAAGATATAATACACCATGAGCAAAACACATTTTGTCACAACCTTTTCTTCAGGTTTGTATTGCTGCAGGTCATGCCTTTTACCAAGCTTGCATATGCCTCTTTCAATAGAAATATTAAAAATATGAAACATATTACTACTATTCTGCCAAGTCATTCTTGCTCCTACTGTAAGGTATTCAGAGTAATCTAAATGCCAGAAATGTTGCTTTAATGGTCAAAATATATGCTCTATTATGTTTTTTCTTAAATATAATTTGCTATAGATACTCTCTTAAAGGATATTGGAATTCCATAAAGGTATCAGCAGCTAAGTTATGAGCAGGTTGTTTATACCTCCCAGGAATCCACTATGCACTCTGTTTTCCATCTTGAATTGTTGTGGAATCTTTGATTCTGACAAGATAGCATGTTGTAAACCTGCCTGGAAAATTAACAGATGCATAATTTTTTGCCTTGGTCATTTATCATCTTGTGATACGTGAACAGCATCCATTTCTATTGACAAAAGTAAGGGCAGTTGGCCACACTGCACCAGTAACAATTTGCATACAATCAAAGCTGCCTTATACTCGAGGCATGCCACGCATCAGAAAAAAGTTTGCCTGCATGTGCAATTGCTGCTGCTGAGTGCTCTTGAACTGTATGTATGCACAGGTGTGCCAGAAGAGGACATTTCCCCTCTAATGCACAAGCCTTAAACAGACTGAGCTGGTAATGTGAAATAAAAACAAAAAATGATGGAAATACTCAGCAGATCCAGCAGCATCTGTGGAGAGAGAAGCAGAGTTAATGTTTCAGGCCAGTGACCTTTCATCAGAACTGGCAAAGGTTAGAAATGTAATAAGTTTTAAGCAAATAAAGCAGGGGTGGGGCAAGAGGTAACAAAAGGGAAGATGTTGATAGGACAGGGTCACAGAGAATAACTGACAAGAAGGTCATGAAGCAAAGGCAAAGGGCATGTTAACGGTGTGCTGAAAGACAAAGGGTTAGTGCAGAGAGGGTGTGAATTGACAGAAAAATGAACAGCCCTGGCCAAAAGCACAAGCATGAAAAAAAAACAGTGGGTAGGCACATGGTAAAAAAAAAATGATGTAATAAAGGTCTGCTTAGGTCGGGAAAAAGAACCCGACCCGAACCCGACACATGTCATCGGGTCCCGTCGGGTTTGGGTCTGGTAGCAGGCCTTTATGATGTAACAAACTAAAATAAAATTAAAATAAAAAGTAAAAAAGAAAAAATATAACTAAAAATAAAAAGGGGGGCCTGTCATGCTCTGAAATTATTGAACTCAATGTTCAGTCTTGTAGGCTGTAGCGTGCCTAAACAAAAGATGAGGTGCTGCTCCTCGAGCTTGCATTAATGTTCACTGGAACACTACAGCAAGCCCAGGACAGATATGTGGGCATGAGTGGGGTGGGGGGGGGGGGGGGGTTGTTGGCAGGGCAGATGGGGATGGTGTAGAAATGGCAAGCCATCGGAAGCTCGAGATCATGCTTGCGGACTGAGTGGAGGTGTTCTGCAAAACGGTCACCCAATCTGCGTTTGGTCTCCCCAATGTAGAGGAGACCGCATTGTGAGCAGCAAATACAGCATACTAAATTGAAGGAAGTGCAAGTAAATCTCTGCTTCACCCGAAAGGAGTGTTAGCACAAAAATAAAAGTGGGCAGGCACACGGTTAAAAAAATGAGTGATTATATGAGCTGGTAATATCTTCAGCTCGTGTATGCAAAGACCCAATTGTGCAGATAGTTAATGCAGTGATTATTATAACGTCGTGATAATACTCTCTGAATGCTGCTTCTTCACAGAAGAAATGATTGAAAGAACCAGCACAGGTCAGAAATGGTGCTTTTGCTAAGTTACAGCCTCTCACCCACTGATCCTCCCTGATGTCTTTGCAGCTGACATATATTATATGTAAAGCGGGGGCACCTGTCTACAACTACTTGATTTTCTTTCATATTCAAGATATTGAACTGTATCAGGATACAGTTTTGATTGAAAGTCAGTTATAGTAGATTACAGACTTCTGGAAAATACATCCAATAAGGTATGAACATTTGCTTGGGTACACATCCAAGGGCTTGGAAACCCAGGAATGCAGAATTTAACAGCCGGACCTCGATGGAATTGTTTCATTCAATTTTTGGCCTAGTAGCCAGCCAGATTGAAAGCTTGCTGGCTGCCAGTCGGGAAAGCCTGCAGTTCAAGGCACCAGCCGGGAAACTGCAAAGGACGATCCCCAGCAATTGAGAAGATTGGGAGTCAGTGTGATGGAGGGGACAGAGGGCTCAGTGCACGGCAGTGAGGAGGGAGGGTGAATTCGCGGCAGAGGTATCTGGAGACTGCGAGGTGGGGAGGGGTGTTGGCTAACCGTGGGGAGACAGATCGCAGCAAGTTTGCTTGGGGGGCTGCTTGGAAGCACTTCTACTCTTCCTGGCCCCTGGGAAAGTACTTAGCTGCTGGATCCGACAGCACAAAGAACAAAGAACAGTACAGCACAGGAAAAGGCCATTTGGCCCTCCAGCCTGCTCCGATTTTGGTGCCTGTCTAAACTAAAACCTTCGGCACTTCCGGGGACCGTATCCCTCTATTCCCATCCTATTCATGTATTTGTCAAGATGCCTCTTAAACATTGCTATCATACCTGCTACCACCACTTCCCCCGGCAGCAAGTTCCAGGCACTCACCACCCTCTGTGTAAAGAACTTGCCTCGCACATCCCCTCTAAACTTTGCCCCTCGCACCTTAAACCTATGTCCCCTAGTAACTGACTCTTTCACCCTGGGAAAAAGCTTCTGACTATCCACTCTGTCCATGCCACTCATAACTTTGTGAACCTCTACCATGTCGCCCCTCCACTTCCGTCGTTCCAGTGAAAACAATCCGAGTTTATCCAACCTCTCCTCATAGCTAATGCCCTCCAGACCAGGCAACATCCTGGTAAACCTCTTCTGTACCCTCTCCAAAGCCTCCACATCCTTCTGGTAGTGTGGCGACCAGAATTGCACGCAATATTCTATGTGTGGCCTAACTAAAGTTCTGTACAGCTGCAGCATAACTTGCCAATTTTTATACTTTATGCCCCGACCGATGAAGGCAAGCATGCCGTATGCCTTCTTGACTACCTTATCCACATGCGTTGCCACTTTCAGTGACCTGTGGACCTGTACGCCCAGATCTCTCTGCCTGTCAATACCCCTAAGGGTTCTGCCATTTACTGTATACTTCCCACCTGTATTAGATCTTCCAAAATGCATTACCTCACATTTGTCCAGATTAAACTCCATCTGCCATTTCTCTGCCCAAGTCTCCAACCAATCTATATCCTGCTGTATCCTCTGACAATCCTCATCACTATCCGCAACTCCACCAACCTTTGTGTCATCCGCAAACTTACTAATCAGACCAGCTACATTTTCCTCCAAATCATTTATATATACTACAAACTGCAAAGGTCCCATCACTGATCCCTGCAGAACACCACTAGTCACAGCCCTCCATTCAGAAAAGCACCCTTCCACTGCTACCCTCTGTCTTCTATGACCGAGCCAGTTCTGTATCCATCTTGCCAGATCACCTCTGATCCCATGTGACTTCACCTTTTGTACCAGTCTGCCATGAGGGACCATGTCAAAGGCTTTACTGAAGTCCATATAGACAAAATCCACTGCCCTTCCTTCATCAATCATCTTCGTCACTTCCTCAAAAAACTCAAATTAGTGAGACACGACCTCCCCTTCACAAAACCATGCTGCCTCTCGCTAATTTCATGTTTCCAAATGGGAGTAAATCCTGTCCCGAAGAAGCCTCTCCTATAATTTCCTGGATTATCCTTGCTCCCCTTCTTAAACAAAGAAACAACATTGGCTATTCTCCAGTGCTCTGGGACCTCACTTGTAGCCAATGATTAGATTAGATTAGATTAGAGATACAGCACTGAAACAGGCCCTTCGGCCCACCGAGTCTGTGCCAAACATCAACCACCCATTTTATACTAATCCGAAACTAATCCCATATTCCCAACAAACATCCCCACCTGTCCCTATATTTCCCTACCACCTACCTATACTAGTGACAATTTATAATGGCCAACTTACCTATCAACCTGCAAGTCTTTTGGCTTGTGGGAGGAAACCGGAGCACCCGGAGAAAACCCACGCAGACACAGGGAGAACTTGCACACTCCACACAGGCAGTACCCGGAATCGAACCCGGGTCTCTGGAGCTGTGAGGCTGCTGTGCTAACCACTGCGCCACTGTGCCGCCCTCACTGTGCCTCTTTGTACCTGAGGGTACAAAGATTTCTGTCAAGGCCCCAGCAATTTCCTCCCTTGCCTCCCTCAGTATTCTTGGGTAGATCCCATCAGGCCCTGGGGAATTATCTACGTTAATGCTTTGCAAGATGCCCAATACCACCTCCATTTTGATAACGACATGACCCAGACTATCTACACTCCCTTCCCTAGACTCATCATCCACCAAGTCCTTCTCTTTGGTGCATACTGATGCAAAGTACTCATTTAGTACCTCTCCCATTTCCTCTGGCTCCACGCATAGATTCCCTCCTCTGTCCTTGAGTGGGCCAACCCTTTCCCTGGCTACCCTCTTGCTCTTTATATACATATAAAAAGCCTTGGGATTCTCCTTAATCCTGTTTGCCAATGACTTTTCATGACCCTCTCTTTAGCTGCATGGTTTCCTGAACCCTGGGAAATACAGGCTGCAGCCAATAAATTCAAATCAATAAGAAAATCTGAGGCATGGAGCCTCAGTTAAATATAATTACCGACACCCTTCTCCGGAGCGAGTTACTCAGCTGGCCCCAACCTTTCCCGTCCCAGAAGTAGGCAAGTTTGCACTGGGCTGGGGTTGGGTTTCCCTTTTTTTAACCGGCTCCCCCCCCCCCCCCACCCCCCACCACCCCAAATTTGTATATTTCCCTTTAATACTGCTTAAGAAGTGGTTAAACTAGAAATGGTTATTGACACCAATCTATGCATTGTTGTGCATTACATTATCTCAGAATAATTTTGAAGTACAAGTTAGCACTAACACAAACTCATAAATTTACTCCACAGTAATGCAGTATTGCAGACCACCAGTAACTTCGAATAATTTTGGGGTACATAAGTAATATCAGTATACTGATAATATGATGAATTTTAATTGTGATACACATTTCATACTTTATTTCCTAATTATAAACCCATTGTGTTGTTATCTGTAAAAGACAACATAGAAAATACTCTCACTAACTTTCTTAGAATTAAATGAAGAATATGGGGCTTTTGGTTATTCATTCCTGACTAGCTCCACTGAACTGATTTCACATGAAGTGCGATTGCATGGTATAACACAGAAGAATAGTTCACAACTATAATAAGATTTTAATGCTCCAGTGTCTCAGAATTAAGAAAAACTCTGCATAAGAGTCTTAAAGGACAATGTTCATATTGGCAGAACAACTTGCATGTCAGATTTGTAAACTGTGAAATGATGCAAATAGTGGAACATCGATATTGTATCTGCCAGTAATATATTCAACGTTATTGAAAGTTTATTTAAACATTCTAAGAGAACCGTGCAACATTTGTCTTGGTGTTAACTTTTCCAGAAGTCAATATGGTAGCTCTGTGTTTTCACAGAAACCCATTTCAGGCATCTCCTAGTCTTTAGCTCAAAAACAGCCTATATAGATGCTTGTAAGCACATTAAGCCACAAAAGATGTGTCATCCCATCAGACCAAAACAAGGCAAAAAAAAATAGGAAAACAGGAAACTCAAACCCCTAAAAAGACTAAACTGAACAACGTTTGATAAATCAGAAGCATGAATTTTCAGCTTATTGTATTTGAAAATAATACCTAATTCTTGCCAAGTTGTGCAAGAAAAGAATAAAACCAAAATTGAGCAACAAGTAGATATTCTTTCAAGTGAACTCCAGAATGTGCAACAATGTCAAGGCAATAATTTTTAAAGTCCTCACAAAAATTTTCAGTCACGTCTTTGTGAACTTAGGAGATCAGTTTCATTGAACCTTGAAGGTCTCTGAACATAATGGAACCCAGAAATTGTGTTTCAGTGCTGAGCAAGGACTTCTACCTGGTTGTCTGACTTGTGAAGACCCTGTCAAAATCCCAGGGAAAAGGACATTTGTATAATAGGAGTATTTATGCCATTTTTGGGATGCCTAAACCATTGTCACATCAGGATTCCAGAGTGGTGCCTTGTCACTGCATCAGGGCAGGAGTGAGACTGGGGGGGTGCCGTGGCCCAGTCAGACCAAAGTGGCCGACAATTACAAATGTTATGTTAATCTATTCCTGTAAAAATATTTTATTTTCCTAAAGTCACTCAATCTTTATCAGATTGATTGCCTTGGGCTACAACATTGTAGGTCTCACATATGGCTATTGTGCAATACGTATACCTGCATTATTCTGTGCCTAAAACAGACTGGAATTTCTGAAATCAGTTTAAAAATGCTTAATAATAAGGAAGTTCAAATATATCAAGCAGCCATGGCAGTTCTCTAAAGGTGATTGATTCATGACTAAGATTACCTTTGTAGGGAAACACCTCAGGAAAGGAG
This sequence comes from Heterodontus francisci, assembly GCF_036365525.1. Classification (NCBI taxonomy): domain Eukaryota; kingdom Metazoa; phylum Chordata; class Chondrichthyes; order Heterodontiformes; family Heterodontidae; genus Heterodontus; species Heterodontus francisci. The sequence goes on from NC_090401.1 coordinate 33,172,556, forward strand.
TTTGTTTTGCGCAGTACCTCTAAATGGGCAGTATTGTGCCAGTCATCTGTTAAACGCCTCACCTGATATTCAGTTCTATTAAAGTAAATGTATAATGGACTGCGATGCAATGCGATATGGTCCATCTGTGCTATCATCCAAGATGAATTTCTATTCCACAGTTTGGGATTTTCGTCTCAAAATGTTGCAGTCAAGATTACAGACTGGCCCCACAGAAAATTGCAGACATGATCCATCTTGTATTACTCAGGTACACTAATGTAGTTTAATGAATATATACAATTATAGAAAGTCTATTACAAAGTCTTTTCCCCCCCCTTAAAAGTAACTATTTGAACAGAACATGGCTTTAATTCCAATTGTCATCTTAACAAAATAGCACACTTATTGCCTGGAGAACATAAACTAACTCACTTAAACCCCATTAGTATGTATTTTCTGGGTTGTCAGCAAAAATAGAGTTGGTCAGCAGTCCACAATGATGCAATTGTTGCATTTTAATTTAATCATTTCCTTTAATTATGCATGCTGATTATCAATAATAAGGAAGGAGTTCCTGCTAATTCTTATCAACCTCAATAAGAATGGAAGGGAAAGGATAGCAGAGCAAACTCCAATGGCCAGTGATGACTTCATCTACCAAATGCACACATTATCTGGCCAACTGCCAGTGGAGCCTGCAAACTCTATCATGAAGATATTGCTGCTGCTGGAAACAGACTGAACCACTCAATAGATCAGGTATGTGCAGCAATCTATAGGATGAAACAAGAATTCTTAAAGCTGATTTATAAAGTTGTGAAACTAACAGAATTTTTTTTGTACCAATTCTTAGAGCAAAGCTCTTGTGTATTTATAAAAATATGCAATTAAAATTCTTTGTTATAACAGTACAAGTAATAAATACACTGAAAAAACAAATGAAAAGTTTTCACATGGGCATCTGATTTGATTCAGCAGTCTTGTTTCGACATGGTGTGTATTTGTCAACTGCAATCAGATTGCTGTTTTAATATATGAACTATAAACCCATGAAAAATATTAGTGGAGTTTCCCCTTTTTGAGCTTGTTCTCTCTCATTGGTGAGATGAAATTCTCCAGGATCCTTACCACAGTAACTTTCAGAAAGGCATCTATTTGTTTTAATTGTGCTACATATTGATCTCCATGCAGATTTTATGAAACATGGTCATACATTTATGACACCATGTTTGGCAGTGAATGCAAAAAGGGGTTGTTCACTTTTTGAAATGTTGATGAAATTGACACAGAAATTAGGAGCACTAATCCTTTTTTACAGAAAAAGTGGCCAAATGATAAAATGAAACTATTCTTTTTATCAGCAAATAGAAGTTCCATTACTAGGTGTATTGAGATCACTCAGTTCCTATATTCCCTTAAAAGAGGTGCCCAGTAGCAGCGTTCCCAATAAATGGCATCAGCTGGACTACTCATTTTCTTTGTGAAAAGTAACGTTTTGGCCTGAATATTTAATATCCAGGCAATCAATGATTTGATTCAGTTAAAGACAATTCTCTGAATTGGCAATTTTGCATTGCTCGGATGATGAACAGATGGTCACAATTGTATTGTTGTTTTTGAAGTGTCCATCTGACTCTATGCTGCCCTCCAGAGATGGTAGCTGCCTCTTGTGCCTAGACAAGATATTTAGTAATACAATGCGCATATCTCTGCTCCTTAGGGCATAAACAATGGGATTCACTGTAGAATTTACCAAACACAGCATGCTGCAGAAAGCAAATACCTTTTTGGTGTCTTTGTTTACCTTGGCAAATACATCATATATCATCAGAGTCAAGACCGGAGACCAACAAGCAATCAGAATGATTAATATTAGGCTCAGTGTTTTGGCAAGTTTAATATCCATACGTGTGTGCCCCATTTTTATGTGCCCTTTCCTTCCTTCTTTCTGTTTCTCCATGTAGACTGAATGAACATGGGCTTTCCACAGAATATGTATATAGGCATAAATTATTAAAATTAACAGGAAGGTTATAAACAGAATCCAGCAAGCTAAATAGCTTTCATCTACCAGAGGAAATAGCTCAGAGCACTGACTTTGAAACTTAGAGCAATTCCATCCCATCAAAGGAAGAAAAGCGATAAAAACAGCAACTGACCACATAAATAAAAGGCAGATCACTGCTTTTCTCCTCGTTAAAATTGTCCTGTATTCAGAAGGTTTGTGAATGCATATGTACCTGTCAATGGCTGTGAGCAGCAAACTGCCCACTGAAGCTGAGAAAGATGCAATAACCCCTCCAAGTTTAAACAGGAAAATGTAATTTTCATCCTCACGCTTGAAAACGTGGAAGTTGACAAAACTGTACACAAAAATAATGCTTGCAAAGAGGTCGGCAGATGCAAGGCTAGTTATAAACAAATAAGAGGGTCGACTTCGAAGTTGTGGGGTAAAGAATACCATGCATAAAACTAAAATGTTCTCCAAAACAGTAAATGGCCCCACTGTTAAACACAATGCAGCAATAGCTTTACTTTGGCCTTCTGTGAGGATCATGAAGCATTCCATATCCATTAAGTTATGATCGCAAGTCTTTTCCATAGTTGTGGTTGTATTATAAGAAATGGTTGAAGTTGTAGTTGAATTAAACAGAAGTGAATCATTTTCATTCATTTTAGAAGAATGTCTTTGAAACGCTATTTCTCAAAGATCCTCTGTTTTTCTTATGGAGATTTAATAGGGTTGAGAATCTTTAAAGATGTATTTAAATGCTGAATTTTCAAAATTTCTTTATTTTTTCGGTACCGACTATCCACTTTATACCTAGGAAAAATTTTAAAAAAATTAAAATGGTGAAGATATTTCAATTTGACAATTTTTCTAATGTTCTGATATTTGTAGTTATTGTGAATACCTATTGAGGTAGTAGACTCTTTTCTATTGCTGTTTTGTTATCCAGTGCTCAACAAAGTGAATGAAGCACCATTTCCACCCTTCGAGTCTTGTAATATTTCTGAGACCCCACTGACATCTCAGACCTCCAGCCCTTTGATGGCATTTAAATGTAGTTTTAGAATAGGCATCAGGAAAAGTGGAAATGTCACAAGGATGCGTATGGTGCAAAGTCTTAGCACATCTTATTAATGATTTTTTTTTGCCATTTTTACAATGGTTCATGTGGTGATGTTGTGCCTTTTTGAAGACAATGAACAATAATGTGACAATTGGTAACTCTTAATATATTGGTTTATGTTTTCCATATGGTGCTACATTCGAAGAGCAACAAAAAAAGCTTAATGTAAAGAAAGGGTGGGCAAGGCAGAGATTTGCTATTAAGGCAAGGGGGATTTGACAAGCAGTGGTTTAGGCCTCACTGAAGATATCATAAATAATCCTCAATCACAGTTCTCTTGCTGCTGTAGCTAGGGTTCTGCAGATCCCTCATCCTGTGCATGATTTTGAGCCTCCACCCTGTCACTATCTGCGCCTCTATCCTCTTCTGGAATGCCAAGGCGTACTCACAGGCACACATGAAGTGGGAACAATTCAAAACAGATCAGCCGTGGCTGGAAAAGACATTTGCATATTAACAGAGTGTGTTTTGAAGGACAGAGCAGCCATTCCTTGACGCATTCAACCCACAATGGACTTTTGATCACCGGACGGCAAAACTTACAGTTCCATTAGCATTAGAGAAACAATATCTCTTTCTGTAGCACAGTCTGTGCTACAATATGGTTTCTGTCCTGCTTCCAGATAGTTATAGAGAAGGCCTCCAGTACTTGCATGCTACTGTTAATCTACAAAGCATTCAGAAATTCTAGCTGCATTTTCCAAATATATTCTTATTATCTTTCATGGCCTTCCACAAAATGAGGTTTTAGATTGAAAGGACCATGTTTTAAAGAGCTATTGTAACCCCAGTAAAATAATTATCATTCCAGAAGGAACTTTTTAAATGTAAAGCATGACCAATATCTGAAATAATTTGGTAGATATGTAAAGTCCTCCAAACAGGTACGATCATGCAGCGGTTATGTTGCTGGATTATTAATCCAGAGAATGTGAGTTCAAATGCCACCATGGGCAGTTTGAGAATTTGAATTCAGTTAAATAATCAGGAAATTAAAAAAATCTAGTAACAGTAAAGAGTGACGGGATTGTCATTAAAAACTTAACTGGTTCACTAATGTCCTTTTAGGAAAGAAAACCTGCTGTCCATACCCTGTCTGGTCCATACATGACAGAATCACATCAACATGATTGATTCTTAATTTCCATCTGAAGTGACCTCGCAAGATACTTATTTGTATCAAACTGATAGAAAGAAGAACAAGAGAAAACATGAATGGACCACTCAGCTGAGACCCATGCATTGAATCAGGACATGAAAAAGATGTATCCAGCCTGTAAAGTCCTCTTCACTAATATCTGGAGACTGTTCTCAAAGTTGGGAGAACTGTCCCACAGACTAGTCAATCAACAACCTGACATAGTCATAGAATCATGTCTATCATCCAACGTCACAGACTCTTCCATCACCGTCCTGTGTATGTTCTGTCCTACCAGCAGGCCAGATCAACCAGAGGTGGGGGTAACAGTGGTATATAGTTGGGAGGAAGTGACTCTGGGAGTCCTCAACATTGCCTGTGGACCCCATGAAATCTCATGGTTTCAGATCAAACATGGGAAGGATTATCACCTTCCCTCCCTTAGCTGATGAATCAGTTTTTCGCCATGTTGAACACCACTTGGAGGAAACAATGAGGGTTGCAAAGACATAGAATGTATTCTGGGTGGGGGACTTCAATGTCCATCCCCAAGATTGCCTCAATAGTACCACCACTGATGGAGCTGGCCAAATCCTGAAGGACATAGTTGCCAAACTGGCCTTGCAACAAGTGGTGAGAAAACCAACACAAGGGAATAACCTACCTCCTCACCAATATATCTGTTGCAGATACAACATCCCTTCAAAGCATCAGTAGGAGGGACCTCCAGGAGTCCAAGTTCCATCTTCATACTGAGGATTGTGTTGTCTGGCACAGCCACAGTGCTAAGTGGGATGTATTAAAAACATACCTAGAAGCTCAAAACTGAGCATCCATGAGGCACCATGACCATTATTAGCAGCAGCAAAATTGTGTATCACCACAATCTGTACCCTCATGGTCTTGCATATTCCTCACTCCTCTATCACAAGCAAGCCAGATGATCAATGCTGATTCAATGAGGAGTGTAGAAGAGCATGCCAGGAGCAGCACCAGCTGCATCTGAAAATGATATATTAACCTGGTGAAGCACCAATACCAAACTATAAGCATACTAAACAGTGAAGGCAGTCTGCTATAGACAGAGCTAAGTGATCCCACAGCCAATGGATCATGTCAAAACTCTGCAGTCCTGTCACATTCAGTCATGAATGATGGTTGACAATTAAGAATCTTTGAGTGGAGGAGGAATCTCCATCAATAAGCATCCCCACCCTCAACAATAGTGGGGCCCAACATGTGAGTGCAAAAGACAAGTTTGAAGCATTTACAAATATATTCAGCCAGAAGTGCCTTCTCAGTCCACTCTTGAGGTTTGCATCATCACAGATGCCAGTGTTCAGACAATTTGATCCACTTCACATGACCTCCAGAAGCAGCTGAGTGCCCTGTACACTGTAAAGGTTACGGGCTTCAACAACATCCCATCTGTTGTGCTGAAAACCTGTTTTCTGGAACTAACCATGCCTCCAGCCAAATTGTTTCAGTACAGCAATAACACTCATCTACCTGACAATGTGGAAAATTGCCCCAGTATGTCTTGCCCCCAAAAAGCAGAAAAAGTCCAACCGAGCCCTTTTAACCCATTCTCAATCATCAGTAAAGGGATGGAAGGAGTCACTAATAGTGTTATCAAATGACACTTACTCACCAATAATCTGTTCACTGCTGCTTGATTTGGGTTCTGCCAGGACCACTCAACTCCAGATCTCATTACAGCCTTGGTCTAGAAATGGATACAAAATTTGAATTCCAGAGGTAGGGTTAGCTTGACTGCCCTTGACTTCAAGGCAGCACTTGACTACGTGGCACCAAGGATTCTGGATAAAAAGGTCAATGGGATCCTGATATAAAGGAAAAAGGTTATGGTTGTTGGGGTGCGGGGACAATAATTTCAGTCCCAGCTCATTCTAGACTTAGCTGCTTCATCAATAACATTTCCTGCATCTTAAGGCCAGATGTAGTGCCGTTTGTTAATGATTGCACAGTGTTTGGATCCATTTGGAATTCCTCAGATAATGAAGCAATGCAGCAAGATGTGGAAAACATCCAGGCTTGGATTGGTAAGTGGTAATTAACATTTACACCACACAAGTGCTAGATAGTGACCATTTCCAACAAGAGAGAGCCTAACCATCTCCCCTTGATGTTCAATGGCATTACCATTGTTGAGTCCCCATCACTTGAAGTCCCCAGCATCACAGATGCCAAACTTCAGCCAATTTGATTCACTCCACGTGATATCAAAAAACGACTGAAGCACTGGATATTGCAAAGGCTATGCGCCCTGACGATATTCTGGCAATAGTACTGAAGACCTGCGCTCCAGAACTTGCCACACCCCTAACCAAGCAGTTCTAGTACAGCTACAACACTGGCATCTACCCGGCAATGTGGAAAATTGCCCAGGCATGTCCTGTACACAAAAAGCAGGACAGGTCCAACCTGGCCAATTACCGCCCCATCAGCCAACTCTCAATCATCAGTAAAGTGATGGAAAGTGTCATCAACAGTGCCATCAAGCAGCACTTGCTTAGCAATAACCTGCTCAGTGACGTTCAGTTTGGTTTCTGCCAGGGCCACTCCGCTCCTGACCTCATTACAGCCTTGGTTCAAACATGGACAAAAGAGCTGAACACAAGAGGTGATGTGAGAGTAACTGCCCTTGACATCAAGGCAGCATTTGACCGAGTATGGCATCAAGGAGCCCTAGCAAAACTGAAGTCAATGGGAATCAGAGGGAAAACACTCCACTGGCTGGAGTCATACCTAGCGCAAAGGAAGATGGTTTTGTTGTTGGAGGTCAATCACCTGAGCTCCAGGACATCACTGCAGGAGTTCCTCAGGGTAGTGACCTAGGCCTAACCATCTTCAGCAGCTTCATCAATGACCTTCCTTCAATCATTAGGTCAGAAGTGGGGATATTCGCGGATGATTGCACAATGTTCAACATCATTTGCAACTCCTCAAATACTGAAACAGTCTGTGTAGAAATGCAGCAAAACCTGGACAATATCTAGGCTTGGGCTGATAAGCGGCAAGTAACATTTGCGCCACACAAGTGCCAGGCAATGACCATCTCCAACAAGAGAGAATCTAACCATCTCCCCTTGACATTCAATGGCATTATCATTGCTGAATCCCCCACTATCAACATCCTAGGGGCTATCATTGACCAGAAACTGAACTGGAATAGCCATATAAATACCGTCAGAGGTCAGAGGCTAGGAGTCCTGCGGCGAGTAACTCACCTCCTGACTCTCCAAAGTCTGTCCACTATCTACAAGGCACAAGTCAGGAGTGTGATGGAATACTCTCCACTTGTTGGATGGGTGCAGCTCCAACAACAAGCAAGAAGCTCGACACCATCTAGGACAAAGCAGCCCGCTTGACTGGTACCCTATCTACAAACATTCACTCCCTCCACCACCAACGCACAGTGGCAGCAGTGTGTACCATCTACAAGATGCACTGCAGCAACCGCACCAAGGCTCTTTAGACAGCACCTTCCAAACCCGCGACCTCTACCAACTAGAAGGACAAGGTAAGCAAATGCATGGGAACAGCACCACCCCTCCAAGTCACACACCATCCTGATTTGGAACTATATCGCCGTTCCTTCACTGTTGCTGGGTCAAAATCCTGAAACTCCATTCCTAACAGCACTGTGAGTTTACCTACCCCACATGGACTGCAGCGGTTCAAGAAGGCAGCTCACCACCACCTTCTCAAGGGCAATTAGGGATGGGCAATAAATGCTGGCCTGGCCAGCGACGCCCACATTCCATGAATGAATAAAAAAAAATTAACAAGAAACTCAACTGAACCAGTCATATAATTGCTATGGCTATTACAGCTGATCAGAGGATGGATATTCTGTGGTGAGTGGTTCACCTTCTGACTCTGCAAAGCCTCTGCACCACCTCTAAAGCAGAAGTCAGGAGTGTGATAAAATAACTTCATTTACCTGGTATGGGTACATCTGCAACAACACTCAAGAACCTGAACACCATCCAGGAAAAAGCAGCCCACTTGATTAGCATCTGATCCACTAACTTAACTATCCACCATTCCATCACCGGCATACCATAGCTGTTATCAATAGGATGCACTGCAACAACTCAACAAGGTTGCTTCAGCAAAAGCTCCCCATTCCATGACCTCCACTACTTAAAAGCACAAGGCCAGCAGATGCATGGGAATACCATCATCAGAGTTTCCCTCAAATCACAAAACATCCTGATTTGGACTTATATCACTGTTTATCTTTGTTACTGGGTCAAATCATGGAACACCCTACCCAACAACATTGTGGGAGCAACTTCACCACATGAGCTGCAGTGGTTCAAGTCCAAAGCTCCCTGCCACCTTCTGAAGGCCAATTAGTGGTGAGTAATAGATGCTGCTTTGCCAGCAATACCCACATCCTGAGAATAAATTTTTAAAATAATTATTTTGCATATTTTTCTTTTACAAGAAAAGGATGCCATTGACTGCCAATTATACATGTGTTGCCCCATTGGCAGCTCTCATAAATGTAAAGCACACAACCTCCACATAGGTTAATTCAGTGCAGGCCCATTTACGTGGGTCTAAAAAAGCTCCTATCTAGCCTGTTATACACACTGAAAGATTACATGCTTTTGCCATGATGAAACTAGCATCACAATGTGAGCATGCTGAGGCTGGAACAGGCTTAATGTTGCCAGCAACAATGGTAACGACCGCAATGACAACAGCTTGCATTCAAATTACCCCTTTCGAACCCAAAAATACATGGAACAAAATTCTGACAGTGCCCGCCAGTGCTGAACCCACCAGAGCTGCCAGAAACTCAGGTGTCATCTGTGGATGTGCCCGTGCCAGAGAGAGCTCTTCTGTCATCCCTTCAGTCCCCTTAAACGGGGGACCAATATTAGAATTTTAAAAAGAAAACTTTCAGACCTTCAAGTGCCCTTCTGGGGCTGATTTCCTCATCTCACTGATATATGTCAGGTCCCATATGGGCTACCGAAATGCGAACTGCCAGGATAGGGAGGTCCAACCTCCTCTGCATCGCACCCTTGGAAGTGGCGAGCAGAAGCTCCACACCTCACAAGTCACAGGTGTGATCAGGATCCAGCATCTGAACCATTGGACTACCGCTGGTTATGGCAGAAGTCTGGAGCAACCGTCAAATAAATCTGGTACCTGAATGCAGAAAAAAATTCCCAAGGCACTTCATAGAGGAATATGGGGTAAACCATCCTGTCAAATCTCCCGGCTCAGCCATTGTTTGCAACTGTGTCGTGACGCGGAATTGCATCATGACCAGATGTTCCCAAAGCCATCTCTTGAACTGACCTCCCAAGAACACACCGAGACCAGAACAAAGTCGCAGATTAACCGTGGGAGAGTGGTGCAAGGAGATTGCTTTAGCGTTGCTTTCCTCGGATCGATCGCACAAGATTCTCAATGTAAAGGTGCCACTTGTTCATTTTCCTCCAGTTCAAACTCGTCTGGGCTAAGGGAACCTTTCCTGTCACCGTGCCACACACTGCCAACCAAACGTAAACTGTAACTGATGAGCAAACACACAACCACTGTCTTCTGGCTCCTTACTTTGCACAGCCAGAATCGTGTCCTAGTACCAAAGCAGAGGTGTTACAAATGTGGAAATTTATTTCCATTTTGCTTTAAACGATTCTTAGTGATTTATAACTTCAATGCAGCCTCCTCTGAATTGAAACTGCACTCTAAATTTCGTCCAAAGATGAATCAAAATGTTGTCCTTACCAAGTGTTTATTAATTTAAAAATCGAACAGGGAATCAGAACAGAGCCAACGGGAGTTATTCATTATCTTCATGAAACGCATTTCTCCCGAATATTTCTGTACTGTAATTTCTGTCAATTCTAAAAGGGAGTTGTCACTCATAAATACACTTGACAAAGATTTTTGTGTTTGTATACATACGATATGATATCGTTTGCATTCAAAAAATATAATACCATTGAGGAAAAACAGAGCGTTTTTTCAGCGTGTCTTCATCACGCTACTGTATGTCGTATTCAAAGTTCCTTTGAACAATCTCGGTGCTATTTCAAACTGTATTGATATCTAGCCTGCCCACACTGGGTCGCTGTCTCCAACAGAGGTTGTCAGCATAATTACATAGAGTGTGCTCCATTACCATGTTTAAGCTGATGTGTTGTATTATTCACAAGAAACAGAATATGCGCGCTGTCTGCCACTAATATGTTCTCGACAAGATTGTATCTACGAAAAGCTGGAGTGTGGGACTAAATTTACACAGCTCCTTTAAAGAGCCGGCAGAAACGGGCCTTCTGTGCTGTAAGATTCTCAGTTTTCCACATTCTCAACCATACAACACTTTCCCAATTTCAGCTACAACTTCACAATCTCCGATTCCTTCTCCTTTCCCACCAAAATCAAGAAATGAAAAAAGCAAATCGTGTGAAATCATAAGAAAAAAATTGACATAAAAATATCTATCTGTCCAGCTATTTTGATTTGAGACAATCCTACAGCCGGAGCTATTCCCTCCCGCTCTGGAATGCAGTCTGTTCCAGGGAGCTGAAAGCAAGGATTCCAACAGGGCTGAGCCGCTTTCACTCATAGTGGAAATGTCCTTACCTCAGTGTACCTGAATTCGAGTTTGTGATGTGAAATGAAGTAGGGATCCAGCCCCCGGAGCCCTGACCTTCTGCAGGGATTGCCGCCTTCACGTCTGACCATTCGCTGGGATTCGACACAAGTAAAGGGAAAAGTCAATTTCTCAATTTTAAGATACTGTTGCAAACTGCGCTGCGGAGATAAATGATCTACCAGAGCACACGGGGATTAAAACTGTTCCTGCAATTCCGTATGTTAATCGTAAATTACTTTTTTGCTGTTAGTCGCAGGCAGGCGATTTCAAACAAGGTTCGGCGCAGTAACTAAATCTGCCTCACTGTACAAGCAGAAAATGTTCGTTATTAATGTATCCTAGCTCCACACACCACTGACCACCTCCAGGCGCTTACCCATTGTCTCTCGAGATAAGGAGGCCAAAGAAAGAAATTTTATATCTAAGCGCAAAGCCAAATGATAACTTTTATGAGGCGAAATATCTATTTACAAGAGCAGACCAGAACCAGAACAGTTCCAAGTGGAAGATTATATGTTAATCATTGATATTTATTACCTTAATTCTACACGAGCCACTCACAGACACTGGAAGTACTGGGTCTCCTTTTATTCGATTCCTGGTGTTTGTGTGTGACTGATCAGCCTCGGATACTATGAAATCTATCCCCGGCAGACAGTTCTGGATCTCGGAATCCTGATACTGATCTCCTTTGGTGTGTTCCTCAGCTACCCGATCGCCTGTCTCCGCTGTGATTCCGTCTGGTCATCTAACAGCGCGCGTTCCTTTTTGTTTCTCTCGCAGTGTTTCATCACATGTCACAAGTCCTGTTGATTGTCGCTTCCTCGGTCACTGGCTCTCACACTGCCACTGTCTGCCCCCACCCACCCCCCTCCCATTTCAGCAACTACAGCTCGTCTTTCACATAATACAAAAAAAAAGCTGGCAAGGAATTCCTTGACAACGCATATTAACCCGCGTTCGAGGCGCCACTTTTGTGACAGTCCCTCCTTCCCCCAGACTTTGTGTGCGAGAAATCTTCTCTAATATAATAAAATCTTCTCATCTCCTGAACTATATACCAGGAAAGCAGAGGGAAACAATTGTAACGAAATTGTTTCCGACGATGGTTTATTAACCCTAGATCGGTCATGAACATAGGCTGCCTGTCACATATCAGCAAGCTATGGGATCTCCATTGTGAGGGTACAGCCTGGCGTCAGTTTTGATATTCTTAGAGAGTTTAAAAAAACAGCTGGAATTTACTGTCACTGAGAAGCTACATATAGAATAACCGATATCCGAGAGGGAGGGAGTTACACGCGGATAATTTCAATGAGGGATTTAGCTGATGTGAGAAGCAGGAAAACAAACCTTGTGCAGTTTGTGGGCATCGACTGTAACCTCAGGCGGTATTTTAATAACTCCTTAGTGCCTATTTAATAAGATATTGCATGTAATGTAAGCATTATTAATTTTTGTCACTTTAACCTATGATATATGTTACAGTTCTTTTGCTGTGGTTCGTCTGTCGGTAGCATTAAGAAGCTGTAGATAACGTGGAATCCCTGAATCTGGCAGAAGCAGTTATAGACAATCGATCTGAACAGCAGTAAGGACAGGTACGACATGACAGGTTGGTGGATGACATGTCCTGCAGTTTGTTTTCAGCCAATTACTGAGTTACATTTAGTTAGAAAGTTTTTAGAGAACAAAAACAGATAAGGAAATGTTCCATTAAACGTCAACACCGTAGATTATCTCTTCACGTCATGAAAATCCAATTAATGGGCATTAGAATTCAGCTCATTCTGGCGACCATCTTAAACTCTTTGTTAGAATCTCTAAGAAACGTATTGCCACGACATGTTACCGTAAAAAAAAAACTTGATCATACTTGTATATAAAGGAAGAGGCAATGGTGCAATCAACAATACTATGGATTTGGCCGCATGACTGAAATCATCCGCCATATAATAAATGATTAAATTTGCTGTACAAAACTTGCAGGGGAGTTTATAGAGCCCCTGTCCAGAATCCGAGCCTGTCACAAACTCCCAATTAGCATAGCCTCTTTAAATTAATCTTCAAATATATTTGAGTTAGTTACACTGCTTCACATTTCACTGTGCATTTTATACATGCAATATAAAATACACAATGAAATTAATAAGCCAGCACATGGAATATATATATAGGACAGCAAACAGCTAGCAATGACTTACAAGGACCATGAACGTCTGCAGAACCCAAAGAATGATTTATATCTTTAAAGGCATTGTAACTTAATTTATTGTGTATAATGTGTATTGAGTTTTTGCGGTAAAAACGCTGTCCGGGCCTTTTTTGTATTTTCTTACCCTTAAACAGTAAAAGCAGCGTGATGTAATTAAAAATAAACTTGATCATTAAATAGACCCTGATAGTTTAATAGTACCTTGTATTAAAGGGTTTAAAATTATTATTGGTAAATAAACTAATCATTACATAAAATGTTTAAACCTGAAATCTTTTACAACGATTTACATTTGTATTGTTACAGCTTTATAGCACTTACCGTTGGTTCAGTGACTTGTTCATTGTACCATCCTTCCTTTCTAATGTAATTCTATTTACTCTTGCTAATTTCTGGATACAAAGACAATGGTGCTGTAAAGCGAAACTGTGGCTATTGATAGCTCAAACTATTCAGCTGTTAAATGTACAAACACAAGCATAGTGAAAATATTGCTTTTGTTGTGCCTGTATACAAAATCAATTATAAAAATCAGTTATTCTTTAAAAAGGACTGCCCTACACACCATAACATGCCAAGATGCAATGATATCCATTATTGGTTAAAGGCATACAGACTGAGTTGTTGCTCTTCATTCAGACTTGAGGTTCTTGATTATGTAAAATAGCAAATCACCCAGCCTGTTTGCAGCTTCCCCTTAAATCTGAATATTTTGAAATTTGAAATATCCAGTGTGTAGTATAGTTCCCATAATATAAAGGATATTGTTCTACATACAGTAGCTGCCGGACGTGACAAAAGACATCAATTGCCAATAATGAAGAGGAACTCACGACTTTTCATAATCCAAGCATTTTAACAATGAAAAAGCTGCAAGTGTCGCTTAACTGTTTATGTAAAATCTGATGTTTCAAGTGGATGAAGGGCAGATGAGGGTCATGGTGTGTATAAACTGCTTCATGACCTCATGGGAGAGGCTCCATGGACCCGCTTATCATTTCCTCACCTTTATTTTCATAGATTTATATATTCAATGTCCCTATGTATAAAATCCAGAATTCCACTAGCTATTTTGATTGCCTCTTTTACCTGCATTCCAACATTCAAAGATCTATATATCTGCACCCCTAAATCTAAATCTAAGAGGCCATATGGCAGAACAGGAACAAGTGGGATGATGACATAAAAGGGCTCCTTACAACATGGCCTTACTGCCAAGGAAGTACAAATGAGAGCCCTGAATCATAATGGTTGAAAGGAGCCGATAGTGGCAATGTCCTCTTATTAATAAGCCCCATGACAACAACCGAAATCTCTCTGTTCCTTCATTCTGTTAAGAATCTTACCGTTTATAGTATGCCTACTTTGAAAGTTCTTACCCCCACCCGCAAAATGTTCTATACAATTTCAGCCACCCGTTTTCCTCATCTGCCAATTTACGTTCTCCCTGCAGCCTCTTCCCATTTTTCTCCCAGTTTACCATGTTTCCTAATTTAGTACCACCAAAGTACAATGTCATTCCTCATATTCCTATGTTATAATCATTCATATAAATAAAAACAGCAAAAGAGGTCCCAGCATAGATTCCTGTGGCACAACCTTAGTAAATAGAATTCACCTGTCCTGAATGTGCTAACAGCAGCAGTTTGGAGATTGCTGAAAGCAAAACTTTTTTTCAAAAGGGATGCTACTTGGAAACTGCTTCAGTCCGGAGAAGAATGTTTGAACTGAGTTGCTAAAATGAAATCCTTTGTAAACCAGTGCTGCTGTCCTATTAGAACAGACAGCAGGCTGTTCCTGTCTGTAACCGTTTGCTTTAATCATTGTAGATGTGTACGCCTTTGCTCATTATTTTGTCATTGTTAATAAGAGAATCAATTTATTAAATATTTTGTCTTCCATACATGCTCTCTTACAGTTAATCTGACAAGGTCGGGCAGCAGCTCTAGAGTGTCTCTCCAGTTCCCCATCTCACCACCACCTCCACACGTACTCCCCCACCCCCCGCCTCCCCGGCACGCCACTCCAGATTCACATCCTGCAGTACTAACATTAGAATCAGCCTGCTGCTAAAATAATGCACAAACCTACAATGGAAATATTTTGCATGATGGACACATGGGTGGAATTTTATACATTTATTTCTGATGGTCTGCATAGTTTGTCCTGAACAATTAAAGCATACCAACGTAGAACTGTAGCATATATCTTTAAGAGACATTATTTCAGTGAGCGTGCAGGGCCAGAAACTTCTTGTGAATTTCTACTCATATCTGACATTAGTAACATGGTGGCATGGTGATAATGGTGCTGAACTAGTAATCCAGAACCCTGGGGACAGGGTTCAAATCTCATCAAAGCAGCTGCTGGAAGTTAAATTCAACTAATGCGTGGCACAGTGGTGCAGTGGTTAGCACCGCAGCCTCACAGCTCCAGCGACCTGGGTTCAATTCTGGGTACTGTCTGTGTGGAGTTTGCAAGTTCTCCCTGTGTTTGCGTGGGTTTCCTCCGGGTGCTCCGGTTTCCTCCCACATGCCAAAAGACTTGCAGGTTGATAGGTTAATTGGCCATTATAAATTGCCCCTAGTATAGGTAGGTGGTAGGGAAATATAGGGACAGGTGGGGATGTGGTAGGAATATGGGATTAGTGTAGGATTGGTATAAATGGGTGGTTGATGGTCGGCACAGACTTGGTGGGCTGAAGGGTCTGTTTCAGTGCTGTATCTCTAAAACTAAAACTAAAAACTAATTAATAAATTCAATTACTTAATAAAAATCTGGAATTGAAAGCTGGGGGCATGAAACTGTCCTTAATTGTCAGAAAAATCCATCTGGTTCATTAATAGATACATAGAAAAATTATGACACAGAAAGAGGCCGGCTGAAAAAACTAGCCACCCAATCTAATCCCACCTTCCAGCACCGTGTCTGTAGCATTGCAGGTTACAGCACTTCAGGTGCAGATCCAGGTACCTTTTAAATGAGCTGAGGGTTTCTGCCTCCACCACCGATCTCGGCAGTGAATTCCAGACACCCATCACCCTCTGAGTGAATACCTTTTCTTCATGTCCCATCTAATCCTTCTACCAATCACCTTAAGTCTGTCCTTTAGGGAAGGAAATCTGCTTACCTGGTCAGGCCTACATGTGACTCCAGAGCAATGTGGGTGACCCATAACTGCCCACTGGCCCAGCAAGCCTTTCAGTTGTCAAGGCCAATTCAGGATCGCAACAAATGCTGGCCTTGGCAGCCCACATCCCATGAAAGAATAATAAAAAAAATAAATGGAGAAGGGAATGGGTGTCTGTTCCACCAATGCCCCTTGATTAATTTTTGATGGCATGACACCACCCCCCTCCCAGAAGTCACACCTATTGTATGGCAAGTAATAAAAGATTCCTAAGTTGACTCCCCATTACCATATCCCAACAGTAATCAATCAAATTGTAGCGAGAGATCAAGGATCATGGATCATTTTTGTCTTGCCACACTCGGAGAAAATTGGTTTGTGCCCACTTATAAGACATTAGGTGGAGCACTGCTAGAAGTGTAAAAAGACCAAGATCACACCCATAACTCCAACAGGAAAAGAATGGAAGGAACCAGCTCAGTCTGAAGTGGAACGGTTGGCTAACAACAATGTTTTGCTGAGGACAAAGATTATCGACATTAAGTAGTTCAAAAATAAATACTGCTCTGAGCGATGAGAGTGGAATTTTCTCTTAGATTTGAAGGGGAGGCTGATTTACAATTCTGTTCTCATTATCTTCAGCCATTTGGTTGTGTAAGAACAAACAAATAGTGATGATTAAGAGTTAACAATAGAAAGGAATCTGTAGCTTCTTTGATCTCGTTTTGAACTGATTTAAGACTCAAGATAGAACTGAGGTTATAGGTATATGGTTCTCTGCTGCGTTACGCTTTCTTCCAGTGTTTACCGGTGTCCTTTAGGGAAGGAAATCTGCTGTCCTTATCTGGTCTGGCCTACATGTGACTCCAGACCCACAGCAATGTGGTTGACTCTTACATGCCCTCTGAAATGGCCTAGCAAGCCACTCAGTTGTATCTAACTGCTACAAAGTCAATAAAAAGGAATGAAACCAGACGGACCACCCGGCATCGACCTAAGCACCGGAAACGTCAACGGCAAACCCAAACCCAGCCCTGTCGACCCTGCAAATCCTCCTTACTAACATCTGGGGGCTTGTGCCAAAGTTGGGAGAGCTGTCCCACAGACTAGTCAAGCATCAGCCTGACATAGTCACACTCACGGAATCATACCTTACAGACAATGTCCCAGAAACTGCCATCACTATCCCCGGGTATGTCCTGTCCCACCGGCAGAACAGGCCCAGCAGAGGTGGCGGCACAGTGGTATACAGTAGGGAGGGAGTTGCCCTGAGAGTCCTCAACATTGACTCCAGACCCCATGAAGTCTCATGGCATTAGGTCAAACATGGGCAAGGAAACCTCCTACTGATTACCACCTACCGCCCTCCCTCAGCTGATGTAATCCTCCATGTTGAACACACTTGAAGGAAGCACTGAGGGTGGCTAGGGCGCAGAATGTACTCTGGGAGGGGACTTCAATGCCCATCACCATGAGTGGCTCAGTAGCACCACTACTGACCGAGCTGTCCAAGTCCTAAAGGACATTGCTGGTAGACTGGGTTTGCGGCAGGTGGTGAGGAATCCAACAAGAGGGAAAAACATACTTGACTTCATCCTCACCAATCTGACTGCCGCAGATGCATCTGTCCATGACAATATTGGTAGGAGTGACCACCGCACAGTTCTTGTGGAGACAAAGTCCCGCCTTCACATTGAGGATACTGTCCATCTGAAATGTGTGGCACTATCACCATGCTAAATGGGATAGATTTCAAACAGATCTAGCAATACAAAACTGGGCATCCATGAGGTGTTGTGGGCCATCAGCGGCAGCAGAATTGTACTCAACCAGAACTTACAGCCTCATGGCCCGGCATATCCCCCACTCTACCAATACCATCAAGCCAGGAGACCAACCCTGGTTCAATGAAGAATTTAGGAGGGCATGCCAGGAGCAGCACCAGGCATACCTCAAAATGAGGTGTCAACCTGGTGAAGCTACAACACAGGACGAATTGCGTGCCAAACTGCGTAAGCAGCATGCAATAGACAGAGCAAAGCGATCCCATAACCAACGGATCAGATCTAAGCTCTGCAGTCCTGCCACATCCAGCCGTGAATGGTGGTGGACAATTAAACAACTAACTGGAGCAGGTGGCTCCACAAATATTTCCATCCTCAATGATGGAGGTGCCCAGCACGTCAGTGCGAAAGATAAGGCAGAAGCATTTGCAACAATCTTCAGCCAGAAGTGCCGAGTTGATGATCCATTTCAGGCTCCTCCTGAAGTCCCCAGCATCACAGATGTCAGACTTCAGCCAATTCGATTCACTCCGTGTGATATCAAGAAACGACTGAAGGCACTGGATACTACAAAGGCTATGGGTCCTGACAACATTCCGGCAATAGTACTGAAGACCTGTGCTCCAGACCTTGCTGCGTCCCTAGCCAAGCTGTAACACTGCCATCTACCCTGCAATGTGGAAAATTGCCCAGGTATGTCCTGTACACAAAAAGCAAGACAAGTCCAACCCGGCCAATTACCGCCCCATCAGTCTACTCACAATCATCAGTAAAGTGATGGAAGGTGTCATCAACAGTGCTATCAAGTCTAGTTTAGTTTAGAGATACAGCACTGAAACAGGCCCTTTGGCCCACCGAGTCTGTGCCGACCATCAACCACCCATTTATACTAATCCTACACTAATCCCATATTCCTACCACATCCCCACCTGTCCCTATATTTCCCTACCACCTACCTATACTAGGGGCAATTTATAACAGCCAATTTACCTACCAACCTGCAAGTCTTTTGGGTGTGGGAGGAAACCGGAGCACCCGGAGGAAACCCACGCAGACACAGGGAGAACTTGCAAATCAAGCGGCACTTGCTTATCAATAACCTGCTCAGTGACGCTCAGTTGGGTTCCGCCAGGACCACTCAGCTCCTGACCTCATTACAGCCTTGGGTCAAACATGGACAAAAGAGCTGAACAAAGAACAGTACAGCACAGGAACAGGCCATTCGGCCCTCCAAGCCTGCGCCGATCTTGATGCCTGACTAAACTAAAACCTCCTGCACTTCCGGGGACCGTATCCCTCTATTCCCATCCTATTCATGTATTT
The DNA here is from genome assembly GCF_036365525.1 of Heterodontus francisci. Lineage (NCBI taxonomy): Eukaryota > Metazoa > Chordata > Chondrichthyes > Heterodontiformes > Heterodontidae > Heterodontus > Heterodontus francisci. Next base: position 33,191,911 of record NC_090401.1, read on the forward strand.
GTCAAGATGCCTCTTAAATGTTATTATCGTACCTGCTTCCACCATCTCTCCCGGCAGCAAGTTCCAGTCACTCACCACCCTCTGTGTAAAGAACCTGCCTCGCACATCCCCTCTAAACTCTGCCCCTCGCACCTTAAACCTATGTCCCCTATAACTGACTCTTCCACCCTGGGAAAAAGCTTCTGACTATCCACTCTGTCCATGCCGCTCATAACTTTGTAAACCTCTATCATGTCACCCCTCCACCTCCGTCGTTCCAGTGAAAACAATCCGAGTTTATCCAACCTCTCCTCATAGCTAATGCCCTCCAGACCAGGCAACATCCTGGTAAACCTCCTCTGTACCCTCTCCAAAGCCTCCACATCCTTCTGGTAGTGTGGCGACCAGAATTGCACGCAATATTCTAAGTGTGGCCTAACTAAAGTTCTGTACAGCTGCAGCATGACTTGCCAATTTTTATACTCTATACCCTGACCGATGAAGGCAAGGATGCCGTATGCCTTCTTGACTACCTTATCCACCTGCATTGCCACTTTCAGTGACCTGTGGACCTATATGCCCAGATCTCTCTGCCTGTCAAGAACTCAAGAGGTGAGGTGAAAGTGACTGCCCTTGACATCAAGGCAGCTTTTGACCGAGTATGGCATCAAGGAGCCCTAGCAAAACTGAGGTCAATGGGAATCAGCGGGAAAACTCTCCGCTGGTTGGAGTCATACCTAACGCAAAGGAAGATGGTTGTGGTTGTTGGAGGTCAATCACCTGAGTTCCAGGACATCAGTGCAGGAGTTCCTCAGGGTAGTGTCCTCGGCCCAACCATCTTCAGCTGCTTTATCAATGACCTTCCTTCAATCATAAGGTCAGAAGTGGGGATGCTCGCTGATGATTGCACAATGTTCAGCACCATTCGTGACTCCTCAGATACTGAAGCAGTCTGTGTAGAAATGCAGCAAGACGTGGACAATATCCAGCTTGGGCTGATAAGTGGCAAGTAACATTCGTGCCACACATGTGCCAGGCAATGACCATCTCCAACAAAAGAGAATCTAACCATCTTCCCTTGACATTCAATGGCATTACATATAAATTTGCCAGGAAAAACAAAAGACCTGAGGATTGGGAGTAGTTTAGAATTCAGCAAAGGAGGACCAAGGGATTGGTTAAGAAGGGGAAAATAGAGTACGAGAGCAACCTTGCGGGGAACTTAAAAACTAACTGTAAAAGTTTCTATAGGTATGTGAAGAGAAAAAGATTGAAGATAAATGTAGGTCCCTTACAGTCAGAAACAGGGGAATTTATTATTTTGGGGAACAAAGAAATGGCTGACCAACTAAATGCATACTTTGGTTCTGTCTTCACAAAGGAGGACACAAATATCATACCAGAAATGTTGGGGAACATAGGGCTTAGTGAGAAAGAGGAACTGAAAGAAATCAGTATTAGTAGAGAAATGGTGTTGGGGAAATCGATGGGATTGAAGGCCGATAAATCCCCAGGGCCTGATGGTATGCATCCCAGAGTACTTAAGGAAGTGGCCCTAGAAATAGTGGATGCATTGGTGGTCATCTTTCAAGATTCTATAGACTCTGGAACAGTTCCTATAGATTGGAGTGTAGCTAATGTTACTCCACTATTTAAAAAGGGAGGTAGAGAGAAAGCAGGGAATTATAGACCAGTCAGCCTGACGTCGGTAGTGGGGAAATTCTAGAGTCCATTATCAAAGATTTTATAGCAGAGCACTGGGAGAAGAGTGGTAGAATCGGACAGAGTCAGCATGGGTTTACGAAAGGGAAATCATGCTTGACAAATCTACTAGAATTCTTTGAGGTTGTAACGAGCAGAGTTGATGAGGGGCAGCCAGTGGATGTGGTTTATTTGGACTTTCAGAAAGCTTTTGACAAAGTCCCACATAAGAGATTAGCATGTAAAATTAAAGTGCATGGGATTGGGGGTAGTGTATTGCGATGGATAGAAAATTGGTTGGCAGACAGGAAACAAAGAGTAGGGATAAATGGGTCTTTTTCTGAATGGCAGGCAGTGACTAGTGGGGTACTGCAGGGATCGGTGCTAGGACCCCAGCTATTTACTATATACATTAATGATTTAGATGAGGGAAGTAAATGTAATATCTCCAAATTTGCAGATGACACAAAACTGGGTGGGAGGGTGAGTTGTGAGGAGGATGCAGAGAGGCTTCAGGGTGATTTGGACAAGTTGAGTGAGTCGGCTAATGCATGGCAGATGCAGTATACTGTGGATAAATGTGAGGTTATCCACTTTGGTAGCAAAAACAGGAAGGCAGATTATTATCTGAATGGCTATAAACTGAGAGAGGGGAATATGCAGCGAGACCTTGGTGTTCTCATACACCAGTCACTGAAGATAAGTATGCAGGTGTAACAGGCGATAAAAAAGGCAAATGGTGTGTTGGCCTTCATAGCAAGAGGGTTCAAGTACAGAAGCAGGGATGTCTTGCTGCAATTATACAGGGCCTTGGTGAGGCCACACCTGGAATATTGTGTGCAGTTTTGGTCTCCTTCTCTGAGGAAGAATGTTCTTGCTATAGAGGGAGTGCAGCAAAGGTTTACCAGACTGATTCCTGGGATGGCGGGACTGACATATGAGGAGACATTGAGTCAGTTAGGATTATATTCGCTGGTGTTCAGAAGAGTGAGGGGGGATCTCATAGAAACCTATAAAATACTAACAGGACTTGACAGGGTAGATGCAGGAAGGATGTTCCTGATGGTGGGGTCCAGGGGTCATAGTCTAAGGATACAGGGTAAACCTTTCAGGACTGAGATGAGGAGAAATTTCTTCACCCAGAGAATGGTGAGCCTGTGGAATTCTCTACCACAGAAAGCAGTTGAGGCAAAACATTGAATGTTTCCAAAAAGGAGTTAGATATAGCTCTTGGGTCTAAAGGCATCAAAGGGTCTGGGGCGAAAGCGGGAACAGGTTACTGAGTTGGATGATCAGCCACGATCATAATGAATGGCGGAGCAGTCTCGATGGGCCAAATGGCCTACTCCTGCTCCTATTTTCTATGTTTCTACCATCGCTGAATCCCCCACTATCAACATCTTAGGGGCTACCATTGACCAGAAACTGAACTGGAATAGCTATATCAATACCGTGGCTACAAGAGCCCGTCAGAGGCTAGTAATCCTGCAGCAAGTAACTCACCTCCTGACTCCCCAAAACCTGTCCACCATCTACAAGGCACATGTCAGGAGTGTGGTGGAATACTCTCCACTTGCCTGGATGGGTGTAGCTCCAACAACACTCAAGAAGCTCGACACCATCCAGGACAAATCAGCATGCTTGACTGGCACCCCATCCACAAATATTCACTCCCTCCATCAGTGGCAGCAGTGTGTACCATCTACAAGGTGCACTGCAGCAAAGCACCAAGGATCCTTGGACAGTGCCTTACAAACCCGCGACCTCTACCAACTAGAAGGACAAGGGCAGCAAATGCATGGGAACACCACCACCTGCAAGTTCCCCTCCAGGTCACACACTATCCTGACTTGGAACTATATCGCCATTCCTTCACTGCCGCTGGGTCAAAATCCTGGAACTCCCTTCCTAACAGCACTGTGGCTGTACCTACCTAACATGGACTGCAGCGGTTCAAGAAGGCAGCTCACCACAACCTTCTCAAGGGCAATTAGGGATGGGCAATAAATGCTGGCCTAGCCAGCGATGCCCACATCCCATGAATGAATTAAAAAAAACTTTCTTTCTAATGTAAAATGTTATTTTAGTTTTTATGATCAATAATAAAAATGTACAATACTGTACATGGTTTACTTATTGTTTTGAAACACAATATCAGAAGCAGCAAATACAGAGCTACTCATTGTCGTCTTGGGTTAGAAATAATTGTCATTTGAGTTGAATTTATTTATTCTTTTTTTTTCTTTATTCTTTCACGGGATGTGGGTGTCGCTGGCTAAGCCAGCATTTATTGCCCATCCCTAACTGCCCTTGAGAAGGGTTGAGCCACCTTCTTGAACCACTGCAGTCCATGTGGTGTAGGTAAACCCTCCGTGCCGTTAGGAAGGGAGTTCCAGGATTTTGACCAAGCGACAGTGATATAGTTCCAAATCAGGCTCATGTGTGTCTTGGAGTGGAACATGCAGGTAGTGGTGTTCCCATGCATCTGCTTGTCTTTCTAGGTGGTCGACGTAGTGGGTTTGGAAGGTGCTGTCGAAGGAGCCTTGGTGTTTTGCTGCAGAGTTGTTGTATAATAGTGTGATTATGGATGTAGAAGAGACACAGGCATCAGATTTAAAGAAGACAGAAAGTGAAAACTCAACAGAAACAACAGTAGGTGCTTCATGAGACCCAATATGTTACAGCAGAAACATCACCATTATCGTTCAGGTCGTATCAACTATATCTTCTACAGCAGATATCTTCTGTAAGGGTACTAATATAATGTTAAACACTATATAAAGAGAGTTAATCAGGGAACTGTATTGAAATCTCTGCTGAAATGTCATTAAAATGTTTTTGTATAAAGTCTGCAGCTGATGTTTCCTGAGCTCATGAAATTGGAATTAATGGAGAGTTCCCAAGATGCAGTCTAATTTCATGCAAGTAATCAGTACTCTTACCCATGATGGTTTAAAGTACTATATTTTATTCCTTAATTTAAACTTGAGCAACAGAGAGGTATTACAAGAATTTGATCAACTTCATGAACGATAAAACATTGGCAATTTAATCAAAAGTCAAATAAAGGATGCATGATGAGGAGCCATGGGAGATGTGCAATATCCTTCAAATAAGCTGACTTGATAACTCAAAATTAAAAAAAGGTCAAGTGAATTATGGTTAGCACCAGAAGTGGAATATAAATATACTTCATAATGTATTCTGTATTTAATATTTGTTTTACAATAACAAGAAAGAAATGTCATACAAAATCCAAGTTTAAATAGGAACAATATTTATTTTGTGGGTTGTGGCATTCATCTGTTGAAGTCCAGGGAATATTATTATCCAGTGATGCTGTATGTTCTGAATCCATTTGTGCAAAGTAGGTCGATGGTAAATAGTGCAGAGTACTGGACCACTGCAAATATGAAGAATCAGGTAAAGGTTTATTCATCGTGGATTGGGCTATGGGCCCGACAATTTGTTTCCTTTTAAACGATCTGTGAATTACAACAACAAACTCAGAGTACATTACTTTTTTCATGGCAATTTTGTAAATTATGGCTGGTGGTCTGAAGATTTTCTTTTATAAATGGAAGTGGCTTGAAGTAAAGGGGGCAAGTTAAAGGAGATACCTGGAAAGAGAATATTGCATATGGAGGTGTGATTTCATTGTAGAGTATGCCATAACTGGGCTGCTTTGGTATGGGTAAGAATGGGCCTAAGCAATGCTTATATTTGATGTTGATGTTAATAGTATGTAAACTCACAATAGTATTGACTTTTTTGGAAACAATTACATAAATATATATATTAATTCAATTCCTCTTTACCATTGGAGAAACTGTAAAGATGTAAATTCACAAATAACTTAGAATAGATAACAAATATTTTTCAAAATGTAGATCACATTGCACAACAACAAATAATAAAAGCATATTTACCAATAAACCTTCATTAACTTAAAACTTGCTGATTATGAAGAACATAAAAACATAAGAAATAGGAGCAGGAGTAGACCATACATCCCCTCGATCCTGCTCCATCATTCAATAAGATCATGGCTGATCTGATCTTTGCCACAATTCTACTTTCCTGCCTGTCCCCCAAAATCCTTGAGACCCCTGTAATTCAAAAATCTATCTATCTCAGTCTTCAATGTATCCAATGACTCAGCTGTCTGGAGTAGAGAATTGCAAAGATTTACAACCCTCTGACAGAAGAAATTTCTCCTCATCTCCGTCTTGAATGGTCGACCCTTTATTCTGAAATTATGCCCTCAAATTCTAGATTCCCCCATGAGAGGAAACATCCTCTCAGCATCTACCCTGTCAAGCCCCCTCAGAATTTTATATGTTTCCATAAGATCACCTCTCATTCTTCTAAACTCCAAAGAGTATAGGCCCAACCTGCTCAATCTTTCCTCATAAGATAACCCCTTCATCCCAGGAATCAACCTAGTGAATCTTCTTTGAACTGCCTCCACAACAAGTGTATCACTCCTTAAATAAGGAGGCCAAAACTGTACACAGTACTGTATGTATGGCCTCACCTGTACAGTTGTAGCAAGATTTCCCGACTTTAAGACTGCATCCCCCTTGCAATAAAGGCCAACATTCCATTTGCCTTCCTAATTACTCGCTGTACCTGCATGCTAACTTTTTCTGCTTCATGTACAAGGATACCCAGATCCCACAGTATTGCAGCATTTTGTAGTCTTTTTCCCTTTAAATAATATTTTAATTTTCTATTCTTCCTACCAAAGTGGATCAGATATTCCCACATTGTACTCCATTTGCCAAATTTTTGGCCATTCACTAAAACTTTCTATATCACTTTGCAAACTCCTTCAGCTGAATTTCGCCCCCCCCCCCCCCACCAAAGACTGTAACGGAGGTGGCAGGGTGGGCCCCAAAAGTACCAGCTCCAGGTGCAGTGTCAATTTCAAGATGCTGATCCTGGTGCCGGCAATAATGAGCAGTGTGGGGGGTGGGGGGGGAGGACGGGACAGGAATCCCACTCTCACTCCAATTCAGTCCAATTAATAAGAGCTTTTAAGAGGTTCCAGTTCTGGTTTTTAAAGTGTCAGACAGGTTACCATGCCTTCAAAAAACTGACCAGCTGAAGACAGGCAAGTACAGAGTGGAGAGCATCACCAGAGCCCCGTAAGAGGGTTAGCCGGCCAAAGGGTGACTGGACACGGGAAGGGGATTCCCTTAGCGCTGCACAGGTGGCAGGGAGAGTGGGCATTCAGCGCCCAGGCTTTGAATGGGGTCAGTACTCCCCTGGCATCGCTGGGATAGAAGAGCAGGGAACAAGGCTGCCAAGGACAATTACGCAGCCACCTGCCCAGAAAGAAGGCTCCCGCTGACAATGGGGGTTGTGTCAGATTTTGGGCCCCATGGCGATGAGGGGCAACAGCCTTCACAGGAAGCACAGAACTCTGGGCATCAAGATGACACAGTAGAGGAATGAATGGCAGGAAGGCAACACAGGATCGATTGCCGAAGATGTAGCTACCTGGAGATGACCGAGAAGCAGTACTGGATGAGACTGTGACTCTCCAGGCAGATGGTCACAGATATCTGTGCCCTCGTCAATGAAGACCTCGCACCTTGCAGCAATGGTTACCATGCCCGACCAGTGGCTGTCAAAGTCACTGTGGCCTTGAACTTCTTCACTTCTGGCTCCTTCCAAGGATCAGCTGTGGACCTCAGTTGCATCTCAAAAATGGCAGCACACCACTGCAACGTGCTGGTCACTGATGCCCTCTTTGCCAGAGCTGGACAGCACATTCATATCACAACGGACACGGTCTCACAGAGACAGAGGTCATTGGATTTTGCCTCCATTGCTGGATTCGCTCGGGTGCAGGAAATCATTAATTGCACCCATGTGACCATCAAGGCACTCAGTGACTGGCCAGTGAGATCCATCAACATGAAGGACTTCCATTTTCTCAACGTCCAAATGGTCTGCAAACACAACACGAGCTTCCTCCATGTGTGCGTTCACTTTCCTGGCAGCTGCCATGACTCCTTCATCCTCCAGCAGTCCAGGCTGCCTTAAATCTTCACTCCAACCCCCAAAGTGCATGGATGGATCCTAGGGGACAAGGGCAATCCCTTGAAGAGATGACTACTGACCTCTCTAAAGGAGCTCCAGACAGAGGCACAGAGGCAATACAACCAATGCCACCTGCTCAACAGGACACCATTGAGCAAGCCATTGGCTTCTGAAAATGCCATTCCGACGCCTGGATCAGTTGAATGGTGCCCTCCAATGCTCTTCTGCAAGGATCTCATAATTGTGATGGTCTACTTCTCTCCATAACATGGCCCTCCAGAGAGGTGTGGACCTTAAGGATGGTGAGGCCCTGGAAGGATACAGCTCATTGGGGTAGGGGCAGGAGGTAAGATAGGAGAAGGAAGAGGAGGCAGAGGGAGATGACACTGAAAAGAGAGGTGCCCCTGCTGCACAATGAGATGGCCTCCTCCTACCACTCTCCGGGACGAGGACTTCCCTCCTCTCCCTTACGGCCTCCGCCATTAGATCCAGATCAGTATCAATGAAACAAGGGTCTGCCCTTCTCTGGGTGCTAGGCCTCTGGCTCCCCTGTGACATCTCGCATCCATCTGGTGAGATGAAAGACTTTGGTACAAACTGCAGATCTCTCCCTCAGGACAACCAGAAATCTCAGTGATGCTGCTGTGGGTGTCTAAATGAATCCCACTCTTCATCTGACCTACCTCCATTCCCACCCTCACTGGCTCTTAATGGGCAGCAAATCCATCTCTATACCAATTAATGGCTCACCCCCGTGAAAATCTAAACTTTAATCAGTTTCCCGCTGTAGGCAGATTTCTGATGCAAAAATCAGACCTGGCTCCCATTTCCTGCCTCTGTGGCGAAAATCCAGTCCTTTGTGTTTTTGTTAATTTATTTGTTTCATGGGATGTGAGCGCTGCTGGCAAGGGTAGCATTTGTTGCCTATCCCTAATTGTCCTTGACAACTGAATTCAGAGGGCAGTTAAGAGTCAACCAGATTGCTGTGGGTCTGCAGTCACATGTAGGCCAGACTGGGTAAGGACAGCAAATTTCCTTCCCTAAAGGAAAATTATTGAACCAAATGGGCTGTTATGATAATCGATGGTTGTTTCATGGTCACCATTACTAACACTAGCTTTCAACTCCAGATTTTTAAAAAATAAATTGAATTTAAATTCCACCAGTTGCCATGGTGGGATTTGAAAGTGTATCCCCAGAATATTAGTTATGCCTGTCTTTTTGTGGGATATGTCGAGCATTCTTTGTTCCAGTCCTACTCAGGCCCCCTCCCCCAACTCTTTTTCCGGTACATTGATGACTGTATCGGTGCCGTTTCCTGCTCCCGCCCCGAACTAGAAAACTTTATCAACTTTGCTTCCAATTTCCACCCTTCTCTCACCTTTACATGGTCCATCTCTGACACTTCCCTTCCCTTCCTCGACTTCTCTGTCTCCATCTCTGGGGATAGGTTGTCTACCAATATCCATTATAAGCCCACTGACTCCCACAGCTACCTCGACTACACTTCTTCACACCCTACCTCCTGTAAGGACTCCATTCCATTCTCCCAGTTTCTCCGTCTCCGACGCATCTGCTCTGATGATGCTACCTTCCATGACGGTGCTTCTGATATGACCTCCTTTTTCCTCAACCGAGGATTTCCCCCCACTGTGGTCGACAGGGCCCTCAACCGTGTCCGACCCATTCCCCGCACCTCTACCCTCACCCCTTCCCCTCCCTCCCAGAACCGTGACAGGGTTCCCCTTGTCCTCACTTTTCATCCCACCAGCCTCCATATCCAAAGGATCATCCTCCGCCATTTTCGCCACCTCCAGCGTGATGCCACTACCAGTCGCATCTTCCCCTCCCTTCCCCTGTCAGCATTCCGAAGGGATCGTTCCCTCCGCGACACCCTGGTCCACTCCTCCATTACCCCCACCACCTCGTCCCCGTCCCAGGGCACCTTCCCTTGCAATCACAGGAGGTGTAATACCTGCCCATTTACCTCCTCTCTCCTCACTATCCCAGGCCCCAAACACTCCTTTCAGCTGAAGCAGCGATTTACTTGTACTTCTTTCAATGTAGTATACTGTATTCGCTGCTCACAGTGTGGTCTCCTCTACATTGGGGAGAGCAAGCGCAGACTGGGTGACCGCTTTGCAGAACATCTCCGCTCAGTCCGCAAGCAGGACCCTGAGCTTCCGGTTGCTTGCCATTTCAACACTCCCCCCTGCTCTCATGCTCACATCTCTGTCCTGGGATTGCTGCAGTGTTCCAGTGAACATCAACTCAAGCTCGAGGAACAGCATCTCATCTACCGATTAGGCACACTACAGCCTGCCGGACTGAACATTGAGTTCAATAATTTCAGAGCATGACAGCCCCCCACTTTACTTTCATTTTTAGTCATTTTTAGTTATTTTTTCTTCCTTTTTTTTTTACATTCCTTTTTACATTTTTTACAATTTTTTTTGCATTTATTTCATTTCATCTTAGTTTGTTCAGTTTGCTTACCCACTGTTTTTTTCAGGTTGTTTTTCTTCAGGTTTGCACTTGCTGCTGTTCAATATTCAGTATATTCACACCTAATCTGTACTAATGCTTTGTCTTTCAACACACCATTAACATATTGTTTGCCTTTGCTCCGTGACCTTTTGGTCAGCTATATGGCCTGGTCCAATCTGCACCTTCTCCTTTGTTATCTCTTGCCCAACCCCCACCTCACTTGTTTATAATCTGTGACTTTTCTAATATTTGTCAGTTCCGAAGAAGGGTCACTGACCCGAAACGTTAACTCTGCTTCTCTTTCCACAGATGCTGCCAGACCTGCTGAGTGAATCCAGCATTTCTTGTTTTTGTTTCAGATTTCCAGCATCCGCAGTATTTTGCTTTTGTTACCGCAGAGTATTAGCTTGGGTTTCTGGATTACTAGTCCAGTGACAGTCCACCTCACAACTTGTTTTTCCACCTATCTTTGTGTCGTCAGCAAATTTGGCTACAATATACTCAGTCCCTTCATCCACGCCACCGATGTAGATTGTAAATATTTGAGCCCCCAGCACTGATCCCTGTGGCACCTCACTAGTTACAGTTTGCCAACCTGAAAATGACCCATTTATCCAGACTCTCTGTTCTCTGTTAGTTAGTCAATACTCTATCCATGCTAATATATCACCCCCACACCATGAGCTCTCATCTTGTGCAATAACCTTTTATGTAGCACCTTACCAAATGCCTTTGGAAATTCCAATACACAGCAGCCGCTGGTTCCCTTTTGTCTACCCTGATCATTACCTTCTCAAAGAACTCTAATAAATTTGTCAAATACAATTTCCCTTTCATAAAACCATGTTGACTCTGATTGATTGCATTATGATTTTCTAAATGCCCTGCTACTACTTCCTTAATAATGGATTCCAGCATTTTCCCAATGACAGATAACACTCTAACTGGCCTCCAAGGTTGGATTTCAGCCGAGGTGTGGAGGTGGGCTTGGAGGTGGACATGTCAGCAATTTCACGCTATCACTATGTCCTAAGCAGGAGCTCATACTTTGTACAATTCAGCTTCCTGATTTCTGTGCAGTACATAAATCAATTACTGTGGCTTGTGAGGCTTTTGTTACTGAAATATTTTTTGCAGCAATTATTTAATGGTGACAATCTGCAAAATAAAAAAAGGCAAAACTGGGAAATCTTGGTATTCTATCCCTAAACCAATCAATTTGTTAATGGTTCCAGTTATGATTTGGAATTTTTGACCATTTGTCCACATAAAGAATTTGAAAATGTGTTGGGACCACAACCACATGCAGTACGAAAAATGTATTTTTTCCTCCTTTCGGTTAAGCTTAGAGCCCTTGGCATGAGATTCTAAGAAAGATCTCACAGAATTAGTTGAGTTCATGTGCAGGATTTTGCGTTTTGGGTGGGTATGGGTACCCCCCCACCCCCCCCCCCCCCCCCACAATGCTGGGGTCAAATGAGGGTGCCAACCCTGCACTGTGTTGGAAGCAGTCACCCAATAGTGTTTTTGCCTGAATTGGCCAATTAGAGGCCAGAGGGCATGCTCGCCATCCAATTAAGAATGGTGGGCCAGTTCTCAAAGCTGGAGGTCCAATAAGAGGCCCTCCAGCATGGAAGGAGATGTAACCTGCTGCTGCAGATAAGGGAGAAAAAGGGCACCTCCATTTTGTGGCGCCTTCTCAGCAACTTTAAGAAATTTGAAATAAAAAATGGCCACAAGGCAGCCTGTGGCCACAATTGTAACCAGGTAAGCAGGGGTGCCTCAAAGGCACCCAGGAGCGCTGGGTCCCTGGCCAGGAGGGAGCCTCCAGGCAGCTGCCTTGCACCTGTGCTATGGGGGCCCCAAGCCGAATAGAAAATACCAGTCGGCCTCTAATAATTAGTTTGCATTGGCCTTTAAATTCTCTTAACAAACTACTCGCCACTTGTGGGCGGGCAGCCACCCTACCACTGAACAAGCCTACTACAAAATGGCTCAGGGGCGGGATGTTGCCGGCAAATCAGCACTCCATCCAGCGACGTGAAATTATGCACCAGCACCTCTGTTCTCACCCTCATACTGGGGTGAAAATCCTGCCCCATATCTAATTATTTTCAAGAGGTCTTAAATTACTTGTATATGAAATATCTTCTGGTATTTATTAAACAGCATTTTGCAGTACTTTATTATTTCATGCTTTTTTGTTATTTCATCAATATAATTTGTAGGGTTTTGCAGGAAATGTTTAAAAAAAAAGTTATATCTATTTAAATATAGTAGGTCTCTTCAGGGTAATCACCTTCAGACCCAAGAAGCAAAATCTGTATTTTCCATACAATCGTTTAAGCCATCATAGCAATTTCAGAGTTGGTTAAAAGCACATTTGGCACTCAAAAAATTACCCAGTACAAAGCCACACAGAGAGATATTAGTGCCGTGGCAGATATCATAATGAAATGTGGATTTTATTCTGTAAAAAACTGAACATCCTCTAGAAGGGTTTGGACATTTGTTTTCTTCTTGTGTGTTCCACCTCAGCGTGGATCACTAAACTAGTTTTAACTGAATAGGCAGAAATGCCTTCTTCATCCCTCTTGATGTGTTTTTTTTTGGATAGTTGCCTATAAAACAAAAATACATTTTTGAATGCCAAAACAACTGAAGTCCAACTGAAGGGCTCAAAAATCCAATGACAGACCAATCTTGGCAATAATTCAGCTACTGCCCAAGTCTCAGTTTTGTCTGTTCTGGAAATGGAGTATGTCACAGAATGACAGTATTTGAGCCAAATGGAGAAAGAATTAGTATAGGAACTCTCCCTGTTGCACTAAGAATATTCCTAATCTCCTGATACAGAGCTGCATTGATGAGACTTGAACAGGAATCATGGAACAAAAGGGACAGTATCCTACAGGAACAGCTAAAACCAAAACCTATGAGCTACAAATTATTTTCTTTTGAACTTTTGTTTAAATATTCACAGCGGTTTCAGTAATGAGTAATTTTTAACCCTATTGCTGTCAGTGACCTTCCAAAGTAGTTTTCCCATTTGGAATATATCTTTTGTAACATAAAGCTGAACATTACTTTCATCAAAGTTACCATACAAGTGGTGAATATGCTTGTGTTGGATTCCCCTTTCTGCTTTTTGATGGAGATTTAAACCCATTCAGTTATCACTTCCATTATAAGAGCAGGGAGAAGAATTTGATATCAGCATTTTAAGTGTTCATACAATTACATTTCCAAAAGAAATTTCCAGACTTGGTTTCAATCACAATTGCCTTGGTGTAATTAGAATAGTCAATATCAGATAGCTATATTATAAATTAATGTAATTAGAGAAGCTGCCACAAAATGCAACAAATAGTAAGTGTTTCTGTATAATTAGTTGCTGTTTTATAGTTCTCTACTTTTAAAAAATGGTAGATGGCAGCCTATGGATAATTAAAAACAAAGGAAACATACCTTACTAATTTAGAACTGAGCTCAGTGCAGCCCAACATAATAATGGTCAATGGAAATGAAATTCAACATTTCAAACATCTATTTTCTTAAACAGCAGATATGTGAGAGCATGTTGCAAGGCTGAAACACAGAAGGGAAAACTGTAGTATTGGTAAAGTTTTAAAGGGGAAAAGATAATATAGGAAACAAGCACTTCCCACATGAATACCTCCTTACTACTATTGAGTGCCTTTAAAACAACATTATATGTAATTATCTTACAAAAAATTATTTTTGATGCCAATGGTTGCTTTTGTTTAATTTGATGACATTGCTTATTTCAAGTAAACAAGTGTGAAGGCTTCTTGTAATTTTTTTAAAGTAGCTTTAACAGCTGACTTTCAGCATGATTCCAGTTCTGAGAAAGCCAATGGCAATTCATAGAAATGTTAGCTCATTAATATTGAATAGCAACATTAATTACAGCAACTCTCAAATTACAATATATAGTGCTTCACATTGCCAGTTTGTGTGTTCATCACTTCCTTCCCACAACTGCACCCAATTGCAAACTTTCAAAGCAGAGTAATCCTATATGTCCTTTTCATAATGAGTTTTAGGTGTTAAAGTCTTCAAATGACATTACATTTCAATTTGCAAGTTCCTCCAAATGTTTGTTGTATAACATGCACACTGACTCTGCTGTAACCACCACCCCCGGAATAATATTGAGTAACAGGATGAAGAAATTGGCTGAAGGGAAGACAACAGCAGGCACTTGTTAGGGAAGCTATACGGGGGTAAGTGGAAGCACTAATTGGAGTGCGCCAGGGATGGTTGCTGGAGCCTTACTGTTTTTAGTTTGCATCAGAAACCTATAACATAATCTTAATGTAAATTGGTCAAATTTGTGGAGGATACTAAATAGAGATAGACAATGCGGCTCACAGGTTCAAACTCACGAAAGGCAAATTTAGGAACGATCTGAGAAAGATCTTCACAAAAATTGAGATCAACCCATGGATGAAAGATGAGTGCAGGCAGTAACATTGGACACCTTCAGGATACATTTTGTATGATTGGTCCCCACATTATAGTTCGAATTCAATTTTAGTTTATTTAAAATCAATTTGGGTGAATTAACTCTTCCTTGCCTGATAACTGAGCTTCCCTGTACTAACACAAGCACCCTTTAAGATCCAAAATATCTTTGAATTTTTAATGTAGATTTGTCATGAGGGAATTTATAGGTATTTATTGATTTTATAGTAATTCCAAAATTGATAGAATTTATCATCTGTGCTTGGCCTAGGATTGAGATGAGGTCATAACAGCTTTTTTTTTTAACCTTGTGCAAGGTGACAAAGGACAAAATAAAAGGGTAAAACCTTTTTATCAGAGGTGATTTACAAATATCACTGACATTGTGAAATATTTTAAAATGTAGTGGATTTACTGTTTTCAAACAGAATGAAGGAAGGAATTGATTTGAATGAAAAAAGATGAATGAAATTTGATAGAATTAATGGCCAGCAGCAATCAGATTTTCATCTTAGGTATACTGTAGATATTACTTTCTCCTCTCTCCCAATCATCCTTGAGACAGAAGTGCACTTTTAGACAAGGACTGTTTCATACAAAATTAAAATAAAAATTAAAATAAGGTTTCTTACAGCACAGGAGGAGGCCATTCAACCCATTGTGCCTGTGCTGGCTCTTTGAAAGAGCTATCCAATTAGTCCCACTCACCCCCTGCTCTGGCCCCCATAGTAAAAAAAAATCTCCTCCTTTCTCACTCTGGTTCTTTTGCCAATTATCTTAAATCTGTGTTCTTTGGCCAGTGGCAAACTGCTTCTTTTTTAATGAAAGGAATTTAAAATTGGGAGAGAACAAGAAGCAAAAAACAAAAATTTAAATGCATTCTCAGAGGCTCATGGTGGTGGAGTTTTTTGTAACCAGTCATAAAAGAAACTACAGTTACATCTAGTGCAGCAGGAAAATCAGATAATGGACCATCATATGACTGAATGCAAGACATATTCAAACTCAGTCAAATGCTGCCTTGATGTCAAAGGCAGTCACTTTCACCTCACCCTTGGAAATCAGCTCATGTCCACGTTCAATCAAGTTTACAGTGAGGTCTTGAGCAAGTGGTCCTGGTGGAACCCAGACTGAGCATTGATGAGCAGGTTATTGGTAAGTGCCACCCGACAGCACTGTTAATGACTCTTTCCAACACTTTGCTGATGATTGGGAACAGGCTGATAGGGAACTAATTAGCTGGGTTTAATTTGTCCTGCAGTTTGTGGACAGGACATAACTGGGCGATTTTCCACATTGATGGGTGTAGAAGAGCAAATTGAGAGCAGCACCAGGCTTAGGTGAAAATAAACTGCCAACCTGCTGAAGCTTCAACACAACATTAAATTGCATGTTAAACAGTGAAAGCAGAATACTGTAGACTGAGCTAAGCAATCCCACAACTGATAGATCAGATTAAAGCACTGCCACCCTGCCACATCTAGTTGTGAATGGTGGTGGACAGTTAAGGAACTAATCGGAGAAAAAGTCTTCATAAATCCCAATCCAACTGTTTCTAAACAACTTCATCCAGAAATGTTGAGTAGATGATCCATCTCGGCCTCCTCCTGGGGTCCCCAGCTTCACTAATGCCAATATTCAGCCAATTTGATTCACTCCACGTGAATCAAGAAATGGCTGAGCACACTGGATACCCGAAGGCTATGGGCCCTGACAACATCCCAACTGTACTGCTCAAGAGTTGTGCTCCTGAACTATCTGTGCCCCTAGCCAAATTATTCCAGTACAGCTACAACATTGGCATCTACCCAACGAAGTGGAAAATTGCTCAGGTATGTCCTTTCCACACACAGCAGAACAAATCAAACGCAGCCAATTAACACCCCATCAGTCTACTCTCAATCATCAGCAAAGTGATGGAAGGTGTCGGTGGTAGTGCTATCAAGTGACACCTACTCACCAATAACCTGCTCACTGATACTCAGTTTGGGTTCTGCCAGAAACACTTGGCTCCAAATCTCATTACAGCTTTGATCTAAACATGGACAAAAGAGCTGAATTCCAGAGGTGAGGTGAGAGGGTCTGCCCTTGCCATCAGGGCAACATTTGACCAAGTCTGGCATCAAGAAGCCCCAGGAAAATTGAAGTTCATGGGGATCAGGGGGAAAACTCACCATTAACTGGAATCATACCGAGCACGAAGGAAGATGGTTGTAGTTGTTAGAGGACAATCATCTCAGCCCCAGGACATCAATGCAGGAGTTCTTCAGGGCAATGTCCTCATCTCAATAATCTAAGGCTGCCTCATCAATGACCTTCCCTCCATCATAAGGTCAGAAGTGGAAATGTTCACTGATGATTGCACAGTGTTCAGTTCCATTCACAATTCCTTAGATAATGAAACAGTCCATGCCCGCATGCAGCAAGACCTGGACAGCATTCAGGTTTGAGATGATAAGTGGGCAAGGAAACCTCCTGTTGATTACCACCTACTGCCCTCCGTCAGCTGATGAATCAGCACTTCTCCATGTTGAACACCACTTGGAGGAAGCACTGAGGATAGGTGCAGATAGCAAGGTGCAGAATGTACTCTGGGTGGGGGACTTCAATGTCCATTAGCAAGAGTGGCTCAGTAGCACCACTACTGACCGAGCTGGCTGAGTCCTAAGGGACATAGCTGCTAGACTGGGTCTGCGGCAGGTGGTGAGGGAACCAACAAGAGGGAAAAACATACTTGACCTCATACTCACCAATCTGCCTGCTGGCAGATGCATCTGTGGAGACGGTCTCGTCTTCATATTGAGGATGCCCTCCATCGTATTGTGTGGCACTACCACCATGCTAAATGGGATAGATTTCAAACAGATCTAGCAATGCAAAACTGGGCATCCATGAGGCACTGTGGACCATCAACAGCAGCGGAATTGTACTCAACCACAATCTGTAACCTCATGGCCCGGCATATCCCCCACTCTACCATTACCATCAAACTGGGGGATCAACTCTGGTTCAATGAAGAGTACAGGAGGGTATGCCAGGAGCAGCACCAGGCACATCTCAAAATGAGGTGTCAACCTGGTGAAGCTACAACCCAGGACAACTTGCATGCCAAAATGCGTAAGCAGCATGCGATGGACAGAGCTAAGCTCTGCAGTCCTGCTACATCCAGTCATGAATTGTGGTGGACAATTAAACAACTAACAGGAAAAGGCACATCAGTGCAAAAGATAAGGCAGAAACATTTGCAACATTCTTCAGCTAGAAGTGCCGAGTGGATGATCCAACTTGGCCTCCTCCTGAAGTCCCCAGCATCACAGATGCCAGACTTCAGTCAATTCAATTCACTCCGCGTGATATCAAGAAACAACTGAAGGCACTGGATACTGCAAATACTGCTATGGGCCCTGACAACATTCCAGCAATAGTACTGAAGACCTGCGCTCCAGAACCTGCCACACCCCCTAGCCAAGCTGTTCCAGTACAGCTACAACACTGGCATCTACCCGGCAATGTGGAAAATTTGCCCAGGTATGTCCTGTACACAAAAAGCAGGACAAATCCAACCCGGCCAATTACCACCCCATCAGTCTACTCTCGATCATCAATAAAGTGATGGAAGGTGTCATTGACAGTGCTATCAAGTGTCACTTAGTTAGCAATAACCTGCTCAGTGACATTCAGTTTGGGTTCCGCCAGGGCCACTCAGCTCCTGACCTCATTACAGCCTTGGTTCAAACATGGACAAAAGAGTTGCACTCAAGAGGTGAGGTGAGAGTGACATCAAGGCAGCATTTGACCGAGTATGGCATCAAGGAGCCCTAGCAAAACTGGAGTCAATGGGAATAAGTGGGAAAACTCTCCACTGGTTGTAATCATACCTAGCGCAAAGTAAGATGATTGTGGTTGTTGGAGGTCAATCATCTCAGCTTCCAGACATCACTGCAGGAGTTCCTCAAGGTAGCGTCCTAGGCCCAGCCATCTTCAGTTGGTTCATCAATGAACTTCCTTCAATCATAAGGTCAGAAGTGGGGATGTTCGCTGATGATTGCACAATGTTCAGCACCATTCGCGACTCCTCAGATACTGAAACAGTCCATGTAGAAATGCAGCAAGACGTGGACAATATCCAGGCTTGGGCTGAGAAGTGGCAAGTAACATTCACAGCACACAAGTGCCAGGCAATGACCATCTACAATAAGAGAGAATCTAATCATCTTCCCTTGACATTCAACGGCATTACCATCGCTGAAACCCCCACTATCAACATCCTGGGGGCTACCATTGACCAGAAACTGAACTGCAGTAGCCATATAAATATCGTGGCTACAAGAGCAGGTCAGAGGCTAGGAATTCTGTGGGAGTAACTCACCTCCTGACTCCCCAAAGCCTGTCCACCATCTACAAGGCACAAGTCAGCAGTGTGATGGGATACTTTCCACTTGTCTGGATGGGTGCAGCTTCAACAACACTCAAAGAGCTTGATACCATCCAGAACAAAGCAGCCCGTTTGATTGACACCCCGTCCACAAGCATTCACTTCCTCCACCACCTGCAGTGGCAGCAGTGTGTACCATCTACAAGATGCAGTGCAGCAACTAGGCTACTCAGGCAGCACCTTTCAAACCCACGACCTCTACCACCTAGAAGAACAAGGGCAGCAAATGCATGGGAACACCACCACCTGCAAGTTCCCCTCCAAGCCACACACCATCCTGATTTGGAACTATATCACCATTCCCTCACTGTCTCTGGGTCAAAATCCTGGAACTCCCTTCCTAATAGCATTGTGGGTGTACCTACCCCACGTGGACTGCAGCGATTCACCTTCTCATGGGCAATTAGAGATGGGCAATAAATGCTGGCCTGGTCAGCAATGCCCACATCCCATTTAACGGATAATAAAAAACATGAACAGTGTCATGGAACTTTTTACCTCCTCTGTTTAAAAACAGTGTGCCTTTAAGACTCTGTTTAAAACAGTGTGCCTTTAAAAACTAAGGGGCACAGTGTGCCAGCAGCTACATCCATTTCCTAGGCAATAGCAGGAGAGAGAGGAGGTCACATGGGTGTATTGTAACTTTTAACTGTGTGTAAAGACTGGCTAAAACCAGTCGGATCTGTAGTCCAGTGAAATGTGCTCACTGAAGGAAGGTTCTCTGAAAATAAAATAGAAAGTGCTGGAAATACTCAGGATCTCTCTCTCTAAGCAGAAAAATCTACATTCCTACAGGCTGTGTTATTGCCTAAGGAGAAAGAAAACCCTGGAAAAGAACATTTATATTGTTGGAGGTAGCAAATTCCTTTTTTTTTTACTTCCAAACTCTAAGAATTCTTTGCTCTCTGTTGTCTGTATTTGCTGGAATTCTCAGTAAAGCTTCTACTGAAAGACTACCAATTTTAAAATCCAAATAGACCTGTTGCTATACTCCTTGTTGAAAGAACTGTGTGATACCTGCTGCAACCAAAGTGTTTTGAACACTTATCCCTTAACGACTGTTCATCGAATTCGCCTGGAGACTTCGAATGGCATCTGATTATTCTACTCTGGAACACCTCACCAACTGGGAAGATCAATCACCAGGACTTACAACCCAGCTACTTATTTATTCCTAAGAAACATCATTTTTAAAACTGGTTAACCATTGATTTTTGAATGTATGTGTGTGTGCATTTGGGTTAAGAGAAATATGAAGTTATTTTGCTGGATTTTACCAGCTCCTCAACGTCATGGATTGTGGCGAGGAGGCCCGTAAAATACTTGTGGGAGCAGCCTGCCATGACCCACGACTCTGAGAAGGCAGCCTTTATTTAAATAATCAACTTCATTTAAATCAAATGCAAATTGCCCGACCTGCTTCCAGCGGACATCCAACGCGATTTTACGGCCGCTGGCCGCAAGTCGCACACCTTTGGAACTCCATACGGAGTGCTGTGGGGATGGTGAGAAGGGGTTTAGGGTCAAAGGGAATAAAGTTCAGGGGGGACAGGTCATGAGTGCTAACTCACTTTTTTGGGGGCATAGAGCAAAAAATCAACTGCTTATTCATTGTTGGGTGGGGAGGTGGTGGGAGAGCGGATTGCAGCTGTGAACAGATCTTTATTTAAAATTGTTAACAAACTAGTCCCTTTAAACATTTAAATTTCATTTCAGGGCTTGAAGACCTTTAAAAATGGTGCCGGCGCCTGCGCAGTGGCACTGGCCACGGTTGCCAGGGACGCGGCAGCCGCCCCCTCTATGTCATCGGGGATGGCCGTTCCGCCCCCTCCATTTAAATGAGCTGCCGCGCATTATATCACAGGGGCTCTGCGATTGTGCTTCCATGTTGGAAGGCTGCTGACTTCAAAGTGCAGTGTGCTGATAAAATTCAGCCCATAAAGTCTTTTAGACATAGGTTTATCTCAATAGTGTTTAAGAATTAGTTTATTAATAAATAGTTAATTTGTTGTTGTTTAAAGATATCTGGTTTGGTCTGTTTTATTCTGCGGGGGGGGGGGGGGGGGGTGGCATTAATAAGGTATTTAATTTGTCTAATTTCCAGTAGATGGGAAAACTTTAATAATATGCAATGACCTGTGGAATAATGGAACTGAATTGACAGTGCATTACTCCCACCTTGGTCATAACAAAAGATAAAGAAAATGTCCTTAAGGGCTCGGCCAGTTTGCTCAGTGGTGGTACTACTGAGCCACATTTGGTGATGGACACATAGCGTCTCCTGCCCAGAGTACATTTTGTGTTCTTGCTACCCTCAATGCTTCCTCCAAATGATGTTCAATGTGATTATTGATTAATCAGCTGGGGGAGAGCAGCAGGTGCTAATCAGCAGGAGGTTTCCTTGTTCATATTTGCCCTGGTAATGAGATTTCATGGGGTTCACAGTCAATGTTGAGGACTCCCAGATTCATTTCTCTCGAACTGTATACCACTGTGCCCCCAACTCTAGTGGGTCTATCTTGCTGGTGGAATATGGCATAATCAGAAATTGTGTTGGAAAAGTCCAAGAATGATATGATTCTGTGAGTATGATTAAATCAGGCTGTTGCTTGACTATTCTGCAGGACATTTCTTCCAACTAATCTTGAGATGCTAGTGAGGATTATTTTGCAGGCTTGACTGGACTGGATTTGCTGCTGTAATGGAGCCAAGTGGTTTGGCTTGATTATAGCTTTCATTTCAATTGTTTTGCACCTCAATAGGGCTGGGACCAATATCCTTGCCGGGAAGTTTGTTCATGCAGTTGGGCATTGTTTAAACTAGTTTGGCAGGGGGATGGGAACCTGAGCGTAGGCTCAGATGGGGCAAAATCAGAAATGAAAATGAAAGGCAGAAAATTAGTGAGTGCGTCTGGAAGGCAGAGCAAACAAAGGAGAGTTTGGCAGTGCTCAAAGGTATCTACTTCAATGCAAGGAGTATAGCGAATAAAGCAGACAAGCTGAGGGCACAGATAGAAATGTGGCAGTATGATATCATACCTATTATAGAAACATGACTTAAAGAGGGACAGGAATGGTAGCGCAATGTTCTAGGTTACAGGGTTTTCAGACAAGAAAGAGAGAGGGATAAAAAGGGAGGGTGGTGGCAATTTTGTTTAGAGAAGCAACTACCGCTGTGTGGAGGGAATGATATGTTAGAAGGATTATCAATTGAGGCCATATGGATTGAGCTTAGGAACAAAAAGAGGCAGTCACACTACTGGAAGTGTACTATAGACCCCCAAACAGTCAGAGGGAGATAGAAGAGAAAATATGTAGGCAAATCTCTAAGAAGTGCAAAAACAATAAGGCAATAATAGTAGGGGATTTTAACTACCCCAACATTAACTGGGATGATTTTAGTGTGAAAGGAATGGAGGGAACAGAATTCTTAAGGTACATTCAGGAGAACATTTTTGACCAATATGTAGCAAATCCAAAAACAGAGGGCACAGTTCTGGACTTGGTTTTAGGTAATGAAGCTGCACAAGTGGAAGGAGTGGCAGTGGAAGAGCATTTTGGTGGTAGTGATCATAATTCAGTAAGTTTTCACATAATTATGGTAAAGGACAGAGATAGGAGTTCTAAATTGGGGCAAGGCCAATTTTACTAAGCTAAGTGATTTAGCAAAAGTGGACTGGAAACAGCTACTTGAAGATAAATCAGTGGGTTGAATTTTATTCTCAAGCTAAAATAATGGCAGCCTGCATGTGTGTCACCATGCTGCCGCAATCTAGTGCATGGTAGCTCATTTCCATACGCAAGGCTCCCCCAATCATCTGGCAGGGGTGCGCTTCCCCCCCACTAGAAATGCAGAGTTGACCCTGTTCCCCCCGCCCCACCCCACTACACTAAAAATCCTAAGTTCCCCCCTTTCCCACCTCGGTGGCGCCAGCTTTCCTGGATGGGGACGGGAAGGCGCATGAGTCCGAACGATCATGGACAGCCGGTAAGATTGCGGTGAATGGTATGTTAATGTAGTCACGTACTTTATTTAAATATTTAAAGTTGTGTCCTATCGCTGAATGGCTGGGCCTGTGGGGGGGGTCCGCCACGGAGCTTCGCTGCTGGCAGGAAGATCGGGCCCGGCAATCTGGCATCGGACTCCGTAGTGGGCTGTTTTTGCTGCGATTTCCAGCCCCCCCCACCCCTCGCCACAAAGCCCAAGGTCGGGAGCCCAACAAAACTCAGCCCAGTGTCAGAGCAGTGGCAGGGATTCAAATGGGAGATTCAAGGGGTTCAGAGTAAGCATGTTCCCACAAAGAAAAAGGGTGGGATGGCCAAATCTAGAGCCACCTGAATATCAAGGAGCCTACAGGGTAAGATAAGGCAGAAAAGGAAAGCTTGTTTCAGACACTGAGAACTCAATACAACAAAAATGTCTGTGGCACCTCTGCAGAATTATGGATAAAGAATCCTTCTCAAGCAGTTTAATGCTCGGATGACTCTATTACCACTGTTCGACTGTGAGGCAGGAATATCTCACCAACTTTTATTGTCAATCTGCCACATTAATTCTAATTTTTCAACATCAAGAAATTTATCCTTAGCAATTGATCATATGCCACAGTTTGGGAGCAATCTACCGCCACATGCTGATCACACTGGACAGGCCGGTCTCCATGGATGTGTTCTTGATTACAGTAGGGCTGCAGATGGGACCATCATGATATGGCCAAGGTCACATTGTACAGATGGCCGCTGTTTGCAGCTTTGCTACACTAAGATCAGCGGGGATTATATTGGATCCAAGGATTTGCAGTCACTTCTGACAGTTGGCCCTCTTTCACAGGTTGTCAATAGTGCATCGTCTAAATACTAAGCCCATTGCTGGTGTTATTTTCCACAGATAGCTACTATCAGATCTCCGTATTGTAATGAAAGCATTGTGGTACAAACTACATAAAGACAGCTATAGAATGATCCACTTATTTGATTTGTGTTGATTATGACTACACAAATCTGGCGCATCTGTTACATGCTTTATTTTCTGCTGGCCTATGCAGCATAATCAGCATTTACTCATTTGTAAACATCCTCTGAGAAATAAAATTTGTTTGCCAATTCTTTGCTTGTCAAAGTGAAGGGTGACTGCACTGGTAAATGGAAAAACCTTCCCCTTTGCGTCTACTGGCTGTGGCTCACATCAGCTGTAATGTAGAACTTCACTGCTCTATCTTCATAATGTATTTGAACTTGAACTGTTCAGAATACTCTCAGTGACAACAATTTTCATTTCATAGCACCTTCATCAGAGTAAAACCTCCCAAAGGTGCTTCACATGAGCATAATCAAACAATAGGGGCGGCACAGTGGTGCAGTGGTTAGCACCGCAGCCTCACAGCTCCAGCGACCCGGGTTCAATTCTGGGTACTGCCTGTGTGGAGTTTGCAAGTTCTCCCTGTGTCTGCGTGGGTTTTCTCCGGGTGCTCCGGTTTCCTCCCACAAGTCAAAAGACTTGCAGGTTGGTAGGTAAATTGGCCATTATAAATTGCCCCTAGTATAGGTAGCTGGTAGGGAAATGTAGGGACAGGTGGGGATGTGGTAGGAATATGGGATTAGTGTAGGATTAGTATAAATGGGTGGTTGATGGTCGGCACAGACTCGGAGGGCCAAAGGGCCTGTTTCAGTGCTGTATCTCTAAACTAAACTAAACTAAACTAAAAAGCCAAGAGGAGTATAGAAAGTGGAGAGGTGAAATCGTAAAGGAAATTAGGAAAGCAAAGAGAGAGCATGAAAGAATATTGACAAGGAACATCACGGAGAACCCAAAGATGTTTTATCAACATTAAGAGTAACAGGATAACTAAGGAAAGAGTGGGGCCCATAAAAGACCAAAAAGCTAACCTATGTGTGGAGGTGGAAGATGTTGGTATTGTTCTTAATGAATGCTTGGCGTCTATCTTCACAAAAGAGTGGACGATGCAGACATTGTAGTTATGGAGGAGAAGTGTGAAGTATTGGATGCGATAAACATAGGGCGAGAGGAAGTATTAAGAGGATCAGAATCCTTGAAAGTGGATAAATTACCAGGGTTGGATGAAATTTACCCAAGGGTGTTAAAAGAAGCCAGGGAGGAAATAGCAGAAGGTCTGACCATATTTTCCAATCATCACAGGTGTGGTGCCGGAGGATTGGAGGTCTGCTAACGTTGTACCTTTGTTTAAAAAGGGAGCAAGGGATAGACCAAATTATTACCAGCCAGTCAGTCTAACCTCAGTAGTGGGCAAATTATTGAAATCAATTCTGAGAGACAGGATAAACTGTCACTTAGAAAGGCACGGATTAACCAAGGATAGTCAGCACGGATTTGTTAAGGGAAGATCTTGACTGACAAACTTTATTGAATTTTTTGAGGAAGTAACAAGGAGGATTGATGAGAGTAGTGCAGTTGATGTGGTCTATGTGGATTTTAGCACGCTTTTGATATGGTATCCACATGGCAGACTAGTTAATAAAATAAAAGTCCATGGGATCCAGGGGAATGCAGCAAGCTGGATACAAAATTGGCTCAGTGGCAGGAAACAAAGGGTAATTGTTGACGGGTGTTTTTACGACTGGAAGACTGTTTCCAGTGGCGTCCAGCAGGGCTCAGTACTAGGTGGTATACATAAACGATTTGGATGTAAATGTAGGGGGAATGATCAAGAAGTTTGCAGACAACACAAAAATTGGCCACGTGGTTGAATTGAGGAGAATAGCTGTAGACTACAGGAAGATGTCAATGGACTGGTCAGGTGGGCAGAAAAGTGACAAATGGAATTTAACCCAGAGAAGTGTGAGGTGATGCATTTGGGGAGGTTAAAGAAGGCAAAGGAATACACAATAAATGGAAGGATACTAAGAGGTGTAGAGGAAGTGAGTTACCTTGGAGTGAATGTCTACAGATCCCTGAAGATAGCAGGACAGATCGATAAAGTGGTTCAGAAGGCATATAGAATCCTTTCCTTTATTAGCTGAGGCATTGAATATAAAAGTAGGGAGGTTATGCTGGAACTATATAAAAACATTAGTTAGGTCACAACTTGAGTAATGTGTGCACTTCTGGTTACCTCATTACAGAAAGGATGTAATTGCACTTGAGAGGGCACAGAGGAGATTTATGAGGATGTTGCCAGGACTGGAAAATTGCAGTTATGAGGAAAGATTGGATAGGGTGGGGTTGTTCTCCTTGGAACAGAGGAGGCTGAGGGGAGATTTGATTGAGATGTACAAAATTGTGAGGGATCTGGATAGAGTGGATGTGAAGGGCCTATTTACCTTAGCGGAGAGGTCGGTGACCAGGGAGCATAGATTTAAAGTGATTGGTAGAAGGATTAGAGGGTAAATGAGGAAACAAGTTTTCACCCAGAGAGTGGTGGGGGCCTGGAACTCACTGCATGAAAGGGTGTAGAGGCAGAAAACCTCATCTCATTTAAACGGTGCCTGGATGTACATCTGAAGTGCCGTAACCTACAGGGCTACGGACCAAATTTTTTTGGCCGTCGCAGACACGATGGGCCAAGTGGCCTCCTTCTGTGCTGTAAACTTTCTGTGATTCTATAAAAGTGATTAAGAGTCAATCAAAGTGATGTGGGACTGGAGACACATATGGACCAGACTGGGTAAGAATGGCAGATTTCCATCTCTAAAGGACATTAGTGAACTAGCTGGGCTTTTACAACAATCGTACAGCTTCATGGTCACTTTCAGTGGTACCAGCTTTTTATCTCCACATTTTGAAAACACTAAATTTAAATTTTCAAACTGGTGAGGATTTGAGCTCGCACTTTCTGGATTACTAGTCCCATAACACTACCATACCCATTCAAGCAGCAGTATTATCATTTTTCCTGTAACAAGCAGGCATCAGATGGACACGTAGCATAGTTTTCGCTGGATGGCAGGATTCCTTTGAAGACAAAGCATTACACACTGTAGCAATGAGGATATTGGGACTCCTCTTTGCAACCTCACAACATTCAGGAGCAGAAATTGAGTTTGTACTCAATTAATGTTTAGATGGTATCTACTGGCCATTATCCAGGAAGCAGCATTGATGCCTTCTCTTAGGAGAACAGAAGTATCATCTACATCCACACCTGTTGATCCCCCAAGAAATACCCGAGCTGCAGAAGAGCATTTCGGACTGTACTCCTCAGCATCTGTTTGTGGTTTTTCAGCATCTACTTTTACCTTCAAGAAATCTGTGTTGTCCAGTTTAGGCACAATGAAAGTGTTTATACAAAAGGATAAATGGCTGTGTGCAATGCTTCAAATGGTACTTGTTAGATGATGTGGCAGTTAATCCCATACTTGAAGAGCTGCACAGATGTGTGCAGAGATAGGGGACCAGTAACCTTTACCTTCCTCCTGACATCGGCAAACAACTTAAACGTTAAGAATGGGGAGGGGAGAAACTTGGCTTCCAAAACATTTAAGTTGAAGTATTGTATTTGGCATGGCACTGGATTTATACTCCATGTGATGTCAAACTAAGGTGTTACAAGATTACCAGGGAGTCTCACTCAGCTTTACTCTGAAGTTAGATTAGGCCTGGGCTTCTAAACTTCTCTTCCTTGACTTCTCTGTCTCCATCTCCAGGGATAGGCTGTCTACTAATATTCATTATAAGCCCAGCAACTCCCACAGCTACCTCGACTACATTTCTTCACACCCTGCCTCCTGTAAGGACTTCATTCCATTCTCCCAGTTTCTCCGTCTCCGACGCATCTGCTCTGATGATGCTACCTTCCACGACAGTGCTTCTGATATGTCTTCCTTTTTCCTGAACCGAGGACTCCCCGCACCCCCCCCACCCACTGTGGTTGACAGGGCCCTCAATCGTGTCTGGCCCATTTCCCGCACCTCTACACTCCCCCCTTCCCCTCCCTCCCAGAACTGTGACAGGGTTCCCCTTGTCCTCACTTTCCACCCCACCAGCCTCCACATCCAAAGGATCATTCTCCGCCACTTCCGCCACATCCAGCGTGATGCCACTACCAAACGCAACTTCCCCTCCCTTCCCCTGTCAGCATTCTGAAGGGATCATTCCCTGCACGACAACTTCGTCCACTTCCCACGGCACCTTCCCCTGCAATCGCAGGAGGTGTAATACCTGCCCATTTACCTCCTCTCTCCTCACTATCCAAGGCCCCAAACACTCCTTTCAGGTGAAGCAGCAATTTACTTGTACTTCTTTCAATTTAGTATACTGTATTCGGTCCTCTACATTGGGGAGACTAAACGTAGATTGGGTGACCGCTTTACAGAACACCTCCACTCAGTCTGTAAGCATGACCCCGAGCTTCCGGTTGCTGGCCATTTCAACACCCCGCCCCCTGCTCTCATGCTCACATCTCTGTCCTGGGATTGCTGCAGTGTTCCAGCGAACATCAACGCAAGCTCTAGGAACAGCATCTCATTTACTGATTAGGCTCACTACAGCCTGCCGGACCGAACATTGAGTTCAATAATTTCAGAGCATGTCGGGCCCCCACTTTTTATGTTTAGTTATTTTTTCTTTTTTTCTTTTTACTTTTTTATTTGGTTATTTAATTTTAGGTCTTTTTTATTTGGTTATTTTATTTTAGGTTTTTTAGTGTGTTTAGTTTGTTTCTACTGTGCCTACCCACTGTTTCTGTTTTTAATTTTTTTTAAAAATATTTGTACTTGGAGTGCTTTGTGCTTTACAGTCTATTCACACCCTCTCTGTACTAACGCTTTGTCTTTCAACACACCATTAACATACCATTTGCCTTTGCTCCACGACCTTCTGGTCAGTTATTCTCTGTTGCCTTGTCCTATCAGCACCTTCTCTTTTGTTATCTCTTGCCCCACCCCTGCTTTACTTGCTTAAAATCGTTTACATTTCTAATATTTGTCAGTTCTGAAAAAGGGTCACTGACCTGAAACGTTAGCTCTGCTTCTCTCTCCACAGATGCTGCCAGATCTGCTGAGTATTTCCCGCATTTCTTGTTTTTATTTCAGATTTCCAGCATCTGCAGTATTTTGCTTTTATTTTAAAGTTTGATATTGGTGCAGAGTAGAAATCACATTGTGCTAAACTTGCAGTTTAAATTTGCTTTTATTCTAGATAACTTAAGCATGGGTGTCTTTTCACAACATGACCGTTGTGTAATCAACAAAATAACTGCTGCGTTGAAATTTAAAATCTGTGCTTCAAAATGATTCACTAGAATGCCAAAAAGTTACACTTTGAAAAAATTTTCATTTTTTAATGTTATGCACCAAAGTATTACATTGGATACAGGGATGGTAGCATCGTGGTTATGTGATTGAATTAGTAATCTGGTCTAAAGCTCCAGAGATGTGAGTTCTAATCCCACCATAGCAGCTAGGAGTTTTAATTCAGTTAATTAAATAAATCTGGAATAAAAAGCTATGTAACTATCAGATTGCTGTAAAAACCCATCTGGTTCACTAATCTCCTTCAGGGAAGGAACATTGCTGTCCTTACCTGGTCTGGTCTATATGTGACTCCAGACTCACAGCAATGTGGTTGACTCTGAATGGCCTCTGAAATGGCTTAACAAGTCACTCAGTTGTACCAGTCCACTATGACACAGAACAATAAGAATACAACTGGATGGGCCATCTGTCATTGACCTACGTATTGGATTCAGACACAACAAAAGCACACTCAGCCCAGTTAGCCCTGCAATTTCCTCTTCACTAACATCTGGGAACTTGTGCTAAAACAGGCAAAGAAACCTCCTACTGATTACCCCCTACTCCCCTTGCTGATGAGTCAATACTCCTCCATGTTGAGCACCACTTAGAAAAAACGCTGAGGGTAGCAAGGACTGTGGGTGGGGAACTTACAACATTTATCACCAACTGTGGCTTGGTAGCACCACTGATGAATGAGCCCTGAAGGACATAACTGCCAGAATGGGCATACAGAAGGTTGTGAGATAACAAACATGAGGACAAAACCTGTTTGATGTCATCCTCACCAATCTATCTGTCGCAGATGCATCTGTTCATGACAGTATTGATAGGAGCAATCACCACACTGTCCTTTTGGAGACAAAGTCCCATTTTCAAACTGAGGCCATCTTCCGTTATGTTGTTTGGCACTACCACCGTGCAAGATGGAATAAATTTAGAACAGGTCTATCAGCTCAAAAATAAGCATCCATGAGGCGTTGTGGGCAGCAGCAGCAGTAGAATTGTATTCCACCATGACCTGTAACCTCAGTCTACCATTATCATCAAGTCAGGAGACCAACTCTGCTTCAATAAGGAATGTGGAAGAGCATTCCAAAGCAGCACCAGGAATACCTAAAAATGAAGTGCCAACCTGATGAGGTGAATTAACACTTCAACTGAATTAGTGAAGAGGGGTATTTTATCCATATGGTGCATTTATCCACTAAGCCACCAGTCTAGCTCTTAATGTCTATCTCGGAACCAGTTAATAAAATAATCTAATAAAAACAGAACATGCTGCAAATACTCAGCAGGTCTGGCAGCATCAGTGAAGAGAGAAACAGAGTTAACAGAAGTGCAAGTGGAGAGGCATTGGGGCAATTTTCATAAGGGTGATCATTGCTGGGGGAGAAAACTTTTAATTCTTATTAAAATATAAATATGTCAAAACCTCTAACATTAGACTCCTTTCAGCATATTGCAATTTGAGCAGCGGAACCAGCACAGCTTTCCCACGAGGCAGCTCCGATCTCCTGCTGGGACTAGTTTCACAAAACTACTTGAATCCTAAATATAGCACCAATCTAGGAATTATCATAGACATTGGTGACTGGAAGCTGTCACTGTCTGGCATCAATACATTTCCAGCTAAATTGCATCCTTTGCTTCCACTGCACAGCTCATTATAAATCACAATGTCACTTTAATGACAGATGATTTAATAAAGAGTATCCCCAGTAACGGTTTCCTTTGCTATTATTAACAGCATTAGCTGCTCACCTTCCAGAGTCTTAGGGTAACATGACAGGAAAGCAGTCAATGTAGATTGTGCAAGAAAACAGCATTCAAAATTCTGTGTTAATAAAGCAGATTGTGATCTTATTTTCCTGTATCTTATTTAATGAGCTAAGCAATACTGAACATAGACGTCCCTTAACAATATTTAATAAGGCGCATGGATTTTTTAAATTCATTCATGGGCTGTGGGCGTCCCTGGCTCAGCCAGCATTTATTGCCCATCACTAATTGCCCTTGAGAAGATGGTGGTGAGCTTCCTTCATGAACCGCTGCAGTCCATGTGGGGTAGGTACACACACAGTGCTGTTAGGAAGGGAGTTCCAGGATTTTGACCCAGAGACAGTGAAGGAATGGTGATATAGTTCCAAGTCAGGATGGTGCGCGGCTTGGAGGGGAATTT
Organism: Heterodontus francisci; assembly: GCF_036365525.1. Taxonomy (NCBI): domain Eukaryota; kingdom Metazoa; phylum Chordata; class Chondrichthyes; order Heterodontiformes; family Heterodontidae; genus Heterodontus; species Heterodontus francisci. The sequence goes on from NC_090401.1 coordinate 33,223,442, forward strand.
GCAGGTGGTGGTGTTCCCATGCAGCTGCTGCCCTTGTCCTTCTAGGTGGTAGAGGTCGTGGGTTTGGAAGGTGCCATCTAAGGAGCCTTGGTGCGATGCTGCACTGCATCTTGTAGATGGTACACACTGCTGCCACTGTGCATCGGTTGTGCAGGGAGTGAATGTTTGTGGATGGGGTGACAATCAAGTGGGCTACTTTGTCCTGGATGGTGTCGAGCTTCTTGTGTGTTGTTGGAGCTGCACCCATCCAGACAAGTGGAGTGTATTCCATCACACACCTGACTTGTGCCTTGTAGATGGTGGACAGGCTTTGGGGAGTCAGGAGGTGAGTTACTCGCTGCAGAATTCCTAGCTCCTGACCAGCTCTTGTAGCCATGGTATTTATATGGCTACTCCAGTTCAGTTTCTGGTCAATGGTAACCCCCAGGATGTTGATAGTGGGGGATTCAGCAATGGCAATGCCATTGAATGTCAAGGGGAGATGCCACTTATCAGCCCAAGCCTGGATATTGTCCAGGTCTTGCTGCATTTCTACACGGACTGTTTCAGTATCTGAGGAGTTGCAAATGATGTTGAACATTGTGCAATCATCAGCAAACATCACCACTTCTGACCTTATGATTGAAGGAAGGTCATTGATGAAGCAGCTGAAGATGGTTGGGCCTAGGCTACTACCTTGAGGAACTCCTGCAGTGATGTCCTGGAGCTCAGATGATTGACCTCCAACAACCACAATCATCTTCCTTTGTGCTAGGTATGACTCCAACCAGCAGAGAGTTTTCCCCCAGATTTCCATTGACTCCAGTTTTGCTAGGGCTCCTTGATGCCATACTCGGTCAAATGCTGCCTTGATGTCAAGGGCAGTCACTCTCACCTCACCTCACCTCTTGTGTTCAACTCTTTTGTCCATGTTTGAACCAAGGCTGAAATGAGGTCAGGAGCTGAGTGGCCCTGGCAGAACCCAACTGAGCGTCACTGAGCAGGTTATTGCTAAGCAAGTGCCACTTGAGGCACTGTCAATGACACCTTCCATTACTTTACTGATGATTGAGAGTAGACTGATGGGGCGGTAATTGGCCGGGTTGGATTTGTTCTGCTTTTTGTGTACAGGACATACCTGGGCAATTTTTCACATTGCAGGGGAGATGCCAGTGTTGTAGCTGTACTGGAACAGCTTGGCTCGGGGCACGGCAAGTTCTGGAGTACAGGTCTTCAGTCCTATTGCCGGATTGTTGTCAGGGCCCATAGCCTTTGCAGTATCCAGTGCTTCAGTCGTTTCTTGATATTACGCGGAGTGAATCGAATTGACTGAAGTCTGGCATCTGTGATGCTGGGGACTTCAGGAGGAAGCCAAGATGGATCATCAACTCTGCACTTCTGGCTGAAGATTGTTGCAAATGCTTCTGCCTTATCTTTTGCACTTATGTGCTGGGCTCCCCTGTCATTTGAGGATGGGGATATTTGTGGAGCCACCTCCTCCAGTTAGTTGTTTAATGGTCCACCACCATTCACGGCTGGATGTGGCAGGACTACAGAGCTTAGGTCTGATCTGTTGCTTATGGAATCGCTTAGCTCTGTCCATCACATGCCGCTTACGCAGTTTGGCATGCAATTCGTCCTGGGTTGTAACTTCACCTGGTTGACACCTCATTTTGAGGCATGCCTTCCTGCACTCTTCATTGAACCAGGGTTGGTCTCCCGACTTGATGTTAATGGTAATAGAGTGGGGGATATGCTGTGCCATGAGGTTACAGATTGTGGTTGAGTACAATTCTGCTGCTGCTGATGGCCTACAGCGCCTAAAGCATGCCCAGTTTTGCACTGCCAGATCTATTCGAAATCTATCCCATTTAGCACAGTGGTAGTGCCACACAACACAATGGAGGGCATCCTCAATGTGAAGGCGGGACTTCATCTCCACAAGGATTGTGCGGTGGTCACCCCTACCAAACGGTCATGGACAGATGCAGCTGCAGCAGGCAGATTGGTGAGGACGAGGTCAAGTATGTTTTTCGTTCTTATTGGTTCCGCCACCACCTGCCACATACCCAATCTAGCAGCTATGTCCTTTAGGACTCGGCCAGTCATCGTGCTATTGAGCCACCCACAGTACATTCTGTGCCGTCAGTGTTTCCTCCAAGCACATGGTTTTCAACATGGAGGACTACAGATTCATCAGCAGGAGGTTTCCTTGCCCATGTTTGGCCTGATGCCAGGAGACTTCATGGGGTCTGGAGTCAATGTTGAGGACTCCCAGAGCCACTCCCTCCTGACTGTATACCACTGTACCTCCGCCGCCTGTGCTGGGTCTGTCCTTGCAGTGGGACAGGACATACCTGCTAATGGTGGTATTTGGGATATTGTCTGTAAGGTCTGATTCTGTGAGTATGACTATGTCAGGCTGTTGCTTGACTTGTCTGTGGGACAGCTCTCCCAACTTTGGCACAAACCCCCCGATATTAATAAGGGGGACTTTGTAGGGTCGACAGAGCTGGGTTTACCATTGTCGGTGCCTAGGTGGTCCGTCTGGTTTCATTCTTTATTGATTTCGTAGTGGTTAAGTACAACTGAGTGGCTTGCTAGGCCATTTCAGAAGGCATTTAAGACTCAATCACATTGCCGTGGGTCTGGAGTCACATGTAGGCCAGACAAATTTCCTTTCTTAAAGTGCATTAGTGAGGACATGAATGAACCAGATTTTTCTTTTAATCATCGACAATGGTTTTGTGGCTGTCAGTAGACTAGCTTTTAATTCCAGATTTATTAGTTGAATTCAAGTTTCACTTTTTGCTCTGATGGGATTCAAACCCATGTCCCCAAAGCAATACCCTGGATTTCTAGCTTATTAGTCCAGTAACAATACCACTACGCCATTGCTTCCCCACGTGGAAGAACAAATGGAAGATGTTTTCTTAAGGCATTACCTTTGAGCACAGTTTTCTGTGTGGATTCGAAAATCCCTCTCTATTCAGTGAGATGGGATGAGAGTTATGAGAGGTGACAGGTTTTCTCCTTGCTGTTTATTCTCCAATAGATTCCAGCCACTATTTATACCCACAGAAGCACTGTATAAACGTACAAATATAAGTCTGCTTTCATTCTGGATTTGCAGCTATTTGCATTATCATGTTGGTGCCAGATTACTGTAAATGCCAGATTTGACCTGACATGTTACAGCATCTCTGACAGGCAGTTCTATACGATCGGTAATTGCTGGTGCACAGAAAGCATTTTTCATTTTAAGGCCAAACCCTTAAAAAGTCTGCATCTTTGTCCTCTTCGGTAGAACCGAAGTTTGCCCTCCAGCGAGCTGTCGCCTGGGCTGTCATTTTGGCCTGCACCTGCTCCCTGCTCACCTGTGCAGACCCCTGTAACTCATTATCTATATGATCCAGGGAGCCAGTGCTTAGAAAGTTATGAGTGAATGATAATGCACCTCTAGGAGGCACTCCCTCTCTGCCTGCCCAGCTGCAGGGCCTGAGACAGTTGAAGGAACTAGAAAAAGGTCACAGAGTCAAGGGTTAGCACATAATGGCAAGGGTCCGTAGCAGCAGATGTGTAGCAGCATTATGCAGCCCAAGGTTGTAATGCTGTGTGGGTGAGCTAGAGTTAAGTGCAAACAGAAAAGGTAGGGAAAGTGCTCAAACAGCTTGCTGTGTATGGCCTCAACTTCACAATCTCCAATGCAATGTGTCAAAGTTATTGAAGTCAGTTAATAACATAGCAGGCCCTCTTTGTGTTCTTGAGTTCCCTCCAGTCATGTGTCAGATTTCCTGCAAGAAGAGTGTGAGTAGGTTAATGTGTGCCTTGTTAATGGGTTGTGAAAATGTGAGAGTGGCATAGCGTGCATGCAGAGAGGAAGAAGTAGCCAGTGTGGGCAAGAAGGGGAAGTTGTTGTGAGGGCAATAGCAGATGTTGTGTGTGTGAGTGAAGGAGGTGTAATGGATCACATTGGACTTAGTATGGGCTCCTGAAACAATTTCAGGAATCTTACCTGAAGAAGGTTTAAATCTGTTATTTTGACATTCCCTTAAATGATGGCAATTAAACACTTTAAAAAGTTTAATTTACTTTATTCATAATCTTGACATAAGGGAACAAGGAACCTGAGTGATAGCAGAGAGCAAGCAGAGATTTAGGAAATAGAAAAAGCTAAAACAAAAGTCAGGAACAGCCTTTGCGATCGGCGAAATGCAGAGGCCAATTTTGAATACCTGAAGTAGGCACGAGAGGGAGGGAAGGAACAGAGCAGGGCTCTGAGATGAGAAAACCAAGGAAGGAGCAGAGGTTAGGCACAGTGGGTAAAATACAATGGGTGGAATATTATTGGAGGCAGGAATTGGAATAACATCATGGTGTCCAAAAACAGATTGAAAACATTTTCTAAACAAACTTGATTGTCTGGTGTATCACCAGGTTAAAGTGCAGCAGTCAGCAATGTTAAAGGTTTTCTACAGCCATATAATGTTACAGTTTTAGTTGGCACTTCAACAGCTGATTTCCAGCATAATTTTAATGCATTGCAGGAAAGCTGATACCAGTTAATAGAAATCAAACACATTTACCTATCTAAAGAACCCTCAATTACTTTGCCTCTGTATTGGTGCCTGTCTCTTTCTTCCCACAAGCTTTGCTTCAGTATAGAACTTTCAAAGCAAATTAACTTTCTATGACCTTTAATGAGTTTTAGTTGTCAAAGTCTTCAGGTAAAATCAATTTTTAATGCACATGTTGCTCCAGCATTCTGATTCCAGACAATTCTCATACAATAAGTGCATTGTTCAAGTTGTTATGTTCTGATCTAGATGGCACACAGATAGGGATCACAGAGTATGATTTTATCTTTTTCTTAAGCCAAACTGGGATAGTAGCTTGTTCTTGCACCTGGAGCTATTGGATGACCTGGGCATGGTGAATAAAAGAAAAATAGGCAGGGAGGAGGGTGTGTCCTTAGGGGAGCCTGACCTATTTTTTGTCCTTTCAAAATATGCCCCTATTTGTTGTTTATTGAAAGCATATTAAAAATGTTTATCCCTTGATTTAAAACAAGGTGGTTGGGGGTACTGAGAGGAACATCATATCCAATTATCAGTCTCTATTAATGCTGATCTGTGAACAGTCACAGGCAGGTGTACGAGAGCATCTGATCTGATCTTTCCGGCTCTGGCCCAGTTTCTCGCAGTCAAGATCAGGAAAGGACAACAGTTTTTTGCTATACCAACAATGGTTCTATTTTCAAAATTTTACCTAATGAAGTTGAAGCCTGAAGCAAAACTCTAAACAATTTTGATCACTTACATGATTTACTTTCCAAATCAAGCCATTCAGAAATAAGAACTCCTCTAATACATTTGTCTTTTGTCTGTGCCAGTAATTTCTCTGCAGCTGACCTCTATTGTCAGGTACATTCAGATCCTCTATACAATCTGAATAAGTACTCTATTTATAAGTTCTTCAGTGTTGAACATTGCATTGAAACTTCTTCACCTTGAAATTAATCTTCAGTACTGTTCAGGAAATGAGACAAACTAAGCTGTCCCACTGTTCACTGGTTAGAATGTATGACCCAGTTTGGGCTTTAATTGAGTTATTTGAGGAATGTATTTTCACCTCCTCCAGTTAATTTTGAGGTAAAAAGAATTTGTTGTCACCTAGATGAGAGAATTCAGGCAGGCATTCAATTCCTGTTACAACACCATTTCCTGGGATTCACTGTGTAAAGGTACCTCATCAAATAGGCAAGGGATGACCAGCTGGATGGATTAACTATTTTACCAAAATTCTCTCTCTTCCCCAAAGTTACCTCAAAGCATCAAAAAGTAATTACAGGCATTGTTATTATTCACATCACCAGACTGTAGTTGGAGATCACTCAGTTAAGTTCACCAAATAGAGAGTCCAAAATGTAGCAAGATATTTAGAAAGCAAAATAATTTTTAAAAAATTGTTTTAAAACAATTGTGAATATGGAAACATATCTCTACCATTTACACTAAAACTACTTGGCCTAGGAATTTGATTGTGCTGCACCTGTTTTACAGACGTGAAATAGGTACCTAAGGGTCCAATGTGGAGGGCAATATTCGTCAGGGCTTTCCTATAGGTGTCCAGGGTGCGCAACTGAAACTGGTGTTAGGCCCATTGCATATGCAAATCCGCGACAATTTCAAGGCCTTTTGAGAAATTGGTTTGCAAATGACTATAGCATGTACTGTGGATTCTCTGGTCAATTTTTTTCAGGCATTTAACAGTCAAACTAGCAGTCCTTAAAAGGCTGTCATCCAAAAGATGAGCTTCAAATTTTTACACTTGCCTTAATGTGGAGCTAGAAGGGTCATTTCTATTTTTATACCCATATTTTGGACATAACAATTATCAATTACTGAAGAAAAAATTGCAGTTGAAAAAATTTCCAGAAAGCATTTTGAACAATTAGTGGGAATCTGGTAGCCAGTTTGCACAGACTCAGTGATGAGTTTACATAATCAAAAACCCATTATAAATGCTGATATAAGAATTTAAAATGAAAACGTTAACAAAAATGTGACAACAGGGAGTCAAAAAAAAAGGAAGTCACATTTTGCAGACAGGATATGCATGTAGACATGAGCTTTTTAATATGTTATATATATGTTCACATATACATTGATTCTGATTATGACACATTTGGATCATCTGTTTTCAAATGCAGTTTCAGTGAATATTAAAAACAGGATTAAGTTTACAGAAAAAGCAATAAATTATGATATACAACATAGAATCTACAGCACAGAAAGAGGCCATTCAGCCTAACTGGTCTATGGCATTGTTTATGCTTCACATGAACCTGCTCCTACCCTACTTCATCTAACCCTATCCACATATCCTTCTATTCCTTTTTCCCCCATGCTCAGATCTATGCTAATATAAAAGCAAAATTCTGCGGATGCTGGAAATCTGAACTAAAAACGGAAAGTGCTGGAAATACTCAGCAGGTCAGGCAGCAGCTGTGGAGAGAGAAGCTGAGTTAACGCTTCAGGTCTGTGACCTTTCATCATGAAACGTTAACTCTGCTTCTCTCTCTGTAGATGCTGGCAGACTTGCTGAGTATTTCCAGCACTTTCTGTTTTTATTACTTACCTATGCTATTCGCTTCAATGAGCCACGTGGTAGCAAGTACCGCATTCTAACCGCTCACCTGGTAAAGATGTTTCTTTTAAAGTCATTACATGGTTTCTTGGAGGCTGTCATATTCAGGACATCCAGTTTTGTTCTCCCCTACAAGTGGAAACACCTTCTCTACTTCTATCCTATTATAATTTTAAACACCTCTATTGGGTTTCCCCACATCCTTCTCTTTTCTAGAGAAAGGAGAACCAGCCTGTTTAGGTTCAGGTTCAGCTTCAAATATTGTTTGATTCTAGGTCCCAGTTCTGCGGGGTCCACAGAGGTGAACTCTATGGAATGCAAATATTCAGGGCAATATCAGACTGAAATATAGTTTTCATTTGATTCAATTGAGAGAATGAACAAAGACATTTTTAGTTTTATCCCTCAAGTTTTCATTTCCCTCGATAGCTTTATGATTAAGGAGAATCCCAATGTGCAAGTTATGAATGTTCTCGGGGAAAGAGGAGGTACAATGAGCTAAACATCCTTTTCTCATTTTACACTTTTTTTTTCTATTCAAGCAGCCCAGGAACAGATTTAATCCATATATTCTTTCTCTCTTTTGGGCCTCCTTATCTCGAGAGACAATGGATACGCGCCTTCGGAGAATCCATATATTAGGTATTAGAAATCCACCTATCTTTTAGGAATTGTTTAAAATAGATTCAGATTCCATGGCCTAGATTTTCTTTTGCTGCCTGACAGCATACATTGGGCTGCTGGTTATAGGAAATTGTTGCAAGTTCTGTCCCATCCTCTCAGAAAGTCGGGTTTATGTTGAAGCGCGAAAAGTGCTGGAGACTCAGATGAGTTCAGTAAAATACATCAGGAATGGAGGAGATTATGGCTAATTCACTGAAAGACTTTTAGCCTAACTGATGGGATCAGATTGGCCGCACCACAACATTTTACAACCTGCTCAATTTTGCTTTTCATTGACATTAAGGGTAAATGACATGAAAACACAGATCCAGATGGGTTCAGGTGTGATCCGGCACAGGTGCAGTGAATCTGATTAGTTCCCAGCCACAGAAAAATCAGCCCCATTGGCCAGGATTTTATCTGTGCGACAGGGGTCCCAGCCACTGGCTAAAGCGCCGGCGAGAGCCCCACTTCGTCGCCTCTGGGGAAGGCCTGCCACATTATGTGCCAATTAGGACAGTGGCTGGCCTCACTTGGGATTAATGACCCCGGCAACAGAAGTCCCATCTGCTGAGAGCTGCCAGCCAATCAGAGGCTGGCAACTCTTTAACTGAGCAGCGCCACCACAGAGGTGGTGGCTGCTGCCGGTAATGGACGCTGGAGGCGAGAGAACCAGGCCACAGGTGAGTCAGGGCGGGAGGGGTTTCATGGGTTAGGGGTTGTGGGGGAGGTGGGCATAGGGGGGGTTGGCAGCAAGGGAAGGGGGATGGCTCTCAGCGGGCATCTCTCCCTGATGTCAGGTCTCTTGATCGGGCACTGTGCCTTTTAACAAGGGAATGCCCCCCCAATCCCCGGAGCTGGCAAGCAAACTGCAGGGGGGGTTTGCTTGGCATGCCTCCCATACGGCAACATGCCCGCCTGCTGCTGGGTATACTCACGAAGACTGGATGAGGCCCTTAATTGGGCATTAGTTGCCCAATCGAGGGCACCAATTGGCAGCGGGGTGGGAAGGCTGTCCACGGGCCTGCCACCCCAGAGTTAATTTGGGTACATTTGTGACATGATCTCGCATATCCTCCTCCCGCACTCATTGAAATGATAGGGGGAATTATATGCTCTCCCACCTCCAAAGTTGCTACAGGAGACAGCATATAATTCCCCCTATCATTTCAATGAGTGCGGGAGGAGGATATGTGAGATCATGTCACAAATGTAGGTTTGCAATCAAGAAAAAGAAACACATATGGTTAGTAACATTAGCTAAACCTCAGAGAAAACAGAAAGAAATAAGTAAACAAAGACTGAAATGCAACCTCTAATGGAAATGGGTATCTGGAATCAGTTCAATTACAACACAAGATTGATGCAATAAAATCCCCAGACGAGGTACTGCAGAAGTAACAGGAACAACAAACAAAAGGTTAAATTTACTTTTCCAGACTAATTTTCCTCAAAACTTTAATTTTGCATTTGATGCGAAGAATATCTGCATTGTGAATTATGAAGCAATCTTTCAGCATAGATGTCCCATTTTGCCATCTTTATGAAATTGTTAGAACAGCTCATCAGTCTTTTTCAAAAACAGGCATTCACTCCTGTGAGAAATCATGAAGTAAAATGCAACAAGGGAGTATTTTAAGAAGGGCAAAATCAGCACAGAGATTGACAGCAACAGTTATGCTAAAAGTTAGTTATCTAAACTATAGGGAATGGGATAAAATAGGTAATATTCTTTTAAATGTAAGAATCACTGTAATTAATTACTGACAGAATTAGTCCCCCTGCAATACTACAGATTATTCCATTGAAACCTGGCACTTTAATTAGACTTCTGTCCACGTATATTATATAATATTTAAAGATGATGAATAATGTTTCTGAACAATGTTACATATTAAATGGGAAATCAAAATTGGATTATGCATTATTATTTATAAAAGGACCACAAAAACAAAACATAAGGTAAAACACATTTCACATCTTACCTGCAGTGTCATAACTGACAAAACAATCGCTAATGTTATAGCAAAAAGTATAAATTTGCTAAAACAGCAACAGGTTACGAGGTCACAAGATAATTCTGGAAGTGGAAGGTCATTCAGCCTCTTTTAGCTCCTCTAATCAGAGAAATCCTAAAACTTCCCCATGGTAGGATCCAATTTTATTTTTAAAAGATTCCAGGATGTTTTCCTCTTCTGCTCTATTTGGAAGTCAATTCTAAATGTTGATCCCTCTTTGTGTGAAGAAGAGTTTCCTGATTTCAGTCCTAAAATTACCTTTTCTATTTTGAACATATGTACTCTAGTTCTGTTGCACCTGAAAAATTCTTTCATTACAAAAGATGAAGTACCTTCAAAACCAAGAACAGAAGATGTTGAAAATATTCAGCAGTTCAATTAGGATCTGTGGAGAGAATGGCTGAGTCATTGGCCCAGACTCTGCTGCCAAAACAATGGCGAGCACCATTGCACTTGCTCTTATTAATGTGTAAATTGTCCAGCAATTTGTGGCAAGGAAAAATACCCCACGAATTTTGAATTGGCATAAATTTCTGGACAATTTGCACCATTATTCTCACTCTCACCCTCTCTGTGAATGTCATGAAATTGCTGCATTTACGCATTAATTGACGTAGAAAGTTAGTGTTAATACTTCACAGCATAAATAACTTTTTAATCAATAGGTCAATACCAAGTATACAGACCGCCCTGCCAGAACAGTGTTCTAACAGAAGGTTCCCAAACCCATCACATGCCCAAGAGTAAGTACACTTAATAGTATCAGACCTTTAAGACAAAAGGGCTGAAAAGTACTTAATTGCACGATTACAGGCTGCTCCTCAAGCTTGTGTTGAGCTTCATTGGAACAGTATCGAAGGCCAAAGGCAGATGTCAGAATGTGAACAGATCAGATAATTGAAGAGACAAGTGGCAGGATGTTTAGAGTGCAGTTGTGGATAGAATGGCGTGTTCAGTAGAGTAATCACCTAATTAGAGTTGGTCTCCTCAATATAAAAGAAAGTGCAGTAGTTTCAAATCTATTCTGCGGTATTCATCTTCAGAATTGTCAGTGAACCATGTGGTCAAGTCTAAAAACATTTATAAAATTGGAGTCTTAGTCACATCCATATGGATGTCTGAGAAATCCAAGATAAACAAATTTCGATGGAATGAGATTACAGGATCCCAATAATTATAGGAAATTGAGACTGATTAATTTCAAGTAATGCTATTTTGTAAATGCTTTCATATTATTTTGAAATGAAGTCTTAATTTATACCACTGTACATTATTAACAAAATTTTTGAGATAATGACTACAAACTCCAATGCAAGTAACACAAAGGCAGGAAGAGGAGAATTCAGAAACAAGATTTTTAAATTGTATTATGCAGGAGGTAAAAGGACTGGATTTCTTCATATTTGAAAGAAAGAAAATAACGTTACTAAATAGGATATGAATTTTAAATCAACAGAAAATACTGGTGAATTTTGAAATTTGTAAAGTGGAAACAAGAGAACACAAAATCTGATGCATGCAATAGCATACATATGTTTGCCATCAAGTATCTAATAAGCATGCAAGTTCATCAAAATGCATTTAAACCTTTCCTTGCTTACAATAAAGGTCACTCTGTGAAGGAGACAAGCAGGCAATCTGTTTCCATACCTTTACCATGACAAACCAATCACAAGGGATGCTTACATTATAGTAATGTAGCTTGTGGGAGGATAAAAGATGCGAGTCATTCACTAGGGGAAGTGTGTCTTGCTTCATCCTGGCATCTAGACAAACAATTGTCTGTAACTGGAAACTCCATGTGAGCAGCGGTTGGTTTAGAACTGAAATTCCACAGTGCACATTATGGGCTGAATATTTTTGGATGGTGAGAAGTCCCGTCACAGGGCCAATTGCAGGAACTAACCCTGCGCTGACAGGTGACAGGACCCAGGGGCGGCATTTTACTGGCAGCAGTCCAATTAAGAGGCTCTCATCAGGACCGCTGTCCAATGGAGGATGGCGGCCCGTCTCCCAGAACTGCCATCCCAATTAGAAGGCTGGCAGCTGAGCAGCTTCAGCAGCGCTACCATTGCAGGTGGCCACTGCTGAGGCTGCAGCATAAAGGAGAGGGCACCTCAATGTGGAGCAAGCTGGGGCCTGGCAAACAGGCCCCTGCAATCCAGGGGTTGGGGGGCAGGTATTGCAGCGGTGGTGCCTCAGCCGTGGGGGCAGACATTACCACCGAGGGACCCCTCTGTGGGCCATGGAGAGGGCATACAGGAGGAGTTCCCCTTGGAAACCGCTGGGAAGCCGCCAGGGTTTACTTTACGCTGTTCCCAAATGGCAGCCGGCCCTGCCAATGCGAGCAAAATGCCAGGAGGGTTGGGAAGTGGCCCTTAATTAGACACCATGGCCACATCGCTGAGGTTCCTGCCACTGGTGATATGCCATGGCAGCGGGAAACTATCAGGCTTCCCCCCTGATGCCTTCCCCTGCCATATTACCAGCCCTCCCGCCTCCCAGCCTGTTGCCATAGGGCTGGTAAAATTCAGCCCCTGTAAAATTCAGTATTTCACTAGGGATATCCTCATCCTGACAGATAGCAAGTAATGATGCTTTCAGTTTCACGTAAAAGGACGGAAATGGATTAAATTCCTATTCTTAAGCAACTATTAACGGTCTTGAACTGCCTCAGTAAATTTATATTGCTGTATATTTTTATTGTGAGGTGCATTTCTCTGCTTCTAAAGATTTCAAATGGTTTTATCCAAATGGAACACTGCCTTAATATAGCTCTATAATTTCCTTTATGAGAAAAGATGATGATAGAGTCAGAGGAAAGAAAAAATAAAACGGATTGTCTATTTTCTACTTAGGGAAAGTGTTGATTATCTTTACTTTTGATGATGGTACTCTCCCAACAGCTGCAAATTTCACTGTGACAGCGTGTACAAATGTTTCTTTCCTTGCTCCAATTCTCTCCAATCTTCTCTTCTGAATGCAGTGGAGCAGGAATGTGGTTACACTGTTGCTGGGTATCCTCATGCATTTTGTGTGAGCCTGGACAACAAGCATCAGTAAATTAGTTTTGCTTTTTTGCCAGTTATTTTGGTGAATGAGATAATCTTGTTGGTACCGCAGATGCCCAGCACTGTTTAGGTTTTGAATCCATTTAATTTATTAAATTACATAAATAATTAAGAGCCTTATCTTGATAGTCAAACACCACCACATAAAATCACCTGTGCAGGAATATGGGATTGAATTTTCAGGTCCCACCGAGGGCAGGAATGACGGTGAGCAGGGGACGAAAATTCCAACGCCGGCTGACAAGCCAGTTTCCCAATGCTGTTCCTGATACCAGCGAGTTTAACCAGGGCACAGGGAGGGTAGCCCCGAGATCCCACCTGATCCATCAACCACAGCAATCAAGATTGTTAAAGAGCTCGCTGGGGCATGTTCAGATTTTGACAGGGGTGCACAGGCTGCATGCTGGGTCTGGGGCAGACTATGTGCGTGGAGGTGGACACACAGTGGGGAGCCAGTCATGGACGGCCCAGGGAATTAAGTGGTCCCATGAAAGGGTGAATGATGCAGTCGGGGCTCAGCCATTGACACACAGGGGCCATTGGGTCAGAGCAGGTTATGGGGAGAGTGATCGGTAAGCACTTAGGCAGTTCAGGGTGTCATCATGTTGCTGCATCACGGGTTCATAAATGGAGGGGGCAAGGCTGCCAAACACAACTGGGGAGCACAAGAAAGGTAGCAGTTGGCAATAGGGACACAACTCTCAGATTTTGGGATCATTTGCAATGAGGAGCAACATCTTCCTCCGGAAGGCCAGAGCCATGGGCATCGGGAGAGCAGAGGGAAGGGCAGAGGAGAGGGCCAAGTGGAAGGAAGGCAATGGGGACCATGTTAATTGTGTATCGATTATTTAATTATATGCAGGTGGAGGATGTTAAGTGGGGTCTTACTTCAGTACTCTTTACTTATAAGGAGACTTTTACTGAGACTAGTGGAGTTTTTGAGTGAGGAGGTACTTGTTTGCAATCCGTTTTACTTTGTACAATATATGTAAAACTGAGTAAAGATAGGCTACAGCATTATCCCTCCACAACAAGCTTTCTGGAGTTTAACATGGTAGCAGAGGATGGTTGCCTAAAGCTGAAGGTTGGAAACTAAGAATTTGTTTTACATAGAAAACTAAAATCTCAGTGGCTGTTGTGGAAAAAAAGGCAGAAAGCAAGTGTAAATTGTCAGGGTATGATTATCCTCAGATGTTCTCTGAGTCTGAACCACATGACCAGTTGAAAAATGAAGTGGATATGTGGACACGGGTTACCTCCCTACCATAGAGGAAACAAGGTATGGCCTTGGCATTGTCACTTCCTACCAAAAGTAAAATCAGAAGTAAAGTGTTTTGTGAACTAGATGCTCATGAGTTGGATACTGATGAAGGTTCGGATCTTCTGTTATAATTCTTGGATGAAATTTACAAGAAAGATGATCTATTGAATGTGTATGAGGCATGGTCAGGCTTTGATAGATTTCAGAAAACTGATGGTTATTCAATGGAGGAATATATCATGGACTTGAACAGACTGTATAGAAGATTGAGGAAATTCAATTTGGAGATCACTGGTTCAGTGCTAGCATTTAAATTGCTAGATTGTGCTAGGGTGTTGCATATAGACAGACTCCTAGTTCTAACTGGGATTCAGTGCTTGAAAAAAGACTCCCTGTTAGATCAGATGTCTACTACCTTAAAGAAATTCCTATGGAAACAGTCATTTCCTGCAGCCCTGGTAAAACAAACAGGGCATTCTGCAGTGACACAAAGAATGGAGAGCTCAATGTTGACTGGATTTTGAAATGGTTCAGATACTTGCCACTGGCATAAGTACAATGGAAGAGTTAAAGGTGCTCATTCCTCCTGTCTTTAACAGAACTATTACTGCGGAAGGCAGAATTGGAACAGTAATCACAGATGAATGAATCCCAGGAATGCCCAAGGAACAGTTAATAGATGCTTCAGGCATGACTCAAAGTATCATTATGCAATGAACTGCCAAAGCAGAGGGGAAGAGTTCTCAAAATAACACATAACAGAGAATTTTGAGACAGAACGGGAAGATACTGATGAATCTGAACAAATTATACTAGTCACAAGGAATTTTAGTGCTGTGATGAATGTGTTAGTTGTCGTTTTGTTCAACTGTGCTGTATTGGATTGTGCTTGCACATCAACAATATGTAGAACTGATTGGTTACAATGTTATTTGATTCACTCAGTAGTGAGGATCAACTCAAGGTTAAGGCGTATAAAAGTACTACCAGCTTTAGGTTTGGTGATGACAAGATATTGATGTCACTGAAGAGATTGGTATTTCTATGTAAAATATCTGAAGTAAGCCACTTTATCAGTACTGATGTAGTCTCCCACAAGATACCTTTACTGTTAAGTAAACCTTCAATGAAAAAGGCACAGATGAAACTTGATATGGAGCATGAGAAGACAATTGTTTTTTGGAAAGTCAGTGAATTTGCAGTTTAGTCAGTCAGGGTATTATTGCATCCCCTCAACAAAACCTGATGTTTCTAATCAGAGTGTTAGAGAAGTATTAATGGCATCAGGTGTTGAGAATCAGAGAGATAAAAAGCAAAATGTCTTAAAGTTACACAAACAATTTGCTTACCCTTCTTGTCAAAGATTAAAAACCCTGCTCAAGAATGCGGGTGTGATTGATGAAGAATATACAAGGATAATAGAAGAAATTAGTGAAAAGTGTAAAACCTGTAAAAAGTATTAGAGGACGCCGTCACGTCCTGTTGTAAGCCTTCCATTGGTATGTGACTTTAACAAGTAGTTGCCATGGATTTTAAAGTATGGGACAAAGACAAGAATATTTTCATTCTATATTTTACACACCTAGTAACTAGATTTAGTCTTTCCATGATAATACAAAGCAAGAACAAAAGGGTGATTATAGATAAAATCATGGAGAGATGGATAGGGACTGGACTTGGGGCACCAGCTAAGTTTCTGACTGATAATGGAGGGGAATTTGCCAATGATGATTTCAGAGACATGTGTGAAAGCATGAACATTATGGTTATGAATAGTGCAGCTGAAAGTCCTTTCAGCAATGGCCTCAATGAAATGAATCACACAGTGGTTGATGAAATGCTGTATAACATCTTAGCTGACCAACCAAAGTGCAAATTGACAACAGCCTTGGCATGGGCGGTTCATGCAAAAAATTCACTTCAGATGGTTGGAGAGTATAGTCCCTATCAATTGGTCGATGGACGAAAATCCCAAATTGCCTTCTGTACTGTGTGACAGTCCTCCTGATCGAGAAGGTACTACAACTAGTTCCATTTTTTTCTGCACATTTAAAGGGTTTACATGCATGGAGACGGGCTTTCATCAAGGCTGAGGTCTCTGAGAAAATTAGGAGAGCGCTGAAGTATCGTATAAGGCCTTCTGAGTCAGGATCTAATTCAAGAGATTTAGTGTATTATAAAAGAGAGGGTAATAGGGAATGGAAAGGCCCTGGTAAGGTTTTTTTTTATTCATTCACGGGATGTGGGCGTCACTGGCCAGGCCAGCATTTATTGCCCATCCCTAATTGCCCTTGAGAAGGTGGTGGTGAGCTGCCTTCTTGAACCGCTGCAGTCCATGTGGGGTAGGTACACCCACAGTGCTGTTAGGAAGGGAGTTCCAGGATTTTGACCCAGCGACAGTGAAGGAACGGCGATACAGTTCCAAGTCAGGGTGGTGTGTGACTTGGAGGGGAACTTGCAGGTGGTGGAATTCCCATGTATTTGCTGCCCTTGTCCTTCTAGTTGGTAGAGGTCGCGGGTTTGGAAGGTGCTGTCGAAGGAGCCTTGGTGCATTGCTGCAGTGCATCTTGTAGATGGTACACACTGCTGTCACTGTGCGTCGGTGGTGGAGGGAGTGAATGTTTGTAGATGGGGTGCCAATCAAGCGGGCCGCTTTGTCCTGGATGGTGACGAGCTTCTTGAGTGTTGTTGGAGCTGCACCCATCCAGGCAAGTGGACAGTAAACCATCACACTCTTGACTTGTGCCTTGTAGATTGCGGACAGGCTTTGGGGAGTCAGGAGGTGAGTTGCTCGCCTCAGGATTCCTAGCCTCTGACCTGCTTTTGTAGCCACGGTATTTATATGGCTACTCCAGTTCAGTTTTCGGTCAATGGTAGCCCCAAGGATGTTGATAGTGGGGGATTCAGCAATGGTAATGCCGTTGAATGTCAAGGGGAGATGGTTAAATTCTCTTTTGTTGGAGATGGTCATTGCCTGGCACTTGTGTGGCACGAATGTTACTTGCCACTTATCAGCCCAAGCCTGGATATTGTCCAGGTCTTGCTGCATTTCTACACAGACTGCTTCAGTATCTGAGGAGTTGTGAATGGTGCTGAACATTGTGCAATCATCAGCGAACAACCCTACTTCTGACCTTATGATTGAAGGAAGGTCATTGATGAAGCAGCTGAAGATGGTTGGGCCTAGGACACTACCCTGAGGTACTCCTGCAGTGATGTCCTGGAGCTCAGATGATTGACCTCCAACAACCACAACTATCTTCCTTTGCGCTAGGTATGACTCCAGCCAGCGGAGGGTTTTCCCCCTGATTCCCATTGACCTCAGTTTTGCGAGGGCTCCTTGATGCCATACTCGGTAAAATGCTGCCTTGATGTCAAAGGCAGTCACTCTCACCTCACCTCTTGAGTTCAGCTCTTTTGTCCATGTTTGAACCAAGGCTGTAATGAGGTCAGGAGCTGAGTGGCCCTGGCGGAACCCAAACTGAGCATCACTGAGCAGGTTGTTGCTGAGCAAGTGCCGCTTGATGGCACTGTTGATGACACCTTCCATCACTTTACTGATGATTGAGAGTAGGCTAATGGGGCGGTAGTTGGCCGGGTTGGATTTGTCCTGCTTTTTGTGTACAGGACATACCTGGGCAGTTTTCCACATTGCAGGGTAGATGCCAGTGTTGTAGCTGTACTGGAACAAGGGGCGCGGCAAGTTCTGGAGCACAGGTCTTCAGTCCTATTGCCGGAATATTGTCAGAGCCCATAGCTTTTGCAGTATCCAGTGCCTTCAGTCGTTTCTTGATATCACATGGAGTGAATCGAATTGGCTGAAGTTTGGCATCTGTGATGCTGGGGACTTCAGGAGGAGGCCGAGATGGATCATCAACTCGGCACTTCTGGCTGAAGATTGTTGCAAATGCTTCAGCCTTATCTTTCGCACTTATGTGCTGGGCTCCCCCATCATTGAGGATGGGGATATTTGTGGAGCCACCTCCTCCAGTTAGTTGTTTAATTATCCACCACCATTCACGGCTGGATGTGGCAGGACTGCGGAGCTTAGATATGATCCGTTGGTTATGGGATCGCTTATCTCTGTCTATCGCATGCTGCTTACGCAGTTTGGCATGCAAGTAGTCCTGGGTTGTAGCTTCACCAGGTTGACACCTCATTTTGAGGTATGCCTGGTGCTGCTCCTGGCATGCCCTCCTGCACTCTTCATTGAACGAGGGTTGGTCTCCTGGCTTGATGGTAATGGTAGAGTGGGGGATATGCCGGGCCATGAGGTTACAGATTGTGGTTGAGTACAATTCTGCTGCTGCTGATGGCCCACAGCGCCTCATGGATGCCCAGTTTTGCATTGCTAGATCCGTTCGAAATCTATCCCATTCAGCACGGTGATAGTGCCACACAACATGTTGGACGGTATCCTCAATGTGAAGGCGGGACTTCGTCTCCACAAGAACTGTGCGGTGGTCACTCCTACCAATACTGTCATGGACAGATGCATCCGCGGCAGGCAGATTGGTGAGGACGAGGTCGAGTATGTTTTTCCCTCGTGTTGGTTCCCCCACCACCTGCTGCAGACCCAGTCTACCAGCCATGTCCTTTAGGACTCGGCCAGCTCGGTCAGTAGTGGTGCTACTGAGCCACTCATGGTGATGGACATTGAAGTCCCCCACCCAGAGTACATTTTGTGCCCTTGCCACCCTCAGTGCTTCCTCCAAGTGGTGTTCAACATGGAGGAGTACTGAGTCATCAGCTGAGGGAGGGCGGTAGGAGGTAATCAGTAGGAGGTTACCTTGCCCATATTTAACCTGATGCCATGAGACTTCATGAGGTCTGGAGTCGATGTTGAGGACTCCCAGGGCAACTCCCTCCCTACTGTCTACCACTGTGCCACCACCTCTGCTGGGTCTGTCTTGCCGGTGGGACAGGACGTACCCGGGGATGGTGATGGCAGTGTCTGGGACACTGTCTGTTCGGTATGATTCCGTGAGTATGACTATGTCAGGCTGTTGCTTGACTAGTCTGTGGGACAGCTCTCCCAACTTTGGCACAAGCCCCCAGATGTTAGTAAGGAGGACTTTGCAGGGTCGACAGGGCTGGGTTTGCCATTGTCGTTTCCGGTGCCTAGGTCGATGCCGGGTGGTCCGTCGGTTCCATTCCTTTTTATCGACTTCGTAGCAGTTAGGTACAACTGAGTGGCTTGCTAGGCCATTTCAGAGGGCATGTAAGAGTTAACCACATTGCTGTGGGCTGGAGTCACATGTAGGCCAGACCAGGTAAAGACAGCAGATTTCCTTCCCTGAAGGACATTAGTGAACCAGATGGGTTTTTACAACAATCGACAATGGTTTCATGGCCATCATTAGACTAGTTTTTAATTCCAGATTTTTATTAAGTTCAAATTCCACCTTCTGCTATGGTGGGATTCGAACCCAAGACCCCAGAGGAATACCCTGGGTCTCTGGGTTACTAGTCCAGTGATAATACCACTACGCCACTGCCTAATAATAGATCATGATGGTAAGACAGTAGTTATCAAGCATGGAAATCAAACTGTTAAGATTCATTCCTCATGACTAGTTAGGGTTGATTATAATATCTTAGAATCTGAGCAGCTGATAGAGGCAAATGAGGCACCTTGTACCTCAAACTTCATGTGTTTTGTGATGAAGGTCCTGAGGAACAGAATAAGGTAGATTAAGGGTTGGGTAGTAATATGTTTGATCATGCGCTCAGGAAAGAGCTATCACATCCAAAGGACAATTGCCCCGATTAAGTACAAAGGTAACATATATGCCAGAGGGGTCAATAAATGGAGGGATGCAACCACTGTGGAATGTGCAGGAAATTCTACTGGCATGTTTAAATATTGGTTGAATGTTCAAGATGATGGCCAAGGAGTTGGCAGAATGGGGTGAAAGAGTGGAGAGTAAGAAAGCACAGTGCAAGTTCTAACAGTGGGTCTGAAAGTAGCTCTTGCATCAGAAAATAAACCTGTACTGGAGAAAGAGCCTCCGATAGTGCACGAGGGAGATCTTTTAGCAGCAGTCCCAAAAGACATCAAAGCGCTAATCAAGGCTGTAGTTTGAACAGATTCCACAATGAAAAGAGGGCTAGAGAGCAGTCTCGGAATAGAACTAGAAGCAGAAGTCCTCATGACCATAAAGTTTTAGTGACCGCCAATAAACCTGAGGGTAAACTAATAAGAGAAGCAAAACATAAGGAATTAGAGAATTGGAGAGAGTTTGGTGTTTATTCTGAGGTACCAGATAGGGGACAGCCAGCCTTGTCACATAGATGGATTTATACTGAAAACATTTTTCCTGATGGGACTTATAAGGCTAAAGTGAAGCTAGTTGCGAGGGGCTTTGAAGAGCGATTGGGTGATACTGATGTTAGAATGGGCTCTCCCACAGCTGGAAAAGTCATATTGAAAATCTTTTTAGCTATTTTGGCCACATATTCATGGGAGTATAGATCCATTGACATAAAAGCGCATTTCTGCAGGGTGATACTTTTCAGAGGGAAGTGTTTCTGAAACCACCTAAAGATGCAGCAGATGCAGAAGGAAAACGATGTAAACTGAACAAATACATCTGTGGCTTTAATGATGCTTCCAGGGTGTGCTATTTCTTGGTGAGATCTGTTTTCTTGAAAATTGGTTGTGTTCAACTAAAAACAGATTCTTCAATGTTTTGTTGGTATCAGAAAGGGAGACTTTCAGGCATCTTCATGATGCATGTTGATGATTTTTTTATGGGGTAGTACTGCGGATTTTGAGAAATATGTTATTAGTAAGATTAGGGCAGAATTTAAGATTGGGAGTTAGGTTTGTGGGACCTTTAAATATATTGGTTTAGATATTAAGCAGAGTAGGTCTGGAATAACTTTAAATCAACAATCCTATTTAGAGAGTGTTACTCCTATCCCGGTTAACCGTGTTAGGTCAGCACAGAAAGATGATGATATATCTAAAGCAGAGACTGAGCAATTGTGAAGCTTGATTTGTCTATTAAACTGGTTGTGCTCTCAGACTAGACCTGATGCTAGTTTTGATGTGCTGGAGCTAAGTATAATGATGAAGCACCCGAAAGTTGAGAATGCTTTAAGGGCAAATAAAACAGTTAAAAAATTTAATCTGGAGAAATGTGTACTAAGATTCCCATCCTTAGGTGACCCAAAGAACATGAAGCTAGTAATTTTTAGTGATGCTTCACATGCTAATCTTCCTGATGGGTATTCAGGTACATCTTGTTTCATAATGTTTCTGATGGGTGAAAATGAGAAATGTTGTCCTTTAGTTTGGGAAGCTAAGAAAATAAACAGTCGTTAAAAGCACTTTAGCTGTTGTCAAGAAAAATGATATGCCAAATAATGAATATTAATTAATCGGTTGGAAACTTACATTAAACTTTTAATAGAAAAAAGCCTGCAATTAACTTTTAAAAAAAACTGACAGCCAAGATGGCCACGGCAATTTGCATCTGAAACACCTTTTTACATTCCAAGGCCCCAAGCGGAGATAGAGGTCTGAGGATTATGGATCCAGAACAATGGCTTGCTCTAACTGATTGATTACCTAAGATTACTTCATTAGCACGGCATTCAAAGCAATCCTAACACCTTGAGTCTTAAAGAGCAAATCCCTCCAGGTGTAAATATTGGCATCCTCAGGCCTAGGGAGTCAATTCTGAACCTTGAAACTCATTAGAAGGTTCCAGAGAATACCCTGAGGCAGTCATATGACCATCTGTCCATCTCTGTGAGATCTGGGACTTTCCTTGAAGGGTCAGGCCAGTAACTCAGTGTGCAGCAGCAGAAAAGGCTGTGTGCCTCGTTCTCTCACTCGCTCTCTCCCCAGCTAACACCACGGGCTGCATTTTAAGATTCTGCCGCCGAAGTAGGCAGTGGACGTAAAATAATGTGGCCCATGCACAGGGGGACCACATCACGGACCTTTGCTCCCTTTCACCACTTCATTCTGCTTCTCCTGTACCTCCATTAATGAAAGGAGACTCACACATCTGGCTTCACGTGTCAATATTTTGGTGCCCCAAAAGACAAAAAGTGCGCATTGACAAGCAAAAGAGACCCCAGTGACCCACTCAGTGCTCTGCCCGATGCAGTCTCCTCTGCTCTTGGCCACTTCTGCGCAGTGCTCCCGTTGTGGCCTCAGATGAATTGGAGGCAGCCTGCTCACCTGTCTATGCTTGTGACTGAGATACAGATAGCAGCTGTCCTCATCATGGAGATGCCCGTGGGGACACCTCCAGAGGCTGCTGCACCAGCGTTACTGCAGGGGCAGCCTCGATCACTGGGCCCTGCTGCACAGATGCTCCCTCCATCAGAGGGACCAAGGAGGCCGCTGATGATGGTGGTGCCCCATGAGGGCTGGTATGCTCAGCCTACTTGGTGACATCCTTAACCCTTGGTTGGCACTCAGGATGGCTGGAAGGAACACCAGTTGGGGTGCAACTGGAATCCGCTCCAGATAGCCCTTTGCCAACAACGCCACAGACTGGTCAAGGCTACAGAGTGTGGCATGCATCCTGTGAATGTCAGTGTGTATTTCCTGCATGTACACAAGTGCTCCTGCGTATGGCTCTCCATGAGGTTGGTCACTCTTTCAATGGAGGAGTTCATGCGCTCAATGCCCTGAGCAATAGTGGAACACATGAGCTGGACGGACTCCTCCATTCTCAGCCCATGACCCCACACTGCCTCAGGGAACTCTGACATGTGGGAGGATATCTGTTGCTGCAGGTCTAGGTAGAGCCTCCTTTCCTGTGACTTCTGAGGCCCTGCATCTGTGCCCAGCTGAGCAGCACTGTGTCTGTCCTCCATCCTCCGAGGGGGACTACCCACAGCTGCTTTTGTCTCTGGCACCTCCTCTGCATGCTCATGCCATGCTCATCACCCAGTGCCACCCTATCTAACTGCATGTGAGGACACCCAAGGTGACTGTGTCTGCACTGGTGGAGGATGCACTTGTAAGGTGTGATGGTGCTTCTTCTGAGCTCTGATGTTGCTGCGCTTGGCTCTGTGATGGTGAGGGAGTAGGTCTTATTGCCTCAATATCTGCACCCTTGGGAGACACAAGGTGAGATCGTGAGAACTAGCCTTGGAGAGCAGAATTCTCTGCACGTGCTGAGGCTTCCCAGTGCAGCTCAGTCTTCAGTGTGCTGTCGGACTGGGGGCAGGGGGGGTGGGGGGGGGGGGGGTGGAGGGGGTGGAGTGCAATGCACCTCCTTAATGAACACTCTCTGATCACCATCTCCACCACGACTGCCCATTTCACCTTGCCCGTCTTCCTCATGGTCAGCAACCCTGGCAATGTCCATGGCTCTCTCCTCTGTGGTGGTGATGGCGTGCTGATATGGAACCCCTCCTCCTGTCTGGGCTCTCTCGCGGGCATTATGAGCCTGTTTCTCATGCAAGGACTAAAGAGAGCAAGATAAGGCACTGCTGTCCTCTATGGCCAATGTCAGCTGCTCCTATTCATTAGAAGCTGCATGTTTCAGCACCGGCAGTATCTCAGCAGCACGATGGCCCTCAGCCTTTCTGAGGGGTCAGTAAGTGCCCTGGGCACACATTCCTCCCATGTTCAGGAGCAGCATGTGGCCTCAGGCTCCTCAGCTGGAGTGCCTGGTGGAGGATGAAGACCCAGAGACCTGTCCTGAGAGTTTGGTGGTGCAATCACCTTGCCAGAGCAAATAAGGTCATTGAACCTCCTTCTATACCAGTTGCAGGTTCTGTGCACCACACTGTCTTTTCACAGTGTCGGTGACCTCCATCCAAGCCTGCTTGGTCTGGGAGGGTGGCTTCCTCCTGCCACCCTCCAGGAAGTGTACCACCTGCTTTCCCTCATGGCCTCAAGGACGACTTACTGCCCTGTCCCAGGTTCCAGGCCTCTGCCTCTTCTGAGACATCTTTCCAACAGCAGGTAATTTAATGAAATGGCAGCCACAGTGATGGCTGCTATGGTCTGCTTATATCGGTCCTACGTTTTCGTAGTCTCACCTCCGTTCCTGACCCGGTGGCCACTAAATAGCCACCAAGCCCATCTCCAAGCTACTTAAGAGGGCACCCCCATCACAATCATGGTCAGTGACTGTTTCCCCTCGGGGGCATGTTCGGGACCCTGAAATGGTCCCGACATCCGTTTCCCACCCCCAGAAGGAAGATCCTACCCATAGAATCTCTCAACTTTGACTTTGTACTTATTTCAATTATTTCCTTAAGCTTTAAAAAAAAGATTTCATAACTACTGCATGTACAATTAATTGTATTTTACTTCTCTATCCTTTTGGGGTGAATTTTACACTGAAAGTGGCTGGCAGTGTTGGAGAACAGGGCCTTATTCTATGCATCTGGTGACACTATCCACACTTCCGGATCAGGTGCAGCATGAAATTTATGTAGAATGAATATCAAATGCAGTATCCTACCATTAAGTCCAAGTCTTTGAATAGGAATCTACCTCCCCGATCCCTTTTCCCCACCTTGCCACCACTCAGCATGGCAGTTCCATTTAATATACAATTTATCCTTCTACTTCTATAAGTTATATTCAATAAGAGCCAAATTACATGTATATCAATATAATCAATGCTCTATCAAACTTTCCTTTATTATTCATTCCAAATTTTCAGTCGGGTACATTTAGCAAACCTTGCAGAAGCCTCACTCAATATAAGCACAAGTTGGAAATAAGACAACACTGTAGTGTTGAATCTTCAGTCCACAATGCCATCGAGCAAAGCTCTCTGATGAGAGCATAGGATGACTAAAAAATCCAACTATGCCATCCTACATGCTCCTCATCCCCTTTACATCCCCACAGTATGAAAATCAAAAGTTATTGCATAGTCTCTGACTTTAACTCATCTCAAAACTGTGGATTTGCTTACATCCCTCAGTCTTTCCCTCCTGTGACTTTAAAGCATTTAAAACCCAATGTGTGTGACAAATGAAACATTGAACAGAGTTTTGACAGGCAAGGGGAAGTGATTTTGTGTGCGTGTGGGGAGTTAAACTGAAATTGATGTTGGGTCGGCATCCCGACATCATCCAGTCCTTTTCCGCGTATCACCGGGGTGGGATTGAAGACGTGCAGGGAAACTCCCTTGGATCTATTGGGTAAGTAATTAAGATACTTAAAAAACTAATTAAATACTGTTTTGATCTTCAATTCTGGATTTAACAGATAGGGCACCTGTTTCCCGACCTGTAAGCAACTCGCCAGGGTTACCGAGATGAGTGCATATCGGGAGGATGCTTCTTCAGTGAAAACTGACAAGCTGGGAAGGCTTTGATCAGTGAAGTTGAAGAGCACCAGCCATGGCCACATGAGAGGCTGCTGTTCAAAGCACCACTTCTCTCAGAGGGTACTATCACTGCTTGACAACTTTTTGGAAGGCACTTCACCTGTCTCGCACTATACTTACTTCAGCTACATTTTGCTTCTGCTAGTCTTCACCACAGCATGGAAGCAGCTTTTGCACCTTCACCTTCCACCTCTGATGAGGGGCAACAGCAGAAGCAACATCACCGCCATTATCAGCAGCAGCAGCAGAAACAACACCAGCATCAACACCACCTCCAGCTGCCTTTTCCTCAACTTCATGCCCCTGCACAGGCAGTGGGAATGGACACCAAGATCCAGCTGCAAGGAGGCAAGAGCCCCAACACATCTCTTGACATCTTTGAGCACCAGTGCCTTAGGAGGCTCAGCTCTCATGACAGGTCATTGCTGAAATCTGCAGTCTCCTGGAACATGCTCACCTTCCCAGTGGAGCAGGTAGACACACATTGTCAGAAGCCAATAAGCGCTCTTCCACCACTCTCACCGTTTCCCCCACACCCCCCCACCACTTGAGAGAGGCTGATAACTTTCATTGGAATTGATCAATTTCATAATGGAAAGTTGACGTGCCTTTCCCCAGCGCACTTGGCACCGCTTAAATACTATGTCCTGATTTATTTTTATCTTTTTGATTAATTTTAGCCTTGATGTCCTGCAGTTAACTTTTTAAGTTGGTTTGTTAAAAATTTGGAGACATTCAGCCCAATCGTGTAGGCTGGAATCATATGCAGGTATCAGCACTGAAAGATTAACGCGTTAGTCAATGTGCGTCCAAGCTACTCCATCTTTTTTCCATGAGTGAAGTAACATTCTCACTGGTGCAAAATTCGGTTCAATCGACAGATAATGTTGTTGAATATATTTCCTATTACTGACCATTGAGTGATAATTTGCAAATGTGCCCATGTTTGATTATTCATGCTGGTGAAGGTAAGACAGTGGAATTATCAGAAGATGGATCACCTGCTGAAAAGGTCTTCTAGAATGTAATTTTTTTTCTCCCTCCTAATATAGCTGAAGCCATTTATAGTTAACAGCAGTTAATGAGAATATTAACAATACTGTCCCTTTTTTAATACTGGAACTTTTTTAGATACAAATGAGTGGCTCATGTATTTAACTAAGCACTGATGTATGTTGCTTAATGAAGATAATTGAATAAATGAGACAATGCCATTTTCACCAGACTAAAGTCAATTAAAAATGTAACTGTGAATGGCCATTTCTTCTAATTCTGAAATTGTGTAATTTATATTCCCATTCTTATTAAGCAGAGCTGATCAGTGCATATTAAATACACCTCAATCTGCTGGTGTCCTAAAATATCCCATTACATTTATTGGATTTTCCCTAGACATTTCTCTCATGCTCAGCATCAAGGGTCATTTCCATAAGCAAGCCTACAAATCAAGCTGTGGCCTCACCCGCATAATATCTGGTATTGTAACATTGCCCAGGGATTGAGCAGAAACCCGTTACTATGTTTAGTTTAATGACTATGACCCAAGCCCTTTCATAATCTGTTGGGCTTGGTAAAGTGGAATAATCAGAATTTTGATCTTTTTAGAGGAATTTGAACATATTTCCATGGAAAGTCATTGGGAAAAAAAGTTACCTTTAAGTGTAGATTTAGAAAGGATATCCACTGGACACAGCATTTGTACAATGTGTATTACTGAGCCAGATATTGATACTGTTACCCAGGATGATTTGGAACAGTGAAGAAGTTGTTATCTCATCCCAGGGGCTCACATCGAACATCCATTCCATAAGGTGACGGAATTGAGCTTTGCATGAAGTTCATTTCAAAGGAAAAGGACATGGTAGAAACTTTTACTATCAGTTCTTCTGGCCAATCACCAGACAGAGGGATGGGCCAAGAACAAAGTCTTACCTTTCTGCCGGGGCAAATGGACAATAACCTATATATCAGACCCTTCTAAACCCGCGACCTCTACCAATTAGAAGGACAAGGGCAGCAAATGCATGGGAACACCACCACCTGCAAGTTCCCCTCCAAGTCACACACCATCCTGACTTGGAACTATATTGCCGTTCCTTCACTGTCACCCAGTCAAAATCCTGGAACTCCCTTCCTAACATGTGAGGTGTACCTACCTCACGTGGACTGCAGTGGTTCAAGAAGGCAGCTCATCACCACCTTTTCAAGGGCAATTAGGGATGGGCAATAAATGCTGGCCTGGCCAGCGACACCTACATCCCATGAATGAATAAAAAAAGGCAAAAGATTTGTTAAAGGGATAGCTGTTATATTTAGCGAGGCAGAGGTTAGAAATGTTGAAGTATGTTTAGAAGGCTTCCTGTTTACGTCAAGTAAGATAATTGACTGATATGGAGAAGTGTGTGTTGTTGATTTTGCATCATCATATGAAGATTAGTTGCACCAAATTAACTAAGTAAATTTGATCATAGCTGTTGCTCTGTATGCTCAACTTACTGTGAAATAAAGCAGATAAATTAAACATCACCTTAATTAGTGATAACTCAGTTCATCTTCAGAGAAATACGCTGTCCAGTTTACAAAAGAAGATATTACTGTTGCAACCATGGATCACACTATCTCACAATTAGATAGAGGGCGGGGTGAGTCATTTCCCCCAAACTCAAGAATGCTAAAAGAAGTGACTGAAGCCACTGAATCAAGAAGGTATCTGTTAGAATATTTTAAAATAATTTAAATTGTCAGTGTATCCAAGCGTCCTTTCCCTTAGCATTTTTAGTGTTAGAGCAAATGTGGAGGAAAATGGAACTTGAATCTTATCCCTAACTATTGAACAAAAGACAGTGTGGAAATGCAAAGACAGAGAATGATAAACATCCAAGTCAAGAAATGGCCATGCTGATAAGAGATCAGTTGCCAAGATAGTAAACCATAAAGATGAGCCAATGCCCTTTCAGTACAATTTAAAAGCTTGCATAGCAGAGCAGGAGGCCAACTGATTAGAGCTGGGTAAACTCTTCAATATGTGTCCTCAGCAAATGCACACCTATTTATTATGTTGTATGTAGGCACAGTCCAAGTTAGCCAATAATGTAAAAATAGTACCTGTGCCACTCCACTTCCCAAGAGCAGTGCATTCTCTGTGTAGGCAGGAGACATGCAGCTGTGTGAAGGGCTGGAGCTGGTTGATCTCACTCCGAAGCCCATAGCTACTCAGGCAGCTGAAAGAACTGAAAATGATCACTCCAGGCCTGGAACCTGATTGCATCACTTGGATGTCCTTTAGTCATTTAATATAGTAGAACAGTTATATAAACCTAAAATAAAAGCAAAATACTGTGGATGCTGGAAATCTGAAATAAAAACAGAAACTTCTGGAAATAAACAGGAGGGGGAGAATTTTATGCTTTTCCCCGCAGCGGGTTTGGAGGCAGGGACAGCATATAATCAGGAGGGATGGTGGCAGGTTGAGGGGGTGGTACCCTGTCACTTTCCCGCCTCTGCTGAAATTAAGTCCGGGGCATGAAGGCCTGTGAATGGCCTAATGGCCTTCCTGCCCTGCCACCAATTGAGGTGCTTAAGTGGGCAATTAGTGCCCAATTCAGGGTCTCATCCCGCTACCGCCACAATTAGCCGAGTGATGGGCAGGCATGTCGCTACACAGGAAGCATGGCAGGAAAAACCACACAGGCTGCTTGCTGGCTCCAGTGATGGGTGGGTTGTGGGGTGGGGGTCCCTCATTAAAAGGCACAGTGCCTGAAAGAGGGACCCAGCATTGGGAAGGGGGGGTGGCTGCTGAGTGCCAGCCCTGCCCTTGCTGTCAACCCCCCTACATCTCCCTCCTCCACAACCGAAACCCCTCCTGACCTGACCTACCTGTGGCCTGGGTCCAGCACCACTCCTGGGGCTTGGGTGGGTGCTCCACTGGCAGCAGCCACCGCCTCCGCTGTGCCACTGCTCAGTTAAAGAGCTGCTGGCCTCTGATTGGCCAGAAGCTCTCAGAGGGCGGGACTTCTATCAGCAGGGTCCTTGACCCTGTGGAAGGCCCTCCGCTGTTCAGTTAAGTGCCTAATTGACACTTGATTTGGCAGGTCTCTGACAGAAGGGGCGATGCAGAGTTTTTGGCGGGTTTTTTGCTGGATGTCAATAGCCCCATCGCCCGGATAAAATCCTGGCCTGGCAGCATCTGTGGGAGAGAGAAACAGAGTTAATGGTTCAGGTCTGTGACCTTTCATCAGAACTGGAATAGGTTATAAATGTAATAAGCTTTGAGCAAGTGAAAGGGGGGAGGGGGAATAAGAACAAAAGGGATGGTCTGTGACAGGGTGGTGGACAGGAGAGATTAAATGACAAAGATATCATGGAACAAAAGGGAAAGGGAGTAGTAATTGCCATAGTAAAAGATGAAGCATTTGTCCAGAGACAGTGTGAATCGCAGAATAATGAACACCTCTGCCTGAAAGGAAAAACATGAAAAACAAGTTTAAGACTGGCACATGGTAAAAAGAACAATCAAAATGGCAGTCACGGTCTGAAGTTGTTGAACTCAATGTTGAGTCCTGAGGGCTGCAGCGTGCCTAATCAGAAGATGAGGTGCTGTTCCTTGAGCTTGCATTGAGCTTCACTGGAACATTGCAGCAGGCCGATGACAGAAATAAGGGTGTGAAAGCAGGGTGGTGAATTAAAATGGCAAGGAACTGGAAGCTCAGGGTCATGCTTGTGGAATGAGCAGAGATGTTTCGCAAAGCAATCACCCAATCTACATTTGATCTCCCCAGTGTAGAGGAAACTGCATTGTGAGAAGCGAACGCAGTATACTAAATTGAAAGAAGTACAAGTAAATCGCTGCTTCACCTGGAAGGAGTGTTTGAGGTCTTGAATGGTGAGGAGAGAGGTGGTAAAAGGGCAGGTGTTACACCTCTTGCAATTGCATGGGAAAGTGCCGTGGGAAAGGGACAAGGTGTCAGGGTGATGGAGGAGTGGACCAGGGTGTCGCGGAGGGAATGATCCGTTGGAATGCTGAAAGGGTTTGGGAGGGGAAGATATGTTTGGTGGTGGCATTACACTGGAGGTGGCGGAAATGGCGGAAGATGATCCTTTGGATGTGGAAGCTGGTGGGGTGGAAAGTGAGGACAAGGGGAATCCTGTCGCAGTTCTGGGAGGGAGGAGAAGTGGTGAGGGAAGAAGTGCTGAAAATGGGTCGGACATGGTTAAGGGGCCTGTCAACCACAGTGGGGAGGAATCCTCAGTTGAGGGAAAGAGAAGACATATCAGAAGCACTGCTGTTGAAGGTTGCATTGTCAGAACAGAAGCATTGGAAATAGAGAAACTGTGAGAATGGAATGGAATCCTTACAGGAGACAGGGTGTGAGGAAGTGTAGTCGAGGTAGCTGTGGGTGTCAGTGGGCTTATAATGAATATTAGTAGACAGCTTATCCCCAGAAATGGAGACAGAGAGGTCGAGGAGGGAAAGAAAGTGTCAGAGATGGACCATGTGAAGTTGAGAGAAGGGCAGAAATTGGAAGCAAAGTTGATAAAGTTTTCCAGTTTGGGCAGAGAGCAGGAAGCGGCACCAATACAGTCATCAACGTACCGGAAAAAGACTGGGGGGGGGTGGGGGGGCCTGAGTTGGATTGGAACAAGGAATGTTCAACATACTCCATAAAAAGACAGGCATAACTAGGACCCATGTGTGTACCCATAGCAACACCTGTTATTTGGAGGAAGTGAGTGGAGTTGAAGGAGAAGTTGTTCAGTGTGAGAACAAGTTCAGCCAGCCAGAAGAGGATGGTGGTGAATGAGGGCTGGTTAGGTCTCTGCTCAAGGCAGAAACGGACAGCCCTCATACCATCTTGGTGGGGGATGGAGGTGGAGAGAGATTGGACATCCATAGTGAAGAGGAGGTGGTTGGGGCCAGGAAACTGGAAATTGTTGAAATGACATAGGGCATCAGAAGAGTCCTGGATGTAGGTGGGAAGAGACTGGACAATGGGAGAAAAATTAGAGTCAAGATAGGAAAAAATAAGTTCAGTGAGGCAGGAACAGGCTGAAACAATGTGTCTACTAGGATAGTCCTCCGAGCCTGCCACCCAGGAGCGTGGAGGCAGAGGGTGAGTCACTCGCTATATGGGCTGCGATAGACAGATTTTTGATCACTCAGGGATTCAAGGGATATGGGGAGTGGGTGGGAACATGAAGTTAAAGCAGAGGATTGTCCATGATTGTATTGAATGGTGGAGCAGGCTTGAGGAGCCACAAAATCTACTCCTGCTCCTATTTCTTATGTTCTTACATTCTTATGCCAAACCTCTGACCTGCTCTTGTAGCCACAGTATTTACCTGGCTGGTCTAGTTAAGTTTCTGGTCAATGGTAACCCCCAGGATGTTGATGCTGGGGGATTCAGCAATGGTAATGTCATTGAATATCAAAAAGAGATGGTTAGACACTCTGTTGTTGGAGATGGTCATTGCTTGGCACTTGTGCGGCACAAATGTTACTTGCAACTTGTCAGTCGAAGCCTGAATGTTGTCCAGGTCTTGCTATATGCAGGTATAAACTGCTTCATCAAATGAGGAATTGCAAATGGAACTCAACACTGTGCAATCATCAGCAAACATCCTCACTTCTGACTTATGATGGAGGGAAGGTCATTGATGAAGCAGCTGAAAATGGTTGAGCATAGGACAGTTGTTATGACAGTTACCATGGGGAAATCGGCTAGCAGTATCTACAGGAGCCAGTACATTATAAAAAACGAATCAGGTTATAGTAGTTTATAAAACCACACATCTACCTATTTAGGTGGGCTTAAAAGATCTTAAGGCCCCAATCAAAGGATAACAGGGAGTTCTCCTGAACAACATTCAGCTTTCAACCAACACCACCAAAACTGGTCGCTTATTTCATGTTGTTTGTAGGACCTTGGCTGCTGCATTTCCTACAAACTGTCATGAAGACCACCACCCCTCCCCCCCACCCCCGCCAAGACTGAGCCATATTAATTTTGTCATATGAACATTAATTTTAAACTTTTGCTGGAGTGAAGAAATGACTTGTTTAAAGAGATCTCCTGACATTTGGCTGGAGAACATTTGCATACTAAGAGACGGTGCTTGGAGAGACAAAGCAACTACTCCTTGGTCCAATTAACCCAAATGGATTTTGATCACCAGACACTGAAGGTGTAAGGAAGCTCGCATTCGAGTGTCTGCTAAGATGACGAATCCACAAACACAGGAGTGGTTAAACCAGCTGGTCACATAACTAACCAGATAACACAGGCTTTTTGAACTAGACACAGGATAGTTTGAAGAGAGACTGCAGATTGCAACTAAACCTGGAACAAGCCACCCTCCCTCCTGGCTGGCTCTCTCTTACTTTCGCACAAAACTCCAGACCCACTGAAGCCGCTTAAACCTCATGAGAGAAAAGAGTCCTACATCGAAACAAGTCAAAGCGTGCACTGGGCCCCAATGAACGGCAAGATTTACTGGAAACCAAAGACTCCACATCGAACTCAAAGGACTATAATTACAACCCAGCTATTGCCTCAAACTTTTTCCCTTTATTCTTTCTACTTTTTCTGTCTCTATCTGCGTATGTGTTTATCGCATATACATGCTAGCGTGGTCATGTCGCATATTTGTATTCGTTAACCGAATTAGAGTTCATGATTAATAAACTTCCACCTTTCTTGGTTAAATCTAAGAAAACCTGTCTGATTGATTTCTGTGCCTTACAATTGGAAAGCAGCGAACAAGGATTCACCGAGAGGGAGCAAAAAACACGGTGTTTTTAAAATTAAACCCTGTTACGGTTAAACCAGGCAAAGGCTGAGAAGGAATCAATAGACCCCTTCCTCACCTGGTCATAACAGAAATTTGGGGGCTAGCATCCTGGATTTGACCCACAGACAAACGAGAAATTGGAAGTGGGAAGCCAAATTGATCCCAATCACGAAAAGAAAAGATTTCAATACAGGTTTTCCTGTGGTTGTGTGTGTTGTAATACTAATATGTCTGCAACTGAAGCCAGTAGCTCCCAAGCCAGGGTGAAGTCACTTGGTAGAAGTTAAAAGCACTGTCTGTGGAGGAGTTGAGGAAAATAGCTGAGTCATGTGGGATCACTGTAAGTGACAAGGCTAGGAAATCTGAAATCCTAAGACTAGTGGCCAACCACTTTTCCCTTGAATCTGAAGAAGCAGAAACAGGCTTAGAAATAGACTCTGACAGGGTATTGCTAGCAAAGATACAATTGGAACAGAGGAAACTTGAATTAGAAGACAGGGAAAGAGAAAGAGCGAGACAGGAGAGAGAGAACGAAAGAACCTTTCAGAAAGAACGTGAAGAAAAAGAGAGGAGAGAGAGAAGGAAAGAGCCTTCGGAAGGAATGCGAAGAGAGAGAGAGCTGAGGCCACTTGAGTTAACTAGGGAGCAACAGAGTAACCCCAATGAAAGCATGGCCAATATGGAGCAGCGTAATTCAGTGCTGGGTACAAAATTGTTAAAACTTTCCCAACTGATCCCAAAATTCAATGAGGGAGAGTTGGAAGCTTTTTTGTGTCTTTTGAAAAATTGGCAAGGCAGTTAAAGTGGCCAGCTGAGACTTGGACTCTCCTGCTACAAAGCAAGCTAACCAGAAAAGCCCTTGAGGTTTATTCCATGTTGCCAGATGAGAGTTCATCCAATTATGAACTGACAAAAAATACTATCCTTGGGGCATATGAGTTTGACCGGAAGCCTATCGCCAAAAGTTTAGAACCCTCAAGAAGCACGCTGATCAAACTTACCTGGAGTTTGAGAGAAATAAGCAGCTGGCTTTTGACCAGTGGCTGAGGGCTCTTAAAGTACAGCTCAGCTAGGAAAATCTCAGAGAAGTAATTTTGCTCGAGGAATTTAAAAACTCTCTCCCACTCTCCCTAAAGACACATGTAGAGGAACGAAGGTTCAGAGAGCCCAGCAGACAGCAGTTCTGGACGATGAGTTTGCTCTCATTTATAAGTCGGTTTCCCAGGGGAAAACCTTTCCTAGTCATCCCCACAAATCTGAAAAGGACAAAGGGTGGGAAGGTGATAGCAGCCCAAGCAGTCCTGGGAGGGAAAGAAAAGCAGGAAACACAGGGTGTCCTCCTCTAGCCAAAAAGGAAGATGCTGTAAGTAGCAGTGAGACCCAGAGATCTGTGTGCTTCCATTATAATAAAGCAGGGCATCTATTGGCTGACTGCTGGAAACTAAAGGGAAAACCTGTAGGGTTAATCAGGGCACACCCATTCATTGAAGGAGAAGAGACCCTGATGGAAAGCACCGCAGAACAAGTTGATCCCCAGGAAGCTTAAGGCTGCAAGCGCAGGAAAATTTAATAGGCTTCCTGAAGGTTATCAGGGTTTTATGTCTGAAGGGAGAGTAACCCCATACCCCTCAAGTGCAGCAAGCAAGCCATAGTAACTCTCAGAGACACAGGGGCCACTAGATCCCTTTTACTAGGAAAAGGCTTGACCTTTCCCCCAGACAGTGCAGTAAACAACAGAATGGTGGTGAATGGTATTGGAGGGCAGCGTACGCCTGTACGTTTACACTGGGTACACTTGGAGTGCGATCTAGTTTCAGGACCGGTGACTGTAGGGATTGTCCCTAGTTTGCCTGTGGACAGGGTTGACCTGCTTCTAGGTAATGATCTGGTGGGGATGAAGGTGGTAGCTTCCCCAGTAGTGAAAGAGAGACCGCAGAAGGTCAGAAAGACAGGGCAGTGGCAGGAGACAGTCCCCTGCAGTTTCCCTGAATATGTAATGGATCAGGCCATGATCAAACCAGCACCCCAAGAGGAGCAAAAACAAGAAATGCTGGAATCATTCAGCAGGTCTGGCAGCATCTGTGGAAAGAGAAGCAGAGTTAACGTTTCGGGTCAGTGACCCTTCTTCGGAACCCCAAGAGGAGACTGATTTGGCACTGCAGCCAGATGACCATGAGGTCATCCCCCCGACCAGCAGACCCATTCGCCCGCCTCCAGCATTCTCCCTCTACCTGGACCCCTCACCCTGGCCTCTTACCCGCTCTTGATCTCTTCATTGAAAACTGTCGGCGAGACATTGGTCGTCTCAATTTCTCTGCCCCCCTCACTCACTCTAACCTGTCCCCCTCTGAACTTGAGGCACTCCGTTCTCTCAGGTCTAACCCCGACATGGCCATCAAACCTGCAGACAAGGGTGGTGCTGTTGTTGTATGGCGTACCGACCTCTACCTTGCAGAAGCTCAACGCCAACTCACAGACACCTCTTCCTACCTCCCTCTGGACCATGACCCCACCACCGAACATCAAGCCACCGTCCAAAGGACTGTCACTGACCTCATCTCCTCTGGAGATCTTCCCTCTACAGCTTCCAACCTCATAGTCCCGCAACCCCGGACAGCCCGCTTCTACCTCCTTCCCAAAATCCACAAACGGGACTGTCCCGGCAGACCCATTGTGTCAGCCTGCTCCTGCCCAACTGAACTTATTTCTTCCTATCTAGACTCTATCTTTTCTCCGCTGGTCCAGTCTCTTCCCATCTACATCCGTGACTCTTCTGACGCCCTACGTCATTTTGACAATTTCCAGTTTCCTGGTCCCAGCCGCCTCCTCTTCACTATGGACGTCCAATCGCTCTATACCTCCATCCCCCACCAGGATGGTTTGAGGGCTCTCCGCTTCTTCCTGGAACAGAGGCCCAACCAGTCCCCATCCACCACCACCCTCCTCCGCCTGGCTGAACTTGTTCTCACATTGAACAACTTCTCCTTCAACTCCACGCACTTCCTTCAAGTAAAAGGTGTCGCTATGGGTACCCGCATGGGTCCTAGTTATGCCTGTCTTTTTGTGGGATATGTCGAGCATTCTTTGTTCCAGTCCTACTCAGGCCCCCTCCCCCAACTCTTTTTCCGGTACATTGATGACTGTATCGGTGCCGTTTCCTGCTCCCGCCCCGAACTAGAAAACTTTATCAACTTTGCTTCCAATTTCCACCCTTCTCTCACCTTTACATGGTCCATCTCTGACACTTCCCTTCCCTTCCTCGACTTCTCTGTCTCCATCTCTGGGGATAGGTTGTCTACCAATATCCATTATAAGCCCACTGACTCCCACAGCTACCTCGACTACACTTCTTCACACCCTACCTCCTGTAAGGACTCCATTCCATTCTCCCAGTTTCTCCGTCTCCGACGCATCTGCTCTGATGATGCTACCTTCCATGACGGTGCTTCTGATATGACCTCCTTTTTCCTCAACCGAGGATTTCCCCCCACTGTGGTCGACAGGGCCCTCAACCGTGTCCGACCCATTCCCCGCACCTCTACCCTCACCCCTTCCCCTCCCTCCCAGAACCGTGACAGGGTTCCCCTTGTCCTCACTTTTCATCCCACCAGCCTCCATATCCAAAGGATCATCCTCCGCCATTTTCGCCACCTCCAGCGTGATGCCACTACCAGTCGCATCTTCCCCTCCCTTCCCCTGTCAGCATTCCGAAGGGATCGTTCCCTCCGCGACACCCTGGTCCACTCCTCCATTACCCCCACCACCTCGTCCCCGTCCCAGGGCACCTTCCCTTGCAATCACAGGAGGTGTAATACCTGCCCATTTACCTCCTCTCTCCTCAGTATCCCAGGCCCCAAACACTCCTTTCAGGTGAAGCAGCGATTTACTTGTACTTCTTTCAATGTAGTATACTGTATTCGCTGCTCACAGTGTGGTCTCCTCTACATTGGGGAGACCAAGCGCAGACTGGGTGACCGCTTTGCGGAACATCTCCGCTCAGTCCGCAAGCAGGACCCTGAGCTTCCGGTTGCTTGCCATTTCAACACTCCCCCCTGCTCTCATGCTCACATCTCTGTCCTGGGATTGCTGCAGTGTTCCAGTGAACATCAACGCAAGCTCGAGGAACAGCATCTCATCTACCGATTAGGCACACTACAGCCTGCCGGACTGAACATTGAGTTCAATAATTTCAGAGCATGACAGCCCCCCACTTTACTTTCATTTTTAGTCATTTTTAGTTATTTTTTCTTCCTTTTTTTTTGCATTCCTTTTTACATTTTTTGCATTTATTTCATTTCATCTTAGTTTGTTCAGTTTGCTTACCCACTGTTTTTTTCAGGTTGTTTTTCTTCAGGTTTGCACTTGCTGATGTTCTATATTCAGTATATTCACACCTAATCTGTACTAATGCTTTGTCTTTCAAAACACCATTAACATATTGTTTGCCTTTGCTCCGTGACCTTTTGGTCAGCTATGTGGCCTGGTCCAATCTGCACCTTCTCCTTTGTTATCTCTTGCCCAACCCCCACCTCACTTGTTTATAATCTGTGACTTTTCTAATATTTGTCAGTTCCGAAGAAGGGTCACTGACCCGAAACGTTAACTCTGCTTCTCTTTCCACAGATGCTGCCAGACCTGCTGAGTGAATCCAGCATTTCTTGTTTTTGTTTCAGATTTCCAGCATCCGCAGTATTTTGCTTTTATGACCATGAGGTCTGTCTGTCTGAAACTTTCATTGGAAAGTTAGAAGACCCAGGAAATGAGTTAAATGGATCTTCCCTAGCTGAGGCTCAGCAAACTGACACAGTACTGAGAGAGTTAGCACAGGCTGACCAGTCTGAAATTGAAGCAGAGGGAGTCCCTGATTGCTATTTAAAGAATGAGGTACTGATGACGAAATGGAGTTCTCCTCAC
This sequence comes from Heterodontus francisci, assembly GCF_036365525.1. Lineage (NCBI taxonomy): Eukaryota > Metazoa > Chordata > Chondrichthyes > Heterodontiformes > Heterodontidae > Heterodontus > Heterodontus francisci. The sequence goes on from NC_090401.1 coordinate 33,261,609, forward strand.
AGACCTAACAGCAAGGAGTGGACAGTGGTTCACCAGTTCGTGGTGCCATAGAGGCACTGGAGAGAAATATTAAGAATGGCCCACGAGACTACAATGGCTGTACATGTCGGTATACGAAAAACCAAAACCTGCATAAGACAGCAGTTTGACCGGCCAAAACTCCTCAAAGATGTGGTGGAGTACTGTAGGAGTTGCCACATGTGCAGGTTGAGGGGAAGCCCCAGACTACGGTGAAATCTTCACGCCTAAGTCCTGTATCGGTATTTGGAGGATCCTCCAGCAGAAGGCTGGTGAACAGTAAGGGACCCCTGCCAAGAACAAAAGGGGACAGGCAGGCATAAGTTTGGAAATAGGTTAGAAAGGAAAGGGGAAAAAGGGACCAAGAGGGCAGGTTAAAGGAAATCCAGGAGGAATCCCTAATGAAACCCCTACTGCCCGGTCAACCAACCCTGAAATATTTGAAAAGTTAGACCCCACATCCTTCTATGTAAATGCAGATACTAGAAGCATCCCACCAGAGTTGCTAACAGCATTTACAGGAACCTGCAGAGACAAAGAAAGTCCTCTAGAGGGCAGAGAAACTGTGAGGGTGATGCCTCACCTAATTGAAGTGCCACAGGTGAGTGCAGTAGAATCTGAACAAATACCTGCAAGCAGGAGTGTCCCAGAGGACAAAGGGAAGATTAGCAAGGAATCCACCCCCACAGTCAGGAGAAAAGGGAACCAACCATCCCCTAAAGTGAAAAGCATTTGCATGACTCATCAAAGCACTGAGAGTTCAGAGGAGAACTGCCCATTGCCGACGCCCATGAGCAGAACTCCCACTTAGGGCTAATTAAACCTAACCCTCCCCCTGCAGACCTCATCAAGAACAAAGGCACGCTAGGCAGGCATGTAAATGTGCAAACTAAAAAACTTCCCCAAAACCCTATGTTTATTGGGATGCCAAAAAGGCAGTTTAAAGCAGCGCTGCTACCAAAAAAAGACAGGCTGTAACAACTGTTAGGATTTTTGAATGAATGAGAGAGATACATGTGTGTTTTCCTGTACTTATCTTCTCTCTAGTCCCTATTAATGAAATGATCTTTTTTAAAAAAAATCACACTTCATTCCACTGGGTGTGGAGGTGTCATGAAGACCCCCACCTTCCAAGAATGAGGCATATTAATTTTGTCCTATGAGCATGAATTTTAAACTTGGTGAAGAAATGACTTGTTTAAAGAGATCACCAGACATTTGACTGGAGGACATTAGCATACCAAGAGATGGTGCTTGGAGAGACAAAGCAACTACTCCCTGGTCCAATTAACCCAAATGGATTTTGATCACCAGACATTGAAGTTGTAAGAAGTCTTGCATTCCAGGGTCTGCTAAGATGATAGAATCCACAAACACAGGAGTGGTCACATGACTAACCTGCCAACCCAGGCTTTTTGAACTAGACACAGGATAGTTTGAAGACAGACTGCAGATTGCAACTGAACCTGGAACAAGAGAGCCTCTCTCCTGGCTGGCGCTCTCTCGCTTTGTCACAAACCTCCAGACCCAATGAAGTCGCTTAAACCTCAAGAGAGAAAAGACTCCTACATCGAAACAAGTTAAAGCATGCACTGGGCCCCAGCGAAACGACAAGACTTACCAGCAACCAAAAACTCCACATCAAACTCAAAAGACTGTAATTACAACCCAGCTATTGCCTCAAACTTTTCCCTTTATTCTTTTTACTTTTTCTGTCTCTATCTGTGTGTGTTTATCGCGTATGTATGCTAGCATGGTCGCGTTGCATATTTGTAGTCGTTAACCGAATTAGAGTTTAAGATTAATAACTTCCACCTTCCTTGTTTAAATCTAAGAAAAGCTGTCTGATTGATTTCTGTGCCTTACAATTGGAAAGCAGTGAACAAGGATTCACTGAAGGGGAGCTAAAAACATGATATTTTTAAAATTGAACCCTGTTATGGTTAAACCAGGCAAAGGCTGAGGGGGAACCCCCAGACCTCTTACTCACCTGGTTGTAACAAAACCAATGATTACACTGCAAAAAAAACACTGGCTGTAAAGCACTTTGAGAAGTCTGGAGCCTGTGAAAGGTACTATGCAAGCACAAGTGCAAGTTCATTGTTCTTCACCTCTGCTCAATACTAAAATAATATGGTGTCAGCATGACTCAGTTAGTAGCACTTTCGCCTCTGAGTCACAAGGCTCTGGCTTCTGGAATAGGACTTGATAAAGGCTGACACTTCAACGCAGTACTGAGGGAGTGCTGCAGTGTTGGAGGTGCTATTTTTGGATGAGAAGTTAAACTGAGGCCCCCATCTACCCTCTCAGGTAGATGTAAAAGATCCCATGACACCATTTTGATGAAGAGTAGGGGAGTTATCCCTGGTGTCCTGGCCAATATTTATCCCTCAATCAACATCACAAAAACAGATTACCTGGTCATTGTCACAATGCTGTTTGTGGGAGTTTGCTGTGTGCAAATTGTTTTCCCGCATTTCCTACATTACAAGAGTGACTACACTTCAAAAGTATTCCATTGGCTGCAAAATGCTTTGTGAAGTCCAGTGGTCTTGAAAAGCACAATATAAGTGCAAGGCTTTTTTCATTTAATTGTCGCTATAATATGTCACGCTCATGCAAGGAGAAATTATGAACTGTAAAATGAACTGATGAATTGGACTTGAAACAGAAACATTTTGCTGCAAAACAAGATGGAAAATCCCACCCTGAGTTTAGAATTGCTGAGCTGTTGTTTTTCATGTTTTCTGCAGTTGAATGGCACAAATACATTGAAATGTGCATCTGGATTCTTCCTTATTGTGCATCTCAGCTGCAACAACTGTCAATACACATACAAATGATCAGATATGCATGTTAAAACTAAAATCTGGTGACATTCGAAGAGGGATTTAGGAACACAGTTTAATTGTAGGAAAATGAATGTGATCTATTGCCTATTACCCAAGGGTAATATTTTATATGTCTCAGTCTGCCAGTGAAGTGCCCATATGGAACAGGAGGACGTTATTTAGGCTGCATCCCTCAGTGCATGTCCTACTTTCTACAAAAGCCTGTGCAAATCTGAACACTGCATTGTACTAGCAAACCAGAACATTTCTGATGAAATTATGCTAAATAACTTAACAGGCTATGCTATATATTGATAATAATTGCAATAATGGATATTTTTCTGCACTCAGAAAGCACACTTTGCTTTCTGACTTGCTTTGCCATTTTGTGGAGTATCAATTTCCAAAAGCAAAAAGGTTCCTGCACCATCAAGAGCACTGGGCTGAAAGCAAAGGCCACTTTTGATAGTATTAAAGTGTAATACAGTTATTTCGTCCTATATATTCTATATACTTCCTCAGCAAGTACTCAAAGCCACATCCAGGTTTTTGGAAGATGTCATTAAGGCCTCACTTAATTATTAGAACAGAATTACATGTGAATGACTGTGAATAGGAGGCAGGTGTTCACAGTATAATCTTAAATTATAATAGAATGTTTTTGCAGTTTCCTGCCAATTCATCAACTCAATCCCAATATGTCTGACCCAGAATTCATAACTGTAATAATTTTAATGATCTTAGGGATATTTTGAAGACCTCGATATATTTCTAAGCATTTGGATAATATCAGATTTTAAAGCATTATAGTATTTTACCATGTGAAACATAAAATAATGAGTTTACATCACAGATGCTTATTGGGCTTTCTCCCACTAAATATTGTCATGTTTCAATACTGCTATTTTCTCTCCACTGTCTTTTTCTCTGTGTTCTATTCCAGAAAGCCAGTGGTGAAGGGTGGAACTGGAAACAATCTTTACACACTTTTAAATGTATTTACAGAGTTATACATTACAAACACACACCTCTGATCTTGCAATCACAGTTTTACTCCGTGTCTACCTATAGTGGGCTCAAGTGAATGCCCACCCCCTGCACGCAATTAAACACAAACAATTAACACTTTGTCTTTGTTCCGTATTTACCTTTATTTTCTGTGTAAATCCGTCTGTCAAAAACTACAGTAGAATGGTGACTTGATTCTATATAATCATATTCAAATTGCGGTTAAAATGAAATGAATCTCCAATTGTAATACATAGACATCACTAGGATTCTTGTGTCCTTTGTATTTGGCATAGCCTGCTGCCCAACCTGTGTATCTGTGTTATCAGCCATTTTGATTACTATTTCCATTGTTTGGGGAATTGAGGACAAGCAGGCATAATCTAAAATTAGAGTCAGATCTTTCAGGAGTGAAATTAGGACACACTTCTACATGAATAGGGTAGTAGAAGTTTGGAACTCTCTTCCACAAATGGCAATTGATTCTAGATCATTTGTTAAATTTAAAACTGAGACTGATAGTTTTTTGTTAACCAAAGGTATTAAGGGATATGGAGCAAAGACAGCTATATGTAGTTAGGTCGCAGATCAGCCATGATCTCATGGGTGGTGGAACAGGCTCAAGGGGCTAAATGGCCTACCCCTGTTCCTATGTTCCTAGTAACGGTATTGTATCTAGCACAGACCTGTAGCAGCACCCCTTTCAAAGGGACACCCCTCCAGTTGTCTAAGGGTAAAAAAAAAATCACAATTGGTTCAAAGTTACCAAATCAAATATTTAACTAAATGTTAAGGAAACAAAAAGGTGGCAAGCTGTATCAAATGATAAACAAGTAACTAACAGAAAACCAAACAACCACATCTTATTCTTACATCACAAAGCAACTATTCACAAACCAGAAAATGCCACAAAACTAACCCAATTGCTCATATTTTCCTGAATTATTTTGGTGATGACAATATAAACCAAAAGATATAAGATATCTCTTAAAAACTGAAATAATTGAGAAAATAAAACGTTCAAATTACTCACAAAATTTCAGCTCCTGTTGAAAATTCATGCAATACATTTTATTCTTGGGGGCCTATTCTGCATAAAACACTTCACACCTATACTTTTCTATAGCCTCTGTACTTTTCCTGAACTATCCATGCTGATATCTTCTGGATTTTATGTATGTGAAAGATCTGTGTCCTCAGTGCCTCAATGTGCAACCCAAATTTGACTCTTGTCATTGCGTCCCAATGAGCAATTCCTCAGAAGATCCAATTGTCTAACATAAATAGTATTTCAAAATGATGAGATCAGAATGACTGCTTCTTTAGATGTTTATCCTAAAACTTTGTAAATACATTGCAAGAAAATAGCATTATGCGGTATATATATAAGGTTTTGCACAAAAGCAAGATTTGTACTGATAAAGTATGGAAAATAAGACAAGAGTGAACGTAAATATGCATGTGTGTTCTGGTGATCTATTAATCGTTCATGAACCAGTTTCAGTTACTTCAAAACTGGGCATTACGAGGTAACTGGAACAAGTCAAGCAGGATACCTACACTGCCGATGTAAATGTAACTAGGCATCATCTGACCAGCAGTTTTCAGCAGTGCAGAAGTGGCAGTTATGGTTTAGTGAGGTACACTAATCTTAACCAGATGGAAGTACTGTATTACTGCACTCTTTGCAAAATAGCAGAACAATGTCATTAATTTTAAATTGTGTCCCAATGAGTTTTCCTTTTTAGGGGCACAAAGAAAATTCTTTTAAAAATTGCATAAAAATGACAAACAGAAACAGGTCATTCAGCCCAAACAATCTGTGTTGGTGTTTATCCTCTTAAACAATTTTCCTCATCCCATGTGCCTGCCTTGTTCCTACATCCCTTTGTTCCCTTTCCTTTGAACCATCTATCTAACCTTTTCTTAAATGTTGACATGATCTTCAGTCACGAACACCTGTGGTGCATTCCACAGTCTCTCAACTCACAGCATAAAAAATAGATTTCTCTTGCTGTTTGTCCTGAATCTGTTACATTTACTCTTATAATTATGTCCTTTGATACCCCTCAAGTACTGGAAAAATCTGTTTCTATCTATTCTGTCCATCCATTTGTAATTTTAAATACTTATATCAGATCACCTCATAAGATTCCTTGTTGTTTTGAGCCAGTGATAGGGCTGGATTTTACCATCCCTCTGGGGATGGTCTGGGTTGGGGGAGGCCTGTAAAATGGCATGGGAAGGCAGGAGCTAGCATGCCCATTGTCTTCTCACTGCCATGCCATCTTGCCAGCGGTGGGGAAGGTGATGGATAGCCCTCCCACCCAGAGGCCAACTGAACAACTTAAGTGACCATTTCAGGGTCTCTTCCCACCTCTGCTGGCATTTTGCCTCCCAGTGAGCTCCAGGGTGGGGTGTTGGGAGCCTCTTTCCTAGGCACTCTTTGTCACATGGAAGGGTTCCCTGGTGGTAATGGCCCTCCCCACAGTAACAGCACCACCTGCATTCACCTACCACCCCCCCCCCCCACCACCCCCATGCTAGTGACTGCCTGACTGGTCTCGGCGCCCCAGACTCCACTTACCTGGTTGTGAGGGTGCCAGCCATCACTGTGCCGTCATCCTCCAGCTGCAGCCCAGCAGTGGCCACCACTCCCAGTGGTGCTGCTTAGGCTGCTGGCCCTCTGATTGGCCAGCAGTTCTTGGGAGTGAACAGCCATCCCAAATGGGGATTCATTAATTGGCTGCTGCTGACAAGATTCAGCTCTGGGTCCTGCTGACCACCGAAGCAGGATTGCCTCCTGCCTTCAGGCCCATTGGCGAGACCCCTGCTGCCAGGGCCAAATTCCACCCTATGTCAACATTTAAGAGAAGGTTTTCAGTTAAAATACCTTGGGCCTCATTTTCTAGTTCACATGTTGCTCAACTGCCAAAAACTGGCCTAGAACCATGGCCCAAGACTTAAATGGGTCTTTGATTGAATATAGTAGGTTAGGATTCAATGTGATGTAATTCTATGTCCCTTTCAGTAAATAGAAAAGTCTGAAATGTGCAGATTATTCAGATCATTTGCTACAAAGAATCAAACAGCACCAGTGCCATATTTAGGGCCACTGAGAGGTTGTTTCCTCTGGCTGGAGAATCTAGAACATGGGGGCACAACCTCAGGATAAGGGGCTGATCATTTAAGATTGAGATGAGGAGAAACGTATTCACTCAAAGGGTTGTGAATCTTTGGAATTCTCCACCCCAGAAGGTTGCGGATGCTCCATCGTTGTATATATTTAAGGCTGAGATAGACAGACCTTTGGTCTCTCAGGGAATCAGAGATATGGGGAATGGGCAAGAAAATGGAGTTGAAGCTGAAGATCGACCAGGATCGTATTGAATGGTGGAGCAGGCTCAACGGGCCATATGGTCTACTCCTGCTCCTATTTCATATGTTGTTATGTTCTCAATTTTACATATTTTCTATTACCTACAGTTGGCTTGCAATATTTTAAAAAGAACTGATCATGATACAAAAGCATGCATAAGAAAAATCACTCTTACGGATTTGTTTTTATTAAAACATTTTACATTTCTTATCACTTCAATTATACCACAAAATGCTGTAACAACAGCCAATCAGAAGAGAAACGGTTTGGGATTAGTATAGTCAAAGAATTGGATTTCATTGGGGACTTTCTGTGCAACTAGACTTCCAGCAGAAATTCCCACAAAGTTAATGATCAGTGTTGAAGAATCCGATGCCTTTTCACAGACTGGATATGTATCATCAGACAAGTCATAGATCTTGAGATGAAAGTTGCTGAGCTGTATATACAATGTTGTATGAGTTAAAGACCAAAAGAATGAGACAAAGAGTAATGTGGACTTCAAATTCTTATGCACACATGTTCACATCAGCTTTGTTTGTGGGAAGCATGTAAAACAGCAATAAAGGCAGATCTAGATTTTTAATCCTGTACCTTAAATACATTATATCGAGTGTCTGGAGAACCAAGAACTATTTGTTTTAAATGGAAGAAATTACAGATTGTTTGTGCATTGTTTGTAACCTGAAAGAAATTGACAACATTTCACAGTAATTACATAAATAAATATAATTATGCTAATTACACTATATTTGCATTTGCAAAGGCCAGCAGAAAACCCTAACTAAAGCAAAAACAAATTGGAAAAGAAACACAATGCTCCAAAAATAAGATTAAAATCGACAGCCGTTTCAATGAAAACTTGGAAATTCCTCTCCAGCTCCCTAAGACAATCTAGTGAGCTCCAGGAGACTGATATAGCCCATTACTCCTCATAATCGCAGCTAACTCACAATTTACCCTTTATAATTAGAAATGTCTTCTTCTTCAAGGAACTTGTCAAGTTTCCCTTTAAAAGACTGTTGTAACTTCACATTCAGCACATCTCTACAGACTTCCAGGTGGCAGTGACTCTGCAAAAGGAAACAGTTCTTGGAACCTAACCTGATACTTTTCTGACTGATTTTACAGGCAGGAGCTCAAGTTCAACCATCTTGAAACACCTCGAATGACACATTTGACACATGACAGCATGATATCATTGCCATCCTGGAAACTTGGCTTAAAAAGGGGCAAAAATGGCAGCTCAACATCCCTGGATATTGAGTTTTCAGGCAAGATAGAGAGGGGAATAAAAAAGGAGGGGTGTAGCATTATTGGTTAAAGAATCAATTACAGCTGTGAGGAGGGATGATATGCTAAATGAATCATCAAATGAGGCCATATGGGTTAAGCTCAGAAATAAAAAAAAGTGGCAGCAACTAGGAGTTGCTATAGACTCCCAAATAGTGAAAGGGAGATAGAAAGAACAAATATGTAAACAAATTTCTGAGTGCAAAAACAATAGGGCAATAATAGTTGGGGATTTCAACTACCCTAATATCAACTGGGATACAAACAGCGTGAAGGGCACAGAGGGCACAAAATTCTTGAACTGCATTCAAGAGAACTTTTTTTAGCCAGCACATAACACTCCTCACTAGATACAGGTGAAGTACCAGAGGATTGGATGTCTGCAAACGTTGTATCATTGTTTAAAAAGGGTGTGAGGGATAGGTCAAATAATTATAGGCCAGTCAGTCTGACCTTGAGGGTGGTCAAATTATTAGAATCAATTCTGAGAGATAGGATAAACTGCCACTTAGAAAAGCACGGATTAATCAGGGATAGTCAGCGTGGACTTGTTAAGGGACGGTTGTGTCTTACTAACTTAATCGAATTCTTTGAGCAAGTAACAAGGAGGATTGATGAGGGTGGTGCAGTGGATGTTGTCCACATGGATTTCAGTAAGGCATTTAACAAGGTCCCACATGGCAAACTTCTCAGAAAAGTAAAAACCCATGGAATACGGGGAATGTGGTGAGTTTGATCCAAAATTGGCTCAGTGACAGGAAACAAAGGTCAACGGATGTTTTTGTGAATGGAAGGCAGTTTTCAGTGGCGTTCCACAGGGTTCAGTGTTGGGTCCCTTGCTGTTTTTGGTATATATTGGACTTAAATGTGGGAGGCATGATTGGGAAATTTGCAGATGACATAAAAATTGGCCGTGTAATTGATAGTGAAGAGGATAGCTGTAGACTCCAGAATGATATAAATGGTTTGGTTGAGTGGGCAAAAAAGTGGCAAATGGAATTCAATCTGGAGAAGTGTGAGGTAATGCATTTGAGGAGGCCAAACAAAGTAAGGGAATACACAAGAAAAGGGAGGATATTGAGAGGGCTTGAAGAAGTGAGAGACCTTGGAGTGCGTGTCCACAGGTCCCTGAAGGTGGCAGGACAGGTAGATAAACAGGTGAATAAGGCAGATGGAATGCTTTCCTTTATTGACCGAGGTATAGAATACAAAAGCAGGGATGTAATGCTGGAACTGTATAAAATGCTGGTTAGGCCACAGCTGGAGTATTGTGTACAGTTCTGGTCACCGCATTACAGAAAGGGCATAATTGCTCTGGAGAGAGTACAGAGAAGATTTACAAGAATGTTGCCAGGGCTTGAAAGTTGCAGCTATGAGGAAAGATTGGATAGGCTAGGGTTGTTTTCCTCAGAACAGAGGAGGCTGAGGGGTAACTTAATTGAGGTGTACAAAATTGTGAGGGGCTGTGACAAAAAACACACCTACCAAAAATGGGACATATTAATTTCATCATATGGAACATTTTGAACAGTTACTGGATTTGAAATAACTTATTTAAAGAGACCACAGCAGTAGCTGAAAACGTGACTACACATTTGCATTCTAAACGACAGTGGCTGGAAACATGGCTGTATATTTGCATTCTAAAAGACATTTGAAATAGAGAGACAATGGAACTGCTCCCTGATTCAATTAACCAGATAGATTTTGATCAAGAGACATTGAATGTGTAAAAGGCCAGCTTTCCAACCACCACCCACCCCCCCCCCCCCCCCCCCCACCCACCAAGAGTGTCTGCCAAGCTTGGGGCAAATCCACAAACCTTACCAGGCAGGTTGTTCCAAATAAGGAGCTAGTCACATGACTAACCTGCTGGCCAACTTGGGGTTTTTTGAATTGTGCCAAACAGAAAGAGAACAGACTGCAACTGAACTTGAAGAAGAGAGCACTTATCTCTCTCTCTCTCCCTCTCTCTCACGCAAGTTCCAGGGACCCACGGAAGTAACTCCAGCCTCAAAAGAGAAGACTCTTGCAGCCTTCTGGTACCAGCTAAATAAGTAAAAGTGTGCTCTGGGCCCCAACGAGAACTGCAAGACTTAACTGCAATCAAAGGCTTTACATTGAATCCCAAAACAAGTAACTGAACTCCATATTACTTCAAACATCTCCTCTTTAATTCTTCCTCCTCCTCTGTCTCTATTTGCATGTGTGTTTATCAAATATGCATGCTAGCATGGTCACGTTGCATATTTTTAGTAGTTTTAACTGAATTAGAGTTTTAAGGTTAATAAATGTACACCTTTCTTGTTTAAATCTAAGAAAACCTGTTTGGTTGATTTCTTTGCCATTACAATTAGCGAGCAATGAGCAAGGATTCACTGAGGGGAAGCTAAAAACACAGTGTTTTAAAAATTAAACCCTGTTACGGCCAAACCAGGAACAGGCTTAGAGGGGAGTCCTAGATCCCGTCCTTACCTGGTTGTAATAGGGGCCTAAATAGAGTAGACAGGAAGGACCTGTTTCCCCTAGAGGAGAGGCCAATTAACAGGGGGCACAGATTTAAAGTGATTAGTAGAAGAATTAGAGGGGAAATGAGGAAAACTTTTTTACCCAGAGGATGATGGATGTCTGGAATTCACTGCCTAGATCGGTGGTGGAGGCAAGAAACCTCATCTCATTTAAAAGGTACCTAGACCTGCACCTGAAGTGCTGTAACCTGCAAGACTTAGAACCAGGTGCTGGAAGATGGGATTAGATTGGGCGGCTAGTTTTTTCAACTGGTGCAGACCCGCTGGGCTGAATGGCCTCTTTCTGTGCCATAACTTTTCTATGGTTCTATATCTACCAGATTAAGTCCAAACCCTTCATCTCTTTAAAACCTTTGTTATATCCCCTTTAACAGTACATTTCTCTGAAGTAAATAACCCTAAGACATCAACTTTTCTTCATAAATAAGAGCTATAAGGTTAGCCATCATCGTGGTAATTCTCCTCTGCACCTTCTCTGGAGCCTCAGAATCAGTCACATGTGTGGGGAGCACAGTCTTTTCATTTCAAATCATCCCAAACTCATTTGACGTGCTCTAAAAGCAAAATAATTCTGGAAAAATAGGGATTAAAATTTCTAAATTATAGGAAAACAGATCAGAACAAAAACACAATGGCCCTGAAAATCCACAGCTGTTTGTGTATACTCCTACCATAACATTGATGGAAGCCTGCCAAAGGCCCACAAATTAGGCAGGGATTTGAATATGTCAGATCCCAGCCTTGCACTGTACTGTACGAGATGGCTTGGTGGGGCCATAGCAACCATCTGGTCCAACAAAGCCAGCAATATATGGGGGCAGAACCAGGGCATGGCTGGGACCAGTGTCTCCCTCCATCAGGAGTTCCAACATTACTGGCCCTCAGAAAGATCTGATATATGGGTGGTGGAGACATGCCTGGTCATAATAATCAACCAACAGCAAAAGTAATGCCCATCTAGGGGTCTAGCTTGTATTAAAGCCTGGGTGCACTTAAACAATTTTAAAGCAGCCCAATTGCAAAGGGGCTCAAACTTATTGCTGTTTCCCAGGGGTGGCAGAGTCTGGCAACCCAAACCCCAGTAGGCCCTTTTTTGGCCAGACTGTCCTCGTGTGTGCCAACCTTTAAAAAGACTTGCACTTCAACAACTCTTTTCACAACGTTAGAATATCCCAAAGCACTTAACAGCCACCGAAATACTGTTGAAGTGTGTTTGCTGTATTATGTAGGAAATACAGCAGCTGATCAACACGTAGCAAAGTCTCGCATGCAGCAATGACCAGTTTTTTAAAAATATAGAAATGATGTTGAGGGTTAAATATTAGCAAGCACACTGAGGAGAATTCTTCTGCTCTTCTTCAAATTGTAACCTGGGGTGTTTTGCATCTACCCGAAAGGGCAGATGGGGCTTTGGTTTAACGTCTTATCTGAAAGACGGCACCTCCAACAGAGCCACAACCCTTCAGTACTGCACTCGAGTGTCCGCCTAGATTTCATGCTCCAATCTCAGGAGTGGAACTTGGAAATTGATCCAATGCTGACACCGTACTGTGGGCTAGGAGCACAGAAAGTCATATCCATGTTCTTCCACATCCAAGTTATCAAATTTAGCTGGGCACAGTCAAGGCAAATGGTAACAAGCAGGAAAATTAAAAAAAAGAACTGAAGAGCTAGCTCTCACATTTGTTGAGCTCTTCATGGACAATTACTGAGCACCATAGGTACAGGCTGGGTAGCAGCAGGTTTCCCACCCATGTTTTGTCTTCCTAAGGAGTCTTGAAATTATAAAGAATAAAACATTGTTTTAAAAGTTTATAATGAAAAAAGAGCTCCAGTTTGACATTAACTTTGAGTTACATTGTGTATATGTAACTATTACTGATCTGGAACAGAAATATTAAACCTAAATATTCAACCAACCAAAATGGCACACCAAGATCAATCTTCATAATTTCTCTCGCTTGACAAGAAATTATTGTTCTTGTCATTGCCTATATTCTATTCAAGCAGAAAAATGGATGCAAACAATTCCCAGTGAGCTAGGTGAAGAGGTAGTGATCCATTACAGGAATAAATTGATGCTGTTTTTTCTCCCCCAGTTTCTTGTAGTTTAATGACACAATATTTTGCTTCCTTTATTACCACAGTTTCCTAGCTTTAGGTTGCAGAGACCTAGCCTCACTAAAAAGTCACCAGTTTTGCAACATTGTCTAGAATTTCACAATTTATTAAAGCAGAAGTATGTCTGAAGTAGCTCCATTGTTCACTCATTTGGGGAATTCCTTTGTGCACTGGCTGGTGTCTCAGTCATTCCTCATTTCTATATTTCTTGCGTTAAAGCAGTTGCTCAGAGAAGTTAATATTAATGTTTGTAATTAACTAAATTGTACTGCTTGATCGCATGCTGTTATGACCAGGTGAGGAAGGGGTCTCAGGCTCTCCTCTTGGCCCTTTCCTAGTTTGGCCGTAACAGGGTTTAACTTTTAAAACACTGTTTTTTTCAGCTTCCCTCAGTGAGTCCTTGCTCACTGCTCTCTAATTGTAATTGTAAATGAATCAACTAGACAGATTTTCTCAAGTTTAAACAATAAAGGTGTAAGTTTATTAACCTTAAAACTCTAACTCAGTTAAAACTACTAAAAATACTCGATGCAACCACACTAGCATACATACGCGATAAGCATACACACAAATAGAGGAGGAGAAAGAATTAAAGTGGGAAGGTTTGAAGTAGTATATGGAATTCAGTTACTGCTTTTGGGTTGGATGTAAAGTCTTTGATTGAAGTTAAGTCTTGCAGTTCTCGTTGGGGTCCAGTGCACACTTTCAAACTTGTTTCACTGGTACCAGAAGGCTAAAGGGTCTTCTGTCTTGAGGCTTAAGTTACTTCCATGGGTTCCTGGAACTTTGCGTGAGAGAGAGACAAAGAGAGAGACCTTGCTTCTCTTTGGTCTTCAAAATTACAGTCCGCCTCAAAACTTTTCTGTGAGCGTAATTCAATCAATTCTCAGGTTAGCCAGCAGGTTAGTCATGTGACTAGCTCTTTGTTTGAAGCAGCATCGTCTGCGAGATTTGTTGATTCTTCAAAGCTTACTGAACACACTCAGTGGGGTTGGGGGAGGGGGGTGGTGGTGGAATGCTGACTCTTACACACTGACTGTCAATGTCTTTTGATCATCACTATTGACAAAGCCTATCTGGCTCATTGAATCAGGGAGCACATCCATTGTCTCTAGGCGACTGTCTCTCAGAATGCAAATATGCAGCCATGTTTTCAGCCACTGCTCTGTGGTCTTTTTGAAACAAGTTATGTTCAAGGTCCAGTAATAGTTTAAACAGTGTTCCATATGATGAAATTAATATGTTTCCATTCGGCAGGTATGGTTTCCGTCACACATGTTATTTGGAGCGATATATATTGATATGTTGGATTAATTTGCATGTTTGGATGGTATTGTGTGTTGATTCATTGTCATTGATCCATATGGTATTTGCTTAAAAGGCATGTAGGGATTAATTGTTTTTAGGTAGTGCTGAGTTTGATCATTTCCCATGAAATGGTTTTAGGCAGAGTGGATGTGTAGCATTTACCTCAAAAATATTGCCAAGGTGTTTTGAGTTTATTAACAATTTATTGATTCTGTACAATAATTTTAATACATATGTATAATAATACATACATTCATGGAGAAACGAGAGTGATTTTTTTCTTCTATCCCTATCAATTGTGCACATTAACAGAATATTGCAAGATTAATACATTTTTGCCAATGCTATGAACTCATTAGGCCAGAACATAAAAAGTTCATCCATTTTAGGGTTCTTCCAATAGACCTGTTCTTAAAGCTACATGAGAAATCCAGTGGCAAAAGCAGCTAGTGTGATTCCTAGTATAAAGAGTAGCATTGAGGACATATAAAAGTATGGAAAATCAATCTGGGTGAGTTACGTTAACCACCTTAAAAGTTTCCAAAACCAAAATGATTAGCAGGGATTATAGAGGTAATTTTCTGAAATTGCAATCTGGTGCAGAGCCTCCGTGGATGGAAATTCATGGGGAGTTAACATTCTCAAATTCATGAGATACACTTCTAGCAGTTCAGGTTCCATGATGGGAACACGACTTGAGAAAATTATCCCTTACAATTCAAAATATCGATTTGTTGTGCAATGAACCAAAAGGTCATACTACGTAGATATGCACAATGGCAGAAATTCTGTTAAATAATAATACAGTTTGTAGGATAATATACTCCACTAAGCCTGTGAATGCACCATTATTATTACACTGTTGTGGGACAACTCAATCACCACATGAGGAAACTCAGGTACAGGTTCTATCGATTTATTGAAGCATCAGAGGTAATACTCTGACTTTACATTCAAGAGCACAAACTTATATACCGTTCTTATCATGCAATATGTTCAAACAACGAATGATTGATCATACACTTTAATTAAAACAATGGTGATTAATTACACATTCCAAGGAACACACATCCTCAGCCTTATCAATATACATACCAGATGGCTCCATACCGGGCCTATTATAGAAATATAGAAACATAGAAAAATATGTGGGCGGCACAGTGGCGCAGTGGTTAGCACCGCAGCCTCACAACTCCAGCGACCCGGGTTCAGTTCTGGGTACTGCCTGTGCGGAGTTTGCAAGTTCTCCCTGTGTCTGCGTGGGTTTGCGCCGGGTGCTCCGGTTTCCTCCCACCTCCAAAAGACTTGCAGGTTGATAGGTAAATTGGCCATTGTAAATTGCCCCTAGTGTAGGTCGGTGGTAGAGAATATGGGATTAATGTAGGATTAGTATAAATGGGTGGTTGTTTGTCATCACAGACTCGGTGGGCCAAAGGGCCTGTTTCAGTGCTGTATCTCTCAATAAAATTTTAAAAAATAAAGAAGCAGGAGTAGGCCATTTGGCCCTTCGAGCCTGCTTCGCCATTCAAAAAAGATCATGGCTGATCGTCTAATTCAGTACCCTGCTCCCACTTTCTCCCCATATACCTTGATCCCTTTGGCATTAAGAAATATATTTATCGCCTTCTTGAATATATTTAATGACTTGGCCTCCACTGCCTTCTGCGATAGAGAATTCCACAGGTTCACCAACCTCTGAGTGAAGAAATTTCTCCTCATCTCGGTTCTAAATGGCATACCCCGTATCCTGAGACTGTGACCCCTGGTTTTGGACTCCCCAGCCATAGAAAACATCCTCCCTGCATCTAGCTTGTCTAGTCCTGTTAGAGGTTTATAGATTTCTGAGATCCCCTCTCATTCTTCTAAACTCTAGTGATATAGGCCTAGTCAATGCAATCTCTCCTCATATGTCAATCCTGCCATCCCAGGAATCAGCCTAGTAAATTTTCTTTGCACTCCCTCCATGGCAAGAACATCGTTCCTCAGATAAGGAGAACAAACTGCACACAATACTAAAGGCCTACTCAGGTCGGGAAAAAGAACCCGACCCGAACCCAACCGATCCACAGCTGAACCGAGCCCGACCCGGCCCGAGTCCCTCCAATTTTGCCCCGCACCCGACTCGACCTGAGCCCGACCCTGACTCGACCCGATCCGAGCCCTACCCAATCATACCTTTACTTACCTTCTGACTGGGAAGCTCCAGGAAGCTGCAGTGCATGCGTGATGACGTCATAGTGATGTCACTCACTCACTGCGCAGACTCCGTTTCGTCCTGGACTCCCAGCTCAGGTAAGTTTTTTAATTTTGATACTTACCAGAAGAGCAATTACCGTGTGTGTCCGGCCCGACCCGGACCCAGCCCAAACCCGTCTTGGCCAGACCCAACCCGAGCCCGAATGCCGGACCTGGAAGAGGTGCCCGACCCAACCCGAACTCGACACATGTCGTCAGGCCCCGTTGGGATCGGGTAGGGTAGCAGGCCTTTACACAACACTCCAGCTGTGGTCTCACCAAGGCCCTGTATAACTGCAGTAAGACATCCTTGCTCCTGTACTCAAATCCTCTTGCAATGAAAGCCAACATACCATTCTCCTTCCTAACTGCTTGCTGAACCTGAATGTTTGCTTTCAGTGACTGGTTGCACGTCCCCTTTTCCAATCTATCACCATTCAGATAATCTGCCTTTCTGTTTTTACAACCAAAGTGGATAACTTCACATTTATCCATGTTATACTGCATCTGCCGTGCATTTGCCCAGTCACCCTACTTGTCCAAATCACATTGGAGCCTCTTTGCATCCTCCTCACAGCTCACTTTCCTCCCCAGCTTTGTGTCGTCTGCAAACTTGGAAATGTTATATTTAGTTCCCTCACCCAAATCATTAATATATATTGTGAATAGCTGGGGCCCAAGCACTGATCCCTGCAGTACCCCACTAGTCACTGCCTGCCACCCGGAAAAAGACCCGTTTATTCCTACTCCCTGTCTGTCAACTAATTCTCAATCCACACCAGTATATTACCCCCAATCCCATGTGCTTTAATTTTGCACACTAACCTCCTATGTGGGGACCTTATCAAAAGCTTTCTGAAAATCCAAATACACCACACCCACTGGTTCTCCCTTATTTATTCTACTAGTTACATCACAAAAAACTCCAGTAGATTTATTAAGCATGATTTCCCTTTCGTAAACCCATGCTGACTTTGCCCAATCCCGTTTATGCTTTCCAGGTGTTCTGCTATCACATCCTTTATAATAGACTCTAGCATTATCCCCACTACTGATGTAAGGCTAACTGGTCTGTAATTACCTGTTCTTTCTCTCCCTCCTTTTTTAAATAGTGGGGTTACATTTGCCACCCTCCAATCTGTAGGAACTGCTCCAGAGTCTATAGAATTTTGGAAGATGACCACCAATGCATCCACTATTTCCAGGGCTACATCCTTTAGTACTCTGGAATGTAGATTATCAGGCCCTGTCAGCCTTTAACCCCATTAATTTCCCTAGCACAATTTTTTTTACGAATACTGATTTCCTTTAGTTCCTCCCTCTCATTAGACCCTTTGTTCCCTGACATTTCTGGGAGGTTATTTGTGTCCTCCTTTGTGAAGACAAAACCAAAGTATGTGTTTAATTGTTCTGCCATTTGTTTGTTCCCCATTATAATTTCCCCCATTTCTGACTGTAAGGGACCTACATTTGTCTGCATTAATCTTTTTCTCTTCACATATTTATAGAAGCTTTTATAGTCAGTTTTTATGTTCCCCGCAAGTTTACTCTCATACTCTATTTTCCCCTACTTAATCATCCTCTTTGTCCTCCTTTGCTGAATTCTAAACTGCTCCCAATCCTCAGACTTGCTGTTTTCTCTGGCAATTTTTTTTCGTAAGCCACGGTTGAGCCACCTTTCCAGTTTTATTTTTGTGCCAGATAGGAATTAATAATTGTTGCAATTCATGCACACGTTCTTTAAATATTATCCATTGCCTATACACTGTTAACCTTTTTAGTAAAGTTCCCCAATCTACAATAGCCAACTCGCGCCTCATTACCTTCGTAGTTTCCTTTATTCAGATTCAGGACCCTAGTTTCGGATTCAACTACATCACTCTCCATCTTAATGAAGAATTCTATCATGTTATGGTTGCTCCTCCCCAAGAGACCCCGTACAACAAGACTGTTAATTAATCTTTTCTCATTGCACAATACCCAGTCTAGGATAGCCTGTTCTCTAGTTGGTTCCTCAATGTATTGGTCTAAAAAACCATCAAGTACACACTCCAGGAAATCCTCCTCCATAGTATTATTGCTAATTTGGTTTGACCAATCTATATGTAGATTAAAGTCACCCATGATTTCAGTTGTACCCTTATTGTATGTGTCTCTAATTTCCTGTTTAATCCCTTAGATCACCACTACTGTTCGGGGGCCTATAGACAACCTCCATCAATATTTTCTGCCCCTTGGTGTTTCTTAGCTCCACCCATACAGATTCCACATCATGATTTTCTGAGCCAATATCCTTCCTCACTATTGCATTGATTTCCTCCTTTACTAACAACGCTACCCCACCTCCTTTCTCTTTTTGCCTGTCCTTCCTAAATATTGAATACCCCGGATGTTCAGCTTCCATCCTTGGTCACCCTGCAGCCATGTCTCCGTAATCACAACTATATCATAACCATTTATATCTATTTGCGCTGTTAATTCATCTACCTTATTGCGAATGCTCCGCGCATTAAGGCACAATGCCTTTAGACATGTCTTTTTAACACGTTAGTCATCTTAGCTTTATTTTGCACGATGGCCCCATTTCTTTCTCGCCCTTTTTATCTTTGCCTTCCACTTTTGCCTCTTACCTTTCTGTCTTTCATTTCTACCCTTGTTTCCCCCTCCTTTGTCTCCCTGCTCAGATTCCGATCCCCCTGCCATTCTAGTTTAAACCCTTCCAGACAGCACTAGCAAACACCCCCCTGAGGAAATTGGTCCTGGTCCTGCCCAGATGCAACTCGTCCAGCTTGTACTGGTCCCACCTTCCCCAGAACCAATCCCAATGTCCCAGGAATCTGAATCCCTCCCCCCTACACCATTTCTCCAGCCACGTATTCATCTGATATATCCTGCTATTTCTGCTCTCGCTAGCATGTGGCACTGGTAGTAATCCTGAAATTACTACCTTTGAGGTCCTACTTTTTAATTTACGTCCTAACCCCCTACATTCAGCTTGTAGGACTTCATTCCTTTTTTACCTATGCTGTTGGTACCAATACGTAGCACATCAAATGGCTGCTTGCCCTCCCCCCTCAGAATACCCTGCAGCCAACTCAGAGACATCCTTGACCCTAGCACCAGGGAGGCAACATACCATCCTGGAGTCTCTTTTGCGGCTGCAGAGATGCCTGTCTGTTCCCTTTATGATTAAAACCCCTATCACTATAGCCCTGACACTCTTCTTCCTCCCTTCCTATGCAGCAGAGCCACCCATGGTGCCATGAACTTGGCTGTTGCTGCTTTCCCCTCAGCCATCTCCCCCAACAATATCCAAAGTGGTATATCTGTTAGAGAGGCGGATGATCACAGGGGATTCCTGCACTACCTGCCTTCCTCTACTCTGCCTGGTGGTCATCCATTCCCTTTCTGCCTTTGCAGCATTTGCCTGCGATGTGACCACCTCGCTAAACGTGCTATCCACGACGATCTCAGCATCGCGGATGCTCCACATTGAATCCACCCACCGCTCCAGCTCCATAATGCGGGAAGCCTGTAGCTACAGATGGATACACTTCCTGCACATATGGTCGTCAGGGACACTGCAAGCGTGCCTTATTTCCCACATAGCGCAGGAGGAGCATATCACGGGTGCGAGCTCTCCTGCCATGACTTACCTTTAGTTTACTTAGTTACTCCCTTTAATTAAAAAATACTAATTACACTAGGGGCCGTGTTATACTCCAAACACTACCCACTACCATCTAAAGTCCTGACATTTACTTTTGAAACTAATGCAGTAGTATAAATAGTAAAAAAAGTAGAGAAACTCACCTGAACCTACGTACCAATCAGCTGCTTCCCTGCGCCCGCGTCACTTTTTGAATCCTGACCTCACTTGGAATTTCGCCGTCTGGGTCCTCCTCTCTCCCGCTCTTTTATGGCCTCTGCTGCCAGTTTCTGGGTCCTCCTCTCTCCTGCTCTTTTATGGCCTCTGCTGCCAGTCTCTGGGTCCTCCTCTCTGCCGCTCTTTTATGGCCTCTGCTGCCAGTCTCTGGGTCCTCCTTTCTCCTGCTCTTTTATACCCGTTGCTGCCAGTCTCTGGGTCCTCCTTTCTCCCGCGCTTTTATGGCCTCTGATGCCAGTCTCTGGGTCCTCCTTTCTCCCGCACTTTTATGGCCTCTGCTGCCAGTCTCTGGGTCCACCTCTCTCCCGCTCTTTTATGGCCTCTGCTGCCAGTCTCTGGGTCCTCCTCTCTCCCGCTCTTTTATGGCCTCTGCTGCCAGTCTCTGGGTCCACCTCTCTCCCGCTCTTTTATGGCCTCTGCTGCCAGTCTCTGGGTCCTCCTCTCTCCCGCTCTTTTATGGCCTCTGCTGCCGGTCTCTGGTCCTCCTCGCTCCTGCTCTTTTATACCTGTTGCTGCTGGTCTCAGGTCCTTCTCTCTCCTGCTCTTTTATACCTGCTGCTGCTGGTCTCTGGGTCCTCCTCTCTCCTGCTCTTTTATACCTGCTGCTGCCGGTCTCTGGGTCCTCCTCTCTCCTACTCTTTTATACCTGTTGCTGCCGGTCTCTGGTCCTTCTCTCTCCTGCTCTTTTATACCTGTTGCTGCCGGTCTCAGGTCCTTCTCTCTCCTGCTCTTTTATACCTGCTGCTGCCGGTCTCTGGTCCTCCTCTCTCCTGCTCTTTTATACCTGCTGCTGCAGGTCTCTGGTCCTCCTCTCTCCTGCTCTTTTATACCTGCTGCTGCCGGTCTCTGGTCCTCCTCTCTCCTGCTCTTTTATACCTGCTGCAGCTGGTCTCCGGTCCTCCTCTCTCCTGCTCTTTTATACCCGTTGCTGCCAGTCTCTGGTGCTCCTCTCTCCTGCTCTTTTATACCTGCTGCTGCTGGTTTCCGGTCCTCCTCTTTCCTGCTCTTTTATACCCGTTGCTGCCGGTCTCTGGTCCTTCTCTCTCCTGCTCTTTTATAGCTGCTGCTGCCGGTCTCTGGTCCTCCTCTCTCCTGCTCTTTTATACCTGCTGCTGCCGGTCTCTGGTCCTCCTCTCTCCTGCTCTTTTATACCTGCTGCTGCTGGTCTCCGGTCCTCCTCTTTCCTGCTCTTTTATATCAGTTGCTGCCGGTCTCTGGTCCTCCTCTCTCCTGCTCTTTTATACCTGCTGCTGCTGGTTTCCGGTCCTCCTCTCTCCTGCTCTTTTATACCCGTTACTGCCGGTCTCCGGTCCTCCTCTCTCCTGCTCTTTTATACCCGTTGCCGCTGGTCTCCGGTCCTCCTCTCTCCTGCTCTTTTATACCCGTTGCTGCCGGTCTCTGGTCCTCCTCTCTCCTGCTGTTTTATACCTGCTGCTGCCGGTCTCTGGTCCTCCTCTCTCCTGCTCTTTTATACCTGCTGCTGCCGGTCTCTGGTCCTCCTCTCTCCTGCTCTTTTATACCTGCTTCTGCCGGTCTCTGGACCTCCTCTCTCCTGCTCTTTTATACCTGCTGCTGCCGGTCTCTGGTCCTCCTCTCTCCTGCTCTTTTATACCTGCTGCTGCTGGTCTCTGGTCCTCCTCTCTCCTGCTCTTTTATACCTGCTGCTGCTGGTCTCCAGTACTCCTCTCTCCTGCTCTTTTATAGCTGCTGCCGGTCTCTGGTCCTCCTCTCTCCTGCTCTTTTATACCTGCTGCTGCCGGTCTCTGGTCCTCCTCTCTCCTGCTCTTTTATACCCGTTGCTGCCGGTCTCTGGTCCTCCTCGCTCCTGCTCTTTTATACCTGCTGCTGCCGGTCTCTGGTCCTCCTCTCTCCTGCTCTTTTATACCTTCTGCTGCTGGTCTCCGGTCCTCCTCTCTCCTGCTCTTTTATACCCGTTGCTGCCGGTCTCTGGTCCTCCTCTCTCCTGCTCTTTTATACCTGCTGCTGCCGGTCTCTGGTCCTCCTCTCTCCTGCTCTTTTATACCTTCTGCTGCTGGTCTCCGGTCCTCCTCTCTCCTGCTCTTTTATACCCGTTGCTGCCGGTCTCTGGTCCTCCTCTCTCCTGCTCTTTTATACCTGCTGCAGCCGGTCTCCGGTCCTCCTCTCTCCTGCTCTTTTATACCTGCTGCTGCTGGTCTCTGGTCCTCCTCTCTCCTGCTCTTTTATACCTGCTGCTGCCGGTCTCTGGTCCTCCTCTCTCCTGCTCTTTTATACCTGCTGCTGCTGGTCTCTGGTCCTCCTCTCTCCTGCTCTTTTATACCTTCTGCTGCTGGTACCGGTCCTCCTCTCTCCTGCTCTTTTATACCCGATGCTGCTGGTCTCTGGTCCTCCTCTCTCCTGCTCTTTTATACCTGCTGCTGCTGGTCTCCGGTCCTCCTCTCTCCTGCTCTTTTATACCCGTTGCTGCCAGTCTCTGGTCCTCCTCTCTCCTGCTCTTTTATACCTGCTGCAGCCGGTCTCCGGTCCTCCTCTCTCCTGCTCTTTTATACCTGCTTCTGCCGGTCTCTGGTCCTCCTCTCTCCTGCTCTTTTATACCTGCTTCTGCCGGTCTATGGTCCTCCTCTCTCCTGCTCTTTTATACCTGCTGCTGCTGGTCTCTGGTCCTCCTCTCTCCTGCTCTTTTATACCCGTTGCTGCCAGTCTCTGGTCCTCCTCTCTCCTGCTCTTTTATACCTGCTGCAGCCGGTCTCCGGTCCTTCTCTCTCCTGCTCTTTTATACCTGCTGCTGCTGGTCTCTGGTCCTCCTCTCTCCTGCTCTTTTTTACCTGCTTCTGCCGGTCTCTGGTCCTCCTCTCTCCTGCTCTTTTATACCTGCTGCTGCTGGTCTCTGGTACTCCTCTCTCCTGCTCTTTTATACCTGCTGCTGCTGGTCTCTGGTCCTCCTCTCTCCTGCTCTTTTATACCTGCTGCTGCCGCTCTCTGGTCCTCCTCTCTCCTGCTCTTTTATACCTTCTGCTGCTGGTCTCCGGTCCTCCTCTTTCCTGCTCTTTTATATCCGTTGCTGCCGGTCTCTGGTCCTCCTCTCTCCTGCTCTTTTATACCTGCTGCTGCTGGTTTCCAGTCCTCCTCTTTCCTGCTCTTTTATACCCGTTGCTGCCGGTCTCAGGTCCTCCTCTCTCCTGCTCTTTTATACCTGCTGCTGCTGGTTTCCGGTCCTCCTCTCTCCTGCTCTTTTATACCCGTTACTGCCGGTCTCAGGTCCTCCTCTCTCCTGCTCTTTTATACCCGTTGCTGCCAGTCTCTGTGTCCTCCTTTCTCCCGCTCTTTTATGGCCTCTGATGCCAGTCTCTGGGTCCTCCTTTCTCCCGCTCTTTTATGGCCTCTGCTGCCAGTCTCTGGGTCCACCTCTCTCCCGCTCTTTTCTGGCCTCTGCTGCCAGTCTCTGGGTCCTCCTCTCTCCCGCTCTTTTATGGCCTCTGCTGCCAGTCTCTGGGTCCACCTCTCTCCCGCTCTTTTATGGCCTCTGCTGCCAGTCTCTGGGTCCTCCTCTCTCCCGCTCTTTTATGGCCTCTGCTGCCGGTCTCTGGTCCTCCTTGCTCCTGCTCTTTAATACCTGTTGCTGCTGGTCTCAGGTCCTTCTCTCTCCTGCTCTTTTATACCTGTTGCTGCTGGTCTCTGGGTCCTCATCTCTCCTGCTCTTTTATACCCGTTGCTGCCAGTCTCTGGTCCTCCTCTCTCCTGCTCTTTTATACCTGCTGCAGCCGGTCTCCGGTCCTCCTCTCTCCTGCTCTTTTATACCTGCTTCTGCCGGTCTCTGGTCATCCTCTCTCCTGCTCTTTTATACCTGCTTCTGCCGGTCTATGGTCCTCCTCTCCTGCTCTTTTATACCTGCTGCTGCTGGTCTCTGGTCCTCCTCTCTCCTGCTCTTTTATACCTGTTGCTGCCAGTCTCTGGTCCTCCTCTCTCCTGCTCTTTTATACCTGCTGCAGCCGGTCTCCGGTCCTCCTCTCTCCTGCTCTTTTATACCTGCTGCTGCTGGTCTCTGGTCCTCCTCTCTCCTGCTCTTTTTTACCTGCTGCTGCTGGTCTCTGGTCCTCCTCTCTCCTGCTCTTTTATACCTGCTGCTGCTGGTCTCTGGTCCTCCTCTCTCCTGCTCTTTTATACCTGCTGCTGCCGCTCTCTGGTCCTCCTCTCTCCTGCTCTTTTATACCTGCTGCTGCTGGTCTCTGGTCCTCCTCTCTCCTGCTCTTTTATACCTGCTGCTGCTGGTCTCCGGTCCTCCTCTCTCCTGCTCTTTTATACCCGTTGCTGCCGGTCTCTGGTGCTCCTCTCTCCTTCTCTTTTATACCTTCTGCTGCTGGTCTCCGGTCCTCCTCTTTCCTGCTCTTTTATATCCGTTGCTGCCGGTCTCTGGTCCTCCTCTCTCCTGCTCTTTTATACCTGCTGCTGCTGGTTTCCAGTCCTCCTCTGTCCTGCTCTTTTATACCCGTTGCTGCCGGTCTCAGGTCCTCCTCTCTCCTGCTCTTTTATACCTGCTGCTGCTGGTTTCCGGTCCTCCTCTCTCCTGCTCTTTTATACCCGTTCCTGCCGGTCTCAGGTCCTCCTCTCTCCTGCTCTTTTATACCCGTTGCTGCCAGTCTCTGGGTCCTCCTTTCTCCCGCTCTTTTATGGCCTCTGATGCCAGTCTCTGGGTCCTCCTTTCTCCCGCTCTTTTATGGCCTCTGCAGCCAGTCTCTGGGTCCACCTCTCTCCCGCTCTTTTCTGGCCTCTGCTGCCAGTCTCTGGGTCCTCCTCTCTCCCGCTCTTTTATGGCCTCTGCTGCCAGTCTCTGGGTCCACCTCTCTCCCGCTCTTTTATGGCCTCTGCTGCCAGTCTCTGGGTCCTCCTCTCTCCCGCTCTTTTATGGCCTCTGCTGCCGGTCTCTGGTCCTCCTCGCTCCTGCTCTTTTATACCTGTTGCTGCTGGTCTCAGGTCCTTCTCTCTCCTGCTCTTTTATACCTGTTGCTGCTGGTCTCTGGGTCCTCATCTCTCCTGCTCTTTTATACCTGCTGCTGCCGGTCTCTGGGTCCTCCTCTCTCCTACTCTTTTATACCTGTTGCTGCCGGTCTCAGGTCCTTCTCTCTCCTGCTCATTTATACCTGTTGCTGCTGGTCTCAGGTCCTTCTCTCTCCTGCTCTTTAATACCTGCTGCCGCTGGTCTCCGGTCCTCCTCTCTCCTGCTCTTTTATACCCGTTGCTGCCGGTCTCTGGTCCTTCTCTCTCCTGCTGTTTTATACCTGCTGCTGCCGGTCTCTGGTCCTCCTCTCTCCTGCTCTTTTATACCTGCTGCTGCAGGTCTCTGGTCCTCCTCTCTCCTGCTCTTTTATACCTGCTGCTGCCGGTCTCTGGTCCTCCTCTCTCCTGCTCTTTTATACCTGCTTCTGCCGGTCTCTGGACCTCCTCTCTCCTGCTCTTTTATACCTGCTGCTGCCGGTCTCTGGTCCTCCTCTCTCCTGCTCTTTTATACCTGCTGCTGCTGGTCTCTGGTCCTCCTCTCTCCTGCTCTTTTATACCTGCTGCTGCTGGTCTCCAGTCCTCCTCTCTCCTGCTCTTTTATAGCTGCTGCCGGTCTCTGGTCCTCCTCTCTCCTGCTCTTTTATACCTGCTGCTGCCGGTCTCTGGTCCTCCTCTCTCCTGCTCTTTTATACCCGTTGCTGCCGGTCTCTGGTCCTCCTCGCTCCTGCTCTTTTATACCTGCTGCTGCCGGTCTCTGGTCCTCCTCTCTCCTGCTCTTTTATATCTTCTGCTGCTGGTCTCCGGTCCTCCTCTCTCCTGCTCTTTTATACCCGTTGCTGCCGGTCTCTGGTCCTCCTCTCTCCTGCTCTTTTATACCTGCTGCTGCCGGTCTCTGGTCCTCCTCTCTCCTGCTCTTTTATACCTTCTGCTGCTGGTCTCCGGTCCACCTCTCTCCTGCTCTTTTATACCCGTTGCTGCCGGTCTCTGGTCCTCCTCTCTCCTGCTCTTTTATACCTGCTGCTGCTGGTCTCCGGTCCTCCTCTCTCCTGCTCTTTTATACCCGTTGCTGCCAGTCTCTGGTCCTCCTCTCTTCTGCTCTTTTATACCTGCTTCTGCCGGTCTCTGGTCCTCCTCTCTCCTGCTCTTTTATACCTGCTTCTGCCGGTCTATGGTCCTCCTCTCTCCTGCTCTTTTATACCTGCTTCTGCCGGTCTCTGGTCCTCCTCTCTCCTGCTCTTTTATACCTGCTGCTGCTGGTCTCTGGTCCTCCTCTCTCCTGCTCTTTTATTCCCGTTGCTGCCAGTCTCTGGTCCTCCTCTCTCCTGCTCTTTTATACCTGCTGCAGCCGGTCTCCGGTCCTCCTCTCTCCTGCTCTTTTATACCTGCTGCTGCTGGTCTCTGGTCCTCCTCTCTCCTGCTCTTTTAGACCTGCTGCTGCCGGTCTCTGGTCCTCCTCTCTCCTGCTCTTTTATACCTGCTGCTGCTGGTCTCTGGTCCTCCTCTCTCCTGCTCTTTTATACCTGCTGCTGCTGGTCTCCGGTCCTCCTCTCTCCTGCTCTTTTATACCCGTTGCTGCCGGTCTCTGGTGCTCCTCTCTCCTGCTCTTTTATACCTGCTGCTGCCGGTCTCTGGTCCTCCTCTCTCCTGCTCTTTTATACCTGCTGCTGCTGGTCTCCGGTCCTCCTCTTTCCTGCTCTTTTATATCCATTGCTGCCGGTCTCTGGTCCTCCTCTCTCCTGCTCTTTTATACCTGCTGCTGCTGGTTTCCAGTCCTCCTCTTTCCTGCTCTTTTATACCCGTTGCTGCCGGTCTCAGGTCCTCCTCTCTCCTGCTCTTTTATACCTGCTGCTGCTGGTTTCCGGTCCTCCTCTCTCCTGCTCTTTTATACCCGTTACTGCCGGTCTCAGGTCCTCCTCTCTCCTGCTCTTTTATACCCGTTGCTGCCAGTCTCTGGGTCCTCCTTTCTCCCGCTCTTTTATGGCCTCTGATGCCAGTCTCTGGGTCCTCCTTTCTCCCGCTCTTTTATGGCCTCTGCAGCCAGTCTCTGGGTCCACCTCTCTCCCGCTCTTTTATGGCCTCTGCTGCCAGTCTCTGGGTCCTCCTCTCTCCCGCTCTTTTATGGCTGCTGCTGCCAGTCTCTGGGTCCACCTCTCTCCCGCTCTTTTATGGCCTCTGCTGCCAGTCTCTGGGTCCTCCTCTCTCCCGCTCTTTTATGGCCTCTGCTGCCGGTCTCTGGTCCTCCTCGCTCCTGCTCTTTTATACCTGTTGCTGCTGGTCTCAGGTCCTTCTCTCTCCTGCTCTTTTATACCTGCTGCTGCTGGTCTCTGGGTCCTCCTCTCTCCTGCTCTTTTATACCTGCTGCTGCCGGTCTCTGGGTCCTCCTCTCTCCTACTCTTTTATACCTGTTGCTGCCGGTCTCAGGTCCTTCTCTCTCCTGCTCATTTATACCTGTTGCTGCTGGTCTCAGGTCCTTCTCTCTCCTGCTCTTTAATACCTGCTGCCGCTGGTCTCCGGTCCTCCTCTCTCCTGCTCTTTTATACCCGTTGCTGCCGGTCTCTGGTCCTCCTCTCTCCTGCTGTTTTATACCTGCTGCTGCCGGTCTCTGGTCCTCCTCTCTCCTGCTCTTTTATACCTGCTGCTGCAGGTCTCTGGTCCTCCTCTCTCCTGCTCTTTTATACCTGCTGCTGCCGGTCTCTGGTCCTCCTCTCTCCTGCTCTTTTATACCTGCTTCTGCCGGTCTCTGGACCTCCTCTCTCCTGCTCTTTTATACCTGCTGCTGCGGGTCTCTGGTCCTCCTCTCTCCTGCTCTTTTATACCTGCTGCTGCTGGTCTCCAGTCCTCCTCTCTCCTGCTCTTTTATAGCTGCTGCCGGTCTCTGGTCCTCCTCTCTCCTGCTCTTTTATACCTGCTGCTGCCGGTCTCTGGTCCTCCTCTCTCCTGCTCTTTTATACCCGTTGCTGCCGGTCTCTGGTCCTCCTCGCTCCTGCTCTTTTATACCTGCTGCTGCCGGTCTCTGGTCCTCCTCTCTCCTGCTCTTTTATACCTTCTGCTGCTGGTCTCCGGTCCTCCTCTCTCCTGCTCTTTTATACCCGTTGCTGCCGGTCTCTGGTCCTCCTCTCTCCTGCTCTTTTATACCTGCTGCTGCCGGTCTCTGGTCCTCCTCTCTCCTGCTCTTTTATACCTTCTGCTGCTGGTCTCCGGTCCACCTCTCTCCTGCTCTTTTATACCCGTTGCTGCCGGTCTCTGGTCCTCCTCTCTCCTGCTCTTTTATACCTGCTGCTGCTGGTCTCCGGTCCTCCTCTCTCCTGCTCTTTTATACCCGTTGCTGCCAGTCTCTGGTCCTCCTCTCTTCTGCTCTTTTATACCTGCTTCTGCCGGTCTCTGGTCCTCCTCTCTCCTGCTCTTTTATACCTGCTTCTGCCGGTCTATGGTCCTCCTCTCTCCTGCTCTTTTATACCTGCTTCTGCCGGTCTCTGGTCCTCCTCTCTCCTGCTCTTTTATACCTGCTGCTGCTGGTCTCTGGTCCTCCTCTCTCCTGCTCTTTTATACCCGTTGCTGCCAGTCTCTGGTCCTCCTCTCTCCTGCTCTTTTATACCTGCTGCAGCCGGTCTCCGGTCCTCCTCTCTCCTGCTCTTTTATACCTGCTGCTGCTGGTCTCTGGTCCTCCTCTCTCCTGCTCTTTTAGACCTGCTGCTGCCGGTCTCTGGTCCTCCTCTCTCCTGCTCTTTTATACCTGCTGCTGCTGGTCTCTGGTCCTCCTCTCTCCTGCTCTTTTATACCTGCTGCTGCTGGTCTCCGGTCCTCCTCTCTCCTGCTCTTTTATACCCGTTGCTGCCGGTCTCTGGTGCTCCTCTCTCCTGCTCTTTTATACCTGCTGCTGCCGGTCTCTGGTCCTCCTCTCTCCTGCTCTTTTATACCTGCTGCTGCTGGTCTCCGGTCCTCCTCTTTCCTGCTCTTTTATATCCATTGCTGCCGGTCTCTGGTCCTCCTCTCTCCTGCTCTTTTATACCTGCTGCTGCTGGTTTCCAGTCCTCCTCTTTCCTGCTCTTTTATACCCGTTGCTGCCGGTCTCAGGTCCTCCTCTCTCCTGCTCTTTTATACCTGCTGCTGCTGGTTTCCGGTCCTCCTCTCTCCTGCTCTTTTATACCCGTTACTGCCGGTCTCAGGTCCTCCTCTCTCCTGCTCTTTTATACCCGTTGCTGCCAGTCTCTGGGTCCTCCTTTCTCCCGCTCTTTTATGGCCTCTGATGCCAGTCTCTGGGTCCTCCTTTCTCCCGCTCTTTTATGGCCTCTGCAGCCAGTCTCTGGGTCCACCTCTCTCCCGCTCTTTTATGGCCTCTGCTGCCAGTCTCTGGGTCCTCCTCTCTCCCGCTCTTTTATGGCTGCTGCTGCCAGTCTCTGGGTCCACCTCTCTCCCGCTCTTTTATGGCCTCTGCTGCCAGTCTCTGGGTCCTCCTCTCTCCCGCTCTTTTATGGCCTCTGCTGCCGGTCTCTGGTCCTCCTCGCTCCTGCTCTTTTATACCTGTTGCTGCTGGTCTCAGGTCCTTCTCTCTCCTGCTCTTTTATACCTGCTGCTGCTGGTCTCTGGGTCCTCCTCTCTCCTGCTCTTTTATACCTGCTGCTGCCGGTCTCTGGGTCCTCCTCTCTCCTACTCTTTTATACCTGTTGCTGCCGGTCTCAGGTCCTTCTCTCTCCTGCTCATTTATACCTGTTGCTGCTGGTCTCAGGTCCTTCTCTCTCCTGTTCTTTAATACCTGCTGCCGCTGGTCTCCGGTCCTCCTCTCTCCTGCTCTTTTATACCCGTTGCTGCCGGTCTCTGGTCCTCCTCTCTCCTGCTCTTTTATACCTGCTGCTGCCGGTCTCTGGTCCTCCTCTCTCCTGCTCTTTTATACCCGTTGCTGCCGGTCTCTGGTCCTCCTCGCTCCTGCTCTTTTATACCTGCTGCTGCCGGTCTCTGGTCCTCCTCTCTCCTGCTCTTTTATACCTTCTGCTGCTGGTCTCCGGTCCTCCTCTCTCCTGCTCTTTTATACCCGTTGCTGCCGGTCTCTGGTCCTCCTCTCTCCTGCTCTTTTATACCTTCTGCTGCTGGTCTCCGGTCCTCCTCTCTCCTGCTCTTTTATACCCGTTGCTGCCGTTCTCTGGTCCTCCTCTCTCCTGCTCTTTTATACCTGCTGCTGCTGGTTTCCGGTCCTCCTCTCTCCTGCTCTTTTATACCCGTTAATGCCGGTCTCAGGTCCTCCTCTCTCCTGCTCTTTTATACCCGTTGCTGCCAGTCTCTGGGTCCTCCTTTCTCCCGCTCTTTTATGGCCTCTGATGCCAGTCTCTGGTCCTCCTCTCTCCTGCTCTTTTATACCTGCTGCAGCCGGTCTCCGGTCCTCCTCTCTCCTGCTCTTTTATACCTGCTTCTGCCGGTCTCTGGTCCTCCTCTCTCCTGCTCTTTTATACCTGCTTCTGCCGGTCTATGGTCCTCCTCTCTCCTGCTCTTTTATACCTACTTCTGCCGGTCTCTGGTCCTCCTCTCTCCTGCTCTTTTATACCTGCTGCTGCTGGTCTCTGGTCCTCCTCTCTCCTGCTCTTTTATACCCGTTGCTGCCAGTCTCTGGTCCTCCTCTCTCCTGCTCTTTTATACCTGCTGCAGCCGGTCTCCGGTCCTCCTCTCTCCTGCTCTTTTATACCTGCTGCTGCTGGTCTCTGGTCCTCCTCTCTCCTGCTCTTTTATACCTGCTGCTGCCGGTCTCTGGTCCTCCTCTCTCCTGCTCTTTTATACCTGCTGCTGCTGGTCTCTGGTCCTCCTCTCTCCTGCTCTTTTATACCTGCTGCTGCTGGTCTCTGGTCCTCCTCTCTCCTGCTCTTTTATACCCGTTGCTGCCGGTCTCTGGTCCTCCTCGCTCCTGCTCTTTTACACCTGCTGCTGCCGGTCTCTGGTCCTCCTCTCTCCTGCTCTTTTATACCTTCTGCTACTGGTCTCCGGTCCTCCTCTCTCCTGCTCTTTTATACCCGTTGCTGCCGGTCTCTGGTCCTCCTCTCTCCTGCTCTTTTATACCTGCTGCTGCCGGTCTCTGGTCCTCCTCTCTCCTGCTCTTTTATACCTTCTGCTGCTGGTCTCCGGTCCTCCTCTCTCCTGCTCTTTTATACCCGTTGCTGCCGGTCTCTGGTCCTCCTCTCTCCTGCTCTTTTATACCTGCTGCTGCTGGTCTCCGGTCCTCCTCTCTCCTGCTCTTTTATACCCGTTGCTGCCAGTCTCTGGTCCTCCTCTCTTCTGCTCTTTTATACCTGCTTCTGCCGGTCTCTGGTCCTCCTCTCTCCTGCTCTTTTATACCTGCTTCTGCCGGTCTATGGTCCTCCTCTCTCCTGCTCTTTTATACCTGCTTCTGCCGGTCTCTGGTCCTCCTCTCTCCTGCTCTTTTATACCTGCTGCTGCTGGTCTCTGGTCCTCCTCTCTCCTGCTCTTTTATACCCGTTGCTGCCAGTCTCTGGTCCTCCTCTCTCCTGCTCTTTTATACCTGCTGCAGCCGGTCTCCGGTCCTCCTCTCTCCTGCTCTTTTATACCTGCTGCTGCTGGTCTCTGGTCCTCCTCTCTCCTGCTCTTTTAGACCTGCTGCTGCCGGTCTCTGGTCCTCCTCTCTCCTGCTCTTTTATACCTGCTGCTGCTGGTCTCTGGTCCTCCTCTCTCCTGCTCTTTTATACCTGCTGCTGCTGGTCTCCGGTCCTCCTCTCTCCTGCTCTTTTATACCCGTTGCTGCCGGTCTCTGGTGCTCCTCTCTCCTGCTCTTTTATACCTGCTGCTGCCGGTCTCTGGTCCTCCTCTCTCCTGCTCTTTTATACCTGCTGCTGCTGGTCTCCGGTCCTCCTCTTTCCTGCTCTTTTATATCCGTTGCTGCCGGTCTCTGGTCCTCCTCTCTCCTGCTCTTTTATACCTGCTGCTGCTGGTTTCCAGTCCTCCTCTTTCCTGCTCTTTTATACCCGTTGCTGCCGGTCTCAGGTCCTCCTCTCTCCTGCTCTTTTATACCTGCTGCTGCTGGTTTCCGGTCCTCCTCTCTCCTGCTCTTTTATACCCGTTACTGCCGGTCTCAGGTCCTCCTCTCTCCTGCTCTTTTATACCCATTGCTGCCAGTCTCTGGGTCCTCCTTTCTCCCGCTCTTTTATGGCCTCTGATGCCAGTCTCTGGGTCCTCCTTTCTCCCGCTCTTTTATGGCCTCTGCAGCCAGTCTCTGGGTCCACCTCTCTCCCGCTCTTTTATGGCCTCTGCTGCCAGTCTCTGGGTCCTCCTCTCTCCCGCTCTTTTATGGCTGCTGCTGCCAGTCTCTGGGTCCACCTCTCTCCCGCTCTTTTATGGCCTCTGCTGCCAGTCTCTGGGTCCTCCTCTCTCCCGCTCTTTTATGGCCTCTGCTGCCGGTCTCTGGTCCTCCTCGCTCCTGCTCTTTTATACCTGTTGCTGCTGGTCTCAGGTCCTTCTCTCTCCTGCTCTTTTATACCTGCTGCTGCTGGTCTCTGGGTCCTCCTCTCTCCTGCTCTTTTATACCTGCTGCTGCCGGTCTCTGGGTCCTCCTCTCTCCTACTCTTTTATACCTGTTGCTGCCGGTCTCAGGTCCTTCTCTCTCCTGCTCATTTATACCTGTTGCTGCTGGTCTCAGGTCCTTCTCTCTCCTGTTCTTTAATACCTGCTGCCGCTGGTCTCCGGTCCTCCTCTCTCCTGCTCTTTTATACCCGTTGCTGCCGGTCTCTGGTCCTCCTCTCTCCTGCTCTTTTATACCTGCTGCTGCCGGTCTCTGGTCCTCCTCTCTCCTGCTCTTTTATACCCGTTGCTGCCGGTCTCTGGTCCTCCTCTCTCCTGCTCTTTTATACCTGCTGCTGCTGGTCTCCGGTCCTCCTCTCTCCTGCTCTTTTATACCCGTTGCTGCCGGTCTCTGGTGCTCCTCTCTCCTGCTCTTTTATACCTGCTGCTGCCGGTCTCTGGTCCTCCTCTCTCCTGCTCTTTTATACCTGCTGCTGCTGGTCTCCGGTCCTCCTCTTTCCTGCTCTTTTATATCCGTTGCTGCCGGTCTCTGGTCCTCCTCTCTCCTGCTCTTTTATA
This sequence comes from Heterodontus francisci, assembly GCF_036365525.1. Taxonomy (NCBI): domain Eukaryota; kingdom Metazoa; phylum Chordata; class Chondrichthyes; order Heterodontiformes; family Heterodontidae; genus Heterodontus; species Heterodontus francisci. Next base: position 33,295,263 of record NC_090401.1, read on the forward strand.
CCTGCTGCTGCTGGTTTCCAGTCCTCCTCTTTCCTGCTCTTTTATACCCGTTGCTGCCGGTCTCAGGTCCTCCTCTCTCCTGCTCTTTTATACCTGCTGCTGCTGGTTTCCGGTCCTCCTCTCTCCTGCTCTTTTATACCCGTTACTGCCGGTCTCAGGTCCTCCTCTCTCCTGCTCTTTTATACCCATTGCTGCCAGTCTCTGGGTCCTCCTTTCTCCCGCTCTTTTATGGCCTCTGATGCCAGTCTCTGGGTCCTCCTTTCTCCCGCTCTTTTATGGCCTCTGCAGCCAGTCTCTGGGTCCACCTCTCTCCCGCTCTTTTATGGCCTCTGCTGCCAGTCTCTGGGTCCTCCTCTCTCCCGCTCTTTTATGGCTGCTGCTGCCAGTCTCTGGGTCCACCTCTCTCCCGCTCTTTTATGGCCTCTGCTGCCAGTCTCTGGGTCCTCCTCTCTCCCGCTCTTTTATGGCCTCTGCTGCCGGTCTCTGGTCCTCCTCGCTCCTGCTCTTTTATACCTGTTGCTGCTGGTCTCAGGTCCTTCTCTCTCCTGCTCTTTTATACCTGCTGCTGCTGGTCTCTGGGTCCTCCTCTCTCCTGCTCTTTTATACCTGCTGCTGCCGGTCTCTGGGTCCTCCTCTCTCCTACTCTTTTATACCTGTTGCTGCCGGTCTCAGGTCCTTCTCTCTCCTGCTCATTTATACCTGTTGCTGCTGGTCTCAGGTCCTTCTCTCTCCTGTTCTTTAATACCTGCTGCCGCTGGTCTCCGGTCCTCCTCTCTCCTGCTCTTTTATACCCGTTGCTGCCGGTCTCTGGTCCTCCTCTCTCCTGCTCTTTTATACCTGCTGCTGCCGGTCTCTGGTCCTCCTCTCTCCTGCTCTTTTATACCCGTTGCTGCCGGTCTCTGGTCCTCCTCGCTCCTGCTCTTTTATACCTGCTGCTGCCGGTCTCTGGTCCTCCTCTCTCCTGCTCTTTTATACCTTCTGCTGCTGGTCTCCGGTCCTCCTCTCTCCTGCTCTTTTATACCCGTTGCTGCCGGTCTCTGGTCCTCCTCTCTCCTGCTCTTTTATACCTGCTGCTGCCGGTCTCTGGTCCTCCTCTCTCCTGCTCTTTTATACCTTCTGCTGCTGGTCTCCGGTCCTCCTCTCTCCTGCTCTTTTATACCCGTTGCTGCCGGTCTCTGGTCTTCCTCTCTCCTGCTCTTTTATACCTGCTGCTGCTGGTCTCCGGTCCTCCTCTCTCCTGCTCTTTTATACCCGTTGCTGCCAGTCTCTGGTCCTCCTCTCTCCTGCTCTTTTATACCTGCTGCAGCCGGTCTCCGGTCCTCCTCTCTCCTGCTCTTTTATACCTGCTGCTGCTGGTCTCTGGTCCTCCTCTCTCCTGCTCTTTTATACCTGCTGCTGCTGGTCTCCGGTCCTCCCCTCTCCTGCTCTTTTATACCCGTTGCTGCCGGTCTCTGGTGCTCCTCTCTCCTGCTCTTTTATACCTGCTGCTGCCGGTCTCTGGTCCTCCTCTCTCCTGCTCTTTTATACCTGCTGCTGCTGGTCTCCGGTCCTCCTCTTTCCTGCTCTTTTATATCCGTTGCTGCCGGTCTCTGGTCCTCCTCTCTCCTGCTCTTTTATACCTGCTGCTGCTGGTTTCCAGTCCTCCTCTTTCCTGCTCTTTTATACCCGTTGCTGCCGGTCTCAGGTCCTCCTCTCTCCTGCTCTTTTATACCTGCTGCTGCTGGTTTCCGGTCCTCTTCTCTCCTGCTCTTTTATACCCGTTACTGCCGGTCTCAGGTCCTCCTCTCTCCTGCTCTTTTATACCCGTTGCTGCCAGTCTCTGGGTCCTCCTTTCTCCCGCTCTTTTATGGCCTCTGATGCCAGTCTCTGGGTCCTCCTTTCTCCCGCTCTTTTATGGCCTCTGCAGCCAGTCTCTGGGTCCACCTCTCTCCCGCTCTTTTATGGCCTCTGCTGCCAGTCTCTGGGTCCTCCTCTCTCCCGCTCTTTTATGGCTGCTGCTGCCAGTCTCTGGGTCCACCTCTCTCCCGCTCTTTTATGGCCTCTGCTGCCAGTCTCTGGGTCCTCCTCTCTCCCGCTCTTTTATGGCCTCTGCTGCCGGTCTCTGGTCCTCCTCGCTCCTGCTCTTTTATACCTGTTGCTGCTGGTCTCAGGTCCTTCTCTCTCCTGCTCTTTTATACCTGCTGCTGCTGGTCTCTGGGTCCTCCTCTCTCCTGCTCTTTTATACCTGCTGCTGCCGGTCTCTGGGTCCTCCTCTCTCCTACTCTTTTATACCTGTTGCTGCCGGTCTCAGGTCCTTCTCTCTCCTGCTCATTTATACCTGTTGCTGATGGTCTCAGGTCCTTCTCTCTCCTGCTCTTTAATACCTGCTGCCGCTGGTCTCCGGTCCTCCTCTCTCCTGCTCTTTTATACCCGTTGCTGCCGGTCTCTGGTCCTCCTCTCTCCTGCTGTTTTATACCTGCTGCTGCCGGTCTCTGGTCCTCCTCTCTCCTGCTCTTTTAGACCTGCTGCTGCAGGTCTCTGGTCCTCCTCTCTCCTGCTCTTTTATACCTGCTGCTGCCGGTCTCTGGTCCTCCTCTCTCCTGCTCTTTTATACCTGCTTCTGCCGGTCTCTGGTCCTCCTCTCTCCTGCTCTTTTATACCTGCTGCTGCCGCTCTCTGGTCCTCCTCTCTCCTGCTCTTTTATACCTGCTGCTGCTGGTCTCTGGTCCTCCTCTCTCCTGCTCTTTTATACCTGCTGCTGCTGGTCTCCGGTCCTCTTCTCTCCTGCTCTTTTATACCCGTTGCTGCCGGTCTCTGGTGCTCCTCTCTCCTGCTCTTTTATACCTGCTTCTGCCGATCTCTGGTCCTCCCCTTTCCTCCTCTTTTATACCTGCTTCTGCAGATCTCTGGTCCTCCTCTCTCCTGCTCTTTTATACCTGCTTCTGCCGATCTCTGGTCCTCCTCTTTCCTCCTCTTTTATACCTGCTGCTGCTGGTCTCCAGTCCTCCTCTCTCCTGCTCTTTTATAGCTGCTGCCGGTCTCTGGTCCTCCTCTCTCCTGCTCTTTTATACCTGCTGCTGCCGGTCTCTGGTCCTCCTCTCTCCTGCTCTTTTATACCCGTTGCTGCCGGTCTCTGGTCCTCCTCGCTCCTGCTCTTTTATACCTGCTGCTGCCGGTCTCTGGTCCTCCTCTCTCCTGCTCTTTTATACCTTCTGCTGCTGGTCTCCGGCCCTCCTCTCTCCTGCTCTTTTATACCCGTTGCTGCCGGTCTCTGGTCCTCCTCTCTCCTGCTGTTTTATACCTGCTGCTGCCGGTCTCTGGTCCTCCTCTCTCCTGCTCTTTTAGACCTGCTGCTGCAGGTCTCTGGTCCTCCTCTCTCCTGCTCTTTTATACCTGCTGCTGCCGGTCTCTGGTCCTCCTCTCTCCTGCTCTTTTATACCTGCTTCTGCCGGTCTCTGGTCCTCCTCTCTCCTGCTCTTTTATACCTGCTGCTGCCGCTCTCTGGTCCTCCTCTCTCCTGCTCTTTTATACCTGCTGCTGCTGGTCTCTGGTCCTCCTCTCTCCTGCTCTTTTATACCTGCTGCTGCTGGTCTCCGGTCCTCTTCTCTCCTGCTCTTTTATACCCGTTGCTGCCGGTCTCTGGTGCTCCTCTCTCCTGCTCTTTTATACCTGCTTCTGCCGATCTCTGGTCCTCCCCTTTCCTCCTCTTTTATACCTGCTTCTGCAGATCTCTGGTCCTCCTCTCTCCTGCTCTTTTATACCCGTTGCTGCCGGTCTCTGGTGCTCCTCTCTCCTGCTCTTTTATACCTGCTTCTGCCGATCTCTGGTCCTCCCCTTTCCTCCTCTTTTATACCTGCTTCTGCCGATCTCTGGTCCTCCTCTTTCCTCCTCTTTTATACCTACTGCTGCTGGTCTCCAGTCCTCCTCTCTCCTGCTCTTTTATAGCTGCTGCCGGTCTCTGGTCCTCCTCTCTCCTGCTCTTTTATACCTGCTGCTGCCGGTCTCTGGTCCTCCTCTCTCCTGCTCTTTTATACCCGTTGCTGCCGGTCTCTGGTCCTCCTCGCTCCTGCTCTTTTATACCTGCTGCTGCCGGTCTCTGGTCCTCCTCTCTCCTGCTCTTTTATACCTTCTGCTGCTGGTCTCCGGCCCTCCTCTCTCCTGCTCTTTTATACCCGTTGCTGCCGGTCTCTGGTCCTCCTCTCTCCTGCTCTTTTATACCCGCTGCTGCCGGTCTCTGGTCCTCCTCTCTCCTGCTCTTTTATACCTTCTGCTGCTGGTCTCCGGTCCTCCTCTCTCCTGCTCTTTTATACCCATTGCTGCCGGTCTCTGGTCCTCCTCTCTCCTGCTCTTTTATACCTGCTGCTGCTGGTCTCCGGTCCTCCTCTCTCCTGCTCTTTTATGCCCGTTGCTGCCAGTCTCTGGTCCTCCTCTCTCCTGCTCTTTTATACCTGCTACAGCCAGTCTCCGGTCCTCCTCTCTCCTGCTCTTTTATACCTGCTTCTGCCGGTCTCTGGTCCTCCTCTCTCCTGCTCTTTTATACCTGCTTCTGCCGGTCTATGGTCCTCCTCTCTCCTGCTCTTTTATACCTGCTTCTGCCGGTCTCTGGTCCTCCTCTCTCCTGCTCTTTTATACCCGTTGCTGCCAGTCTCTGGTCCTCCTCTCTCCTGCTCTTTTATACCTGCTGCTGCCGGTCTCTGGTCCTCCTCTCTCCTGCTCTTTTATACCTGCTTCTGCCGGTCTCTGGTCCTCCTCTCTCCTGCTCTTTTATACCTGCTGCTGCCGGTCTCTGGTCCTCCTCTCTCCTGCTCTTTTATACCTGCTGCTGCAGGTCTCTGGTCCTCCTCTCTCCTGCTCTTTTATACCTGCTGCTGCCGGTCTCTGGTCCTCCTCTCTCCTGCTCTTTTATACCTGCTTCTGCCGGTCTCTGGTCCTCCTCTCTCCTGCTCTTTTATACCTGCTGCTGCCGCTCTCTGGTCCTCCTCTCTCCTGCTCTTTTATACCTGCTGCTGCTGGTCTCTGGTCCTCCTCTCTCCTGCTCTTTTATACCTGCTGCTGCTGGTCTCCGGTCCTCCTCTCTCCTGCTCTTTTATACCCGTTGCTGCCGGTCTCTGGTGCTCCTCTCTCCTGCTCTTTTATCCCTGCTGCTGCTGGTTTCTGGTCCTCCTCTTTCCTGCTCTTTTATACCCGTTGCTGCCGGTGTCTGGTCCTTCTCTCTCCTGCTCTTTTATAGCTGCTGCTGCCGGTCTCTGGTCCTCCTCTCTCCTGCTCTTTTATACCTGCTGCTGCCGGTCTCCGGTCCTCCTCTCTCCTGCTCTTTTATACCTGCTGCTGCCGGTCTCCGGTCCTCCTCTTTCCTGCTCTTTTATATCCGTTGCTGCCGGTCTCTGGTCCTCCTCTCTCCTGCTCTTTTATACCTGCTGCTGCTGGTTTCCAGTCCTCCTCTTTCCTGCTCATTTATACCCGTTGCTGCCGGTCTCAGGTCCTCCTCTCTCCTGCTCTTTTATACCCATTGCTGCCGGTCTCTGGTCCTCCTCTCTCCTGCTCTTTTATACCCGTTACTGCCGGTCTCAGGTCCTCCTCTCTCCTGCTCTTTTATACCCGTTGCTGCCGGTCTCAGGTCCTCCTCTCTCCTGCTCTTTTATACTTGCTGCTGCTGGTTTCCGGTCCTCCTCTCTCCTGCTCTTTTATACCTGCTGCTGCTGGTTTCCGGTCCTCCTCTCTCCTGCTCTTTTATACCTGCTTCTGCCGATCTCTGGTCCTCACCTTTCCTCCTCTTTTATACCTGCTTCTGCAGATCTCTGGTCCTCATGTCCTGCTCTTTTATACCTGCTTCTTCCGATCTCTGGTCCTCCTCTTTCCTCCTCTTTTATACCTGCTGCTGCCGGTCTCTGGTCCTCCTCTCTCCTGCTCTTTTATACCCGTTGCTGCCGGTCTCTGGTTCTCCTCGCTCCTGCTCTTTTATACCTGCTGCTGCCGATCTCTGGTCCTCCTCTCTCCTGCTCTTTTATACCTGCTGCTGCCGGTCTCTGGTCCTCCTCTCTCCTGCTCTTTTATACCCGTTGCTGCCGGTCTCTGGTTCTCCTCGCTCCTGCTCTTTTATACCTGCTGCTGCCGGTCTCTGGTCCTCCTCTCTCCTGCTCTTTTATACCTTCTGCTGCTGGTCTCCGGTCCTCCTCTCTCCTGCTCTTTTATACCCGTTGCTGCCGGTCTCTGGTCCTCCTCTCTCCTGCTCTTTTATACCTGCTGCTGCCGGTCTCTGGTCCTCCTCTCTCCTGCTCTTTTATACCTTCTGCTGCTGGTCTCCGGTCCTCCTCTCTCCTGCTCTTTTATACCCGTTGCTGCCGGTCTCTGGTCCTCCTCTCTCCTGCTCTTTTATACCTGCTGCTGCTGGTCTCCGGTCCTCCTCTCTCCTGCTCTTTTATACCCGTTGCTGCCAGTCTCTGGTCCTCCTCTCTCCTGCTCTTTTATACATGCTACAGCCGGTCTCCGGTCCTCCTCTCTCCTGCTCTTTTATACCTGCTTCTGCCGGTCTCTGGTCCTCCTCTCTCCTGCTCTTTTATACCTGCTTCTGCCGGTCTATGGTCCTCCTCTCTCCTGCTCCTTTATACCTGCTTCTGCCGGTCTCTGGTCCTCCTCTCTCCTGCTCTTTTATACCCGTTGCTGCCAGTCTCTGGTCCTCCTCTCTCCTGCTCTTTTATACCTGCTACAGCCGGTCTCTGGTCCTCCTCTCTCCTGCTCTTTTATACCTGCTTCTGCCGGTCTCTGGTCCTCCTCTCTCCTGCTCTTTTATACCTGCTTCTGCCGGTCTATGGTCCTCCTCTCTCCTGCTCTTTTATACCTGCTTCTGCCGGTCTCTGGTCCTCCTCTCTCCTGCTCTTTTATACCTGCTGCTGCTGGTCTCTGGTCCTCCTCTCTCCTGCTCTTTTATACCTGCTGCTGCCGGTCTCTGGTCCTCCTCTCTCCTGCTCTTTTATACCTGCTGCTGCTGGTCTCTGGTCCTCCTCTCTCCTGCTCTTTTATTCCTGCTGCTGCCGCTCTCTGGTCCTCCTCTCTCCTGCTCTTTTATACCTGCTGCTGCAGGTCTCTGGTCCTCCTCTCTCCTGCTCTTTTATACCTGCTGCTGCTGGTCTCCGGTCCTCCTCTCTCCTGCTCTTTTATACTCGTTGCTGCCGGTCTCTGGTCCTCCTCTCTCCTGCTCTTTTATACCTGCTGCTGCCGGTCTCTGGTCCTCCTCTCTCCTGCTCTTTTATACCTTCTGCTGCTGGTCTCCGGTCCTCCTCTTTCCTGCTCTTTTATACCCGTTGCTGCCGGTCTCTGGTCCTCCTCTCTCCTGCTCTTTTATACCTGCTGCTGCCGGTCTCTGGTCCTCCTCTCTCCTGCTCTTTTATACCTGCTGCTGCTGGTCTCTGCTCCTCCTCTCTCCTGCTCTTTTATAGCTTCTGCTGCCGGTCTCTGGTCCTCCTCTCTCCTGCTCTTTTATACCCGTTGCTGCCGGTCTCTGGTCCTCCTCTCTCCTGCTCTTTTATAACTGCTGCCGCCGGTCTCTGGTCCTCCTCTCTCCTGCTCTTTTATACCTGCTGCTGCTGGTCTCCGGTCCTCCTCTCTCCTGCTCTTTTATACCCGTTGCTGCCGGTCTCTGGTCCTCCTCTCTCCTGCTCTTTTATACCTGCTGCTGCCGGTCTCTGGTCCTCCTCTCTCCTGCTCTTTTATACCTTCTGCTGCTGGTCTCCGGTCCTCCTCTCTCCTGCTCTTTTATACCTGCTGCTGCCGGTCTCTGGTCCTCCTCTCTCCTGCTCTTTTATACCTGCTGCTGCTGGTTTCCGGTCCTCCCCTTTCCTCCTCTTTTATACCTGCTTCTGCCGATCTCTGGTCCTCCTCTCTCCTGCTCTTTTATACCTGCTTCTGCCGATCTCTGGTCCTCCTCTTTCCTCCTCTTTTATACCTGCTGCTGCCGGTCTCTGGTCCTCCTCTCTCCTGCTCTTTTATACCTGCTGCTGCTGGTCTCTGGTCCTCCTCTCTCCTGCACTTTTATAGCTGCTGTTGCCGGTCTCTGGTCCTCCTCTCTCCTGCTCTTTTATACCTGCTGCTGCCAGTCTCTGGTCCTCCTCTCTACTGCTCTTTTATACCTGCTGCTGCCAGTCTCTTGTCCTCCTCTCTCCCGCTCTCTTATGGCCGCTATCTCTTTGTTTCCCATTCCACCAACCTTCCACGGAAACAGTGGCCTCGAGACCCTGGCTCCAGCCTTTGCCCCTAATCCTGCCCTTTACCTGAGCAGCATGTCAGTTCTTTTCCCAATCTGACCATTGTTTCTGTTGAGTTGCTTTCCTAATTCTCAGCTTGTTTCTACTTAACCGCTTCAACACCAAGCTGCAACCTGGGGCCAGGTAAATGAAAAGAATAAAAGGTTTGCTGTGTGGCATTATTGTTTTACGTGTTTAGCTTTGCAACTGGGAGGTAGCCATTGCTAGCATTATAATGGGTACAGGAGTAAGTAGATACATTGGAAATGAAACAAAAACCCACAGGGATCAGGAAGGTTGGAGGAACTAGAACTCATGGCCCTTCAGGGCAGTACCTCAAGGAGGAAGATGCCCGTTGGAGACAAATGCAAACCAAGTGTAATAAATCTCAAGTGAGGAGTTGAAATAAATGTTTTCATTATTCAAACCCTAGTACATCTTGTACTGCTGTCATAAAACCTAAAAAAAAGTGAATGCTTTGATTTCAGAACAGAATAAAGAACATAACTACAGCTACTACATTTATCTGATATAGCGGAGGGAAGGAGTCAACATTACAATCAGAATCCAGCATATACTGTCTTCAGAGGATGGAAGTCTTCACCTTATCATCTCTTGGGATTGATGATGGCACAGATTACTGTTAATTGTACTTCAATTTGGCAAAATTTCAATACCAGTTTTTTTTTCACTTAATATTTGAGAGTTCTCCCTACTCTATTACTTTTGCAGTCCCCCAAGAATCCAACACCTCTTTTGACCTGCCATGGTGTTGTTATCCAGTCTTGAATGATCTGTAATTTCCTACAGTTAAACATTGGAAAGATTGAAGCCATCATCTCAGTTCCCACAAAAAAATTCTGTGCTCTTGCCAATGATTCAATACCTCTCTGCAACCACTGCTATATAAATGTTAGTTGTTGTCATTGATTATTATTTTTTAAGTTTTGAATTTAGACTCCATCATGGGATTGGAATAAAATAATAATAGATCTGAATTTGAATGCAGATCCAATATTGAGCAGTTCAGGCTATTTTTGTGCTTTCGTGACAAGCAATATTACATGCTAACCTGGCAAATGCTGCCTTCATATCAAGGGCAGTCACTCTCACCTCTCCTCTGGAATTCAGCTCTCTTCTCCATGTTGGGGTTAATGCTGTAATGAGATCTGGAGCCCGGCAATACTGGCAGAACCAAAACTGAACACTGGTGAACAGGTTATCAGTGTGTAAATGCCACTTGATGGAAGTGTCATTGACACCTTCCATGCTTTTGCTGCTGATTGGAAGTAGGCTGATGGCACAGTAATTGACCTGATTGAACTTGTGCTGTTTTTTGCAGACAGTACATATCTGGACAATTTTCCACATTGCCGGGTAGATGCCAGTGTTGTAGTTGTATACAAACAGCTTGGCCAGAGCTGGGGCTATTCTGGAGCACAAGTCTTCCACACCAAAGCTGGGATGTTGTCGAGGCTTATAGCCTTTGCTGTATCCATTGTACTCATTATCACTGGCCTTGCCTTTTACACTCATGTGCTGGGCTCTGCCATAATTGAGGCTGGAGATGTTTGTGAAGCCTCCTCCTCCCGTTAGTTGTTTGATTGCCCAACACCATTCATGACTGGATAGGGCAGGACTGTGGAGCTTTGATCTGACCCAGCTTTTTTTGAGAAATCACTTACCTCTGTTTACAGGCTGTTTAGCATGCCTGTAGTCCTGTGCTGTAGCTTCATCAGGTTGGCACCTCCTTTTTTAGGTATGCTGCTTTTCTGCTACAGTCCTAACTGAACCCTGGTTGATCCCCTGGCTTGATGGTAATGGTAGAGTGAGGGATATAGTGGGTCATGAGGTTACATATTGTGGTGATATACAATTCTATTGCTGCTGATGGTTCACAGTGCCCAGTTTTGAACTGCTAGATCAGTTCTGAAATCTATTCCATTGTGGTAATGCCACAAAACATAATGGAGGGTATCCTCAGTGTGAAGACGGGACTTGGTCTCCACAAGGACTGAGCGGTGGTTTCTGTTACCAATACTGTCATGGACAGATACATCTATGTCAGGTAGATTAGTGAGGACGAGGCCACCTGCTACAGGTCCTTTCTGAAGCTATATTCTTCAGAACTCGGCCAGCTTCGTCAATAGTGGTGCTACCAAGTTCTCTTGGTGATGGACCTGCACCTAATTGCTACCAACTTAGCCAATGAACACTTAAGCCGAGATGAACCTCTGTGGTTGGGTTCCTATGGGAAGTGTGCAAGGAAAGGATTAGCATGGTAAGTTTCTTTTATGACCTCAGTGGATCTTTGGGATCAGCCTAACTTGAATGTTGGTGATGAGCTTCTGGCAGTATTTGTGGAGTAACCAGGTCAGCTGCCTTAGGAGGTGGGATGGGGGGATTCTAGATGAAAGGGAAATAGTTGCTGTTTTTGCTACAGCGTAGTGTGGCAAGCAGTGCTGACTGACTTTTTAAAAGTGATTTTAAATCTTTTGTTTTGCAACCCCACCCTCCAGTCTCTCCTTAACCACACTGGGTACCAAGAACACAATGGTCTTCTTACATTGCAAAGGCTTTAATGATGGGGAAATAAGTTGGATGATGTGTTGCCATTGTCAAACCATAATTTACACGATGGGTACATTCAATATCTGCCTTCACTTGCAGTGAAAATTCCCTGAAGGAATGGCCAAAAATTCTACTCCTATCCATTCAAAATCATCCCAAATTGGTTGTAATAAAGGATGAAAATCTTTGTATATAGTGGGAGTAATAATTCCTTTGGTGTAGCATCAGCATAATAGATTCCAATCAGAATGGCAAGATCATTACTTTCCTATCTGAAGTCACGCTCAGGCGAGGAACAGTTATGAACTAACGTGAACGGCAGCAATTATGAACTGTCAAAATGAACTGATGAACTAAACTCCAAAAAAGGACACACTTCTACTGCAGACAAGAGGGACTAAGAGGTCAAGTGACCTATCTTGTACTGCAAATATACATAGTGACTGTTGGAGACTAAACCCATCATCAAATCTGAACTAGTCCTGGGGAAAGCACATTAAAATGCCAAACAGACATTAAATGCTAAACGGCTCCCATCTTCAAAAAATGGGTTGACAAAAACCTTTGCAGACAGGAACACTCCAGATTAAGAGCTAAGATTAAGGTGGGACACAATAGCACTTTATCAAGATAAACCACATTCAAACCTCATTTATGTAACAATGGCTACATGTTCAAAGACTTTGTATGAACACACCAGGGAGGGCATCTATGGTCACCTGAACAAAACCAAGCCTGATAGGGTTTTTTCTTTTCAAAAAAGACCTCTCTGAAAGACAGAGACAGAAAGCCAGCCAGCCAGGAAATTGAGAGATCCATTCCAGCCAAAAAGGCCCTGCCTCTAACATCTTTAAACCACAGAAGCAGAGACTGCAAGGTGACCTTGGAAGACTCACCACCTGAGAAATTGCAACAGCATTCTCACCACCGACTTTGACTGAATCTTAACCAGAGGAGTCTGCAATACTTCTGTGAAAAGGAACACTAAGCCTTCACCCTTGTTAAAAAAATTCCTCCTGGAAAACCAAGATGACTTCAAGATGAACTCTTCTTACAACAATTGGACTTAAATGCATGTTATCCTCTAATCTCTATCTCTTGTGTACATGTGTGAGTGGGTGAGTTTGTGAATATTTTCAGGTATTGTTTAATAAATAATTTATCTTTCTTTAATCCTATGAGAAAACCTGTTGTTTGTCTGTTTCTTTGACCACTAAAACACTCCAGGTCTAAAACAATATTTTTAAAAACACTGGGCTGACTTTTACGAGCCCCTTAACTCCATTGGAGCTCCAAGGCGAGACACTGGTGGGGAGGAATAAAATTATCAGGGCGGGAGGGGTGGGGGTGTGGGGAAAACACTTTTTATTGGCTATGGGGATGGTAGGAAGGGGTTGAAGGGCAAATGTGAGAAGGTTTGAGGGGGGGGACGTTTAGGTCAGGAAAATAAGTTTTGTGAATATAGGGCAATGGAAAGACAATTGGGGGTGTTGGGAAAGGGCTGCAATCTTCTAATTATTTATTAAAAACAAATTAAATCTAATATACCTTTAAAAATTATAATTTTTGCTAAGGGCTTGAAGCCCTTTAAAAATGACGGTACCTGTGTGGTGGCACCAGACACCGTTGTCAGAGACGCAGCGGTCGCCCCCTATACGTCAGCGTGGGCGGCCGCTCCACCCCCTCCATTTAAATCAGCCCCCATGCGTAATATAGCAGGGGCTATGTGGTGGCACTTCCTTGTCGGAAGGCCGCCGCTTTCACAGCGCGCTGCCACGAAGCACAGCGCGCTGATAAAATTCAGCCCACTGTCTACGGTCAGTTGAGAGGTGAAAAGTGGAAGTCATCCACACCATCTCCCCTGTGTCTGTAATAAGGTACTTACTGTTGGATAAGTGTAGAGGAGCAGTCCTGGATTGTATGTAACTCCTGAAATACTGAATAGAAATCCTCAATATGGTGCAAGAAAATGTAAACCAATTCTATTCCCCAGCAAATCCTTCATGTTCACAATTTAATTAAAACATTCAGGATTTTCAGTAGAAAATATAATTGTTTTCAAATTATGACAATAAAATAATTAATCTCCCTTACCATTGTGCATGGTATTAATTTCCTTTGATCAATGTTTCTGAATATCTGATGTAGGCCCCGACTATTGTTTCAGTTTCTTTCTTGTATCATTCAGATTCTTCCTAAGGTCATAATACTGTATCAATATTTTCTTCAAGAATTACCTTAAGTCCCTTTTTTGTACAGAACTTTAGTCAACCCCATCTGGAGTATTGCATTCAGTTTTGGGCGCCACAACTCAGGCAAGTTATATTGGCCTTGGAAGGGGTACAGTGCAGATTCGCCAGAATTATACTAGGGTTGAAGGAGTTAAATTATGTGGCCAGGTTGTGTAAAATTGCCTTGTATTCCCTTGAATATAGAAGGATGAGAGATGATTTAATCAAGATACTTAAATGCTATAAGTGATTCAAAAGAAGTAAATACAGAGAGATTATTTCCTCTGATAGGAGAAACCAGATCAAGGGGGCATAATGTTACAGCTGGAGCTGGAAATTTTAAGAGTGAAATCAGGAAATACTTTTTCACACAAGGTAGTGAAAATCTGTAACTCTCTCCCCCGAAAGCTGTCGATGATAGATCAATTGAAATCTTTAAGATGGAGATTGATAGATTTTTGTTGCACAAAGGGCATTAATGGCTCGGGAACAAAGATGGCTAAATGGAGTTGAGATACAGATCAGCCTTGATCTAATTGAATGGCAGAACAGATTTGAGGGGCTGATGGCCTATTCCTGTTCCTACTGATATCACAATCTCTGTAGTAAAGCCTGGCTACCCAACCTGAACCCGACCAAACCCGACTACATGTGTCGGGTTCGGGTTGGGTCTGTATTCAGTGTCCAGCATTCGGGCTCGGGTCTGGTTGGGCTGGACTTTACTGTTTTGTTTCGTATTGCTTTTGTTTTAGTCTATGATCTTTTCCTGTTTCAAAAATATGTTTGTTATTCTCGGGTCAAAGAACAAAGAACAAAGAGCAGTACAGCACAGGAACAGGCCATTCGGCCCTCCAAGCCTGCGCCGATCTTGATGCCTGCCTAAACTAACACCTTCTGCACTTCCGGGGCCCATATCCCTCTATTCCCTTCCTATTCATATATTTGTCAAGATGTCTCTTAAACGTCGCTATCGTATCTGCTTCCACCACCTCCCCTGGCAGCAAGTTCCAGGCACTCACCACCCTCTGTGTAAAAATCTTGCCTTGCACATCCCCTCTAAACTTTGCCCCTCGCACCTTAAACCTATGTCCCCTAGTAACTGACTCTTCCACCCTGGGAGAAAGCTTCTGACTATCCACTCTGTCCATGCCGCTCATAACTTTGTAAACTTCTATCATGTCGCCCCTCCACCTCCGTCGTTCCAATGAAAACAATCTGAGTTTTTCCAACCTCTCCTCATAGCTAATGCCCTCCAGACCAGGCAACATCCTGGTAAACCTCCTCTGTACCCTCTCCAAAGCCTCCACGTCCTTCTGGTAGTGTGGCGACCAGAATTGCACGCAATATTCTAAGTGTGGCCTAATTAAGGTTCTCTACAGCTGCAACATGACTTGCCAATGTTTATACTCTATGCCCCGACTGATGAAGGCAAGCATGCCGTATGCCTTCTTGACTACCTTATCCACCTGTGTTGCCACTTTCAGTGACCTGTGGACCTGTACACCCAGATCTCTCTGCCTGTCAATACGCCTAAGGGTTCTGCCATTTACTGTATACCTCCCACCTGCATTAGACCTTCCAAAATGCATTACCTTACATTTGTCCGGATTAAACTCCATCTGCCATTTCTCCGGCCAAGTCTCCAACCGATCTATATCCTGCTGTATCCTCTGACAATCCTCATCATTATCCACAACTCCACCAACCTTTGTGTCATCCACAAACTTACTAATCAGACCAGCTACATTTTCCTCCAAATCATTTATATATACTACAAACAGCAAAGGTCCCAGCACTGATCCCTGTGGAACACCACTAGTCACATCCCTCCATTCAGAAAAACACCCATCCACTGTTACCCTCTGTCTTCTGTGACTGAGCCAGTTCTGTATCCATCTTGCCAGCTCACCTCTGATCCCGTGTGACTTCACCTTTTGCACCAGTCTGCCATGCGGGACCTTGTCAAAGGCTTTACTGAAGTCCATATAGACAACATCCACCACCCTTCCCTCATCAATCATCTTTGTCACTTCCTCAAAAAACTCAATCAAATTAGTAAGACACGACCTCCCCTTCACAAAACCATGCTGTCGCTCGCTAATCTCAAGTCAGACATTTTTTTAAAATTAAAGGACTTGGGCCCGGGTCAGGTTTGGGTTGGCTGTTGTTGGATCAGGTCTGTGTCAGGTTTTAATTTTATACCCCAGTCAGGCTTTACTCTGTAGTAACATCCTTTTCTATAATCTATTCCCTAACTCAATTATGCCAAAAATCCAAAGTACAGATCCAGAATCAACATTTAAATGCTCACGGGCAGCTTTTATTAAATGTTCCCAGTTATACTGGTGGCTAAAATCACAAGCTCATTCAGAACAGCAGCAGGTGTAGAAATAAATCTGGGATTTCAAATCTGGAATCATGAGTCCTGTTAGTAATTTATATGCAGATTTATGCAAACTGACAAGGGAGATCCCCACCCCGTGATGTAGATCTCATTTACATTATCAATCTGGATGTAGGGGATGGTTATTATGACAAAAGGAGGATAAATCGCAGGACATATTAGACTTGCTTCTGGCATTATAAATGGACTGTGAGTCACAAGTGCTGTCGTGTTCTGCAGCAGCTCAAGACTTGAAAAATTTCCCCACTTCCACTTTCCACAGTCTGACTTTGAGTTTCCTGGTTGTATTGCTTCTTGTAACTGCTGCCTCACTTCCCATTTATAAAAGCATCACTCTTCAATACAGTGGAGGTGGAAAGGTTGACAAATTAGGCCCAGCACTCCTACCATGTATCTTTCATAACTTATAAAAGTTACCATGGTAAGCTGCTTGTATCCATGCTGACATGCCACTTCAATCTTTGATTTTGCTCACAAGTCTATTTCGTGGTACATTGTCATAAGCCTTTTGAAAGTCCACATCAACCGCACTACCTATATCAACCCTGTCTGCTACTTCATCAAATAACTCAATCAAGTTAGTCAAATGTGATTTTTCTTTAATGACTGACTTCCATTTGTTAGCCCATACTTCTCCAAATTTCAATTAATTTTGTCCTCTGATTATCTCTAAAAGTTTCACTACCAATAATGCTGGGTTGACTGGACTGTAGTTGTTGGGTTTATCCCTCTCTCATTTGTTAAACAGAGATGTAACATATGTAATTCTCCAGTCCACTACAACATCCCCATATCCAAGGAGGATTGGAGGATTGTGCCCAGAGCCTCCGCAATTTCCACCCACACTTCCCTTAGCAACCTAGGATGCAATCCATCTAGACCGAATGACTTTTCTACTTTGAAGATTGCCAACAATTTAAGCGCATCCTCTTAATCAATACCTTCCTTGACTACGTTTTTACTATTTGTGTTTCTAAAAGACTTTTGGGTTCCCCTTTATGTTAGCCACTAATCTATTCTCATATTCTCCCTTTGTCCCTCTTATTCCCTTTTATAGATCTCCTCTGTATTTTCTATATTCAACTTGGTTCTCTACCATATTACGAACATTACAATTGCCATAAACCTTTTAACCACTATATCTTTAGTCATCTGTGGGGCTGTAGCTTTGGATGCCCTTTCTTTCCCCACCACCTGAACCCAAACCATCTCCTCTTTGAAGTTGTCCCCTTGTTCCATTACTGTTTGTCCCACCAATTTTTGATTCCAATCCACTTAGGCCAGATCCCTTTTCAACTCACTGAAGTTAGCCTTCCTGTAGTTAAGTATTTTTACCCTTGATTGTACCTTGCCCTTTTCCAGAACTACTCTAAACCTGATGATATTATGATCACTATTTCCCACATTGAAACATGCTTCACTTAACCTACTTCATTCCCCAGAACTAGATCCAGCACTGGTTCCTTTCTCATTGGACTGGAAACACACTGATCAAAAAAGTTTTCTTGTAAACATTTCAGGAATTCCTCTCCCTCTTTGCCCTTTACAATGCTATTATTCCAGTCTATATTATGATAATTGAAGTCCCTCATTATCACTACTCTGTAGTTCTTGCATCTTTCTGTAATTTGTTTGTTTATCTCCTTCCCACTATTAGGTGGCCTACAGTATACACCCAGTAGTGTAATCGCTCCTCTATTGCTCCTTAATTCTAACCAAATATACTCTCTTGTTGGCCCCTCAATAACATCATCCCTCTCCAGTGCTATAATAGTTTTCTTCATTAATACTGCCAACCCCCCTCCTTTTTTTCCTTCCCTATCTTTATTGAATATCTTACAGCTACAAATATTAAGTTCTCAATCCTCCCTTTCTTTAAGCAGGAGTCTGTTATTGCTACTATATCACAGGCCTATGTGGTGACTTGTGTCTGCAGCTCACCAATCTTATTTACCACGCTCTCTGCATTTACATAGAAACCCATCATAGACTGTTTTGCATTTGCCCCCTGTCTGATTACTCTGATTTTTGAACCACAGGACAGGGAGAATACTTTTATTATATATAGAATTTCACCAGAGATTGGATGCAGATCACAACATTGTAGACTCAGCACTGCTAGGGAGAGACTCAAACCACTAGAACTCCAGGGGTGCACTTAGCACATACCAGCTAAAAATAGATAAGCATTTGTTGCTACAAATTAAGAAAGCAGAAAAATACTGAGCATTCAGTTAGCTGGGGGCTTTTATTCTCTCTATCTTCACCAATGTCAATCTTCACTATGTCCACACAATATCTGCCCCTACCCCACGTGTAGATTAGGAACCCACTCTTTTAGTCTGCTACACAGTCACATAAATAAAATAAAAGCTTTGAATTAACAATCTTTGATACCATGAATCCAGGTACAAATGACTGTTGGCCTCTCCCTCTGCAGTCTTTTTTGATGGTACACCAAGCATTATGTCCCCCTGTATATTTGTTTCACTATATTTTTATTTAAACATATTTTAAGATGGCTAACCCAAACCTAAAATAACAAATTGGAAAAACTTGGGAAATAGCTACTGCGAGGTTACTTTTACTAATGAATTTGGTTTTAAGCTTATTTTAACTCGCTGTATTGTTTGAAGCTGGGAGATTTCATTGTCCTCTGAACAACAAAGTTTAAAATTCAACAAGACTGACAGATTATTTGCTATAGGAAACTAATAAATAATCGTTTGGTAGTACAGAACTTGAGTATTGCTGAAAACAGAGACAGTTTGTCGAAGCTTTTCGTCTTGCACTCATCAGGACAATTTGCAAGAATACCAAAGTAAGGGAAAGCAACAAATTTATAGTATCTAAGAAGACAGTGCTGGTTGGTTGGCAAGTGGACTCTGATTGGTAGAGGCGTTGCCATGGAGAATGCACCAGTTTATGGTGACTGACAGTTAACTGCCAAGATTTGTTTGAAATTTAAACCAGGCAGCTTGTCTCTGATTCCTCAGGGCAATGCCTTGACCAATGAACCAATAACCAGGTTTAAAGAAGAAAAGTGACATTTTATTAAACTTAAACCTAGATTCTAATTTGGTTAACGCCTACGGATACATGACGAGCCCACACTAGCATGCATACGCGATATTCACATGCAAATAGAGACAGAAAAGAGCAGAAGAAAAATAAAGTGGAAAGGTTTGAGGCAATATCTGAAAAGTTGTTGTTACGGTTCTTCAAGCTCACTGTAGAGTCCTTGATTGTAGGTAGATCTTGCTTTTTGTTGGGGCCCAGAATTCTTCTTAAACCTTGTTCGTTGTAGGAGACTTTTCTCTCTTGGGGTTCATGTGTCTTCAGTGGATTCAGAAGCTTGTGAGAAAGAGATGGGAGCAGAGAGGAGAGAGATCTTCTCAGTCCAGGAGCAAACAGCTTTCTACCCAAACCGTTTGGACAAATTCAAATAACTCAGGTTGCCCAGCAGGTTGGTCATGTGATTAGCTGGCTTGACTATGTCTGTTTGTGTATTCAGCCATCATAGCAGTCAACCTGGAATGCGAGCTCCCCCACCTTCAGTGTCTGGTAATCAAAAGTCCATTGTGGTTGAATGTGTCAGGGAATGGCTGATTTGTCCTTCCAAACACTGTCTGTTAATATGCAAATGTCTTTTCCAGCCACTGCTGATCTGTTTAACAAGTCCTTTCTTAACTCCAATAACAGTTTAAAATCAATGTTCATGACTAAATTAATGTGGCGCATTCTTGGCAGGTGGGGCCAAGCATGGCAGGAACCTGTTTGAAGTGGAAGCGGAGCCCCACAATCCACTGACATTCCACCCAGTTACAGAGACTAGGATGCCTCCTCCCTACATTCTCCTGTTCCTTCTCCTCCTCTCTCCCTCCTTGTAGAGCTTGGCCTGTCTGCCTTCTCCATTCATTCCCTGGTGCTGTTGGAGAGCAGGAGGCAATGAAAGAACTGCCCCCATACCTGGGCAAGGTAGTCATCTGTCATCCTTGGTACCTATTCTAAAATTGCATGAAAGACCTCCAAGAACCCAACACAAAGCAACCTCCAATTGTGTACGAGAAAGTTACTGAAAACAACCTCAGCTGCAACTTGTCGAATTTGCAGGTGAAATTTGAATAGGTCAGGTCCCATCTTGCAGCTGCACATCTTGATCTTTGGTGAGTGATGTACAAATTTGTGGGCTGGACTTCCATGAACGAAATTTCAGATCCCGGCGTTCGGTTGTGCAGCGTCAGGATAGTATCGGATCAAGCTGTTTCAGGACACAAAGGAATGCACCTGCTTGTGCCATTTTTCTGCACTCAAGATGCGCCGGAAGCTACCGGAAAATTGGAGGCACACCCGGTAATTGGCACCATGCCTCTGTAGTGCCACTACAAGCATCACTACATGAGACAATTTCGAGCCCATACCAATGGAATCTCACTGTTGTAGATTTCCGTTCCACAGAACTGTCATTTTTCACTGGTGCGAATCGATGCTTCCAAAGTGAGGAGGCATTGGTGAACTCTCCTAAGGATTATTTTGCTGCTTTCCACTTGTTCACCAAGATGAGATTAAAACCTTACTTGCAATTTGTGCATTCCCTAAATCTAAAATGGAAATGAAATAGAGAATTGTAGAAATTTGCAAAGTCCCAGCAGTTTTCTTCTTTTGTGGCAGATACTTATAAAAAAATTAGTCAGGGGCACAGATGTAACAATAGGATTAAAGTGTTCGTGTGGCCTCACGTTGCTGTAAACAGCCAAAACCGCAGGAGTCTGGCATTTGAATTGTTCCATTTTTATACGACAGCGATTTCCTGTCACAATAACAGCTATCAGCATTCCACCCAGCTGCATCACTAACATGATTCCAATCCAACTGAGAAGGGCATTTGCTCAATTGGTCTCTTCACCTAATTATTCATGGAAGTGAACACCAAGCAAGACATGGCTAGGGCAGATGCCCTGAGCACTGGTCCATGTCTATTTTCAGAAGGGCAATATATATTTTTGTTTGGATTCATTTCAAGGGCAATTCCAACGAGTGCAAAGTGTTATTTTGCTTCCTTTCACAGAAATGTCTCCTTGTAAAAATATAAATGCTCACGGATAATTTGAAATAGGCAAACTCATTATTGAATGATCTAGACATGGATGTAGGCTGCAATGCCAAAATGTGCAGATAACACAAAATTAAGGAACAGTTAACTGCAGAGAACTGCAAGCAATTTCAGGACAATGCTGGCAGGTTGGTAAATTGAGCTGATAGGCAGATGAAATTTAATGCAGAGAAATACAAGATAATACAATATGGCATGAAGGATAAGGACAGTAAATACACACTAAATGGTAAAAAATAAATAAAAGGGGTAGACTTAGAAATTCAGAATATTACAGACAGGTGGTAAGAAGTTTGGTGGTTCCCACTGTTCACCTCCCAGCTGACCGCAATCGTGCTGTTGTTTAAAATGATGAGTTAGCCCCTGAGTGTTTTACTTACCAGATAAACAGTGAAAGGTTTTCTTGTAGGGTTAAAAGAGAAGATTAACTATTTATTGAACAACATTCATGGCATCATTACTGAGACTAGCTTTCAATTCCAAATTCTTTTTATTAATTAGTGCGATCCACCTGGGCCTCAGGATTACTAATTCAGTGACATTACCACGACACTACTGTTTCCCCTGTACACAAATGCATTGGGTAAGTGACTGATGGCTTGTTTGCAAGGGCTGACAATTATGTCAACTTCGCCTGTGATGGTGCCAGTCAGAATAAGCAGACCTCTGTCTGACTTCCCACGTGCAGTGTGTCATCAACTGCACACACATAGCAATCGTGCACTCCCAGATCAACCAGGAGTATCATTCCTAAACTGCAAAGAGTTCTTTTTGATAAATGTTGAGCTGGCGTGCAACCGCAAGAAATAGTTTTTTTATTCATTCATGGGATGTGGGCGTTGCTGGCCAGGCCAGCATTTATTTCCCACCCCTAATTGCCCTTGAGAAGGTGGTGGTGAGCTGCCTTCTTGAACCGCTGCAGTCCATGTGGGGTAGGTACACCCACAGTGCTGTTAGGAAGGGAGTTCCAGGATTTTGACCCAGCGACAGTGAAGGAACGATGATATAGTTCCAAGTCAGGATGGTGTGTGACTTGGAGGGGAACTTGCAGGTGGTGGTGTTCCCATGTATGTGCTGCCCTTGTCCTTCTAGTTGGTAGAGGTCGCGGGTTTGGAAGGTGCTGTCTAAGGAGCCTTGGTGCATTGCTGCAGTGCATCTTGTAGATGGTACACACTGCTGCCACTGTGCGTCGGTGGTGGAGGGAGTGAATGTTTGTAGATGAGGTGCCAATCAAGCGGGCTGCTTTGTCCTGGATGGTGTCGAGCTTCTTGAGTGTTGTTGGAGCTGCACCCATCCAGGCAAGTGGAGAGTATTCCATCACACTCCTGACTTGTGCCTTGTAGATGGTGGACAGGCTTTGGGGAGTCAGGAGGTGAGTTACTCGCCTCAGGATTCCAAGCCTCTGACCTGCTTTTGTAGCCACGGTATTTATATGGCTACTCCAGTTCAGTTTCTGGTCAATGGTAGCCCCTAGGATGTTGATAGTGGGGGATTCAGCGATGGTAATGCCGTTGAATGTCAAGGAGAGATGGTTAGATTCTCTCTTGTTGGAGATGGTTATAGCCTGGCACTTGTGTGGCGCGAATGTTACTTGCCACTTATCAGCCCAAGCCTGGATATTGTCCAGGTCTTGCTGCATTTCTACATGGACCGCTTCAGTATCTGAGGAGTCACGAATGGTGCTGAATATCGTGCAATCATCAGCGAACATCCCCACTTCTGACCTTATGATTGAAGGAAGGTCATTGATGAAGCAGCTGAAGATGGTTGGGCCTAGGATACTACCCTGAGGAACTCCTGCAGTGATGTCCTGGAGCTCAGATGATTGACCTCCAACAACCACTACCATCTTCCTTTGTGCTAGGTATGACTCCAGCCAGCGGAGGGTTTTCCCCCTGATTCCCATTGACCTCAGTTTTGCGAGGGCTCCTTGATGCCATACTCAGTCAAATGCTGCCTTGATGTCAAGGGCAGTCATTCTCACCTCACCTCTTGAGTTCAGCTCTTTTGTTCTTGTTTGAACCAAGGCTGTAATGAGGTCAGGAGCTGAGTGGCCCTGGCGGAACCCAAACTGAGCATCACTGAGCAGGTTGTTGCTAAGCAAGTGCCACTTGATGGCACTGTTGATGACACCTTCCATCACTTTACTGATGATTGAGAGTCGGCTGATGGGGCGGTAGTTGGCCGGGTTGGATTTGTCCTGCTTTTTGTGTACAGGACATATCTCGGCAATTTTCCACATTGCAGGGTAGATGCCAGTGTTGTAGCTGTACTGGAATAGCTTGGCTAGAGGCGCGGCAAGCTCTGGAGCACAGGTCTTCAGGACTATTGCCGGAATATTGTCAGGGCCCATAGCTTTTGCAGTATCCAGTGCATTTCTTGATATCACGTAGAGTGAATCAAATTGGCTGAAGTCTGGCATCTGTGATGCTGGGGACTTCAGGAGAAGGCCGAGATGGATCATCAACTCGGCACTTCTGGCTGAAGATTGTTGCAAATGCTTCAGCCTTATCTTTCACACTGATGTGCTGGGCTCCCCCATCATTGAGGATGGGGATATTTGTGGAGCCACCTCCTCCAGTTAGTTGTTTAATTGTCCACCACCATTCTCGGCTGGATGTGGCAGGAATGCAGAGCTTAGATCTGATCCGTTGGTTATGGGATCGCTTAGCTCTGTCTATCGCATGCTGCTTACGCAGTTTGGCATGCAAGTAGTCCTGGGTTGTAGCTTCACCAGGTTGACACCTCATTTTGAGGTATGCCTGGTGCTGCTCCTGGCATGCCCTCCTGCACTCTTCATTGAACCAGGGTTGGTCTCCTGGCTTGATTGGTAATGGTAGAGTGGGGGATATGCTGGGCCATGAGGTTACAGATTGTGGATGAGTATAATTCTGTTGCTGCTGATGGCCCACAGCGCCTCATGGATGCCCAGTTTTGCATTGCTTGATCTGTTCAAAATCTATCCCATTCAGCACGGTGATAGTGCCACACAACACGATGGACGGTATCCTCAATGTGAAGGCGGGACTTCGTCTCCACAAGGACTGTGCGGTGGTCACTCCTACCAATACTGTCATGGACAGATGCATCTGCGGCAGGCAGATTGGTGAGGACGAGGTCGAGTATGTTCTTCCCTCGTGTTGGTTCCCCCACCACCTGCCGCAGACCCAGTCTAGCAGCTATGTCCTTTAGGACTCGGCCATCTCAGTCAGTAGTGCTGCTACCGAGCCACTCTTGGTGATGGACATTGAAGTCCCCCACCCAGAGTACATTTTGTGCCCTTGCCACCCTCAGTGCTTCCTCCAAGTGGTGTTCAACAGGGAGGAGTACTGAGTCATCAGCTGAGGGAGGGCAGTAGGTGGTAATCCGTAGGAGGTTACCTTGCCCATGTTTGACCTGATGCCATGAGACTTCATGGGGTCCGGAGTCGATGTTGAGGACTCCCAGGGCAACTCCCTCCCTACTGTATACCACTGTGCCACCACCTCTGCTGGGTCTGTCCTGCCGATGGGACAGGACGTACCCGGGGATGATGATGGCAGTGTCTGGGACATTGTCTGTAAGGTATGATTCCGTGAGTATGACTATGTCAGGCTGTTGCTTGACTAGTCTGTGGGACAGCTCTCCCAACTTTGGCACAAGCCCCCAGATGTTAGTAAGGAGGACTTTGCAGGGTCGACAGGGCTGGGTTTGCCATTGTCGTTTCCGGTGCTTAGGTCGATGCCGGGTGGTCCGTCTGGTTTCATTCCTTTTTATAGACTTTGTAGCAGTTAGATACAACTGAGTGGCTTGCTAGGCCATTTCAGAGGGCATGTAAGAGTTCACCACATTGCTGTGGGTCTGGAGTCACATGTAGGCCAGACCAGGTAAGGACAGCAGATTTCCTTCCCTAAAGGACATTAGTGAACCAAATGGGTTTTTACAACAATCAACAATGGTTTCATGGCCATCTCGACTAGTTTTAATTCAAGATTTATTAATTAAATTCAAATTCCACCTTCTGCTGTGGTGGGATTTGAACCCATGTCCCCAGAGGAATACCCTGGGTCTCTGGGTTACTAGTTCAGTGATAATACCACTACGCCACCACCTACCCTTTATGTAGGTGTGTGCCAGGGTATGATTTAGTGGCGATTACCGAGATGTAGTTGCAGGGAAACCAAGGAATTGAATATCCAAGGGTACTCATTATTTTGGAAGGATAGGCAGGAAGGAAAAGGAGGTGGTGTAGTTTTATTAGTAAAGGAAGAGATCAGCACTGTAGTGAGAAATGATATAGGCATTGGAGATCAAGACGTAGAATCAGTCTGGGTAGAAATAAGAAATAGCAAGGGAAAGAAGTCCCTGGTGGGAATAATCCATAGGTCCCCAAACAGTAGTTCCGCAGTGAGCACAGTATAAACCAGGAAATACGGGGGGTTTGTAAGAAAGGGCCTGCAATAATCATGGGTGATTTTAATATGCTTATAGACTAGATTAATCAAGTTGGCAAGGGTAGCCTCGAGGGAGAGTTCATCGAATGTGTTAGAGATTGTTTTTCGGAGCAATATGTTGTGGAACCAACCAGGGAGCAGGCTATTCTAGATTTGGTATTGTGTGGGATTAATTCATGATCTCATAATTAAGGATCTTCCAGGGAAGAGTGGTCATAGCATGCTAGAATTTCAAATTCAGTTTGAGGGCGAGAAACTGATGTCCCACACTAGCGTTCTGGAGTTAGAGGTAGTTACATAGGCATGAGGACAGATTTGGCCCTAGTGGACTGGGCAGGAAGACTAAAAGGTAGTTCCTCCCAACTAAAATATATTCCAGAGAGAAAGAACGATTGTAAGAAGGGGAAAAAACATTCATGGCTAAGCAAGGAAGTTAAGGATAACGTAAAGACAAAAACTAAGGCATACCATATTGCAAAGGCCAGTGGCAGGCAGGAAGATTGGGAAACTTTTCAAGATCAACAAAGGGTTACTAAAAAAGTAATAAAAAGAGCAAAGGTAAATTATGAAAGATAACTAACACAAAATATAAAAACGGATAGCAAAAGCTTCTATAAATATATAAAAGGGAAGAGATAGCTAAATTGAATGTTGATCCCATGGAGAATGAGACTGGGGAGTTAATAGAGGGGAACACAGAAATGGCAGAGACACTAAATCAGTATTTTGCCTCAGTTTTCACGGTGGAGGACACTAGTACCATCCCAATAGTAACAGGTAATGCAGAGGTTATAGAAAGAGAGGAACTTAGAACAATCATCATCATTAGGGAAAAAGTACTGAGTAAACTATTGGGATTAAAGGCAGACAAGTCCCCAGGGCCTCATGGCCTACATCCTAGGGTCTTAAAGGAAGTGGCAGCGGAGACAGTGGATCCATTGGTTATAATATTCCAAAATTCCCTGGATGCGGGAAAGGTTCCAGTGGATTGGAAAAATGCTAATATAACACCCTAATCAAAAAGGGAGGGAGGCAGAAAGTCGGAAACTATAGACCAGTTAGTTTAACATCTGTCATTGGGAAATTGTTAGAATCCATTATTAAGGAAGTAATAACAGGACATTTAGAAAGTCAAAACACAATCCATCAGAGTCAACATGGTTTTATGAAGGGTAAATTGTATTTGACTAATTTGCTAGAGTTCTTCGAAGATGTAACAAGCAAAGTGGATAATGGGGATCCTGTAGATGTAGTATATCTGGACTTACAGAAGGCATTTGATAAAGTGCCGCACAAAAGGTTAATACACAAGGTAAGATCTCATGGGATTAGGGGCAATTTAGTTTGGATTAGTTTGGATAGAGGATTGGCTAACCAACAGAAAACAGAGAGTCGGGATAAATGGGTCTTTTTCTGGTTGGCAAGATGTAACTAGTGGGGTGCCACAGGGTTCGGTCCTTGGGCCCCAACTATTTACAATCTAAATGACTTGGATACAGGGATAGAAGGTACTATAGCCAAATTTGCAGATGATACTAAAATAGATGGGATTTTGTAAGTTGCAGTAAAGAAATAAGAAATTTCGAAATGGATATGGATAGGTTAGGTGAATGGGCCAAAATTTGGCAGATGGAGTTTAACGTGGATAAGTGTGAGGTTATCCATTTTGGTCGGAAGAATAGAAAGGCAACTTATTATCTAAATGGAGAGAAACTTCAGAGTGCTTCGGTGCAGAGGGATCTGGGTGTCCTCGTGCATGAATCGCAGAAAACTAGTATGCAGGTGCAGCAGGTAATAAGGAATGCAAATGGAATTTTGGCATTTATTGCTAAAGGAATAGAGTATAAAAGTAGGGAAGTGTTGCTGCAACTGTACAAGGCATTAGTGAGACCACACCTAAAGTATTGCGTACAGTTTTGGTCCCCTTACTTGAGGAGGGATGTAGTTGCATTTGGAGGCAGTTCAGAGGAGGTTCACTAGATTGATTCCAGAGATGAGGGGTTTGTCTTATGAAGAGAGATTGAGCAGTTTAGGCCTGAACTCACTAGAGTTTAGAAGAATGAGAGGAGATCTAATTGAGGTATATAAGATGATTAAGGGGATTGACAAAGTAGACGTAGAGAGGATGTTTCCTCTGGTGGGGCAATCTAGAAGGAAAGGTCATAGTCTTAGGATAAGGGGTAGCAGATTTAAAATAGAGATGAGAAATTACTTCTCTCAAAGGGTTGTAAGTCTGTGGAATTCACTACCCCAGCATGCAGTGGATGCCGGGACATTGAGTAAATTTAAGGAGGAGATAGACAGATTTTTAATTAGTAATGGGTTGAAGGGTTATGGAGAACAGGCAGGAAAGTGGAGTTGAGGCCAAGATGAGATCAGCCATGATCGTATTGAATGGCGGAGCAGGCTCGAGGGGCTGAATTGCCTACTCCTGCTCCTAGTTCTTATGTTCTTATTCCTGGGGAACGGCCATGATGCTTTCATCCTACAGCAGTCCAAGCTCCCTGACCTCTTTAACTAGCAAGCAGACTTAAGGTGTGGCTGCTAGAACAAAATGGATATCCCTTTCAAACTTGGCTAATCACTCCAGTGAGAAAGCCAACCAATGAAGACCGAGAGCAGGACAATGAAAGTCATATGCATTATTGAGCAAGTGATCGGCATGCTCAAGATACGCTTTGGGTGCCTGGACAGATCTGAAGGTGGCCTCAGTACTCACCAGCCAGGGTCTCTGGAATGATCATGGTGTGCTGTGCTCTGCACAACATTCCACAACAGTAAGGATTGAAGCTGCAGGAAGAAGAGGGCACTGGGCACATATCAGACTGAATTTTACAATCGCACTGCCGAAATCAGCAGTGTGCGACAACAATGGTAGTCTGCCCATGTGGGTTGCACGTCACGGAGCCGCCATGATCCTAAGCACAGCGGCTCATTTAAATAGCTGGGGCAGGCTGACGCCATTTTTAAAGCCAAGTTTGAGCTCTACCGTTCAATTTAAATATTTAAATCTAAAATGAATTTTTAAAAATTAAGTACATTTATGTTGCCCCTCTCCCAATAACAATTAAATTAATTACTTGCCCTCTCCCCCCAAAACACTTAACTTGTCCATCTGACCTTACCACCCCCACCCCACACAAAGTGCATAAACTTTAACCTAAAACCCTTCCCACCATCCCCTACACCAATGCTGTTACTTTGACTCCGTTCCCCCACACCGCACTGACAGACTTACCTCCTCCCTCTCCCCACAAGTGTTCTGCCTCGTTTCCCCAGATCTGAAGGCGCGGGAGTGCTGGCCAGCAGCAGGAAGATTGCAGCGGGACAGAAAGCGGCAGCATAAGTATGGTTAATGCATTCATTTCCATTTATTTAAATATGTAAATGAAGGCCCTGTCGCTGAGCAACAAGGCCTCACCGCCCTGACAATATTGGGCCAGACCTTCCTGGCGTCAGGGTGCGTGGCAGCCCTCCCCAGAGGCATTTTCCGGCACCTCCCGCCATGAACCCCGACGTTGGAGCATCTGTAAAATCCAGCCCATCATCTGCAGGCGAAGACAAAAAGGAAGAAGAAAATGGCAACTCCAATGCAGCACCAGCCATTCACATTGCTGCCGGGGGTTCCCTTATAGCCATAACATTCAGTTAGTTACCACCACTGGACTGAAGTAATGGCCACATCCAAAGGGCACACTCATCTCCCCCCACCCCTGCAAACCAATGAAACAAGCAGTCCTGCTACCAACCACCCACCCATTGCACAACCTCCCTCCACTGGCCCCCTTCAACCGAAAAGGCAAGTTACCACCTGGCAGCCAAGAATGAACAAAACAGGAAATTGGTGCCATGTAATAAATTTCCTGAGTTTCTACTAAAGAACAGAAATTTAACAACATAACATTTTCTCACACACCCATCTGCATACCCTTGTGGAACTACAAAGTTTGACTCATCCTTTTTCTCACGCTTTCACAGGGTGCACATCTGTGGCTTCAGCAGGGGAAGAGGGTGGCTGCTCGGATCCCTGTTCCACCTGCTGAGATGCTGTTGGCCAATGACATCTGGATTTTGGAGCCTTTGAAGATGTGAGCCTGCTCCATCTGCACCTGCTCAGGGGAGGAGGCAGCATGTGGGCTACTGGCTTGAGTGGGGTGGGTAATAGGTGTCTTCTTTTGCCCTCATCCCTTTCATGGAACAGTCACAATGCTAATACACTGCTTGACAGCAACTTGAAGCAAATCAGAAGTGCACTGTAAGGCCAAGGATAGGTATTTGTCATCCTGTTTAAGGCAGCATGTTGGCATCCAGAGTCTGCATGGCCATGATCAAGGCCTGCTTGGACTCATTTGATTGCCACAATTGATGTTCCATGGAGTTGGCAACTCTATCCATGGGAGAAGACATCCTCACAGTGCCCTGCGACAT
This sequence comes from Heterodontus francisci, assembly GCF_036365525.1. Lineage (NCBI taxonomy): Eukaryota > Metazoa > Chordata > Chondrichthyes > Heterodontiformes > Heterodontidae > Heterodontus > Heterodontus francisci. Next base: position 33,324,662 of record NC_090401.1, read on the forward strand.
CAACCTACTCATGCTTGAACTGGACTCCTCCATTCTCTCTGCAATCGCAGACAGTGTGTGTATGGAAAGCCTGTTAGTACATTGCATATTTTCTGGTGCCCTTCAATGATTATCCTTTCAGTGATGGCCTCCAGAATACAGCATCTGTGCTCAGCTAAACAGGGCCTGGAGAGGGTTATCCCCTCTCTACATCTGTCCCTGCTACCAGTGTCGACTCTTGCTCACTGGCGAACGGAGAGTAAAGATATGAATTAGTATTGGCAAGGTAACGATATTGCAACTTATTATCAAGATGATCATATTTCAATTGTCGCTGAAATTAAGTCAACATAACTTGAGCGTTGTATGGCGTGGATCGATGATATTTACCTTTGTCACCAGGTAGCTGGGGGCTTCCCATCTCCCATGGTCAGGGACACCAAGATGCCACTGATCTCCAGCACTTCCTGCACTGCAGTTGTCAGCTGTGAGATGTGTGATGTGTGGAGACTCACCTCCAGTACTCTCCCTCTCTCTGGTATTCTGTGCTCTCTTCTCCAGCAACAGGGGGAAGAACAGACCAAATGTGTGAGTGTAATAGCATATGTTCAACCGATGGATGCAGTGCATTTGGTGAGAGTGATTATCAAGGAGAGACCTCACATTGCATGTGAATCAGGATCAGTGGCAGTGGTGGATGGATAGATGGGGATGTGAGGACATGCATAGAGAGAAAGATGTATGCACTTTAAAGTTAAGTGGGTATGTGGAGTGAAGTGATGGAAGAGGTTTGACAAGGCATAATGAGATGCATGGGGGTTAGTTGTGAGGGTGATGTGCACAGCAGGATGTGAGTGAATGTGTAACTGTATTCACCTGGTGAGGTCAATAAAGTACTTCCTACACTGGATGTGGCTCAGTGTTCCTGCTGCTGACTTTCTCAGTCACATCCAGCCATGCCTTCTTTGTGGTAGTTCCTCCTGTTTCTGGGAAAAGAGTATCTCCAATTCCTCACTGCACCTAGCAGTACATCAGGGAGGTGTTGGTTAAGCAGTGTGCAGCCTTTGAGCATCCAAAGTCTATCTTCAATGATGTCTGCCTCTGTTCCAAACTTCCTCCAAATTTCACCTTTGAAGTGGCCCTTTTAATACTCGAGTTGAGATCACACCATGTGGGTCCTCATCACACCTGCTGCTGTACATTCAATGTCAAACCTTGAAGTAAATTATAATAAAATAGCTGCATTAAAATATCACAGACACACTGGAATTTTTTTCCAGGTATTCCACCCAATATTGGACCCCATCCCAAACCAAACACACCTTGAAGTGAATATCAGGGTCTATGGCTCTTTTTCACTAGAACAGGGAAGGTTCAGAGCAGGTGTTCAATATTGTGAGAGGATTTGATAAAGCAAACAGGAACTGTTGGTGGGTCAGTATGAAAGTTCATAAATTTCAGACAGCCATCAAAAAAGAAAACAGAAATTAATAGATTTTTTTATAAAACACATCAAGGGTTGCAAAGCATGGAACATTGCCAGAAAAAGTGGTAGAAGCAAAATCCATAATATATTTTAAGAGTAGATAATGATTTGAAAAAGAAAAATGCAAACAGTTGTGGGGAAAGAGCAGGTGAATGGAACTAGATGGATAGCTCTCCGACAGCTGGCAAGATGCAATAGGCCAAGTTACTTCTTTCTTTACCTATTGGATCCATGTCTATAATTATGGAAAGAGTGAATGTATTAGCAAAGAGTGTGTGAACTTTACCTGTGGGATCCATAGAGAATAAATCAGTGGTCTGTCAGATCTCAAATGGACAAGAAACACCTTGGTATGAGAGGAAGACAATCTACTGTTTTAGGAAGGAGCAGAATGCATTCTATATGTTTCTGGGAGAGAAGAGTATGCCAGCCCCATATTCTGGAGGAAAGTATATCTGCATCCAGAAAAGAGGGGAAGTAAGTCATTGAGTTCAGGAGAGAGTGAAGTACATAAGATACTGTGCTGTAAGTCTATTCTACCATATTTATCTTTATATAGCTGTGACAAGGTTCACTATTTGATCATCTGCCCTGGCACAATGTGTGAATTTAGCTCATTTTAAATTTAGAGTTTAGAAGGTAGATTTTGATCAGAAGATCATAGGCATGTACTATAAAGTTCAAGGCAATATCTTTAAAATATGCTCCAAAAAGAGTATCTAGGGTACAGGGAAACAGCAGGGAAATGGGATTAAGAATATACATCCAGTGTAGAAGCACAATTGCAAATGAACCTTGTGCTCCCCTGCCTTTCCATGTTGTAAATTCTGTGCTGTCCAATCCATCAATCTAGTGGTTACTCATCTGCTAGATCAATTTTGTCATTTCTCAATTATTACAAACAGCTTAAATTATCCAATAATTCCTTAATATGCAGAACTAATCCCCAAACTGATTAATTAAAAACAGCATATTCTGTTTCATATTGTTCTATTTGCAAGTTTAAACATTTGTAAATTTAAATCAGAGTAAAGTAAGAGGATTTTTACAGACACAAACCATATGTTGCAGTTTCTATATACCAGAGCAATTTAAACACCAGAGGGAATCCTAATGAAGCTTGGCATAAGATTGATTTCCACAGCTGTCAGAAAAGATCAGCCCCCAGGCCTCATGTGGAACTGACTTGGAGAAATGAAGTGCAAAATTCAATGAGACAGTTCCTAAGAGAGCCAAGGGATCAGAGGAGCTTGGCATCACAGAATGATAGTGTCTATCTGAATTGGGACTATTCAGCAAGTCAAATCCACTACTTATCTAGCCGACTTTTGAGGATCAGCTTTTCTCATTCAAACAGCCCTGTGTCAGTTTCAATAAGATGCTATCCCTCAATACCTAAAATATATTTCTTTCAAATTCTACCCTTGCAGAGAGAATAAAGCATTTCTACAAAATTAATCCTTTTTGAGGTAACTTACATGCTGGAATTTTCAGAGGATTCCTACTTTGTGAGTTGGTGGCCAACAACTATCAAACAAATTTGTGCAGGCTAAAGGAACTAATCAAATTTATTTTCACAAATAATATATGGATGTAGAGATATTCAGCATGCACTGTAAAACTCAAGGCAAAAAAAGATAAAACAACCTCTTAATGATGCATTGTTTCTAAACAGCCTTCTAAAATGCAGAAAAAATCGAGACCACGGGAGGTCTAGATCTTTATCTGCTTTAAAAGAGAGATTTGATTTGATGTAGACATTATCTTAGCATTTTCAACATATACTTTGCAAGTCTCTGAGCAAAAACCTGTGCATTTTTCAACAAGCAATCTTAACATGGACAGTATTTAGAAACTTTGTTAGGAATTTTGTGCTGTCAGCTGGGGTCTCAACGTCGGGGAAACCGACGCCGAGATCCCCGTGTTGCCTCTTTTGTGGAAGACCCGCCGAATTTAGTGACAATCAGGCACTTAACTGGACTGCAGTGGGCCTTCTGTACAAATTGGACCCCGTCGCTGGAAGTCCCAGCCTTGCAGAGCTGCCAGCTAATCAGAGGCCGGCAGCTGCAGTGCAACCACAGAGGCAGTGGCTGCTGCTGTAGCTGTAATGACCAGACACTGAGGAGTGGCGCTGGAATCAGGCTTAAGGTAGGTCAAGGCAGGAGGGGTCTTGCAGGTTGGGGGTCACGGGAGAGGGGGGAGGGGGATCAGCAGCAAGGGCAGAAGGGTGGCCCTCAGTGGGCTCCCCATTCCCGATACTGGATCCCTCATTCAGGCACTAAGAGGACCTTCCTTAGGTATTAATTATCCAATTAAGGGCCTCAGTTGGTGGCGGGGTGGCAAGGCCGTTCACAGGCCTTCCCACCCCAGACTAAATTTCAGTGGAGGCAGGATGGTGGCGGGGTCTGTCACCCGCACCCACAACCCCCCCCCCATCCCCCACCACCACCATCCCACCCGATTTTATGCTCTCCCCACCTCCAAACCCGCTGTGGGGGAAAGCACAAAAGCCCATCCTATGTCTGACATCGAACCATAAAAAAGTCGTTAAAAATCCCACAGACACATAACTGTTAGCTGAAGCAGCTTTTTATATTGGTGACATTTTTCATTAGGTTCTGAAACAGTGGTATCCATAAGCCAACTCTCAGTGTTTCCACTGTTGTATCTGTCTCCATTGTTCTGGTGCCATCCAGTTTTTTTTGGGTCTATGAGTTTGCTGCTGGGCAAGGGAGCCAGATTTACAATGTAAATGGCGGGACCAGGTTCATGGAATTCAAACTAAAACAGCACTAGTATAAAAGGTACTTTATTATAGGATACAAGGTTCATGCTGCTGAAGACAATCTTCATTTTCAAAAATGAACAGTCACATTAATTAGGATAATTTGTCCCCCTTGAAGTATAGGCTTATTCTGATAAATACAGTAATTGAAAATCTAGAACAAAGCACTTTTCTTAATTAAACCATGAGCAACCCCTGCTGGTAAGTTTTTAAGACTTCAAAAAATAAAACAGCAAGAGTTTTACAAGAACATTGGTTGTTGTCACAGATCAGTGGTTAACTTGTAGGGAACATACACATGCTAGTTTAGTTCCACTATGTATTACATAACAACTGGGTGAAAAAGGATGACATGGTCAACTGCATTGGGAACTGTGGAGAGGTCAAGAGCGGTAACGTATCACAGTTATAGTCAGAGAATGTTACCCATAATGCAAAGGCCATTTTGGTATGATGAATTGTATGGAACATCTTGAACAGTGGGATCTGGAAGGGATGGGCATAGATCTGGGAGGCACACCAAACATGAGGGCCTCTAGAGTAAAGATGTGACGATGGTTCAGAAGATGGATAGATGAAGGGTGCTTTTTTTGTGTAGGGTCTGACAACAGTAGCCATGAAGGAAAGAGGGATTGTGACAAAGCAAATGGAGCTTTTGACCATGTTGAATGTTATGAGGACCAGGAGGGTTAGTTTTATCAGGAGTGAAGAGGGGAAGGGAATCAAGAAGCAGCAGGTAAGTCACATGAAAAATGCAAATTTTAAAAGGGTGAAGGGAAACATGGGGCGGGGGTTGCTGGGGACATGCAAAGTGTCAACAGTTCAGGGCTGGGGTGGGTGTAGCAAAGGAAGCTGTACAAATGGTCTCATTTAGAGGTGAAGAAATCTATGAGGTCCTTGCACTCTGAATTCAGAGTGAGGGTAGAGGGGGAGGAGGAAAAGATTTGAGTTTACCATGAACAAGAGGATCCTTGGTTTGCTCCTGTCCTGTAGGATGATCTTGGAATCATAAGCAACTTTAACAGCCCACAGTGATGATGAGAGGACTTGACATGGTTAAGTCAAATCTGGTGATTGGTAGCTCGGCCTGTTATATGTCAGGTACTCTCAACTTTGTACCCCTCTTAACTTGGGAGTGCAGAGATTGGGGCTGTATTGGAAGAGTTAAATTGGTGGGAGAGTGACTGATTTGCTTGGAACTAGTGTAGCGAAGGGCGAAGATGAGAGCACAGTTTAATAGATTGACTGCAGCTGGGGTATCATGATAGATGTAAGGCCAGAAGAGAAGGAATTGACAGTTAGAGAGAACATTCGTGAGGCAGCTAGGTGAAGATTTTCACCCTGTGTAATGAGAAATTATATTGTTTGCTGAGCAAGATAATGTTATGACAAACTACTACTAAGATAACAAGAGTTTCCCTTCGTTAGCTACCCCAAAAGAAAGGGGCACAAGTACGAATGAACAATTTATATTAAGGAGTCCCCAGTGGGCTTTCAAAAATTAGTGGTTAGAAATGAGTATTCAAATCTATTCAGAACAATATGCCTTGAAATTTAGTTCTTTGTGTGAGACTGAACCTTTGGTTATATTTCCATCCATCGAAAATTGTTCAAATCAATTCCTCTTGACTTCTGCATGTGCACTGTCATTTTACAAATTCCATTGCAAGTAAATATCTAGCATCTGATTAAGGAATTGTAGCAAAGAGTAGGTACAATATATGTATTTTTAAATGTAAAAAGGAAGAGTTAAATTAACAAATAACATGCTACTATTTCAAAGAAGAGCAGGGGCATTATCCCTGCTGTCCTGGCCAATATTTATATTGCCTACCTTAGTGGGTACACATTTTACCAGTAGTTCTGCTGGCTGGAATCATTCCCTCAACCAACATCACCAAAACAATGATTATCTGGTCATTTGCCTATTGCTATTTGTAGGACCTTACTATAAAACAGGCTGCCGATGTACCTGCTTCACATTATCACAAAATTTCCCTCTATATGTGACAATACATGACAAAGTGTATGTGGCAGTGTATGGGGCATTCTAAATGATGGTATATATTCTTGTATTCCAGGATTGTGTGATTATAAAAAATAAATGCAAAAATAAATGCCAATCCTCAAAATTGAAAATAAAAAAAACAGAAATTGCTGGAAACAGTCAGCACCTGCCGAGAGAATGAGCTAGTTTGTGTTTCAAGCATACTACCCATCATTTATTTTCTTGCAAGACAATTAGTTCAGTGCCAAGGTCAAATAGTTTAGATCCATAAGTTGATTCTGCATTCAAGCAAATTTCAAAGTATTTTAGATAATGGATTTAACTACTCACTGAATCCCAGGTTAAACAGCTCACTTGTCTTTAGCAGACAAGTTTCTTCTGAAGCAGATGGTTCACCACTGGGTTGATCAGGATCAGCTGCTAAATTAACAACTAATAACTTACCAGTTATTATTTATTCTGGTTTGCTTTCAGCTCAAAATGTAAGCACTTAAAACAGGGACTGTCCATTTCATTTTCACAAAGGAGCCTGTTAAGCAGTTCAATGTTTTTGTGCTGCTGTTCTTGTTCAGAATTTACCTCTGATTTTTAGCTGTTCCCATTGTCCATGAATTACTTTGTCAGTAGATAACTACATTACTTGTCAGTACTGCTAATTAAGAGTATGCTATTTGTTTAGTAAAGATTGTAATGCATTACACTGCCACACATGCCCCATCTGCTCATTCAGGTGGGCATAAAAATCCCATGCTACTATTTCAAAGAAGAGCAGGGGAGTTCTCCCTGGTGGCCTGGCCAATATTTATCCCTCAATCAACATCACAAAAACAGATTATCTGGTCATTATCACATTGCTGTTTTTGAGAACTTGCTGTGCACAAATTGGGTGCCGCATTTCCTATGTTACTCTTGAAAAAAAAGTAATTCATTGGATGTAAAGATGCTACATAAATGCAAGTCTTTCTCTCTTTCTCAACGTAGTTATCATCAAGGTTACCAATGAACAAGATGGGAGGGAGAATAGTATAGGACAGGAAATGGGAAATAACTGAATTTCTGAGCACAAGATGATCAAGGATGAGGAAGGTCATTCAGTTCAAATTAATTCATTCATCCATCGAGACCCTCGAGCTGCCCTCAACCAGTTGTAGCATCCAACTGATTCTGAAATGATTCCAGGGTTTTTGCCTCCCTTACTCTATACAGAGGTCTATTCCATAAGATGATCACGCATTGTGTGAAAAAGAACTTCCTGTCATCAGTCCTATATTTACCTTTTACTAGTTTTAATCTGTTTCCCTTTGTCCTCCAGTCATAATTTAATTTAAAGTAATTATCTGGGTTTATCTTTCCCATTTCCATAACTATGATATCTATCTCTATAAAGATCACTGCCTTTCCAGACTGAAAAGCCCAATCTCCCCTCATAGTTCAACACTTTGACACCAGTGATCAGCTTTGTGGTTCTTGTCTGTACTGCCTTGAACTCTTGTATGTCTCCCTTGTGTCTCAGTGACCAGAACTAGACACAGTGGTCAAGATGAGGCTGGACCAGACTAATTTGCTCACATGCTGCATTGACTTCTACTGTTTTGGTGATGTGGTTGAATATTTAGTGGCTTAGTTGACTGCTGTTCTATATTGCTAAAAATTGAGTCTGGCTGCTATATCTCTTTGGTTTGGTCCTCTGCAATTTCAGCAATATTCATGGAGTATGTGTGGCACTTATTTTTTCTTCCTATGTGCTGTATTTTACAGTTGTCTGCATTAAATGTCATCTGCCATTTTTCTGCACAGATACGTATTGTATCCAACTAATTGTTCACTTATGGGATACTTCCCTCCTAATTTGGTATCATCTGCAAATTTGACCATTTTGCATTTTCCCCCCTAGTTTCTGAAACTAAGGCGTTTATCTAAATTAGTCCCAACACAGGGCCTTTGGACACCCTACCCAGCACTTCCCCCTCCAC